>NC_079163.1:26226851-26917476 GCF_947563725.1 Argiope bruennichi
TTAAAATATTCCATTCTCACCTGGAACAACCAATAACTGAACAAAATTTCAGACAATTATCACACGAGTAAGTGAGTGAAAAATGGATTGAAAATTTCCATTCTTTTAAAACCTAAAACATGCGAATTAAAAAATGTTTCAAAAGATGGAGGATCGTTTTTCAAAAGAAAGAGAAGAATAAATAATTTTGATGTTCTTTCTGGCCGTTCATTTGTTTAATTATCGAACTTGTGCTATCCCGATACCTAGAATCAAATCCATTGATTCTCTAGAGTTGGTGGTTGTATGGGTATAACTGGAATTCCGGATTTTTTTCAACAATTCTGAATTGTATTGTCGGCTGGAGGCACCGCAATGGTGAGATGCTTGTCTGTTGAAAGAAATTGATTTGCTCTTTGAAATTGTTCGTCAGGAATTCCGGATATTTTTTCAACGATTCAGAATAGGGGGATTTGTGAAAATTTCTGAGGTTTCACTCGTAAGGGTGATATTATAATAGAACCTAGATGCCCATAAAGGTAATAATCTAGGTGCTGTACAAGCTAAAAAATATTAAATTTTTTCATTTAAAAATGCTTTTGAAACTTTTTGTGTCAAAAATTTTCTCTCAAGATCATACTAGTACAGAGTTTAGGAATAATTGATTGAATTGTTGGTTTCCTAGGAGTACCGCAATGATGAGATACTTGTACACCAAAGGAAACTGATTTGACCTTTGAAACTGTGCGTCAGGAAATTCAGATGTTTTTTTTCAACAATCCGGAAGTGAGGGATTTGTAAAAATTTCTGAGGTCTTACTAGTACGGGTGATATTATGATAGAGCCTAGATGCCAATAAAGATAACAATCTAGGTGCTGTACAAGCTGTAAAATAGTATATATTTTCATTTAAAAAGGCATTTTAAGATTTTTGAGTTGGAAAGTTAATCTCACGATACTACTAATAGGATAGTAGTTAGGGATAATAGATTGAATTGTCCAGAAGTACCTCAATGGTGAGACGCTTATTCGTCAAAGGAAACTGATTTGGAGACTGTTCGTCAGACTTTCGCCCTTCAGGCATAAAAGAAACTGAAACCGGAATTCACCTAATTACTGGTCGAATTTCACGTTTCTATTTATTTATTGACTTATTCACTAATTAAAATTTGAACAGAACTAATCGAATGCGCTTATTATCCTCTTCTGGTTTCGATCGTTGTCATCTGGCCAGTGGCGTTATAAAAAGGGATAAATAGGTTATTACCATGGGACAGAAAACTCAAAAATCAAGTAGCTGCATTTTGGAGAAATGTTTTTTTTTTAACTTTTATTCTCTAGATTCTTAATATTTCTAATGTTTAATATTTTATTGATTTTAATTAATTATCTATATAAGCAGTTATTAAGAAACCAAATTCCAAAATAAGAGTCATTTTCAGGATTTTGTGTATAAAAAAATTCATAAACTTTTTAAAACCTATTCTAAATACTCAAATGCTAAATCTTCCAGGACTGTCGACTGTCGGCAATCAGACAACTGCAAAGAATTGGATCACATTCATCTGCTATAAAGTTGAAAACATAAAAAAATATAAACGATAAAATGTGAACGATCTGAAATGTAAAAGATATTTGATTTTAACTTGAATACATTCGTGAAGATGTATCTTCTTTGCAAATCAAATGAAAGCACAATACTGGATTACTCTGGAAGTATTGCAAAATAAATGTGTAAGCATTGTTGCTCCTACAACTTTGTCTACCTATTTGATAGCCCGGGCCAGCGTATTTGACAAAGTTAAAAAACGCATCCATTCTAAGTTTTCAATATTTAATGTTTGTATAGATAAAAAGTAATGCATAAAATCTTTTCACTGTAATTTTTGTCAATGGTTCAAGGGATTTACATACATTTTATCTTGAATTTTTTTAAGTATGAGATCAATGAAATTTATATTTAATCA
Organism: Argiope bruennichi; assembly: GCF_947563725.1. Taxonomy (NCBI): domain Eukaryota; kingdom Metazoa; phylum Arthropoda; class Arachnida; order Araneae; family Araneidae; genus Argiope; species Argiope bruennichi. Next base: position 26,228,798 of record NC_079163.1, read on the forward strand.
TTTTTCTAACGTATCAAAATTTCCATACAAACAACTGCTAGGATTTTTCATTTAGACTCTTTTAAAAAGGTTAAAATTGTAAGTATTAAATTTTTAAAACAGGATCAGTTAAAATTTCATTAAAATAATCCGAAACTATTTTATAAAATTTGTTTTTTAAATCCTTTATTTAAATAAAAGAGCCGTGATTATTTATGCCCACAGTGCAGTTCTCTTTACTAATAGTAAAAGCGAATGCGTGTGTCTGTTGTCAGGTAGGAAGGGATATAGATGCCCCTGACGCCAGTCTTAAACATCGTTGTGTGCACAAAACATTAGTCTGCTTATGCCACTTTTTAAAGAGGAATATCACGAAAACATAAAAATATCATACTCCGGGCGCTATTTACACTTTTTAAAGTAATGAAAACGACTAAATGTTTAAAAAATGTCTAAAGCTTTTGTCCCAGGCTCAAATTACCCTCCCTCACTACGCCACTGTATAGGACCATTCGAATTATCAAAATTGGAACAAGTCTACTTTAAAGAGTAGTAATGTCCTTCTAGAAGCAAAGGCAAATTTCCGCCTGTGCTGATTAGGTAGCTGCCTAGAACCACTGCGCTGAAAGACGCTGTAAACAGGTAGATTAAAAACATGTTATTAGTCTACTTGAGAACTTAATAAATTTTTAACAAATACAAATTCTACGAATTATAAAATATTTAGAACTTATAAATGACGCTTGATAAAGTGTTATTAGCATTCTATCTGTTTATCTGTTATAATTCTAACTGTTTTCCTAATTACATTATTTATTACATTTTTTTACATTATCTGATTTTTTTACACATTTTATTACATTTATTTATTTACGTTATTTATTTTATTACATTATCTGATCTATTTAATTATCTATTACATTATTTTATTACATTATCTGATCTATTTAATTATCTATTACATTATTTTATTACATTATCTGATCTTATTTATAAACACCAAGTATCTGCTTAGATAAAAGTGTGTACTAACGTGGATGTCAATGAGTCATAATAAATCAATAAAAATTTGTCCTTTTCACCAAGTTATTAAAGTAAGAAATTTACCTAAAATAAATCATTAACATGATGTTTTATTGTACGTCTCATAAAAAGGTTGCACTTTTCTTGCATTAAAAGGTAAAGTATCTATAGCTACTAGTTATACTATTCGCTCGTACATACAATTCGATTAAATATGATTTAGATATTTTACAGTTTATAAATGTTTCATTTTCTGTGCTGATATTATGAGCATATAATAATTCATACTTTAGAATTACATTTGGTATGTAATGTGTTTAGTATGTAAATGAGTGATTTAGATGGTTTGTCAGTATTTATAAATATTCCATAAATGTTTAATTATACATAAGATAGTAATTTTTTTATTTTAGAGTAAAAGCATCTTCAACAAATCATTTGTAATTCAAATGTGTATTATAATTCATTTAAACTTATACTCTATAATTATCTGAGAATTAATAATAAGTAATTATTATAATTTAAATTCAATTCATGTACGACCAGTGATAAATAATCTTATCTAAATCTCAATTTTTAGAAAGTTATTCATTTTAACACTTTCATAATCGTTAAGGATGATGCAAAACTGATAATATTTTCTTTTCTTATATATTTACCAAACTCAATTTCAAATAATAATGCATTTTTGTCCATTTTTGTGGGGTTCTTTTAGTAGACTCTAATTTATTTGTTGTTGACTATAGCAAATAATGATTTCAATATGTCAAAAGTCAAATGAGCTCATTAATAGTAGTAAAATTAGTTGGCATTATGAAATTAATATGAATAATTTTATAGGGGAATTAGCTGGTCGATAAAGCCATATTATTTGCAACATATGGCACTCTTTTGCATATGCCCGAACATTTTATGCTGATACACCTCTGCAACACGAACAGGAAGATGACACGTTTTGGATCCGATTCCACGAAAAATCTACTATGCATTCGAGTTTAGTGCACTTTGAATATGTCATAATTCAAACGTCCTTCTGTTGGTGAAAAGCAGGGGGAGGGCTTATATGATTATGGTTCAAAATTTTTAAGTCCGACCAGAATACAACTGCTGTAGCTTCATAATGGGGGGTTAATATTCTAAACTAAACAAAACTCCTTTTGTAATTCTATTTGTTGAGAAAATGACATTTTTTTTGTAGAAGGAAAGGTTTAATATTCCTAAATAAATTCGGAAGTGTTAAAAACTTTATACAAGGCTAAATATAATAATTTTAAAAATTATCATTGTATGGTATTTTTATGTTTGCTAATTGTTCTATATTTGCAACTCCCAAAATATCTCTATGCAAATAATATTTCGGAATAAACATAATAATAATTGTTTCTATCATTTCATATATAAGCGACTCTCATAACAGGGTTAAAAAGTCACACGTTCTTGTGAATACACATTTCTCGAAATTTTTCAGTACAAGAAACTTATCGGTACAGGAATATACTGTAAATGATTTTGCCATATTGTACAATCTTTTAAAGCACGTATTCATACAAGGCGTCTTTCTTCCTTGAACAGTTTATTCTTTAGTTTTTAAAAAGCAATTAATAATAATAAAGTAAAGGCAGAATAATAATTTATGGGAATTATTTTTTTTTTCACATTCAAACAAAATGCTTTGGCAAAATGCCTTATATTATGTATTTGAAAGAGTATTTAATGTCCTATAAGATAGTATATTTTGATTTCTTTAATTTTATCCATTTTTTGGGGGTATTTTCATACTTCTAAAATGGAACAGCAAGCAAAAGAAACAACATTTTCGATACCATTTACTTTTTACATTTAATTGAGATGATACGACCCCAGAAACCATTAGCAAGATCATGCTATGTCCGGAGAAGGAGCAATGCCTCCGCATTTAGTTTTGTCAAGTCCTTCAAGTACTGTCCACCGTTAATTTTCGAACTTCAGAATAAATAAATAAATAACCCGGGAAGGAGGCGTGGTCCCTCCGTAACATTCTCATACATTCCTTAATAAAGATTTTATCGCCTTTTCCTCCTCCCTTCCACATAAAAATTAGGGACTTTTAGGACCTGTGAATATCACGAGAGCTCAGATTTTTATTTTCAAGGACCCACATACGAGCATTATAGCGAAGAAAACGAAAATACATTTTAGACACCTTTCTTCAAATGATTGCAAAGAAATCTGTCACAGAAATACAACTGTAGTAATAAGATCGCATGCCAAATTTCATTTATCTAAGACACTGCATTTTTGAGTTATAGCGTTTATATGTGTACGAATGTACAGACAAACTCTTAACGGGTTTGGTTTGAAATTTGATATCGATCTATACTTTACATGCTAAAGATGTACACCAAAATGTACCCATCTACTTCCTTGCGGTTCGTAGCCACCATGTGTACTTACATTCTAACATGAAACATTCCTCCGATTGAATTTCTTTTAAAATTTCGTATAAATCTGTAAATTTTATGTAAAAATCGCACACCAAATTTCATCCATCTAGCTCAAACCAATGAGTCCTCAGATAAACATATATATTTAAAAAATGTGCTTTTTGGATTCTAGGGGGTTTAAAATGCGGTTAATCGACAAAGTCTCGAGTTCGAATTTTTTAATAATTACAATACTTTCACTTTATATTCTTCGCATACGAGAAAAAAATAAACTGAAAAGTGATTAAACTTCGCCGTATGTCCAGAGAAAACTTTTAGAAATAAATTTAAGAAAGTTAATAATTTATTATTCGAGCGAATACTCATTATTGAAGCTTTAGAGGCAAAATTTTCAAAAGTGCGACAAACTTTCCAAATATTTTTTTTTTCCTGCATAGTTATAAATATTTCATTTCAATTATTCCCAGAAATTTTATTTAAACGGAAAACTGGTGTATGAATAACATTTTAAAATCTTTAGAATTTAAAGAAAATCACATGATTCAAATATTCTGTTCTAATTAAAATGAATTAAAAAAAATCTATAATATTAACAGAAATCTCTGTGTTCATTAACAACACTGCCCACTAGATGGCAGGACAATCAGCTTTGTCGCTGTAGCGTTGTGAATTAGTTTATAAAAATGAGGTACAATTCAATAATTACTCTATCTCACAATTTCTCCAACAATTTTCTTCTTGCAATTTCCTTGAAAAAACATTATACCGTTCTTCTTAAAAAATATTTGTGTGATCCGTATAAACACTTATAAAAGTAGAACCAAATTTCTAAATAAACTTTTCACTCATCATATACAAAACTGCTAATTTTAAAAGTGCCTTTACACGATAAGATAAGAAATAACAAAATAATGAAAAATCACAAAAGTTGCAATTTTTCAATTGGTTAGAAAATTTTAAAGGAAATGTCATAACTAAAGTTTACCTTATTCTTTATTATTATTATTATTGAAAAACCCTCAAAAGTTAGTCCGAAATTGTGAGATATGATCATATTCGAGATTAACAAATCGAAACTCCAATATATGAATAACTACAGATTTAAAAATTAAAATTTAAAAATAATTATTAAACGCTCTTTTATTAGTACAGGAAATAAGTTATTATTCAAAATTTTGAAATCAAGACAAAAACTGTGTAAGGCATCAGATGTTAGTAAAGTTATTATCGGTAAATTGAAATTTTAATCACATTCATACTATAATTTTCAATATATGTTTAAGAATTTTCTTTCTTTTGATACACATTGTGATATTATTTTCAAAGCCTCATACTTTTACATTGATCTCCAAATTTTTTATGGATTTTTTTTTTCCTTTCTGCATTTTAGACTAATAAGAAATTCATAGTTTTTATTATTTGTTACTTTAGAATATTTAAAATATTTCATAATTCATTATAATAATTGTTACAATTGAAATTGAATTGTTACAATTTTCTCATACTGACTACTAGATGAAGCCTCTCATAGTGAGTTAAAACTAAATAAAGTCAAACGTTTAAGTAATAAGGTATTAAATAAACGATAAATATAAACACAATATATATCGAATTTCTATTTCAGTTTCTTTTGATTACTGATTTTGATTTATATAATTAAGGATCAAGGTGTGCTGTGTGTTGCATTGTGTGCATATATGTTGCATTTGTGTAAATTAAAAAGATATTTAGTATAAAAAAAGCTCGATATTACAGATTTCTGAATTGAAAAAAAAGAAGAAGAAGAATTACACTGATCTGACTTTGACCTGGCAAAACTACTTCAAGTCTAAAAAACATGCTTTTTTTTTTTTTTTTTTTTTTTTTTTTTTTTTGCAAATTTAGCGACTTTTAGGTAACAAACTTCTTACCAGAAAACGGGAATGGAAGATTTAAGCTATGAAATACAACGGAAGTTTCAAAAGAACACCGAATCCCTTTACAACATCTGGTTACATCAACTATCTTGGGCTCACAAAAAAAAATGTGGCAATTATTATAAATTTAAAAAAAAAAACAACTGGGTACTGTTCTTTAATGTCTGAGCATTGTATAGAGGGTCGCCATGCTTAAAGTCACCAGTTTTATTGAAAGATAATGCGCCTCGATCAACTGCAGATGTACAAAATGTAAATAGAATGACAAATATATTATAGAAACAATTGATATATATAGAATATAATTTTAGAATCTGCTGAGTGACAGAAGAGAATGAAATTTACAGTGGATAAACAATAGTACATTAGCAGTAAGTAGTCTGTGATGCTGTACCGTACTAATCGCTGTATGATAGTGTCACTAAGAAGCTGTTGGATTTGCAGTCCGACACAAGATGGTTCCATAGGAAGTGGATTATGGAATAGCTCTTGTGAAAAGAGGGAGGAGAAAACTTTCGAATCAAAACTGGATTAAGCTTCAGAGAATTTATAAAAATTATTTCATATTGTTTGATATCGTATTGTTATTTCCTCAATAAACTCAATTTAAAGATCTATTCATATACTTTATATCTTATAGTAGATATTATCCTATTAAAATTATTCTATTCACAATTTATATAATCAGTTATTTAAGTGTTAATATAATAAATCTAAATTCTTCCCCACTCCATCTTTAGTGTCATACATAAATAAATAAAAATGTATATCAGTGGATTCAAAAAGTGTCTATAATAAATAAGTACATTTTTATAGCATAATCTTTGATTATATGGCTGATTGCTCAATATTTCCCTCATCATCTGTGTACGCTACGTGAGGCAGTACATTGTAAGTGAAATTTCTTGCCTTACAACCCCACCACCGCACACACTCACCTCACTGTTCGCATAACACACAAATGACTAAAGATGTACATTAAAGATTAAAAATTGCAAGTATAACTTTTATGGGAGTGATTTTTACATAATACGCCATAAAAAATGTAGTAAAAAAATAAAAATTTGACCTACTTTTTCCACAAAACCTAAATTTATATATATAAAAAATTAGTTTAGCAAAAATATGAAAGGAACCAGTCTTGCAGATCATTTAATAACAAACAAAACTAAAAAAATATGGGTTTGATCGGATCATTAGTCACAGAGATAATGGCTATTCCGTAATAGTGGCCGTTTGATCTTTAGAAGGAGGGAGGCCTGGTAGAAAGCTCCCTGTGGATTTTTGGAGACTTTCTTAAAATTGCTCCTCTAGTAATGATCCATCAGTGGGGTAAAATACAGCTTTGAGCTAATTTCTTCTTTTTTAAAACGTTTATTGAGTGTGCTCTTATACAAATGTTATAAATTTTTAGTAAATATTCTAGTGATCTTGATGTTTTCTAAGTCTATCAATACTTTTGAGATTAAATGTCACCCACTTTTAAAATCATAATTGATTGTTGTGCTCATTTGTTTGACATTCATAATTTTTTAAGTTTAACTGTTTTATCGATTTTGAGATTCTTTAGTTTTTATTTTGTGTATTTTATTTGTTGAGTATAAACGTTTATATGAGTTTTCCTTGTCATTCGTCACTGTAACTATTTTTTGTTTTTGTTTTGTAATTGTATTCTCATAAGAAAGAGATAGATAAAAATTCATAACTGTAACACATTAGGAAGGGACTGAAAAATTGTTTATAATATGCATTATTCATAAACAAGAAACAAATGCCGTTAAATAAAAGCAAGTGAAACAAAAATGAAATAATGGGTTATATATTTTTCCGAAATAGTTAAGTTCAAAAATTATATCTAGGGATTGCAATATCGGACCAAAATTTCAATACCGGTATTCGGTATTTTTTAGATCTTAATACCGGGATACCGGTTTTAATACCGGTATTAGAAATTTTAGAAAAAGAAAGAAAAACAGGTGTTTCTTTGCTTTATTTGCCAGTTTTATTAGAGAGTGTAAATATCACACAAAATAATTTGTAACTTATAAATTATAACAATATATAAAGAATCACAAAAAAGTAAAGGAACATCTTATTTATTTAAATCCCAAAAAAAAGTGTAAATATCACTATTCAGTCTGTGGTACTATTACATATTTTTGAAATGTGATCTTAGAAAACATAATGCATCAATTGTACTGTCATTAAGCCTGAAAAGTAATTTTGTGTAAAAATTATCAGCTGTCGAAAACGCTCTTTTGGCATCTACGCTAGTTGGTAGTACTGTTAGCAATGCGTGGTTTCCAAGTATTTGCTTCTAAATCCCTCGTTTTCAAATAAATTGATTCCTTGTCGGATGCTTTGGATATAGCTGATTTCTGTATTGTATTTTGGTTCGTTGAAATTTTTTTATTTACTATCCTTTAATTCCTTTTCAATATCGACATTAGTGTCATCATAATCTTCGATAACTGAACCGAATTCTTCTGAATGTGGATAGGTTTGTGAGTAAAAAATTTTAATTTAATTTAATAAATTTTAAATTAATAAAAATTTACTGTAAACTTAATCAGATTTGAATTGGTTATTTTCTTTTCTTCCTTTTCATTTTCATTTTTAAAATCATTAGAATTATGTAAATACCATAAGGCATTTTCTATTTCGGTATGCCTTTCTTCTATGCGATTTTTCAATGTAATATATAATTCTTCAGATAGTGATGTGTGCTGTTCTTTCAGTGACTGCAACATGAAATTTATTGTTGCATTAGCTGTTAATAAATAAGAATCTCTCCGACATAATGCCTCAATTGTCAGTTTTATTAGAAGTAATGCTGATATAGTTCTGGATATTAAGTCGAATTCAAGATCTGAAAAATTAATTTACAGGTTTAAGTCGATTATTGCTTTTTGGATTGGATTTCTCAGTTTCAAAAATCGTCCCATCATTAGAAGTAAACCAACGTGTTTATAATCCAACACGTTCCAACGTGTTCCACCATGTTTTATAATCTAATATTAACATATATTCTGTTTTATTTTCAGTCAGTATATATTTGAGTAATATATCATTTTTATAGGGAAATGTTTAAATATCTTAACAATTTTTCGAACTTTATAAATTATAGGAAGCAATTCTTGATGGTTAATATTTCATCCTCATTAGCAATATCTTCTTCAACAATTACATAGTCATTATCTTCATTGTCAATATCATTCTCACTCTTACTCTCTTCAAAGTTGGAATCCAAAGTTTCTCTATCCACAGTATTTGGATTCTTCTGTTCTTTATTTTTTTGGTATAATACATCTATTACTCCTAACTGAATTCCATGTGCTTGGCACAATTGCTTATTTGCACCAATCAACTTTCCAACTTTTTTCATAACTGTTACTCCATCAGTCGTTATTGATATAATATCTTCTTTCGGGGATAATTCATGTTTCACTAATTTAGATTTAAGCAATTAATTAAGCCAATTATTAGCTAATCAATTTCTTTCATTTGGGAGATATAAAAGCAAAAACGTATACTGTTTTGCTATGTTCGCGATCAATGAACATATAATGGAGACAATTTTTAAAATTTTTAGTAAATATCGAAAAACCGGTATTTAAACTTGTGAATACCGGTATTACGAAATTGTACAAATGGCTCAAAATACCGGTATTCGGTATCCCGGTATACCGGTATTGCAATCCCTAATTATATCTTACTAAAAAAAACCCTACTATTTAAGAATTGTATTAGAATTAAAAAATGAAGATTTAATTGTCGGAATAGAAAAAAGGGTTTTTTTCCAAAATTTCAGCAACGTAATACTTTGAATGACTTTTTTTCAACAAATTAGTTTGCTGTCGCATAAAAAAATATGCCTTGAAATAAGAGAGAAACAGTATTTTAAAAAGACGTGACTTATAATATTTACATTCACCACTCCAGATTGAGTAAGAATACTATATTTTGTAATTTAATAAATGATAGGAAAGATAGAATACTTGGAGTCTAGCAACCATTATTCAACACAACTGTCTGGATGAAATCTATTTTTGGAAGATGACCATGACTCATATGCAAATTCCTGAAACAGCCTATAAAAGCTCTTATTGAGATTCAGCTAATCTCACACTTGATTTATTCTTGTTTTAGATCTGTTATAATTTGTAAGTGAACATATTTGTTTCATTAAAAAGTTTTTTTAATCAATAAACTGATTTCAGTCAATAGATTTAATCAATAGACAACAATTATTTTCTCAGCGTGGAATCCTATAAAGCGAATGAATGCTCACATTCACGGTTCAAATATTTCTCTTCAAAAATGCTTTATTACTAGTAGATAACAAATATGATAAAATGTATTAGTAATATCAGAATTTTGACATTTCGAATGACTATTTAAGCATGGAAGTTTTCAGAATAAATCTGTACTAGAATTCGAAATAAACTCGTAACTTCCATGGTAAAAGTTTCAATTAAAGAATGTTACATGCACAGAGGTAGAAGAATTATTATAAATAAATATATGCGTGTATATTGTAAAATACTTCAATATATGCAAAATTGGCTTTGTTTTCATTTTTTATTACTTTATTACTCAGTTTTTAGCTTCAGTCTTTAGGAATGTTATCTGTCATTTCCCTGGAGAGTTTTTTTTAATTATTTTATAAACACAAAAAATTTTAGATGTGTTGTGTCGATTTTTATTAAATTGTGTGTTGCCTGGCCTACACATTTTCCGACTTTGGATCAAGAGAATGCCAACGCCACTGTACCACAGTGATATCGTTATAAAAAGGAAAAAGCACACACATTCACTCATTTATTCGTTAAAGAGATTCTTTATGCCACGGAGAGAGAATGTCTTAATTTTCTTCCTATCATGTTACGCTACAGTGATACCAGCAGAATGTTTCAGAGCCCTTCCCAACATGATAAGAAAAAAGAAAGATTAAAGGGTGAAGTATCTCTGAACCGATGAAGAAACCAAGCGTCGCTTTTTTAACACAGGAAAAGTTACGCCATTTAGAGACAGCTTTAACTGGAGATAGTGCCTCTAATTACAGTTTATGGAAGATAAAGATTTTCAAAATTCAAGCCACACAAAATCCAAATTTTTCAGTAAAAGTAGAAATTCCTCACGAGAACCCCACATATGTCTAATAAAACAATATAGTACAAACTCATTCGCCCCTACAAAAACTGAAAACGAAATTTCTTTTGACATCAATTTTGAACCCCTTTCTGAGAAAACTTCTCCAAAAAACATGATAGCTTTCACCAGGAAAGCTTTCAAAAAGAACAGAAATGAAAAACATTTTATCATCAACACCGAAAACCCTATCCAATCACCTAAAAACAAATGAAATATAAGAGAACAAAACAGAAGAAAAAGGAAATACTCCACCCCCAATCAACCAAAAATTCAGCAATAATTACAGCTTAATACTCTGGGAAGCTATTAGGAACTTCCCAGGTACCGAAAAGAAATATACATATAGAAACATTAATACCCCACCTCTAAAGAAATAAGAAATGAATTCATCAAAATCCTCTACGAAAAGAGCCAAGAATATATACTAAACGAAGCATTGGAAGAAAAACCACTAAAAGTCTTTCTAAAAAGACTTCTCTCCGATTCCAGTATTGAAAATATCAAAGTAGATCTGGAAATCAAAAAAATTCTAACTCATCCGCATAAATCAAATAAAAAATTATAAGCATAAGACGCTCCTACCTTTTTTCCTGGTTGATCTGAAGAAAACAGCAAACTAAAAACACCTTCAGAGTCAACAATCTTTGCTTCCAAAAACTGAGACTCAAACCATACGGAAAACGTAGTACTGCGACAATTTGTTTTAACTCCTCCAGTTTTCACCATTCTGCAAAAAACGGCCACATCAAGATTCTGATGCGTTAGATGCAATAAGGGCCATGCCACCAGAGATTCACAAACCAAACAAACCATTGCCAGCCCTTTTTGCATCAACTGCTATCAACCAGGACATCTTCAATCTTGGAAAGGATGTCCTGTCTTGCTAAGTATCAAGAAATCTAACACCAACCCGGAAGAATTTATACCAAAGTGATCCGCAGCGTCATGTACTCCGTGTATCTCGTCTTGTCTCATCGTTCAGTCATTTGCTTTCTTTGCAATATTTGCTAACGTGTGTAGTATTTACTACTCAGCATATTTTAAATGTTCATTTCTGCCAAATTGTTTCTAAAAACAGTTTATTAGAAGTCTTATCCGAGTATTATTTGTTATTTCTCTTTTATGTGTGTTTATAATTTCAATTAAATTTGAGAATGTTAACTTGGAAATGAAGATTCGCAAAATTTCCAAGTTTAAACTTAGCTTGCATCCAAAACGTTTTACTTCAAATTTCTCCACGGTTTTATTTTTGCCAAATATAATTCTGTAGACGCTGACGTCAATCAACGAGGTTGGAATCTGACTAGTTCACTCTAGTCTAACAAGCTGAAAGCGATGAAGGAGAAAGAAAATAGTGCAGACAAGGTTAAGTTACTGAGTAGTAAATTAAAAACTATTTTTTTGCTTGAAAGTTCTGAATTTCAATTAATACCTCGAGTTAACATGGAGTTAAGGTTGCTGATATTTGAACCACGACATAGAGGAGGCCCCAAAAATGCGGAACAAATGTTTATTTCATTAAATATCTCACCTATATTTCCAATTAAAAAGATTTATTGAATGAGCTGGGAAATTGTAATTCATTGAAAAGTATTTTTTACAGAAACTAACTAAAAATGGTCAGAGTTTATGATATTAGATCAAAATCCTATCTTTATCAAAAATGTATCAGAGTCTGCTATTTAATTGTAGATATCTTGAAATACCTGGTACCTAGAACTAGCCGTCAGACTGTTACAAAATTTATTGGAACTTCTTTACGAACATAAAAACTATTCGCCATATTATCTCAACTGAAAGTTATTTAAATCCTTTTAGAATGTTTATAATAAATTCTAAAATTTTAGAGAGAATTTCATTATTCTCCACTTCAATTTCAAAAGCATAATTTATATGATTCTAAAATGTTATCCTAAAAAAAGTGAGATTAACCAAAGAAATTTGTTTGGACCAGAAAGTTCCTGATTGCCACTTCTTCTTTGAACTGTTTTTTAGTACTTGAAGAAATATCTTGAGCAAAGCAAAACTAAACCTTCCTTCTTGCAGATGTCTGCAAGGAAAACCAGTCATAAACCATTCTAATCACAAATGAACCTCAGATCAGTCAATCCATATATTCTTACTGTAAATACAGCAGACCTGAACCAGGGATCAGATACATCTACAGGTATACAGCCATAGATCCAAGTACTTACAAGTACCTCAGATGTTGGATACTTGTATCCAATATCTGAGAAAGAAATCAAAACTGCAGACATTTGATAGTCGACGCAAAAATGTTGGATGAGCCCTCAAGCCTCTACGCAATTATCAAAAACTCTATGACTGCTGTTATGTAAATTAATATGATCTTGCAGACTTAGATTCGTCTTTTCAGGAATGCAATTCACAAGGATTTCACTTTTATGGATAACAGTGATCGACCACCTAGGTCTCATAAGGTTACAAATTCTTTGAAATCGAGAAATACGAAAGCAGATTGCTAGCCATATCCGCAGAACTAAATCCAATACTGTAGAACGTGGACTCTCCATCAACTTAGGAAACAGACTGATAAGCTGTCTCATTTTCATTATGAATTCCCTATGAGAACTGTATAACAGCAAGAAGGAATAAACCATTACCCAAGGAATGAAAAACCCCAATAAACCATTTTTCCTTCCTACATTGTAATCTTTAAATTAGGACCAACATAACTTGTACACAAAAGATTTTAATATCTATCTTACAACAATATTATCTATTGATTTATATTTGATCAAATTTGTCAATCAACCTGAATTGATGGTTTCAATTTCTATACAGCTTTTATTTTTTTTAAATCTTAATATTGCTCTCATTTACGTTAAATTGTGTGTGTATTTGTTTGTTTTCCACCTCGTGCCCTCATGTGGGCAGTAAAAACTCAATTGTTTCCATTTATTTATTTGAGATTTTGTGGAAGTGAAATATATTCAGTTTCATAGCCCCCAAGCAAGCTTACCCTTGTTTATTGAACAATATATTCACTATTAGATCCAAGAACAGTTTTCTTCTTAAACTTTCTGGCTGAAATGTGGTACTCTGTAGTCACCGGATGTTAGCTGGCTGGTAAATTGAGCTTAGACTCAAGAGACTCAGTTATCTTCAGAAGAATCTGACTGGTGTTGAAAAAAGAGAACAAATATCCCTGAGGGTATAGATCCCGGCCTGCTCAAATGAAGTTATTTCCATTCTCTTGTAGAACTAGACAGAGCAAAATGACGCAACTGTTCGAATTTCTGTTGAATTCCATACAGATTCTCCGATAAGAAAAAAGGCATGATCGTACAAAAAGCGTCATAAAATAGTACAAATTATACAGAAGAAATTAAATTATTTGATCATTTTAATTTCCCAACATAAACCTATGACCAAATACCATTTAAAAAATCCATTAAGAAATAGAAGACTTTTATTGTGTTAAGTACTGAAATAATGATTATTTTACTTCCTATTATTGCTTTATTACAGCCTTTACCTGTATGTTCAAGGAAAAGCGAATCTGTTGATGTTTAAAATAATAAACAATTATCATTTAGAAAAATTATTTTTCTAGGATAAAGTGACTATTATATGTGTTTTATTTGCTATTGGACCTGCTATAATTATTCAACTGTATTTGGTGCAGTATAATTTATCGCAGTCTAATGACAAATAATCTAGAGCCTTTCTTTTTACCTTTGAATTTTGGCCTTAATTCGTCAAATTATATATTTTGACTTTTGAGTGCTATATTTTGTAACCATATTTTAATGCTGCAAATATTTTCTCTTGATGAATTTTGATTTGTTTGTTTTTAATGGCTGTTTTCACTTCTATTCTAATTTTATTTACATAATTTTGAAATATTTCATTATATATCTATGTTTTGATTTTAGAACTTGTTGCTGTTGTCTATCTAGTAAAATCTAGCCAAGAATTCGTAAATGGGAAATATTATAGTTTCTGTCGATCAAGGCTGTTGGGTAGAAGCAAAGCTTCTGGTAGGTATCAGGTGCCTCATATACTGAAACTTAACGTGGTGATTACGCTTCAGCATATGGTATTGGTTATCTTCCTGGAAGAATTCCAGGGGAAAAGGAATCAAAACTAGGTTTCATTAAAAGGAAAACTAGGTAAATTTCCGCTAGTCGAATCGAGTATTTCACAACTACGATGAAGAGCCAGTTGGTCATCGGTCTACCAATTTTTGAAAAAATCTGATAAGGTTCAACTAGCAGAAAAACATGATATATTGTTTTTCAAACTCACTATCAGCCGACCGTTAATTAATAATAAACTGATAACTAAGAAAATGTGAAAACATTTAATTAGGGAGGTGTTATAGAGAATATGTAAATGTATAAAATTTCAATCCCCCAGCATATCAGGACATAAGTAAAAAATCGATGACGAAATTCCCTCTTTACAAACAGAAAGCAAGTAAAGTGAAATAAAAGGGTTTTACATAAAGAAAAGTAACAAACTGATGTTTGTAGTACATAAATTCAGTTGAAATACTTTACGATAAGGCAGTTTGCATTCTGGTTAATGGTAGAAACTTGTTTATTTCAGTATAAACCTTTCTTGTGCTCGGTTTGAAACGATGTTAATTTAATTACCACAAAACAAAATATTAACTGAAGTTATTAAAAAAAATTTAGACGTTACTTCCACTAACCCTATATTTTCTCATAAATTTTCAACTCTAAATCAGAAGTCACAGCAATTACTAATCAAAAACCCTTCATGGAGTTAAAATAAATTTAAAATATGTGCTTTTAAGATTCTTTTATTTTGTTTGAATATAATTGTTATTAATTTGCTTCTTGACAAATAAGTGTAAGCAATAATGCACTACATTGCAATATTGTAAAAAACTGTAATAAACTGCAAAACTGTAAAAATCTGTAATAAAAAACTACTGTAAAACTGTAATAGTATTCAAATCTATCAAATTGGACATGTAATTGGATTTAAGAGAATTTATCCCAGATTTATGTAGCTTTTAATTTTGAATTTTCATTTCAATAAAAAATATAAAACCACACGCATATTAAAATTTATTTTCATCATTACATGTTTCAGTACATACAAATTATATACGAACTTTTCTTTAAAATAAAAGGAACATTGGATCGATATAAGTTAACGTAAAAATTAAACATATTTTTACGAAACAGAAACATATTTGATATAATTCCTCAGAAAAATTTCTCGACAACTCCTTGTTTCAGATTAAATTTCAACAATAAACTATGATAAAATCTTTTTCTGCATACTTTCATCTTTATTTATGATAGATTGACATTGTCTCTGCTTTCGGTTCAAAAATTTTTGTAATATTTACGTTTGAAGACACTAGATTAGCTCTCATTTTATTTAAAAAAATATATATTATTATTATTCTATCAAAGATAATATATTTTTCGAATTGGTAGACACATACAAGATAAATAATCGATTAGCTTGCTTTTTTTTTTTTTTTTCAAAATTGCAATTTAAAAAAACTAGTATTTTTTTTTCTTCTATTTTGTTTTATAGGAAGAACTTAAACATCATTCTTTTGCGACTCGTCATTTTTGAGGCAGAAATTTGTTTCGTTTTCCTCGGTTTATTTGTTTTGCTGCAAAGACAGCAGAAACCTTAGATATCTTACTTATTTCATGTACATTTTGTTGCTGATACCGGCTAAACATCTGGATTGATTCCCATTTACGTATTCTACATCGGGATTAAAGACATCAAGATTGTATTTGTTTGGAAAGTAGTTAAGTACCGTTTTTTTTTTTTCATGATCCGTGACGGAAAATAAAATCTATTTATTAACACTTTTTTATATTAAACATGCATTCTTATTTCTTGTATACGAAGCATTAAAGGATGATATTGCAATCATTAAAAAATTTATTCCAGACATTTTGATAAATCTCCATTTTTTAAACTTCCTTAAGACTGAAAAATACATATATATCTCTGCCCGTCTGTAAGGCGATAACTTAAAAACGCAGAGAACTAAGATTATGAAATTTTTGATGATTAAAAATCTTAGATCTATTTATATCGTTAATCTTTGTGCTCTGTGCCAAATCATGTTTATCTTTATGGGGTCTACAACATTTCGTTTTTGTATCTTGTACAAAAAGTATATAGACAGAAAGCATTATAGTAATAAAAAAAGAACTTGAGATTTTGACGAAATTTTCTGTTTAGACTTCTTCCCTTCCCCCCCCCCCCAAAAAAAAACTTTTTTTAGTAATGTCTGTCTCTTGGTCTGACTGTGAATATGATGACTCGAAAACTTCAACAATTACATGGATGAAAAATGGCACACGGTCTTTACAAAAAAAATTGTAATCCATGTGATATTTTGGAGGGAATCAAACAATGTGAAGTCTGTCTGTACATGCAATTTGTCTGTTTGTGTTTGTACATGTCTGTTTATGTTTGCAAATATTACAATTCAAAACCACGACGAGCCAATTCAGTAAAATTCGGCGTGTGGTTTAATTATTATAATTGTAAATATATATTGGTTTCGATGTCTCTCCCCAGCCATTAGTATCCGCAAACACCTGTGAATACTGCTTCTTTCAGTGTTAGCAGGGTGGTCGGCAACACGCGAAAAGAATTCGCTAACGTAGTGGCGGTCATTGTCTCGACTGGTGATGTTTCTCATGAATAAAGGAAACTTCTCATGCATGGATTTTTCTAGATGAAGCCATACCTCCATGTAAAACTGCATAAGAAGACCTCTAGGAGTGCAGCTAAAATTGAAAGGCCTTTCATCCTCTCTAGACCATAATATTATTTGCCAGTAAAATAAATTAGTTATTGGAACAACATTCAAATGCTTCATATTCAAAATTATTACTTTCATCTAGATTAGTCAATCCAAATTATTTATTCCTGTCCAGATCGTGTTGTCATTTAGAAGGTGTAAGTGTAATATGAATGCAAGTGATGAAATCGGTTGATAAGTAAAAGCAGATAAGCTCAATAGTCAAATGGCATCATTGAATCGTATAGAGTTTAATTAAAGTACCGCCAAATGATATAAAGTTCTTTTTAATGACATCTAAACCAGTGGATTCCATCCTAAAAGTCAATTTCTTTTAATAGTTTTCACTCTAAACTTCCGTGAACTCACTTTGAACAAACTCGTATTTATTATTTTTATATAACTTTTTATGCCTCATTCTTACTTATATTTTAAATCACCACTGCCTGCTTAAACTGATAAGAGACCATTCATTTCTAGTTTTAGGAGCTTTAATAGGGTGTATTCATGAATCCAATGGGCATTCTTATACGGCAGCAGCCTCCTCAAAAGAAAAAAAACCATAAATCACGATTTCTTTTTTTTAAAAACACTATACCTTTTTGATTTTAACCTCCGTTTAATTAAAAAAAAAAAAAAAAGAAGAAAATAGCAACATTGTTTTCTGACTTAGTTGGCTGCTCAAAACTTTTATTGATTTTGTAGTCATAAATGATAAGTCGATCCTTTATGATCGGCTTATCATGACTACTTATCATTTGTCATCAACGCGGATACTGACGATTCCTATTGGTAATATCGTACTTCTATCTTTCTCTCAATTTTGAATGAGGCGATTGCAAAAATTCAGAATAGGTTTTAGTTTCCAAAGATTTACTATCTTCCATTTCCGGAAGATAGAATATCTTTCGGGAAACATCAGAGATTTCTCTATACGATCAAATTTTCTGAGAATGACCTTCTTGAAAATGCCTTCATCATCACTGACCATACTGAATATTTCCTGTGAAAAAGAAAATTAGTGAATTTACAGACACCCAATCATCGGTTATCGAAATGTTAAATAGATGTGAGTTAATATTAAATAGTTAATGTTAATGTGAGTTAATGTAAAATAGACGTGAGTTAATGTGAGTTAATGTTAAATAGATGTGAGTTAATGTTAATGTTTCCCAAGCTCATGAACTTTTTATAATGGTCGTAATAATACTACCAACAACAAAATTCTAGAAAGGAACTACAATATTTCAGAAGATTGAAGATGTAGTTGCGGAATACAACAAGGAAAAAAAACTTATTTTTCTGCCACTTTTGAATAAATATTATAATATAGACAGATATTAATAAAGTACTCAATAAGTTGTATCCAAAGAATCGTCTTATGAATATTATTTTATAATTTGTTGTCCTTTTGTAACTTGTTCCATTTAACGTTTGATATTAACGTATTTTTACTGTATCACTTAATAATAAACAAAATTCTTTACCATTTTCTACATCTATATTATCGTCATCACATCTCATGACTTAGGCAAATATCAATCAAAAATATCACTTAGATTATTGTTTCAGCTTGCTTAAGACCGTAATATATAAATTTCTGATAATAGAATTAGAAATATATTCATTTACACCAATAAAATTTGAGGATGCCATGACGATACAAGATTTTTATGACCAAAGCCCTCTCCCTCAAAAAAATTTTGGACTTCTCATGAATAGGGTGCAAATGCACATTAATAATGTCTCCATTGTGTAGCAATGTCTTCTTCTTTAAGAAGTATCCAGTGAACAGAGAAAATCATCCAACATGTGCACCATAATTTTTCATACAATAAAACCGGCAAAAAAAGACAGCTCTCGTAAACCAAAGTGTATTTTAAGATAGTGTTCACCATCGATTTTCATTTGATGCATCTATCCTAGTTTTAAGCAAATTAAGAAATGTAATATTCTTTTATTATTCGTTTATTATTTTATTATTCATTTATTCTTTGAAAATTGGTTTTACTCTATTATACTCTAAGTATTCCTTTTTGTCAAATTTTCACAATAATAAATCTTGTTATTTCATTACAAACATTTTTTGCATACTCAGGCATAACTCCGTTGACAACAGAAAAATAATATTAGTCATGTAAAAGAAAGTTTCTTATTATAATATAATTTTGTACATAAAATAAAGAGAACAAATCGATATATGGCTTAAATTTTACTTTTTGATCAAGATATAGTCATTTACATATTTTTCTCCCATTTGATGGCTTAAATCTAAGTAATCAGTGTATCGTATAAAGGAAGTATGATGATCAAAACAACTTCATTAATATATTTGACAACTTTTTTTAACTCAATAATATATTTCCTAAGAAGATTAGTTACTCAAATATTCATCCTTGATATGAATCCTTATACGAAGAATGGTAGAAAAACCAGTTTAATTAATCATGTGGAACCTATTTTTTTTTTCTAAGATCAATGCATATCAGAAGAAAAAATGCAGAACATTGAGTATTGATCTTTGAAGAACATAAACATGTCCTTCAAAATTTGTTTTTAATATTAAAATTCACCCTAAACGTATTTGGAATCTTTAATTTGTATCATCTAAAAATATCTACCTCAAATGAAAATTATATATAAAATTAAAATAACGAATGTACTAGCTACACACATTTATATTAAATGACATGTCGGACGCGAGCATCTAATTGCAATATTTTTTATAGTTAAATTGTGCTTCAGAGAAGTAGCAATTAATTTAAAAGACAAAAATCATGGACATATTTAAATATCTTCAATGTCCTTTGCGTTCTTATAAGGTTTGAAATTATAATAAATGTCCCAATTACATATGAAATATCTCATCTTATTAAAAGGTTAAAAAATGAGTAGGTCAAGGGATTAATAATAATTTTTATTTAGAATATTCAAATATATGTCATGGTGATTAACCTTTTTAATGATTTTAAAATCCAGCCCATCATAAATACTTACATCCCAGATTATAATACAAGAAATTTGAGTGAATATTTTTTGCTCCATTAAACTTTCTTCAATAAACTTGTGAGGGATAAAAGAAATTAGATCAGCTCGGGTATACAGTTAAGGACTAAAGGTATGCTTATTATTTTTTCTGGATCTTCTAAATATAAGTCTTTATTTTTCATAAAGTCTGAGAAGAGAAATCTTATCCATAGAATCATTTTCCTTAACATTAACTTTCCCGTACGCCTGTCAAAATCAAGGACAATAAAAAGCATACAACACATCCACTTTCACACCAGTAGTGGAACTCAAGGCCTCGGACGGAGTATTTTATACGTTCAAAAAAGGATAGATGCATCGATTTCTTTATCAGTGTAACGTCAAAAGACAATTCTGCCTCAAGTTACGAAGTCAATGTAATACTTGAAGAGCACCCCCGATTTAAATTACGTAAGAAGGATGTTTCTCGTGGCGTCCTGTCAGAAGGTCATCTAGTTTAAGAGTACCTTGCTTTTTCTACCTGAAGCACGTGACACTCAAACCTCGTGATCGTTTTGTAACCAGACAAGCGGAAGAAAGAGAGTCTGGATTGACCAGAAAGCATTTCAAGTGAAAGGTATTCATTTTCCGAGGAAGAAGAATCCCCAGAATAACGGAACAGCGACTCTTCACCAAGTTTCTGGGAATAATTCGGATTATTTTGCTGGTTTGGCTTTTTGTGGAATGTCCATATTGTTCCAGTGTTCGGCTACATAAAATGAAACATGACTTTTCCAATATCTGATGTTTTTGAGACGATAAAATTTGAAGGATGCACTAACTAGTGATAATTTGGTCACCGATGATAAATCCTCAGGTCAAATTATTTCTTTGATTGGTTTCTTCTTTGATAAGTGGATAAAATCTTTCGGACAGACGCTCAGAGTCTGCAACAATAAATAATTGGCAAACAATTCGGTATTTTTGAACTTTATCTCTTGGAAATGAGTAACTACAGATTAAGAAAAGAAACAACAACCAGTTTCAATAAATGTTTTTAAGTTATCTCAAGATTTGATAACACTCAAACGAAATCACCGGCAGAAAGATTTCGCTCAAAAGAAATCTTCTGGCATTATAAGATAGAGTGTTGACTTTTAAATGCAATTTTTAATCACAATTTTTCAATTGCGAATTGATTTTTAAGTGACATCCTCACACAAACTGGAAGTGGCAATTTTGGTATGCATTAATTTCTATTGATTTCACTGTAAAAAGCGAAGAAAGATTTCTGACTCCACTTTGACTTGACAGCCATATTGAAAAATATATATATTACTATAAAATTGAAAAATTATGCAGATTGTGTTCTCTTTTCTTAAGGGAAAGGTGTCTAGAATTTCTGCTTAAAACTGATATCTCATTCTACTTAACTAGAGTTTACGAAATCCTCACTAATTATTGAAAATGATGTTGCCTAATGAATATCGATCTCCGAAGACAGTCATTAGATCTGACACTTCTGATGATGAGGAATTACAGGTCAATAATTTTACTCCCTCGAGACTGAATACTTCTAATATCCTTCACTCTTCATATATGACTGAACTTGGAAATGGAGTTTGTGATTTAGAGAGCTCAGGTGTGTTTGTGGCTGGATACACTGGACCCATCCATAAATGGGAACATCCTGGTTTCCAATTTCTGACTGAATCAGCTCAAGGTAATCATATATAATTTTTTATCGAAATCTCGAATTACTCAGTAGCTCCATATTGTACCAAGATGCATAAATGCATCATTCTCAATTTTTATACACTAATTAACAAAGTTTAATAAACTTATATAATATATATATATATATATATATATATATATATATATATATATATAAGCTTTAGTTCAAAAAAATTATATTCGCGTCAATCTTCATAATTTTAAGGCAAAAAAAATATGTAACTTTAATTTAAATTATAATTATTGTGATGCATATAGATGAATTAATATTATAATTATGATAATTAATTAGTATAATATATAAATGTTTAGTATATAAATGTTTAAATCTAATAATTGTTTAAATTTATTTTGAATAATACCACTTGTTTAGTATTGAGATTAAAGTAATTTGAAAAATGATAACAAAAATCAACTTTGATAAAAGGCTTAACTTTTAATATAATGTGATTTCATATTTTTGAAGAAGTGCTCTTTCAATGATTTTAGCTTTGGAAATACCTCTATCCTTTTCGAAGACATAACAAATATTCCTACATCTTTTCCATAATTATTATTCAGAAACCACTAAGAGCTATTACTGTGCGCTAATTAACTTAAACATATATTAAGCAATTTAGAAAAATATATCAAATCCATAATTATACCAAAAAGTAAAATAATTGCTGTCTGTCAATGTTTTAAATTGGCGTTGGTTGTTGATACTTCATATCTGCTTTTATCGTAGAGCTTTCAGTATTTTATTTGATATTCAAAAACAATTTTTTTTATCAAACTTAATTTAGATTTTTAAAATGTGAAAACATGAATTATGAGCAATTTTAATTTAATATTTCGCAAATTTTTAATAAAGAGTAAATTTAAATATTATATATAGTAAAAGCTTTTATTTGATTTTTCAGCTTGCAGTTAAAAAATATTTCTTAAACTCAAAAAAGAATTCGAAAGAAAAGAATTTCTATAAAATAATAATTTGTAGCTATAATTTTCTTTATATCCTAATTTAATCTTCATTTTCATACTCTTAGTCAATTAAAAGAAATGAAAGTTATATTTACACTAAAATACTACACAGAATAATACATTCATTTTTTCTACACAGTCTTTTAGAACTCATTATATATTAGTACTTTATTTATGCTAATTGTTACATGATACATTTTTGTACCATCATTTTCTTATTCTTCTAAGATATGTTTTCATTCAAATGTATGATACTTGACAGAGTCGTGTATTTCTAACAGCTTCATTTAGACGCACGATCAATATTTTAAAGACTTAAGCAGAATCTTAGGTAATTTTTGTATCAAAGTCTTATTTTTGTTGGATTTTTTTTGTTGTTAATTTATGTCATTTTAAAATGTCATAAAGAGTGTTAAGAGTTAAATATTCAAAGAATTAAGCAAAATCTTAAAATAATTTTTGCATCAAAGTCATATTCTTTTTTGTTAAATTATATAATTTTAAAATGTCATAATCCCCGTTATGTTAAAATTAAATTATAATGCAAACATAGAAACTTCTATGTACTCACAATTTCTGGTTTCTATTATGTTGGAAGAAGTTTTATTTAATTTCTATTATGATTTGTCCACTAAAATGTAATTTTCAGATTTTTAAACACAATCTGCTTAAAAATCCTATTCACAAATTTTGATCAATTCTTTCAGAATTATATTATAAACACCCGATTCCCTGAAAATAAAAATAATGAAAAAGTTAAGATATGGCATGTAAAGTGTCTTAGTAAAACTATAAAGTATTGCTCATTGACTGTATTGTCAGCAAAATGCTAATAATCAATCGGAAAATAAAGTATCACTGAAACATAGTGTTGCAATTACTGAAACTCACAATAATAATGGGAAATATTTACATTTAGATTTCAGATTATTATGATCTTCTATGTACACTTAATTTATCAAATTTAAGATTCAGGTAATTCGGAAATTATATTCGACAAAGCGAAATTGCTAATGAAAAAAATTTATCAATCCCACTTTGATCTTTTAAATTTCCTTTAATCTAAAAAGTGATGAAGTCTAAAATGTCTGGTTAACGAAGAGATATTCTTGACATAAAAAAAAATACTGCTTTAATCCTTAAAAAGCCATTTTTTTTCTAGTTATGGTATATTAAAATATTTTTAGGAGTAAGATTGACTTAAGAAAAGTGATTCATTTAGCTTATTATATATATTTAATTTGATTAATTAATTAATTTGGTTAATTAATAATTAAGTGACAAATCAAGAGACATCATTTTGTATAATATGAGGAAATGAAGCATCTAAGCTTCTGCTTTTTTGAAAAAATTGTCAGAACTTATGCCAACCTAAATAACTTCATACTTAAAAGTGATAAATTTGGTGGAGAGCATATTTCCCATGACTTAGAAAGGGTTAAAAAGCTAGCAACGCATCACTCATACAACTGTTAAAAAGATACGCCTAGACACTCAAAAACAGTACAATCCAATGTTGCCAATCAAACTAAAAAGTTTAACTTAATTATTAGGTATTTATAAGTAACACAGAAGATATGGACCTAATTATACATTTTGTGATATAATGTAAAAATTTTTTACTTTTCTTGTTCGCAATAAAATTTTCTTTAAAGAGCCGGATAAATGGGCAATTAGGGATCAGTATAGACAAATGTTTCACAAGTTTGTCTTCTTAATATTATTTTCACAGAAAAGTTTTGGATGTAAAGATAATTTCATGTCAGTTTTATATATTCGTGTTTCATTCATGAATGATCGTCTAATTCTTTAATTTTTGGATTAAAAGTGACAGAACTCAAACAGAGTAACTGCACAATGTTCATAAAAGAATTTAGTTTTCCTTCTTCTAAAACATTTAAAAACTAACCCTTTTTATTTCAACTTTTGAGCGAAAAAACTAGATAACTGTAACACATCACTAAAATTTCATGTTGGATTGATTAATAGAAAATAATAATAATTTTATATGTAAAATTTAATTAAGCAATTAAAAAGTTGTTCAGATGCATCCATTTGCAGATACCATTCAATATAATTATAGTAACTATCAAGAAAGTTAAATGGATGACAGCGTTTAGGTAAACTATTTTAAAAGAATTTAATGAAAGACTAAAATATTAATTAACAAAGAAATAACCATATTCACGACATACGAACACACAAAAAAAATCTGCTGTACGATTTTCTTAAATAAAATATCTCACGATGAGTTTAAGAGAAAGGCAGATGACTCAAGACTTCTGATTGACTCACTTATAAAAGAGGAGGATATATCTCATGCATACAGCATATAATAAATTAAATTTAGAGAATAACTTTGAGGAAATAAAAAATGGTCATGCAAATAAAAATATAAAAATATTCGTAAGTTTTAATGCAACATTAACAGTTGCAATTTGAATATAAGGATTGCTGTGTAGAATAAGAAACATTCTTCAAGAACAACGGGGCAATTCTTATTCACAACATACGAACATCCTCAAAAAAAATCTGCTGTTCGATTTTCTTGTAATTATTACAGAACCAGGTTCTTGTAATCTCCTTCCAAGGCTTAGAATTAAGTTCTTTAAAGAAGAATTGAAACAGAATTATTTTTTGAATGAAAAAAGAAAACCATATTCGGAGTAAACTTTTTTCAAATTCCTATACAGTTCTCGGGTGAGAACTTGAAGAAGTTAACCGCCTGCTTAAATAGTCTCAAAATAATTCGATATCACTGAGATTTTGGGATCTATCTGAACAGTCCATTCTTTCCAAACTCTGCTGATTTAGTTATTCATTGACCAAGATTTCCCGATGAGAGCGAGTATTATTGTATTATTATTCATTAGCATGAAGTCATCGCAAACATAACCAACAAACGATCTTACATTGGAACAATGATCTTATTTCAGTATATAGGTCTACTCAGAGTCCCACAATGATAAATGTGGTTAAATTTTCCAGCCAAAAGCTTTATCCCACCTCCCCTATAATTATTGCTTTCTCTAATATGAAACTTTTTGCACCTGGCCCCTTATTCTCTTCTGGTCAAAGTTCATCAAGAATAATTTTTCAAAGTAAACCTGGATTAAACAGTAATTAGTACTGGCCTCCAATGCTCTTTGCTCTAAATTACGTGTTTCACTGATCCTATGTTTTCGAACACATCTCGGAAACTGGATGTGATGAACATAAAGAAACAGGAACGTCTTTGTACTGTTGGAAAATATATTAGCCTTCTTGGTGCAGAAAATAATCAGAAACGAAATGAGGCACAGAAGTGTTCCTCCTTGTTCGGATTAAAAGAAATTGATAATGATTATCAAATAGGGATATTAGGTGTGGAAAGTCTGATGCAGATCTCTTTGCTACTGAATTTTCGTGATAGAAATAATTCCAAAATCTGTTGATAGTTTATGAGTGACATTGAGATGTCTCGCAGTAACAACTTGTGATATGTCAATTTCCATCTATTTGATTGAAAACATCCTTAACGCATTAAAAAAAGAAAAAAACATTTCTCCAGGACATTGGCCTTTACTAATTTTGAGACCAAAACTGGGGGCCAATAGACATTATTCAAAAGCATACACAATTTTAACAACAGTCTAATGTAAAAATCAGATAGACTTAGAAGGCTATTTTACAAAAATAGTAATAATAATAATGATGAATCCCGTCTTTTACATTTAATTTAATGGAATATGTTTTTGATATGAAACATATTATTTGTTTTTTATCCTTTTTTTATGAGAGATGAAAAACTGGAATTTTACTTTTGAATTAATGAATCAATAACTCTGTAAAGGAAATATTTTCTTTAAAAAAACGATAAATGAAACAAAAGTTATTCCTTAACTTTTAGAGGGTAACTTAAAATAAAATGGAATACCTGCATGAAATTTTAGAGTGATTACCTTTTAGGGAAGAATGTTAGATTTTCTATTTTTTCAGTGAAGTTTACAATAAAGTTCAGGGCAGAACATTCTTGATTTTTTGTATTCTTTATAACTGTTTGAGATCAAATACAACGATCGCAATAATTGGGTCCATTCAGTCCATATTATGCGATTATAACACTGTACTTTTATTTATCATAGCAATTTAAGGAATTTTTCCACTATCCAAAAGCTTGAATGTGTAAATTTTGCACTATACGTTTCTCGACATTTTTATCTTTCCCACACTTTATTCGAGCATTTCTTTGTAATTTCAAATCAAATAGCAGTCCTCTAATTTTGATTATTCTTTTTTTATTTCTTATCCTTGTTTTACCGTTAAAAATCCGAGAAAAAATGTTGTAAATGGAAAATTAAACAAAATGGAAGCAGTTCGCTGTGAAAAGGAATAAATATTGAGCATTAAATTTTTACTGAAATTCTACAGTTAAGTATATAAAAGTGGCACAAAAAAATGCCCTAAATTCCATATGCATCCTTTGAAACATAAGCTCATTATTGACTTAGAGATAGAATAGTTAAGCGACATAGAGTAGGCAAGTTTCACTTTACACCATTCATACAATAAACCAACCAACCAACCGTTAGTGTAGTATGTCTAAATCGGCACGTAGAAAGTAATATTGAATAGCCCATTAAGAAAACATTCTTCTTCCATCCACTAAGATTAAATTAATAAATTAAAAATAAGCCTTTGTTTTCTCGCAACTAATTAATTTTTTTTCGCTCTACAAAATCTATTTAAGTTTCAAGGAAATGCTGCCAACGAAACACACAGATGTAAAATTTCAAACAATGCCATTTTATGGATTTTTAATATTGTTGCTAACCCTCCTTCTGAACCATCTGCAGTATATTTCCGGTTCCTGTTTACTGAAAACAAGATGTTCTATTTCAACCTATTAATATAATTGGCCCAAAAAGAAAAAGTATTGAGTTAAAGTCTTTGCACGTGACTAGAGAGTAAATATTCTCCCAAAGGAAAAAGAGAAACTTTGAAAAGCTGATGGATCTGAGTGGAGTGCTGCTAGAAGAAGAGATTGAAACGCATCACAGTGAATCTATAGGAGATATAGTATAGTAAGACAAAAAGTATTCGCACAATTATTTAAATTTTGAATAAGCATCGATGATTTCAAAAGACGAAACATAAAAAAATATATCCAGCAAATGAAATTTTATAAGGACATCATAAAAATTGCCCAATGAATAGCCATACAAATAACTTTATTAAATTCTTTAAATATTTATCACTGTTAAAATTTTATCGCAACTTTATTTTCAATCGCAGTTAATTGGGTCTCTAAAGAAATATAGGGATCGTTAATTTATATGTAACAATAGATTTTCAATGCAAAAAAGTCACTAAAATTTTCTATAAGTAATTGTTAGCTATTTAATCCTTTCTAAATTACTACTATGACTTCAAAAATATTCTTTAACAAAACATGTAATGAAATGTTATTAGAATTTAGTTCTTTTCATAATCTGAATATAATAAAAATTACACCACAGAATTGGAAAAAAAAATATTCCTATGCCTTAGTATTGATTTAATTAAATAATCATCTCAGTACCTTCCAGACCATAAATGGTCTTGAAGGTAGGTTCCAGGTTTATTAAATAATGATTTCAATATCTTCCCAGACCATAAAACATTGATTAAGCCAGCTAGATATAAAAGAAATGTCTGAAAAAAAGAAGCCTATGGACAGTTATTTAAAGAAACTGAAAGTAGAATATAAAGTTTGCAAAAAGAACACAAATATATTTTTTTATAATCGGGTTCTGTTTTTTTAATTGTTAAGTCAAAATAATCTCTAATCTATCTAAAGGCACTGTAACTGTCTCAAAATTGCAGAATAATTTTCCATTATTTTAAGTCAAGAATGTTGCAGTAATTTTACTTGTTGTTTTGACTGTATAAAAATTTGCTTTACCTTCAGTATGGCACTATGTGGTCAAATAGGACTCCTGTCCATAAAATTCCAAAGTAAATTACAATTTGAGTATAGATGCAGTTTAAACCACTTTTCGAAGGAAAATTAAACAGTCAAATGATTATAAACAATGGCTAGATAAAATAATGTATAGAAAAACCTGCCTTTCCTCTATTCAGATTTGAAAAAATAGTAAATATTAAAATCGGCCATTATGATAAATGTGTTATAAATAAATTTTTCCTAAAGCTGGAAACATTCTATTACAAAGTTTTTATAAAAGTTTCTCAACGTTTAAAAAGTAACCATGTTTATTTAATGTAATTATGATGAACTACGTATTCTAAGAATGTATTTTGTTTACCACGTAACTTTCGGGATGAACAGAATGATATAAGATAGTACTAAATACTAACTAATATTAAAATAGTATAATATTCTAAAGTTTTTTAATTAATTAGTAGATACTCATGAAGCAGACATATTAACTATGTTTTCACTGATGGTTTCTATCTATCACAATTATGAAAAACTTTTTTGTTTGCCCTGAAAAATTTGCTATGGAATAAGCGTCTGTAAAGTGCAGTTATTGCAGTTTATCGGGTTTTATTAACTTGAAATGCAAATAAAATTGTGTCTGGGATCATTAAAAAAATTACTTCAAAGCAGTTATTTATTAAATTTGCTTAAAATAAGAGAAATAACAAATTCATTTTCTAAGAGAAATTTATAATAAAGCAATTAAACACCTATTCCAAAGAATGTACTTTATTTTCTTTAATATAAATATGAAAACAAATATATAAACAACAAATATTCTTTTAGTATATCGATACTCTTTTAGTATACTGTATTCCCGGAAGTTGGTAACTGTATTTTAAAAAGTAATTTAATATGAAATTCAAAGAAAATATGCATATGATCCTTATTAGTGAAAATAAAACTTCTATTATTTGAAGGAGCAAGATGATTCATGATAGTATAACCTTTACACTTTTTATAAACATTATAGCTTCATTAACTTCCAGAGGAAATTTTAAATTAAATAAATTTTCAAAAACTATTTATTAAATTACTTAAATCTTTCTCGTGCTTCTCTTCCAATTTCAGCTACACGTTTTATTCATTCATTCGAGTCATATTTCATTCACTCTTAAGAGCAAGATAAGATTGTTTAAACACTACAACAGCAAAAGCAATGCTTGAAATTTTCTACATTCTAAACAGGTCATCAAAATTCTCTACCCTTTTCCGTTATATAAGAGCCACTTCAAAAGACCTGTTTTGCTTTGATGCAAAAACTTGCCGCATGACGAAAGAACAACCCACATCTAAAAAAAAGGTCTGGTCAGAACAACATTTGATCTCATCAAAAAACGGTGATGTAAAAACTTCAGCAAAATATTTAGAGATGCAGATTCTGCGCTTATACAGTCGATTATTTCGGAGTATCTAATTCTGCATGCGGTCCGAGTGCAGGTGTTTTATCTTTTCTTTTTCTAATATTAAAAAAAAACTACTTTCGCGTATGAAAAAATAATAAAACAAGGACACACGTCTCGCAGTAAATCACTTTTTATGTCTACTCTATTTTTATGGTAACAGAATATATTTATCAATGAGAGGCTAAGCCAAATCATATCAAAAGAATTTTATTTTCTGCTTTTATAAGCTGCTGCAGATGTTAATCGGTTTAAATGCAAATTTTTAGATAATATTCCATATTCATTTTTTCTTGAGTGAAACACTTGCTTCAAAAAAAATTCTTAATATTTGGAGAGACTTCCGTTTTGGCCGTCATCCATTTATAACTATAGAATAAATTTACTATGGCCAAACATTTCTTGGTTTAACTTTATTTATCTGTATATTATATTATTAATCACATCAGATATTGTTTGATGGTGTTTTCATAATTAATTGTTCAATATTAATGTCATCTTATTAGCTGACCTACATATACATTTGAGACATAATTTGCATCTTTATTTGGTATATTCATAAATTTAGGAAGTATGATGATAGATTGAAGATAACTTCTGAATGAATAAGAAACATTATATTACATACTGGTTTTAAATAGAAAAACAGTAAAATAAAAATTTCAAATCAATTCATTTGATTCTCTACTACAAATTTAATTGTTACTTCCCTTGGATCCAAAACACAGAAAAAAAATTAAAAGACATATGTTAAGCTATTAAAATGATTTTAGCATCGGGTGCAAAATGTGTGCCTTTAAGAACTTTACAAATCCTAACTGTCATATAACTGAAAACATATGTAATGATTGTACAAAAACTTGATGTCAATGAATTGTTTCTCTTTCAAAATAAGTTTGAAATGCATTTGTATATTATTTGAAAAGCAGTTTGTTTTATAAAACAATCATTGAAATCTAAAGATTTACTTTTTCTTTTTAAAAATTCAAGAAGAAAAAAAAGTTATATTGTAGAAGTTAAGAAGGAAACGGATTTCTTATCTAAATAATCTTCATTTTAGGAACCATTTGAGGCAATTATAAATCTTCATGATTGACTAGTATTCTCTTTAAAAAATGTAGCAGATATATTGAAACAATTGACTTATTTTCCCTATAGCATAGCCTAAAAATTGGCATTTTATTTTTATAATTATAGAATGAAAGTAGAATATTAAATTTTTATCTTGTCAGAAAACTTCAGTTTTGGATATACTATTGTAAAAAAATGTTATTTTGTAAGCAAATAATCCTTAAATTAAATTAATAATTTTGAATTATTTAAAACATATTCGTTCTTGACAAAAATGTTGACAAAATAGTCCTTAAAAAATAATTATTGATATATCATCATGATTTGTAATCATGATGTTTTCTTATCAAAGTTTGTTTGTATGTTTTCTTAATCAAATTGTTTAATCTTATGTTTGTATGTTTTCTTAATCAAAGAATTAGCTTGGTCTATATTTATATCATAATTGAGAAATTTAAAAAAAAATATTTTTATGATATTTATATTTTTTGGAGTTATGAAAAGCAAACTATTCTGTTTTTCCTTATTCTAGCGTGAAGTTGAATGGACTGCAGAGTAACTTTAATACATTGTTTAGTCTGTTATCAAAACAATAAGTACTATTTTTACCTATAAAATGACTTGAAGCGAATCACTGCATCCAACTTCAATATCCTTCCGGTAAAATAAAATATTTTCACTTTACATTTATAATACAGTAAAAGCAATGATCATAATCATCAATGCATTCTCAGTTGAACTTTTCTCATAAATGAAAACAATAAAACACCATTTCTGTTTTACGTCATAGATTTTTCACTGTCAAATGATCAGCTATATTCCTTTTCCCATTTAGTATTCAACTTTTTTCTACTAAATTTGAAAACATATATTTCTTGATATAATTATATGTGATTTATTTACATGAATTAGTGTTCTTCCAAGACTGACTAAATTTCAAATATTGCCTAAACGAAGAACTTAACGAATCTTTAGACAGAAATATTTATTTTATAAATAAATAATTTTAATCTTTTCATAGTAATTGGGATGCGTTTCATGTCTACTTTATAACAAAAATATAGTCTCAGATTCCAATGAATGATTGTAAATTCGTGCCTCGATTCTATCCCCAAAAAATAAACCCTTAAGTGAGAAAAAAAAATTTAATCTGAGATTGATCGTCCTCACGTATAAATGGAATAAAAAACGGTTAATGGCAAACCATTATAAAGTGCCGATTTTTCACATGAACGTGACTTAATAATAAAAGACTTGTTCTCTAATACGTACTTGTTCAACTTCCCCAAACCAAAACCTTTATCGCTCAATCAAATCAAATCAAAGAATTTCCCTTTAACCTTTTCTTTATTTCTCCATCTTGTATCACATACTTTAGATGAATATGTTTCAAATGGAAATGGAAATCGAAGGGAAAAAGCAAGTCCTTCATTTAATCAAGGACATGAATTTTCACTTTCGAAATATTCATCAAATGATCTGCGAGTTCTTAACCTTGTTTATTCTCTTTCATAAGAAAGAAACCTTTATAAATAATTAACTGTATGGCCCTGATCCGTAAAATAAAAGAAATTTCTATTGCCTTTTTTTTCAATGCAACTAATGAAGTAAATGAAATGCACAAAATTTGAGAAAACAATCTCTATCTCACGGTTTCATGACCTACAATCAATAATTTATTATGTAGAATCCCCAAGAATTATGCTAAGATTATTTTCGGATCACTATGTGATCCCAGCTCGCTTAGCTCTCTCGCCATATAGTTATACATTTCTGATAGTAATAATAAATTATAAATGCATTCATCACAAAAATAAATTTTTATTATTTCAAATTACATGAACTAAAATTAAATTAATTAAAATTTAATTAATTTTACTTCGATTATTAAAAACCAAATCATCAATTTCTAAAATTAAAAGTTCCTGATAACACACACACACATATATATATATATATATATATATCAATGTTAGAAAGCAAAAATGTATGATTCTAAGAAGTTTAAAAATCAAAACTGAATTTACTTTCTTTCCCTGATTTTATAAGATGTATATAACCAAAATTAGCCGACGTAATGTTAACAACTTCGATGAAACAAATCTTATCACTAAAAGATACCATGCTATATTTTGGCATTATTTTAAATTATACTTGAGTAATTATAATTATACTTGACAAAACTTTGAGTGGTTTGCTATACTTCAAAATAAAGAAATTGGCGATGCTTCTGTAGCTCGAAAACTTCGTTCTGAAAACTAAAACATATACAGCTCTATTTTGTTCATTCTGACTGGATCTTCTTATTAATGATTATTCAACATTTTTATTTTCCCTAACTTCTCGTATTCGACAATTTTGATTTATGATCGATTGCCAATAACTGATTTTTTCGTATTATCCAATTCCGGGGGGGGGGGAGAGCTTGTCAAAGATTTTTTCGCCGATGTAAGCATACATACAAATCGAACGTGCGATCTGTTGCCAAATGATGATTAACCAGTTCAGTGTGAATTTGTGTTCCACATAAGCTTTTTACATACATAAATTATTTCTATAAATTCTGCTATATTAATTTTGAATTAATAACCAAACAAATATTTCATCAAAAATATTTGTTTGGTCATTAATCAAATATTTCATCTTGAATAATTTATATTTTATAGAGAAGAATTAAAACCTAAAGCTAGAAAAATCTATGAAAACAACATCTTTACATAACATCAATTTTTTAAAACGAGATTCTTAATACTGAATTGTGATAGGATGATGAGAACGACACTTGAGTCAGCACTTCTCTCCTTACTTTTCAAATTTTTGCACACCAGTGGATGATCGTTTAATTTGCGATGTATTTAACATGCATTAGGCTGAAGTATAGAGTATCTTTCTTCGAATTGTTTTCAGAATCCTAGTCTGGACATAAAGGTGACAGACGATACAGAGGTGCAAAATTTGTGATCTTATGCAATGTTAAATACTGTAATTCTATAATTACATTGAACACTGAATTGTATATACTGAATACAATAGCAACTGTATTGTAATTCAGTATATATATTTAGCTTAAGATTTTTTTAGATATAACTTTTGGGCCACTTCATTTAGATTTAATAAAATTTTAATTCCACGATTAATTAAATAATGTATTTAGAGTCACTTTAAAATCAGTTGCATATTAAATATACAGATGATCAGTAAAGTAAGTTCTTTTAAGCCCTTTAAATTCAAAACGGCATGTCGTATAGCAAGGGAAGTAGCGTATACCTATAATAAAGTGACTATGCTGAATTTATTCAGACAGGTTACAGCGTCCCTAGCGTTTAAATACGGAAGTTAGAAGAAATAATTCAAAAGACAAAGGAGACCGGGCAACAAGTCTATTTAGGAAAATGTACATATATCATAATGAAAACAAATGAAAAAGTTTCTTGGAATATATGTAAAATTGACTGATATATTTAATGATTAAAATTATGAACTTTCCCTGACTTGAGAAAGGATTCATCCTAAAATTGAAAAATATATTCTTTGGTATTATAAAACAAGTTTTCCGAATTAAGAAATAGCAAAGTGAAATTTAAGCAACGAAGAATGTAAACAAGAATAATTTTAAAAAATCTGAAAAATACACGTGGGGAGTGGGGGGAGCATTTGAGGTAATTGAGGGAATCTCTTAGGACGAACTTTTTTTTAAAATCACGGACAGTCCATACTTTTAATCGCAAATATCTCCGCCAATTTTAAAGATAACTCCATGAAACTTTTTCTTGTGTTTTTATTATGGTATAGCATACATTTTTCGAACTGGACGTTTTGGATTAACTCCCTTATTTCTTTAGCTATTTTTTGTTGTTTCCTTATTTTGCCGTTAGAAACGCTGTCACCTGCCCCCATAAATTCCTCGTAGTCACTTTAGTACAGGTACAAGTTACTTCCTTGTCTTTACGAGACGCCGTTTTTTATTTAAATTGTTTAAAAAGACTTTATCGATCCTTCTGCATATTTCAATAATTTTATCATTATTTAAAAAAAGTCTTTTTTAACTAACCCTATTCCAAATATCCTTCCCTTTTGAAAATATTATTTCTTTAGTAGTTGATAAATAATTTTTATCGTTCATAAACGTAAATGGAAGTTTGTATTCTAATGCTGATTTCGTTTCGTTTCAGTGACGACATCAACTGTTGAAAGATTATTTAAAATCATCATTGTTGGAGATGCTACTGTCGGTAAGACGTCGTTTGTCCAAAGGTATGTCAACGACATTTTCCGTAAAGATTATAAAGGCACTGTTGGAGGTAAATCTATATATTTTTTTATGCAATTCTGTGGCTTTTTCAACTTAAGTATCAATGAGTTTGAAATATTAGTGAAGAATAACCTTAATCTAAATATTTTCTTAAATGTTGTTTACAATCAGAATTTTTAACTAATCGAAATCATATTTCCAACAACAAATTCAAAGCAAATAGTTAATCTAACCTTTTAAACTACAGCAGAGGGCTTGTCAAGCGCCATAAGTAACAACAACAACAATCTTTTAAAAATGCATTTTTCCGAAAAGAAATTGTCGGCAACACAGATAGTAAATATTTTTATAATATAATATAATAATATATTTCATGGCTTATTAGCATGTTGGCTACCACGTGAATCACCTGTGATTCACACCTATTTTTAAATAAGATTATCTCCTCTCTACTATAGTTTTGAGATAGCGAAAAAGAGAAAATTGAATTAGATAGTTGGTCCAATTTCGGGCTTGAGTTGTGGCGTCGAGCATATTAATGCCATTTGAAAAAATCCATTATATATTTAATTATTATTAATAATCATTCTCAAAGGAAATCATACTAAATGTATTGAAAATACATATCCTTTTTAATGCATCTCGTGCATTATTAATGTAACACATAATGGTATTATGTTGCAAAATTGTAGCAAGTTGCAGTTCAGTTTTTTTTTTTTTTCGTAAGGATTTAACCGAAATATGAATGTATAAAACTCATATTCTCAATTCGTATTATTCAAATACTCATTCGTATTCTCAATTCAAATTCGTATTACTAATCAACATAAATAAGTTCTCAAAAAATTATCCAGAATGGTACCAAATGACTTCAGCAAAAGGTTTTACTATTATTATTATTATAAACAAAAAAATTTATCTATGATAAAAAAAAAAAAAATAAGCCATAAATTGAACATAACGACTGACTGCGCTAATGGATACCGGAATTAAGCCGATAACTATATAGCTTCTACCACTTTGATGGACAAGCTGTTTTTTTCCTCGAAATCTGAGCTCATTTATAAGGAAGGACTATTCTGGAATTTTTTTTTCGGTCGACAGTTAAAGGAATACAAAATGAAGATCATCAGAATTGTAAATGAAAGTCTCTCTTAGAGAGAGAAGAAGATCTACTATGGAAAAAGGGTATCCATCAAATAGCAATTTTGAAAAACGTTTACTTTTCTTTTAAAACCAAGTACAAAACAAATCTAGCGTTGACAAAAACTAAAATCTGATGCATAATTTTTAATTTTAAAATATTTCCTACGATCATTACTAAGATATAGTTGAATTCCAATTATTCTCATTAATAAGGACCAAATTCTATCCAACTTATTGAATTATTAGCAATTAAAATTGGGAAAAACGAAATTTGCTTAAAAATTAATGGCTACAAACGCAATTATATTAATATTTTGTATATTGTATTAAAATATCATTCCTTAAACATATCATTCGAAATCAGTTATTTCATTGCCTGAAATCGTTTTTACTTGGAAAGATTTCGCTTTTGAATTACTTTTTTTTTTCTCCTCAAAGCAATCCGGATAACTGAAGTGTGAATAATTAGTGTTATACTCAGCAGTATTTATTATACGAGATTTTCTACTAAAATAATTTCAAAACCAGATGTTTTTCCCGGAGTGTAGAAAAAAAATCTATTCGCATTATCATAGATCGAAATATAAAGATTACTTTGCAATCTTAATATATTGTGTAAAGAATAGCAAAAACAGTAATAATGTCTACTTTGATGATTTCTATTATTATAATTCTAACAGTGGTTAAGAACAATGTTCATTTGTTAAATGTAATCGTTTTCTAGAAAAAGGAATTAACTGTGTGTTTGCTGAGATTTATTGGAGGGGGGGGGGAGGTAACAAATGTTTGTTAATACAATCCAATTTATCACAAATATTTCTTAACAAGTTTGGAACAATTGAAGTATAAAGGAGGTAAAAATAAAATTTTGGGGAAAATCACAAAAATCTGTTTAATCTGTTAGGGGATGCAGTGGGACCGGAAGGTGCTAAAAAGCTGTTTTTTTTTTTTTTTTTTTTTTTTGTTTATTCATTTGTTGCTATTTCAAATAAATAAAAATAATAAGTATATGGCAAGCAGTGGCAAAAAAAGAGATTAAAAACGTTAAGGTTCCAAATGTTTAAATGTATTTTATGTTTTCATTCATGATATTTTTTATATTATTAAACCATTTCATAATTTCGTGTTGAAATTGTTTCATTTTAATTAACTTTGAAGCTAACATATTTTTTCAAAAATTACTCTTTAACACTTTCTTTATTTTCATGCTTTGAATTATATTGCACATTATGTCAATATTTAATCAATAATAAACCACCAAATAATAGCTTTAAAATAGGCATCATTTCTTTGTTATCAATTATTTTATGATTTAAATATACTTATCTAAAATAATTACATATTTCAAATACAAAAAAAAATATTGTGAATTAATCTCCTCTTTATCATCCATCCCATTCCCCAACAATACAAGCCAAATCAGAACCTATATTTAATCACTGAATCAGTTCCTAGGGACATCACATTAGCAACCCCTTTATACTCTTTTTTAAACGACTTAAAGAGTATCACCCAGCCTTTCTACTTCTACTTCTTTTTTTCTTCTTCTTCTTTTACCTTTAAACGTTGTAAAATATTGTTCATTTGGTACTTAATGTAAAAAATTATGTCGGGATATTGTTTTAGTACTTATATCATTTATCACTTTTAGTCTTTAATTTTTATTTCGATTACACGAAGGGGGACGAAAAATACGCAGAGCATATTTATGAACTTCAATTAATATTTCTGAACTATCTAAGAAAACGTGTTTTTTTTTTTTTATTTACTGCAAACAGAATAATTTTAAAAAAGGCGTATGTATAATATTTTCAGATATTTATATTCTTATCAGTTGGAGAAAATGTTTTCAATATCTGTTTTAAAACATTATAATAATAATAAAGAAAATTATTAGGAAAAGGGATAGCATTGCAAATACAAGTGGGAA
This sequence comes from Argiope bruennichi, assembly GCF_947563725.1. Taxonomy (NCBI): domain Eukaryota; kingdom Metazoa; phylum Arthropoda; class Arachnida; order Araneae; family Araneidae; genus Argiope; species Argiope bruennichi. Next base: position 26,267,505 of record NC_079163.1, read on the forward strand.
AATAATAGATTGAATCTTCATTTAAAATCATTCTCGTTAGAATAAAAGTAACCCGTTTTTTAAAAGACTTTGTATCATTTATCACTATCAATATATCATGAATCAATCAATCTTTAATAGTTAATATTAATCAATCTTTAATAGTTTTTATCAACTATTAACTATTTTCAACAGCCAGTTCATTCATATTTTCTGACAATAACTCAAAATGCCCTGCACTAGATAATTCCAAAAGCTGTGATTAGGTTCCTGAAAATAAACCAAAACACCCACCACTAGATAATTCCACAATCTGGGATCAAGATCCTCCCTAGGAGCAAGCGCATCTTCTCTTTGGAGCCAAGGAGTCGCGACAGAGATGTGGTCAATACATTGACATTTCCCAGGGCATCTATTCTTTCTTTTCTCACTAAAGAATGCGGTTGTCTAAGTCTTTTATCCCCTTTTTTATAAGGAAAGGAGACAGCCAAAGCTGAACCTTATTTTCTTTTTCTAGAAAATTTTGCGTCTAGGAAATTCTTCTAAAATCCAGCAATTCCGGGTCAAAATTTTAATGGAGCAGATCATACTTTTTAAAAATCAAAAGTGAAATCTCGAATTTACTATCTTCAATAAAAAAAATGAATGAAAGAGTTTTTGAAAACACAATTTTATTAGTGTATTAAAAAGCAGAAATTATTTTTAGTTAACGGTTTGCTACTTTTAAGTCTATAATTTATCATTAATTAATATAAATATTATTGAATCAGGTAATGATTTTATTTCTTGAATTTACTATTAGGTGGCGTATCATTTCGTATGGATCGATTAATTTTAATTAAATTAATCGATCATTTGATAAGTAAGTCCTGTAAATATTTAAAAAGTGTAACATCAACCGAACACACAAGTGTACACAAATCGAAAATTTTAGCACATCAGGAAGTAAGTAAACACCTGCAAACATGAAGCAAGTTGAATTAAAAAAGCGTTTAAAAATGCGGATAAAAATTATAAACAGAATTATCAGAATCTGAAATTAGATTTCTATTACAAAATTATGAGATCTTTATTAAAAAGATTTCTCTTTTAACACAACAATCGAGCTCTTGCTCTTTTATAACCACACCGTGAAATATTTTGTTAAATCAAAATTTTCTTCTATCATACCATCAAAAATTATATTTCTTATCATAGGTCATAAATACATTTTAATCACATAAGAAAATTCAACAATAAAATCAACTTCGCGAAATTCCACCGCCGAATTTCTTTGCAAAAAAATAACATGGAGACAAAAATTATTTCCACTTAAAATGAAGTTTAGTTATATTAACGTCCCTTTTTAATCAACACGAGGGCTATTTTGGAGCGGACGAATTTTGAACCGCGGTCTGATGACGAGGACGCTATCTGAGCTGGAAAACTCCCGCTCCAAACTTCCATACTGCACCAGAAGGAGGACATTTGGCCCCGACGGGTTTAACATGCACCGGACCCACTTACAAGACGGTTCTTCGGTAAAATTTGGTCTCGAACCTGAAACTCTCCGGTTCCGAAGCCGAGACCTTACCACCAGGCCACCGCGATCTCACGGCGAATGAAAACGAAAAAAAAAAAAGTTATCGTTTCACTTTTTTAATGATAATCATATACCAAACCAGCTAGAGCTTATAAAGTATCTAAAATTAGACCTGCCTTTCAAAATTATGAGATCTTTATGGAAAAACTAGCTTATTCATTTAACAAGACAATCGAGTTCTTGTTCTTTTGTAACCACACAGTGAAATCTTTCGTTAAATAAAATTTTTCTTCCATCAAAACATAATTGCGTCAAAAATCACATCTGCTATCATAGGTCATAAATACATTTTAATCACATAAGAAAATTCAACAATAAAACCAGCTTTACGAAACTCCACCACTGAATTTCTTTGCAAAACAATCTCATGGAGACAAAAATTACTTCCATTTAAATTACCCCCCCCAAAAAAAAAGTTTCCATTTTACTTTTTAATGATAAACATATAACAACAAACCAATCAGAGCTTATATACCGATAGCTTTGCCAGAAGGAGAAAGCAGTTTGTCTTAATTGTATTGGTTAGTAGAAGAAGTCCAAAGAATTTTAAAACCAAACAAGCTTCAGTAAAACATATTTTTCTTATGTCCTTTTAATTACAGAATTATAAAGTTCAATTACTTGATAAAACTGTTTTAATGACATACTTTTAAATGCTAATGGCGATAGAAATTGGGAAATTTTGGCACGCCTTCAAGTTTAGCCAGTCTTCTTAAACATCAAAACTTAGAATTTATTAATTTATAATAAATGCGTAGAATACAAATCATAAATTGAAATATTTTTTATCTTTAAAATTCACCTAATAGAAACTAACATTCTGTTTAATTTTCTATAAAATCGGTAAAAGCGATCTTAATCTATCTATATCTATACTTATAATAAAGCTCAATGTGTGTGTGTGTGTGTGTGTGTGTGTGTGTGTGTTGGCGCTCTACAGGCCAGACAGTTTGACATACAGCTACCAAATTTGGTACATGTATACCTTGGAGGTTGGGAATGTGCACCTGGGGTTTCTTTTTTCGAATTTTTAATTAGAATTTTAATTATTAATTAAAAACTAACTTTCCCGCCAAAAAAATCTTCCATTTTCCCCACCGCCAACTTTTCCGCCAAAAAAATCTTCCATTATCCCCAGCGCCAAACGAGAAAGGCTTCAGTTATTTTTTCTCCCAACAGTAATGAGGCTAGGGTTAAAATTTTTCGGCGGATTATTTCAATCGGTTCTGTTTATTTTTTTAATGTTTGATGCATTTAAAATTAAACATTGTTAATGAATCAATCTTTCAGATTCATTCTGAAGTACTTTTGAATTAAAATAAAACAGAATAAAGGAAATTAAAAATTTCTAATCCGCATAGCGTTACCCCAACTGGCGTAGAAAAAAATCACGTATTTGCGTTACGTAACCGGCGAAGAAAATTCACGCATGCGCATTCTGTTCTGATTGTTGCTATGACAACGTTATCAATGCATGATTTAAATTATTTTTGGGTTAGTTGCATGCTTTTGTAAGTAAATTGTATTTATGTTAGTTATATATTTTTTGTATATGCTTATAGTTTTAAGTACATCGTTTTTTAAGTAGTTTTTTTAAAACCTGTTTTCAACCGTTTATTTTAAACGATTCGTTTTATTTTCTTAGTGTTTGATGCATTTAAATTTAAACATTGTTAATTAATCGATCTGCTCATAATGAATCTAAGAAAATTTTGTTGACCAACTCTTGAGATATTACATAAATTTAAAAAGATATTCTTTAGTGCCCATAAAGTTTAAACGCTGAGTGACTCTATTTTCAGTAATCAGATTATAAAAAAAATGCTTTGTTTCAGTAAAAAATATTATTATATTAATTGAAGATAAATTCTTTCCACTTTAATTTAAAGCATAAATTCTACGGGTGCTGACAGAAAATGAGAGAGATACATATTACGTTATGACTGAAGGCCTTTATAATATTATGAATGAATTATATGATAATCAAAATTTGAAGTTTTAAAATATTTTGATAAAGAAGCTATTAAAGTAGAAATTGCATAAAATATTTAATTATTAAAATTTTAACGAACATTAAGATTGGCGAACCGGCTGGTCGCCAAAGGCGGCTAGTACTTATAATAAAGCTCAATGTGTGTGTGTGTGTGTGTGTTGGCGCTCTACAGGCCAGACCGTTTGACATACAGCTACCAAATTTGGTACATGTATACCTTGAAGGTCGGGAATGTGCACCTGGGGTTTCTTTTTTCGAATTTTTAATTAGAATTTTAATTATTAATTAAAAACTAACTTTCCCGCCAAAAAATCTTCCATTTTCCCCACCGCCAACTTTTCCGCCAAAAAAATCTTCCATTATCCCCAGCGCCAAACGAGAAAGGCTTCAGTTTTTTTTTCTCCCAACAGAAATGAGGCTAGCGTTAAAATTTTTCGGCGGATTCTTTCAATCGGTTCTGTTTATTTTCTTAATGTTTGATGCATTTAAAATTAAACATTGTTAATGAATCAATCTTTCAGATTCATTCTGAAGTACTTTTGAATTAAAATAAAACAGAATAAAGGAAATTAAAAATTTCTAATCCGCATAGCGTTACCCCAACTGGCGTAGAAAAAATCACGTACTTGCGTTACGTAACCGGCGAAGAAAATTCACGCATGCGCATTCTGTTCTGATTGTTGCTATGACAACGTTATCAATGGATGATTTAAATTATTTTTGGGTTAGTTGCATGCTTTTGTAAGTAAATTGTATTTATGTTAGTTATATATTTTTTGTATATGCTTATAGTTTTAAGTACATCGTTTTTTAAGTAGTTTTTTTAAAAGTTGTTTTCAACCGTTTATTTTAAACGATTCGTTTTATTTTCTTAGTGTTTGATGCATTTAAATTTAAGCATTGTTAATGAATCGATCTGCTCATAATGAATCTACGAAAATTTTGTTGACCAACTCTTGAGATATTACATAAATTAAAAAAGATATTCTTTAGTGCCCATAAAGTTTAAACGCTGAGTGACTCTATTTTCAAAAATCAGATTATAAAAAAATGCTTTGTTTCAGTAAAAAATATTATTATATTAATTGAAGATAAATTCTTTCCACTTTAATTTAAAGCATAAATTCTACCGTTTTCAACCGTTTATTTTAAACGATTCGTTTTATTTTCTTAGTGTTTGATGCATTTAAATTTAAACATTGTTAATTAATCGATCTGCTCATAATGAATTAAGAAAATTTTGTTGACCAACTCTTGAGATATTACATAAATTTAAAAAGATATTCTTTAGTGCCCATAAAGTTTAAACGCTGAGTGACTCTATTTTCAGTAATCAGATTATAAAAAAAATGCTTTGTTTCAGTAAAAAATATTATTATATTAATTGAAGATTAATTCTTTCCACTTTAATTTAAAGCATAAATTCTACGGGTGCTAACAGAAAATGAGAGAGATACATATTACGTTATGACTGAAGGCCTTTATAATATTATGAATGAATTATATGATAATCAAAATTTGAAGTTTTAAAATATTTTGATGAAGAAGCTATTAAAGTAGAAATTGCATAAAATATTTAATTATTAAAATTTTAACGAACATTAAGATTGGCGAACCGGCTGGTCGCCAAAGGCGGCTAGTAATACATAAAACTAAAGAATCATAAATTCTATAAAACCTGTTTTCAAAAATACCTTTTCATTAATGTGCTAAGAAGTAAAAATATTTATTTTGATTTCTTCAGCTTTTTAGTTTTTTAATTTAAGATCCATTATTATAAATATTATGGGATCGTAAATCGATTTTTCCCAAATCCGCTACTAGATGGCGTCATTAGTGTGACGTAAAAATCTAATCATCCGTTAATAATGAAGTTCTGAAAATATTAAGATGCTTCCTTTTCATCGAGGATACACAAGTGCACAAAATTTTAAAATTCTAACGCAACAGAAAAATTATTTACAAAATTCCATCTTTACGAAAACTTATCAAATCAAATTGAATCTTAGTGTTTAATAAGCATCGACCAGCATCCGAGCGGAACAGTTTTTCCCATAAAAAAACCAATTATTAATAAAAATTTTATTTTTGGTAAGACGAACGCGTTTGTATTAAATTTGTCACACTAATACCACTATATTTCATGTAAAATACACTGAAGAGTTTGCTAAATTTGAAAAATTGATAAACAAATGTCTTGAGATATAGTGTATTTCACTATGATGTAATATAATCATTTGTACATAAAAAGTTTTATTAAAATTTCTAGTTTAATAAAAGACTGCATTTTTTTATTTGTACATTTCATGCAGTGTACTCTAATTGCTGAGTTTTTAGTTTCACAATGTTTTTCACTCTTGGAAACAAAACAAGAAGTCTTTGAATCAAATTAAATTCTTCGGCAGTTTTACATGGTACTTCATTGCTGGCCATATCAGTTTAGCTTGAAAATTAGCAAAAAGTATCATTAAGTAAATTAGTAAAAAGTATCTCGTGTTTGTCCATATTTCAAATAAATTAGTCGGATTTTACTTAGGAGTATAATGTTCATATTAAAAAAGAATACTTAATTTTATTTTAAAAAGTTCGTTGAAATGGTTAATTTTATATAAAAATGACTAATTTCTTTCAAATTTTGCTACACATTTAAAATGGCCAAACACTCCAGATTAGCCAGAACAATTTCGACATTTTTTTTTTTTTTTTCCTTTTTTAGAAAAATAGACTCGAACGGAAAAAATTGTCCTGTATCTCAACTTAATGTACGATATTGTCCAGTTTTAGACTTATTCATTAATAGTTTATAATTTAAAAATGGTAGAGCGAGATATAATTTTTAAAATAATTAATTTCTGAAGAATTCTCTTCTCTAACTTTCAGTATACATATGACTAGTATAAATTAATTAAACTTAAAGAAAAAATAATTTCAAAATACTTTATTATTGCTTCCTTAACTATTCCTAAACCCTTTTACTTCTAAAAAATTCTCTTTTCCAATTTTATTATATATATGGTTGCTATAGATTAATTAACTTCAAGGAAAAAAAATAAAAATAATTCGAAGATATTTTGTTTTTACTTTTTTTAACTGTTCCTGAGTGTTTGTGTGTGTATTTTCCTCTTTATAATTAACTATCACATTTATTTATTGATTTATTTATTTTTCGATTTCGTCCTAGTCCCTTTTCTCAACTAATATCTAGAAATTGTGCACTCGACTTGCAAAAAGTTCCGGGTTGAAATCCAGAAAATCCGTCAAAAGTTTTTAAAAAATTAACCGTTTTGAGCACATTGTGTAGCAATGCTCCAAGTTATGAGAAAGTATTTTGAAACTTCAGAAAGACTGAATAATCTCGGAGCACAAATAAATGAACAATGTCTAAACCGAATTAAATAAGCAAAGTTTAAATATACATGTACCGCAGAAAAAAACGATTTATGAATATAAAGGCTCTTTCTTATTTTAGGAAATGAAAAATAAAAACAAAATCGGTAATGCCCTCTATTCGACTTTCTTGTATATTTCCATAAAAGGCAGACAATTATAATCTGCGGTCAAAAACTTTTTATCTACGTGAAATGCAACCAAATGTTCTCGATTGACGTAAATCATCTTATATAAGTGTTCCAATTTTTTTATTACCATTGACAGAATGTCACTGAGGTTTTTTATGCGCTATTATTGAGCCTTGTTTCATATTTGCAAGGATAGAATTCTGTAATCAATTTTACACTCATTTCTTGTGACCTTAGAGTTCTGTACACTTATATATTGCTGATGACAATACACTATTTCAATATTTTCAAAACTTAATTATCACTTAATAGGTGAATTTAATTAAATTTTGAAACTGTACAAGGTGTATCATCTAATAATGAATTTTTAAAAAATTGATTTCAGGCTATATAGTATTTATAATAATGGAATATAAATTAAACACTAGAAAGAAAATGAATGATTGAAATAAAAAGAATTAACAAGCAAACCAAAATGCTTGTATTTAAATACTGTTTTGATTTTGTAATCTGGATATTTTTCCCTGATAACTTCAGAAAATTTTATCTAAAGAAAACAATATTTTCATCTCCCGAAATTTAATAAATATATACATTCCACGATGCCAATTTTATGACCTATTTATTTTTTCACTATTTATTTATTTATTTTGTTAATATCACCAAAGTAAGCATACAAAGAAAATTTCATATTTCATATTGGCATAAACATAGTGCATAGATAAAAATATAAAAAATTTAAATGCATGTAGCATTTTTATTCGAGTTGAATTGGAACGCGCATGTTAAATATATGTTTCCATGGAACAAAATCAAGTAATGAAAAAGCAATCAAGTAATGCATACTTTGCATCTATAATAGCTGGAAATGTTGCATGCCTGTAATAGCTGGAAATGTATAACATCTGAACTTACGCATTTGGGCAATTACAAAACAATGATAATCACGTTGAAAAATTTTATAGATGGTTAATTTTATAGATTTAAAGGAATGCATTTTGATTTGTTTGGAAAGACTTACAGTTGCACTATGTGTATCCCTGACCCCCCGCATAAAATAGAATACATTTAATAAAAACAGCTCTTAAAAAGACAGTTTTATTCGTGTGCTAAAAATTGATTGTTTTTATTTTAATTATTTTCTAATTTTTATTCATTAATCATGGGTTCTGGAAACCGCTTTTAAATTCAGTACCTTATGGTGCCATCCAAATAAAATGAAAATTAAATTACGGTAATCGATTAAGTGACAGTCAAGTTCTGAAAATATTAAAATAGTGTATTGTCAAAGATGAAGCAGAAGCATCTGAAATTTGAACATTCACTTCAAGAAACAAATGAAAACCGATTGCAGAATTTCACTTTTACAAACATGAAACATGTCAAGGGGAATAAAAGTTATAAAAGTGTCGAAATCCATTTTGTTTTTTTTCTAATTTTCATATTAACAATTATATGATGGAAAGTGTTTTTTGAAGTTAAGTGAGGTTTAACGAATTACTTTCTTTGAAGATTTGCTTTCTGATATACAGATACATCAGTAGCGATATGGGATGAAAAGAATAAAGTCAAATATTGTGATCTGAAAAGCAAAATGGACGATAGTTTCAGTTTATGCAAATGGATAATTTTATAAATTTTATGTGGAATTTCAATGAAAAGCGTTTTACGCTATGGAAAAATCTTGTAGAGAAATTCAAAAAATACAGAGAGAAAAGTAAACGCATAAAAATTCAAACTTCGAATATTTAAAAAAACTGCAAAACATCATACAATGTTTTTCAATATTATCATTGACGCCTTTAATGCTGTAATTTTTTTAACCAACAGAAACAAAACATTAAAAACATAAAACAGTTTATTAGGTCAATGTTTAATCAATTAACTCAAACTGAAACAGATCGCAAAGGGCAATGGGTCATAGAGGATTTGTAATGCCCATAAACTAAACATGCTGAACTCGCGGCCCACACTGAATATTTGTGACCCGCTTTTATAAGGAAGAAAAGAAATTTTAATGAAAATTTCATAATTTAAATTGAAATTCAATTTTAATTTCTGAACAATTTAAAGTGTTCAATTTTCGCTGGAAGAAAGTTGAAAAATGAAAATTTGATTCGCACACTTGTGTGCTATATGAATTAATCAATTTAGGTTCAAATCAATCAATTAGGTTTCACATCATAAGTGAGGGTAAGAATTTTGAGCATTTGAGCCAAAAATTTTGATCAAAATTTAGAAATTATTTTTTAAATTTTGAAGAATTTTCACTTTTTTTTTCGCAGTGAAATACTGAATCAACACCGAATCAAATACAAAGATACATTGCAACCACGAACTACAGGGAAAATGCAGATTCAGTGTTACAAATATTTGGTAACCAAATCTGAACACTCAGTAAAACTTTTAGGTGAAATTTCTTCCACGTTTTTAAATACATATTAAAACGAATATTTATGAAAGAAAATAAACTTCCTGCAAGATTCAGAATTACTGACATTTAATTTGGGGCAGTTTTGAATGTAATTTAGGCGAATAAAATTTCTTCGAAGTTAGAAAGATCGTAACTACAGAAAGTACACATTTTAAAAAGCCATTCAAAATAAAACTTCATTTTAATAAAAGATTGTTTTTGTAGATTACATAAAGTTAGCACTTTCGTATTAAAATCATGTTGATCCATGAGCTTAATATGCTTTTCACAATTATTCTATAAAATATAATTCGGTTTTGTATATCAATATAAATAAAAATTGCATACTGTTATTCCATTTTTTCGAAGGAAAATGGCTTCCTTTTCTGATTATCTTTTCATAATCTGATTTATACCAGTACCAAATTTTTCAAAACCAAAATACATAAAGAATAAGAACAGTATTCTATCATTTTTTTTAGAAATAATTATTACTGAAAAAAACTAACTATCTTTGATTATAGACCTGAACTACAGTATCGTCTTGCTTTTCCGTTACCTTCCGTTCCTTGGTTTAGAATACCTTTTATTATCGCTCTGACATTTAATTTAAGGATAATTAAAGGGATTTTTGCCATTTACATTTTTTCCAAGTTTACCTGACTATTCCTCCGACCCCTCAAAAAATGAAAAAAGAGGAGTAATGTAGTACTTCATAATCGGAGAAAGAATTTATAGCCTCATAATTTGCAAAATCTTATGCGTTCGTTCTTTGTATTACTTAAAATTAATGAAAAATCTTTAACAGTTATTAGATGTAATTATGCTTGTCCTTACTATCCAGGACTGAAAATGCAAAACTGCCTTTTTTCTTTCTTAAAATAAAGCCACATTTAGTTATCGATAATCAGAAATTCAAATCTAATTGCTCCAATTATGTTAAATGTAAAATTCTAGTAATTTGAAGCGTTAAAAGTAAACGACGCTTTTGAAACGCACAATTCAACTAGATCATCAAAATATTTCTAAAAATAGACTCATGCGAAGAATTTCAACTATGGTATTCAATGTTATTAAATCGAAAGTATTAAAAGTGTTAAGTGTGAGTGTTCAAAATACTTCACTGAACAGATTAAATTACTTAGTTCTGCTTTTACTAACAATCAGTTAAATTATATTCAAAAGAATTAAACTTCTATGAAGAATACGTTATGATTGTTTTTCTTGAACTCCAAAAATAGTCCAATAGCATATGTGTTTCAAGAGCTGATTATATGCGTCAGGAAAAAAATATATTTTTTTTAATCTATTGAACTGGAAAGGAATTTTCAAACCAGAACTCTATATAAAAACTAAAAAAGAAAAAAAAATCACTAAAAATTGTTTGTTTTATGTCAGTAAAATATTCAAAAACAAACAATGTTCTCTTAAAAATACTTTTTACAGAAAATGTGTGAAGCTATTTAATCTATAAAAAAGGAAAATAAACCCCTTTTGAACTTCGTTATGAATGACAATAAGTGTGAGTAAGAATTGTCTCTTAAAAGCAATATTAACTAACACAGGAATTTCCTAAGCAGACTTAACATACTGTGATTAATAATTCTTACCTGAACCAAAAATGAAGAAAAGAAATTCGTTCAATTTAAAAATATCCACAAATATCATTATATCAATTTTCAATATAATTTCGAAAATACCCCAATGATCTTTTCTTTGATTTGCTTTACAAAACCATTTCCTCTTGTATACAAGAAAATTTTAGTTAAAATAAAGAGGAGTTATAAAATTGAAAATAATTTTAATAAGTACTTCTTCTTGTACTTATATAAAAATTCTGAACCGCTTCAATCCATTAACACTTATTTGATCGAGAAATATTATTAGGCGAATGACTGTATAACTACTTTATGCTCTGTTTCCTTCTTTCCAAAAGCTTTATCTGGTTTTTGTTTTTTTTAAAGATGCGTTTAGAAACGATTCGGTCCATGTGATCAGACATTTTTAGATATGACTTCAGGTATTAAAAAAGAAAACCTTAATTAGGAAGTTTATCCTTGTAGGAATTATATAATAGAATGAGTAGAGACATAGAATGTAGGCGTGAATGATTTTCATAGCCAATAATCTTTCATCACGTTTAATGACGTAGTTTGGTACTTCCAACAATATGAGTAAGCCTTAAGAAATATATATATTCCGAAGCTCATTTTAATTTCGTGTGTTTTTAGATGAGTCTAATTAAATCCCGGTGTTCATGAATGCTTTAATCTTAATACGGAGTGAATAAATTTATATAATACAAGCAAAAGTATCATTCATATCATCAAATTATAATTCAAACTTTCAGAGTTAATTTCCAACAGCAATATTTTTAATTTTAAAATAAAACATTTATTTTATAAGAAACCATTTTAAAAGCGTAAAAATATCAATAATATTTCAGTAAGTTTCAGTAAGTAAAGTAATATTTAAGTTTTAAGCCAGTAATAAAATAAGTAATCAGTAATTCATTGATTCAAGGCTTTAGTAATGCAGGGGATTTGAAAGAATTTCAACAATTCTTAACATTGGGTGAGACATAATACAACATATCAGTTTTATATATAAAGGTATTAGCGGAACGGTCCTCTGTGAGCTGAAAATTAAAAAGAAATGTAAGCATTTATAATTTATTAACCAATAAGAGTATAATAATATAAAAGCTGCTCAAAATTATTGCTGTCTACAACAGTACACACTTTGCAATGACACATTGATTGAAACACACTTTGAAATATTCTTGGCCTATAACACATACAAACGTTCAAAAAAAACTCTAGCTATGAGATTCTACACAAACTTAACAGAGGACTCGTACATTAATCTTTTGAGGAATCCTCAAAGTAAAAAAGCTTTGAAAAGCAATAGATGATGGGTTGCTATTACATCGCATCATTGATAATGCAAATCAAAAATTGTTTATGGTGAAACATATATTTGTTGGAATTTTTTACAGTACAAAAGCATTGCAGGTCGTCCATTTCCTTTTACTGCCTCATATATTGAGAGCGTATGTACCATCTCAGAATACTTTTTACCTACTGATTTGATTGAAATACTGATTGCTGGTATTGTTCAGTTTTCTTTAGACTAAGCAACATCTTCACAAGAGCATACATGGCTTAACCCCTTGTAAACTCCTACGTAAAACTGGTATATTTTGGTGAATCTGCTAAAACTTTTAAAGTTTATTACATATTTTATATATTCAAGAGCAACTTAGCAAATGATAAATGAACCAGCTGCTCTAAAAAGGGAACAAATATGAAAAAAAACATTTTACTCGGAAGTCGGGTTTTTTTTTTTTTTTTTTTTTGCACCAAATGTATGTTATAATAAAGATCCTCTTTCTAAAAGAGGAATCTAAGAAATCTAAAGGAAATCTAAAAAAATTTCATATAATAGTTAAGGAAAAAAATAAGAGACGAGAAAAGTGGTTACTTTTATTTCCCCCAAAAAACGGTTTTGAGATTCGTTCCCTTTTTCAAATTGCTGGTTAAAATATGAATACACAACACATTGGTTTATAAAGGCTCACAACTCATTAGTTCGTAAGATGCACACATTTCTATGTGTCTTATTTTAAAATCATTAAACAAACTTTCGATCTTTACCACTACTACTTCCTTTCAATATTTTACAGAAGCTGAACATTATATATGTGTAAGTTTCATAAAAGTTCACTGATATTAAAAAATTTAGCTAGCTGGTACAAATTATTAGAGAAACGTTCCATTTTAACGCAGCACGAAAGCTAGTTTGGAATGATCTTCATAACTTTGAACAGTAGTCAAATAACAAGGAAGATAAATGAGTCGCCATCCACTTTACCCAAAAACTCTAAACTAAATCTTGTTGAGAACGCTTGGCCCACCGATAAAACATCTAATCCCCACAGATGTGACGGACTCTCGGTAAAATTGGGTCCTTAACCAGGTATCCCGAAACAAAACAAAAAAAATTCCCCGGAAAAAAGTACAATTGTAAAACTTGAGTTAGTGATGTAAAAGACAGAGAATTTGATTTCAGATAAATGCTGAATAATATGAAATGTATCGAAATGATATTACATCATATTCTATTGCTAATCATAAACTTTTGTTTTTAATGAAAAAAGGCTTATCCCAAAGAATTCAATTGGTGTATTTTACCCATATTTGTATATTTTCCCCATGTACAAACATTCGATTGGATGAACTCATAATCTCTAGTTATTTTCATTAGACAGCGATTCTATTTAGACGGTTCATTGAGCAAATCCCAATCAGAACATTTCTTTATACATTTACTGAATGAATTTGCCAACAAACATCTCATATTGATTTCACATCCCACTAAGAATAATTATAATTAATGATAAACATTTTGTTATTTTCTGTTTAACTCTTAACTTTATGTTAATCTGTGTTTAACTTTTTATTGTAAAAGTAGCTACTTTCTTTTTTTATAAGAAAACTTATCTTCAAATAAAAACGAATTATGTTTTAACTTATTTTTGGACTTTTTTTCCACCATACGGAAGAAGAACAAAGCTCACGTGGTTTTGAGTCATAGACTAGGAAAACTATATTAAGTTTCTAGTTATCACAAAACAAATGATTCTGTTATCTCACAAGTGCAATTTAACTATCTTAACTCTTTGCTATGATTATTGCCTATCAGTAAAACTGCTCGATTCAAAAATAAAACAATCGTCTGTAAATAAAAATATATAAATAAAAATAATCTTCTGTAAATAAAAATATATAAATAAAAACAATCTTCTGTAAATAAAAATATATAAATAAAAACAATCTTCTGTAAATAAAAATATATAAATAAAAACAATCTTCTGTAAATAAAAATATATAAATAAAAATGCTTTTTAAAAAATTATTTTACGATCAAGTTCTCTTAATTACGTAACATTTAGTTCAAAATTCAACTGCCATATGCTTTTGTGTGCAAAACTGTTTTTTATTATTTATCTGTGTAAAAGGAAATTAATTTAATACAAATTACATTTATAGTTGATTTTGCAATGAAGGTATTATGGAAATCAGAAAAAGAAGTTATCAAGCTTCAACTGTGGGATATTGCAGGTAATATTTTTGTACTTTCTATTCAATATTTTCAAATATTCATTCATTTTCACAATTCAGCTCTAAAAAATAAAATAATAGGCTTTTCCAAAGATAAGACACGATAATATAGAACTATTTTTAACTTAAATACAGAAAAAGTGATCAGTTTAAAAAAAATTTTCAGCTTTAATTACTGCAAAATATTTTTATTCAGCTTATACAATTATTTCCATTTTTATCAAGTCATTAGATAAAATATATAATAAATAATAGTCATTGACTTCGTATTATACTCATTCGTAATCAATGACTATAATAAATAATAGTCATTGATAACGAAGTAATAAGTATTAAAATTTCAGCCAGATTAAGAAAGTAACGTCAGCATTCAAATAAAAATAGTGTTTCTAGTCCTAATTATTGAATGTGTGAACAGTATTTTCACAAGTTAGTTATAGATAAAAAAAAAATAAGCTAAAGCTCATTTAATATGTTTAACAGGATCGGTTCCTAAATGATGAAGAAAAGGCAATGAAAACATATATCCTTTTTTTTAATTGAACAGTAACATTATGTAAATTTTAGAGCTGATAAGTTTTTAATAGGAAACCAGATCGAAACATCTGTTAAAATCCAAAGAAAAAATTTATTATCCAATCACTTTTCAGCCTTCAAAGCCTCCTGATGATTTTTAAATTGCAATATTTAATTTTCTGAAGTGTATTTAATGACACATTTATGTAGCAACAAAAATGTAAGTTTTATTAAAAATGTCAAATGACCAAAAAATGTATATTAGTCAAATGATACTGTAGAAAAGTGCTAATTTTATGTAAAAACTTCTCGTTCATATGAAAGATCGCATCTGTTATTCTTAAAATTCTTTGTCCTCTAGGTACCGAACAACAAATATTTAGAAATCAAATCTGGATCAGTTTAAAAGTCGATCAATATTGCGTAAGAAAAGCAAGAATGTAAAACAGTGCGTGAAATGCGAAAATAAAATATCAGCCAAAATTCATAAGAAACTAACTGTTTAGCGTACAACAAATTTATTTTTAATGTCTTTCCAATCATTGAAGTACAACTATTTACCATTTTGGACCATTTCACTGCTAAAATTATGCAACTATCTTCAATTCCTTTTTTTTTTAAATTTAAATGATCAAAATCCAATTCTCGTTTTTAAGTTTAAATCGTTTGAGATATCAAAACGATTTTTCATCTAACTTCCTTGCAACATTAACTTTTTGTGTTTATATTGATGAATATACTTTCATTACAAATGAGACGAAAGTCTTCATTAACTGTATTGTGTAAATTCAAAAAGGTTACTTTCTTTTCTGCTCGTATATAATTTACGTTGACCTTTTGCAACCTAATATTTTTTGAGATAAATTAATATTCAATTTCTTAAAGAATTGAACACATCTTGAGCCGATCACAAAAAAAAGTGCGCAGTGCAGCACGTACCTTTGAAAGGTAAAATGATGAATAAATCACTGAGAATTCCCTATGCAATTATAAGACGAAGGACAAAAAAAAAAAAAAAAAAATTAAACACTTAAAACTAATATATTTTTTTAAATTACTATATGCTTCCTGTGTGAGTGTTTTAATCCCTTAACTCGACTATGATTTTTTTTTTTTTTTTAATTTCCTCAGGTCAGGAAAGATTTACATGGATGACACGAGTCTACTATCGAGATGCTCAGGGTTGTATCGTCATGTTCGACTTGAATAAACGAAGTACTTTTGTGAACGCTATGAAATGGAAAAAAGATGTCGACGCAAAGTGCCAGTTGCCTGATGGCTCTCCTCTTCCAGCTATTCTTCTTGGAAATAAAGTAAGAAAATTTTCAGATTTTTTTTTTTTTTTAATTTTTGATGTTGTGAGTCTGTTGCATATAGTTCTTTTTGAAGAACTCAAATGCAGAAAGAGTAAAACTACTTCTAATTAAATAATAGTGCATAATTAAGTAAAGGGGTTATAAGAAAACAACGTAGAATATTTTAATGGCGAACATTTGTTATCTTGCGTACTCTTTTCTAAATTGTCTTGAGCGACTGAATTAAGAATTCACTTGGTAACATAAGTGCTCTGAAAATAAGGTTTCTCTCCTTACTTATTCCAAGACAATATACGTCGACTTTTCAACAATGCACTGTCTATATATAAAAGTGTCTGTCACCTAATATAATGTTTAAGTGGTGCGATTTGTTTTCCGAAGGTCGCCAGGATACTATGTGTAAACTTTGACCTACGGACAGTCTTATTAATAAAACGCTTCGTCATGGTTAATATAAATATTAATCAGTAAACAAATTCCAAAACTAACTGAAAATACAAGCTATATCTCATATATGGATAGAAAGCATAGAATTACCGTCACAAAAATACCATGGATTTCTAGAAACATCCAGATTACGCATACACAAGCTGTTACTTATCAATTATCCTTTTTGTAATTGATATTGTTTTATGTATTTTATAATTAATAATAAGTTTAAATTATTTTTATTGGTTGATTTTCATTAGCATGTACTTATATTTAGGCATACATGAATTATACAAACATTAAATGGACAATAACGAAGAAACTTTTTCAAAAAATCATTTTAGCAAACATCCATTGATTATTCCTCCCAAGCCCTTAAATATCAGAAAGTTCCTGAGAATAAGAAAGTGATTATTAATTTTGATTACAAATACCGACATAATGAACTTTCGAAAGTTTTTATTTTCAATTAAAAAGAACGCATGCCTGTAAGAATTTGAATTTCATCATATAATCAAAAAAATTTAATTTAAAAACACTATAAAGTCCAAAGAAATTAAGGTGGATATTCACGCTAAAAATCCAAACCTTTAGCATCTGTCGGAAAACATCAAATATCTAAACTAGGTTTCATTATTTAGTTCACTTACTATATGTAATATCTTACTAATAAAAGCATGTTTTATCATCTGTTACAATAACAAACGCTTGATTAACCTCTCGCCTCAAAAAAAAATAAGTATAGCATTTTAAGAACTATTCAATAAAAGCAGAGCTGGAACTCTTTTCATTTTAACTTCAGTAACTTTAATCTTTCATTATATTTTACAATACACCAATTCTATTTAATGCCCAATGCTATTCGATCCGTTGAATCCGCATAGTTGTGGCCCTGAATAAAAAAAAAAAAAATAAAAAAAAATTGCATTCTCTGATCGAATTGCTGCACCGTTTAAAAACGGATTTGAATTACTGATACGACTTGTTGGACCTTTCTTTCTTAGCATTTTCCAATATCATTATCAATAGGAGATTTGTAGGACAAAGAAGTTATTTCAATTCGATATCTTTCGATCGCATTTGTGTTCCAAAATGTTTTTTTTAATCTCCAATTTATTATGATGCTATTGTTTTAATACAACAAAAAAGGTAGAAGAGCGGCTTTAGAACTAAAAAGAAAATAAGGTTTGAAATAAAAGTTTTTTTAAAAAACTAAATTAAGACTTTTCTTTACACGCCTGCTTTGAAAGTCTTCTAATCTTCAGAATTAGCTTTTTCTTTTTTTACTTATTTTATTCATTCAAGTACATGCCTACTCACATATGTAATATTTCTAGATCGCCAGATTATTTCATATTCACTTGTCTCTCATTATCTAGCTAGATAAATTGATTATGTAGCTAGACTTTAACAAAAGCGATAGCAAATTTAGAGATTGGTAAAAATAAAAGTACCTTACTTATTTCTGAGAATATACTAGAGTGCTGAAGTAATGGTTATGTAACAGAAAAAAAATCGCAATTTATTATTTTTATTTATTTATTTTTATCCAGTTCGTTGCCCTTTGCAATCGCAATATGACCTTAGCCCTTACTTCACCCTTGATCGCCGTTGAACTATGATACTATTCACAACCATAAAATACCAGACAGGTGTAAATCATTCTACGTATCAAGTGCTTATCTTTTTAACGTTATCTTTCTTCTCTCAATTCTGATTAAGAGAAAATTATATCTCTTTTTATCTGCAAAGGTTATTTTAGTTTAGTTTAGTTAGGTTCATGTCACGTTTTGAGGCTAAGTGATGATATTTTGAGATGCACCTTGTAATGTGGAGCCACGGCCAGACTATCAAATATTGTCAAAACAAAAATTAGGCAACTTTGCGAGAGAATATATATATATATAGTATTTGCAGAATAAATTGATTTTGTTCTTTGATTTGATTTACAAAGGTCATACAATCAAACTTAATCAAATTAAAATAAATTATTTTTTAAATTGTAAATTTTTATGCGAGAATTTTTCTCATAGTTTTTCCTGTTTTCAGATCAGTTTGCAGTAAACTATTGTCTTAGTTTCTCTTTTTTTTTTTTTTTTTTTTTTTTTTCCTTTTTAGCTGACAAACTAACAAATCGTGGAAACTTCGCATTTAAATATCTACATTATGTTTTAAAAAATTGTAATTTTTTGCCGTTTTTTTTAAATTACCTTTAAATTTTAATATTTTTTTTATTCGTAAAATACTGAAACCAGTTCGATTGAAAATGGCCAGAATCGAGTAATCATTTTACTTTAGTTAGTTGTACTATTTGTTACTCTAAAAATTGCTTAAATTTTTAATTGGGTTTTAAATTAATTTTTTTAAAACTATTTTTGGTAGAGAAAAATGGGTCATCCAAAGTTACAAAGCCTAAGGATCCCCAGAGGGCTTAAATCGGCTCTTTTAAAGCTTAGTTAGATAACAAAACTTTTGACGGTACCCTTTTCTCCAAGGTCAGCAGGAAGACGTTTGAAAAAAGGCAGATTTAATATGCACCACATCTCCTATACAAGAGATATCTATGTTGGAATTAAGTCTCGAAATCAGAAGCTGAGAATCTAGCATTAGACTATCATGGTTCCGAGACTATTTTAGATAAAATATATTTTAAGGTATAAAACGCGTCATGCATTCATAAATTGTTAAGAAAGAAGAAATCATAGAATCAAAATAAAAATGCCGCAAATTATGAAGAATATTTATTCAGTATAAGACTCAGAAATATTTATAACATATTTTATGCATTATATTCTTAAATATTTTTTTTCATTCGACCTCGGATTGTAGAGCAAAGATAAAAAGAAACATACAATGTCAAAATATTAAAAATTTCCTTTTCTAAATTAAAAAAGAGAAAGAGAATTTTAACACGGACCAATTTGTCCACCTCGGAAGGGGAATAAGCTAACGAAAGTACACGTTCTGGCTTTTACCTATTCGTCCCACCTTGACAACAACATCTTGTTTCAAAAGAAATGTGCGCGATTTTTTTTTGTTTTGTTTTGTTTTTACTTTATGAATATGGTTTGTATTAAAAAATAAATTAACTAATTGCAACATTACCCCACGTTTACGTTCGCATCCTTCATGTTACACGTCATTTACAACACTTTCCGTTGTTCACTTTTCATTTGTCTCCACATGATAACATGAATTTCCTTCTCTAAATTAAAAGAGAGAGAGAGATAGTTTTAACATGGTCCGATTAATCTACCTTCTCCGATAAGGAATAAGCTAACGAAAATAGACGTTCTAGCTTTTGCCTCTTTGCCCCGGCTTGATAATAACATCCTGTTTCGAAAGAAATGTGCTGGATTGCTTAATTTTTTACTTATCTGTACATAGTTCATATTAGAAAAAAAATTAACTAATTACAGCATTACCCCATGCTTAAGTTCACATCCTAAACATTACTCGTCGTTTACAACACTTTTCGTTGTTTTCTCGTGATAACTTTAAATGAAGACCGAATGTATGTGAATGACCGTGATTAATAATTTTCGCTTGTTTAGTTACCATTTCAGCAATTCTTTAAAAATTCTAAGCAAAAGGTAATATTATATTCAATTTTTAAAAATCTGCCTTCTGAAGAATTCTCCTTTCAGACTTTTATGATACATAGAAGATGGTTACTTATTTTTCTGAATAAAGGGGCAATTCATCAATTTTCTGCATAATATTGATTTCTATTATGTGATGGTATATGCTATTATTCGTTCCAATGGTAAAATTACCAGATGTATCGAATAATTATTTGGAACAGTTCTATAATAGTTATAGTCATTGAACTCTGTGTCCTAGTTTGACAACCTGGTTCTTTCAAAGGTTTGAAGCGTTCCACATTTAAAGTTTGAACTTCCGATCACTTTAAATAAGTAGATTCTTTATGAAATTATCAATTGCTATACAACAAATGGCTACTACAAATTGATATTTACTTTTTTCTAGCAGGTAAAAGTGTATTAAACCAAAATTTCTCGCACTTTCCGTCATGACGCACTAATAATATCATGAACATTTTCACGTCAGTGTAAAAACTATTTTGGAACAAAAATTCGCCGAATTTTGAAGAATTATGAAAATCTTTCATAAAAAAATATTAGTAGTATGAGATAAATTTAAATGAAAATCCATGAGAATTTTTTCAGAAATACCTTCCTGAAACAGCTAAGTATAGCACATAAATTTTACGTCTCAAAATTCAGAAATTTTCATATGGCTTATTTTGTTTGATTCTTATGCCGGGTTTACACTCGGGCAGTTAAAAAACTGTAAGTAGGCAGGGCATATGTAGAAAGGGATTGATTTATGTTTGCCACAATTTCATAAGATAGATTTAGGCATTCCATGCTTGGCTATAAATTGTCGTTTTGGCGTCCCTGAATTTTTCTTTTTCCCTACTTATCGTATTAAAATGATATATGTTTACACAAAGAAACATGATAAAATAAAAAGAACGTCAACATACCTAAATTTAGATAACTATAGAAAAGAAACGGCAATTAAAATGAAAAAAGAACACAATTTCGCATCAGAAAAAACAAAAAAAAATGTCGGAATTAATCTATGATAAGTGATCAATTTTTTTAAATCCATAAAAAAAAACCCGCCAAATTCTACAAGCGCATGCGCAGCAAGAAAAAAATATAGTACAGAGGCTTGTAGTTGTCCCGTCAGGACAATTACTTGCCATCGACCGAACAGCATTTTTCAGCCTTTCTACGCATGCGCTGCCTACTTGCCGTCTTATAACTGGCCGAGTGTAAACCCGGCATTACAGTAGTTCAATTGCCAGAACAATTTGGATTTTAAGCAGCAAATATAAGTAGAAAATAGTCAATTACTCTTTCAATACAAACTATTTTGATAACATTTTCAAGCAAATGATAAAATATATATTCGCATCAGATAATTCTTCGTTTGAAAATGTCGTAAAAAAAGATAATTTGAAATATTGTAGTGGATGATGCGGATTTAATATACAAATTACCACAACATTCAACGCCTTTTAAAACTGTTCAAATTCAAGTGAAGATAAATTTATCGTTGCATCAACGTATCGTTGAAGCTGGCTAAAGTGTACAAGCATATGAAGGGATAGAAAAACCAATATTTTTAAAAAATAGAAATGAAACTTCCATTAATATATTTTATAACAATAGCTTATTAAAATAGAATAGTATTAAATAGTTTCCAGGAGAACGACATTGCTAGTTAAAAAATATAAAAAGTAAATACATATACGCATATATATAATACATTGCATTTAGGGAATAAAGGAGAAACAATTTATATTTTTCCTCTTTTTGGGGGAGGGAGGTAAGGGTGCACTCCTTAGACATAGCGGAAATGAAAACCGAAACATTTCCCCCTTGGGGGGGGGGCAGAGTTTTTCCTGTATTCCCTCCCCTGAAATATCGAAAAAGTTTAAAAGTGTGCCTTGCTTAGTAAACAAGGTATAATTTTTCTTGTATTTTCTAGAAACTATTAAACAAGGTTTAGGCTTGCATCTGATATAGTTTTTTGGTAAGAACTTATTTCATAAAAAAATACAAATTAAATAATTTTTGCCATGATTTTTTTATAAAAACATAACAAATAAATGCTTCATTAAGTTATCAAACTTAAGATGTAAATAAATAGCATTTAGTTACATATTCGAAATGTTTTAAAAGCCTATGAGTCCAAGCCTCCATCCCTTTTCCCGTATTTTATTTTGTAAAGAAACATTCGACACAGTTTTAAAACAAAACTTTATTTAACCCAAACACGGAAAAAATTCCCTAAACTAGAAATTTAAAATATAGGCATAAATTAAGAATTAAAATAAGTATCAATGTGAAAGGATAATTAAAACAAATTTTTAATAAGAATTATTTTTATCAACAAAACTGTAGTCATTAAAATTATATCTACCAAGATAACGTAGAATAATATAACAGTTCCTTCTAGTCTGCATAACATCATTATTTTCTTCAATTTCGGTGATATTTGTTGATTTAGTATTAGTAGAGTTTAGGTTTCGGCAGTTTTTGCACATAAGAATGCAACGCATGTTCCCTTCGTACACTTGCATTTATTTTAACAGTCTGTTTTCATTTTATAATTAACGACTCTATTTTAATAATCTTTAATTATAAAATGCTAGCCGACTTTGGCGACCAGCCGGTTCGCCAATCTTAATGTTCGTTAAAATTTTAATAATTAAATATTTTATGCAATTCCTACTTTAATAACTTCTTCATCAAAATATTTTAAAACTTCAAATTTTGATAGTCATATAATTCACTCATATTATCAGCCTTCAGTCATAGCATAAAATGTATCTCTCTAATTTTCTGTTAGCTCCCGTAGAATTTATGCTTTAAATTAAAGTGAAAAGGATTAATCTGCAATTAATATAATAATATTTTTGCTGAAACAAATCATTTTTTTACATGATTACTGAGCTTTTAAACTTTATGGGCACTAAGGAATATCTTTCTTAATTTATGTAATATCTCAAGAACTTGTCAACAAAATTTTCTCAGATTCATCATGAGCAGATCGATTAATTAACAAGGTTTAATTTTAAATGCATCAGACACTAAGAAAATAAACAGAATCGTTTAAAATAATCGGTCGAAAATAGGTTAAAAAAACTACTTAAAAAAAACGATGTACTTAAAACTATTAACATATACAAAAAATATATAACTAACATAAATACAATTTAATTACAAAAGCATACAACTAACCCAAAAATAATTTAAATCAATTTCGCATTCGTTGATAATAGTTGTCAGCAATCAGAACACAATGCGCATGCGTGAATTTTCAACGCCAGTTACGGTAACGCAAATGAGCGAATTTTTCTACCCCAGTTGGGGTGACGCTATGCCGATTAGAAATTTTTAATTTCCTTTATTCTGTTTTATTTTAATTCAAAAGTACTTCAGAATGAATCTTAAAGATCGATTAATTAACAATGTTTAATTTTAAACTGAATGTTTGAAATAATCGGCCGAAAAATGTTAAGCCTAGCCTCATTAGCGTGGGGGGGGGGGGAAAACTGAAGCCTTACTGATTTGGCGGTGGGGAAAATGAAAAGATTTTTTTGGCACGAAAGTAAGTTTTTAATTAATAATTAAAATTCTAATTAAAAATTCAAAAAAAGGGACCCCAGGTGCACATACACACACACACATTGAGCTCTAAATAAGTATAGATGAGGACGTGAGCTGCTTGTTCCCTAAGTGTTATTCCAGTTGGAAGCAATGACAACACATGGAGTTTTTTTTTTCCCCTTCATGCTTTTTTTTCCCGTCATCGCATTGTACAACAGAACTTAGAAAGCATCTTGAATAAGATGAAATAAGACTGTTTCAACTAGTAAATCAAGCGACTAATATCCTTTCCAAGTTATCACCAACACAGAAGCAGCACATCAATACTTCCATGCTACATTCAACCAATGGTAAGGACATTGTTTGAACCCACGAGACTGATATGAAAGTTAGTGAACTAATTGCTGACGCTTAAAAAGGTTTCGAACTGACTAAGATAGGGTCTCTTAATTACTTGTGACTGCAATAAAGGCTACGGAAGAAATAAAGAAATAAAAGTGTGTGGAAGAGAGTATCCGCTACTTTTACGCACAAAAACTGCAGCGAGTAAAGCCGCATTATTACTGAAGTGATAAACATCATCGAAGAAGAAGAAAAAATAATATTATGCAAGTAAGTAAGAGCAGCTACGCTATTATTATGTATATCTAGCTAGAAATAATTTTAAAGATTACAGTATTACAGAATAAATTAATTCTTATTAAAATCTTGTCTAAATAATTTTTTTGCACTTAAAATATTTTTTTTATTTCTTAATTAATGACTGTTTTAAATTTTTAATTACGATAAATTGTGTTTTGTTGGGTTTAGTAAAGCTTCGTTTTGAAACAATATTACATACTTCCTCTACCAAAACAAAATGCATAATAAAATTTAATTAAAAATTAAATTAAAAATTAAAAAAAAAATAAATACTATAAAAGTTGAAATGTAAAAAAAAAAAAAAAAAAAAAAAAAAAAAAAAAACATTTTATTGGCTAGTTTTCCCTTAAAAATGTCATAGAAAAGGCCTTATTTATTGAAATCTTATCACCCCCCCCTTTCTTTCTTAAATATGTTTTCGCAACTAAAATAGTGCTATTTTTTTTTTAATTCCATAATAAAAAATACCTTTTTTAAGAAAACCATGGTCAGTGCGAGTTTACATGCAATAAGTTTACCTATAAATATAATAATTTACAACAGTTAATTATTTGTTATAAGTTTTTTAAAATGCTGCGATTTTTATATTATTTAATGGATTTACAAATTCAAGGGGGGGGGTCAGATAGAAAAGTTCCATCCTCAGAGATAGGGGGTATTTGGTTCACATTTCCTTAAGGTCAAAAGAGAATTTGATCTAAGTTTAAAAGCTAATGAATTATTCTTTCAATTTGCCATTTTTTATGGCAATGGATTGAATATAAAGATTTTAAAAAATGAGATAGTAAAATGAAGCTTTTTTTAAGCCTGCGGGTTCTATTTTTACGGTGAGAAAAGAATGTCTGATTGCAATGAAATTTCTCATGTTATAATCAATGGCGGACTGGATCTGAAAATATTGGTTGTCAAGAGGTAATACACACATACAAATATATACAGAAATAAATAAAATCGATAAATTAACATACTTTATTCTCAATTTTAAAAATTTGCTAGATATATTAATAATTACAGTATACAGATATTATATACATTTAAGGAAATAAGGAATATGAAATATAAATGCAATTTAATATTGAATTTTAAATTAATTTCTGATAGGTATATACTGTATTGATATTTCGGAACTTCATTGTTTTAAGAACATTTTTTTCATCCAAGCTTAAAATAATGTACAAATTCTCTACTAATTTCAATATTTTTAAAGAACACTTCTTTCTGTGTGTCGAAGATTAACAGCTCAAAAGTGCAGAAATATATTATAGGTAGTGATGCTTTAAGGAAAAGTCAAGTATTTTAGTTTTCTAGATGATTGTGCAAATCTGTCAAGTGTTTTTGCATCCAAATCATCTAATAATTCCCTTTCAATAGAATTATTAGATGATCATCAGCAATTAATTGGTATCATTGAAAAGATAATTTTTGAATTTCAAGATGACATAAAATTATTTTTTGTTTTTATTTTCGGCAATTTTAGATGAAAAATGCAAACATTTCATTTAATTTTTAATTAATTAAAATTCCAATTAAATTTTCAAAAATAACTCTAAAGTGCACATTGTCAGTTTCCAAGGCGTATCCGTGTAAAATTTGGTAGCTCTAAGTCCACCACTGAGTTTTCCATCCTTTTCTGAACCACCATGCTTTCAAAAAAAAATAATAAAAAAATCAGCGCTTCTTCTCCTATAATAGTTAATCATACGCCAAGTATTAAAATATTGTTGTTTCTGAACACGCTCCTGCTCCCTATGGAAGGTTGCCTTGTCCAAGGAAGAGCAATACTGCCTCCGTAGGGAACTTATGATCTAATGGAATGCCCTATAAAATGACAACACACACATACACATTCATCTTTATTAGTAGTAGAAATAATGTTAACTTTAGCTAAATAAGTTATACAATTGTAATTTAAATTCGTTTTATATAGAGCAAAAAGAAAAATAAGCGGCATTGAATATCATGACTTTTTTTTTTAATTGCAGCCATTCACCCGCGTTACCACAGAATTATGCCGTATAAACAAGTATATATCTTGGGTTCTTATGTATAAGTGGTTTTATTTGTGATGTCTTATTGTAAGAGGACCATCAGGCAAGCTGCCACTGGGTACATTCGGCTATTACTCTTATTTAAATACATGTCGCTCCAAAAGAAAGACATAAAAATTATATTATAAAACTTAAAAATCATTACGAAATAAATGGGCTGAATTTAAAACTCAATAGGTATTTACAGAGAATATTTTCTAAAAGTCTTTTTTAAAAAACACTGTAAATAGCAATGGATAATCCTTGAATGAAATCTCATAAGACAAAGATAACAAATGAAATAAAAGACTTCAACAGGATTGAAGGTGGAATAAAGAAAAAGTTGACCGAAGTGTTTTTAAAGACACTTCTTTTTTAGTATAAACCCTGTTAAATCGCAAACTTAATTTAGGTTTTGAGAAAATTAAAAATTTCCTTTCTATAAAATATGTGCAAAATGGACTAAATTTTTGTTTTTAATACAGTGCGATTTATCAATTCGAGATGTAAATCAAGATGAAATCGAATATGCTTACAAAAAGGGAAATTATATTGGATGGACGGAAGTCTCGGCAAAAGAAGGTCTGATGGTGGACGACTGTATGAAGTAAGTTGACATCTGTTATAATTTTATAGTTAAAATCACAAATTTTAAAAAGGCAGAAAAAAATTGTTGAAATACAGAAGTCATTCCATTAACTAGCCAATATGCGAAAAGAAAAAAAGAAGGAAAAGGAAAAAATAACGATTTAATTATTTGCACAGTTGGAAACTATATAATATTTCTTCACAAAGCTTAAACTATTGAAGTCCCTTCCCCCCGTTAACTTACTTTTATGCAATTTATCAGCAATATTCTAACTTTACTTGAAATAAAATGAGAAGGTAACTGGAAAATTTTTACAATAACAAAATAGGCTAGTTATAATTTTGGAATACCTTACGACATTTATCATATGATATACCTGATCATATCATTCTAATGAACATTATTTAAATTGAAGCCATGAAATGAAACTCATGCGGTATTTCAATTTCATTTGAATTTTCTTGGAACCAAAATAATTTTCCTTTCACAAATTTATCATACTACACATTCGAAATCTGAGTTACCTAATAAAACAACTTTCATCCAAGTTATTGGATCGTTTAGCTTATGGCTGACTTGGTACAACGAATTCGTTGAAGAAATATGTTAGTACTTTCAGGAACTAAATCAAATATTCAAAAATTTTCACCAAACATTCCAATTAACTTATTTATCTGCTGAACTTCATAAAAAGTTTTAAGATGTTCAGAAGATTTAAGTTCCAAAAGAAAGTTTTAAGATGTCCAGAATTTTTGTTAAGACGACTATGTTTATTTTACAAAATAAATTACTAAACTTAAAATGCAATAATATATCTTTGAAGAAATTTTCAATCGCACTAAATGCATTAAGATCCTTTATACTAGTCTTTCAATGACTTTTAAACAACCAAAAGAAATATGCTATGATATGAACGATCAAATTCATCCCAATACCATTTTGGAACGCGCAGTGCGAAACTGAACCACCTGTGAACCACAAAAGGGCATACCGCCGCGCCCGAAGGCATTCGGATAAATTTAAATGACCGAAACACCGTGACAGCATTGGTGGGAACTATGGTTGAGTCCTAAGGTCTCCATCGGCAACGGTATAGCCCCTCCCGTAGGAGGCACGTCACGTTATATGTAGGAAAGTACCAACTCCACACCATTTCCATACCCACCAGGGCGGCGAGAACCAACCAATAAGCCGGAAGATTCTCATTCCCATTTTTAGGTGCCACCCGGGGGGGGGAATTGTATCACCTGTGAATATCATATCACGGGAAGCAAACGGATTTTTTTTTTTTTTATAACAGGAAATACCATTATTTACAGAAATGCAACTCATAAGACACTGCTCTTTTGGTATGTTTAAAGAGGCTTGCGAAACAAAGAACAAGCGCGTAGCCTAAGACACGGAAAACTAATATTACTTTGAAACGCTTGGATAAAAGGATTTACTACCTAAACATTTTAAATAAATAATATTTAGAATTTCTTTTTTAAAAGATTAATATGCAAATAACTGCATGATTGTTTATAGATTCCTAGTAGATGCTATGCTTAGTCGAGAAGTTGGAAAAATTTCAGTTGTGGAAGATCTAGCAACGGGTGAAGATCGCGATAAAGTTGATATTTCCAAAGGACCTAAGAAGAAAAAAGGATGTTGTAAATAATACTTATGTAAAAAACTATATCTTATTTATCATAATGTAAAAGTTCACAACTAATGCAAAAATGCATTTTATAATAAATATCGTCATTTTTGTCTTCGTTTCTGATACATTATAAATATAGAACATACGAAACATAAACATGCACTAGACAAATATTTGCGTTTCTTTTTTATTCATGGTCATAAAATAATTAGGAATTTTTGAAATTCATTTAATTTTTTAATACAGCTATCCCTAAAAATAAGGTTGAATCTTTAAAGAAAGTTTCTGCACTTTAAAATATTGCAGAAATAAAAAATGCCCTATAATAAAATGCAAAAATTAATTCGAAAATTCCTTCAGTTTTTGAATATCATCGGAATAAACATTTTACAAATTAATCCATAAAATAAACTAATATTTGGGTGGAGGTCGATTTACGATTTAAAAGCATTCAAAACTTCAAAAATCTGTTTTAATTCAAAAATCAGAACCAGGGTATGATACTGAGAACACTTGATCCAATTTTCAATTCCAAGTTAACATTAGTGCGTTTAACAAAGAGGTCAAAATGAAAAATACTTCTAACAACGAATTAATTCTCTTGTATTACAATATTCAATAACAAATAGTGGGAAACTGTTATTTAGCGTGAGGAAGGGAAAGAGTTAACATTCCAATGAATTTTCAAAATTTCAGCAAAAATTTCGTTATAAAGGTTAAAAAAAACTGCAGTATTTTATGGAAAGTAAAAGAGTAGAAAACTTAAAAAAGAAATATATTGTAGCAAATATGAAACATGTTGATGAAGCAATTCTTAATAATTAAATTGTTACTTTTTTTTAACTTATAACAAATCAGAAAAATGTTTCTGAAACATTTCAACAGAAATTTAATTGGAATTTAATTGAATTAAAGAATATGGAAAGATGGTAATTTCTATCTATCCCTACAAGAAAATGAATATTCTTAAGAACATAAAAATATAGGTAGGATAAGTACTTTAAAAATGATTCTTAAGAGTTAGTTAATACTCGGTTAATCCCACTCACTGAACACAAGGATTTAATTACAAGCAAACCAGAATATTGTCAAAGGCGTATACATAAGGATATTGCGCATTTCCTAAATGGAATCTTCAAAACCTCTAGATAGAATTATATATATATATATATATATATATATATATATATATATATATATATATATATATATATATATATATATATAATCATTATATTTTAACACCTCTAGATGGAACTATATTACTATATACAGAGTGTCACCGAATTCGACCGACAAATTCAGAGGGGTGATAGTAGGCATCAAGAGGATAAAGAATTACCATGCAACATGGGATCCCAACTACGTTTAGTAGGTGAAAATCGCAAAAATATAGAGAGTCGGATATATATATATAGTCAGTCAACAAACATGTGCTGGTGCTCCATCAGGCATTAACCAAATGTACTGGCGTACAATTGTCGGTGTTCCCTGCAGTAAATCCGGAGGAACGTGCTGGAAGAAAAGAAGATATTTTGTGCCGCTGAGGCATTCGAGCAGAAGATGCAGTCCAAATAAATGACTCTGCCCAGATGTTAATATCAAACTTGTGTTGTACGTTCGACGAGATAGTGATGTGGGGATTTTCGAATGATCAAATATTCGCATTTTCCGTGTTGAAGACACCTTCTCTCGTAAAGCAAGGTTCATCTAAGAATAAAACTCTAGCAAAAAAATGTGCATCTTTCTGTGTGACATCAAGAATCCAGCGTGCGAACTCCACCTGATTTGTGATTTTCATTGAAAAACGTTTCCTGCGACTCTATATTTTCTGAAAATACTACTTAATGCTATTATCTTCTGCTTAATGCCTCAATTATTCTTGCTCTGAATTTATCTTTCGAATTTGACAACGCTCTCTGCGAACATCGGTACTGATACTGCAGCCATGTTTTCTGGTTCTCATTTTAGTTTTTCTTGAATATCTTTAAAACTCCCCAGTTCTCACACTACATGCTTATATCAAATTATAGAATACAAAATTCCTTAAATTTTCAATCTTTTATTTTTCTTTATGTTTTAATATTTTGCAAATATGGGTTCTTAACTACTTTTTCGTTATCATTAATTTACGACCCCCTAGATCATCAAATTCACAAGTTACCAGCATGAAAAAAAAAAATTTCACTTAAAATAAAATTGATAGTTGAAACACCATTTGTTATTTTTTTATTAATTTTTAACAGTTCCCAACAGTTCTCCGATTTTCTATATTTTTTCGATTTTCACCTACTAAACTTCGTGTGGGACCCCTGTTGTATGGTAATTCTTTATCCTCTTGATGCCTTCTATCACCCCTCTGAATTTGTCGGTCGAATTCGGCAAACACCCTGTATATATATATAAAAGTATTAAAAGTTAATAGGAAAATCAAATTAAACCAAATAAAAAAAGAATCCGGTATGAATTCTTTTTCAAGGGTCACCCTCAGGGTTCGTTTCGTTTTCAAAATATTTCTTACTTTAGATTGGTTACTTTTATATATATCATTTTATTTTAGAGAAATTTTTATTTTAAAGAAAGAATAAAAATAATTTTTTATATATAAAAAAACACACTATTATCTTCCCTTCAAACACATTAATTTAAAAAAGCATTTTATCTCTTTTCTACAAATCGATTTTGATGCTTCCATTTTGTAAATAATATAGAATTTACTTAACTATACGGAAAAATTGATAAACCCTTTCCTGCTTTTATATTCAACACGATTTTACAATACTTAAATTTTATAGTGATATTAAACATCTGATAAGCAATTACAAAATCATACTGCAAAATTTTCGCATATCTTTTTTCTAACAAAAACAAGACCAGAAACATGGTTCAATAAGAGTTTTTACTACACGCTAACAATTTTACCCCATTTATAGAGAGACATGAAAAATAGTATGATTGAACAATTGCTTGAAAATTATTTCGTTAATGAATACATAGTATAATACAATTTCACAGTACAAAAATTTTACATAAAATTTATTGAAGTTTTCAGATATGTTGAAAATGCTCAAGTGAAAATCCTTTAAATAAATTCCATCTCTGCTTAAATTAACCCCCCAGATGCTTATAATGCGATTTCCGCGGGTTGGCAATCAGTAAAATTTTTATTGCATCCCGCGTTTTTCGCAGCTTAGAGTTTTATTATATCATATTCTTATCGTGTAACTTATAGTATCAGTTCACTTTCTTTGAAAAATACTTAATTGCAAACACCGCATCTAAATAATGATTTCTAAAAATTATGCAGTCAAAGGTTAAGTGAAATGCTATGAAATGGCATTTTGTTTGTGTTGCTTCATATAATACAAATTGTTCTAATTTTCTATGGAATCAAAAAATTGTTCATTTGTCTACTAACAAAAAGAGATTCATACTTTAATTACTGCTTGTTCACTCTCTCTACTGCCATGAATTTCAACATTCTAACCTCATAAGCAATTTAAAAAAATCAAATTACCTGAGAATTTATCAGCCTCAAAGATAATATCAGCCTCATTAATATGAAAAAGGAAGGGGTTTTGTATATTCCTTTTTATCTGTTACTATGTAAAAATAAATAAACATAGCATATTAAAAAGTTATTCTATTAGAAATTTCTACTTTATTAGTTCTAACATGATTAAAGGGGAAATTTTCATTCCAGAACTTCATGATTTATTAAAAAGATATTATATTCGAAATTTTTGTTTTATTAGTCATAACATGATTAGACGAAAATTTCATTCCACAGTTTCAAAAAAAATGTGATGTAATAGTAATTTTATAGCTTTTAAACTACAATTTATTATCTACAAAGTGAAGCATCCGATTTAGAAAACAATTTGTTTACATTTTTAGAATAAACATTAGGTTATCTTGGCCTAGTAAGCAGTATGATAATGGAGTTAAAAGCTTCAATTCTTTTATAATAATTTGATGATTTAAAGATAACCCAAAAATTTTAGTGGCAATAGTCTTCAAAAACCCAAAACATATATCGAATTTTAAAAACAAATCACTTTAATATCATAAGTTTTGTTAAATTCATTTAATGAAATAATCAAGTTAAATTATGGAAGAAACAATAATAAACGCAATTAAATAATGCTAGTGGCAAACAATTAAAAGAGAAATTTAATAAAACAAGTCAGCATCCTTTTTATAACATTCATCATCACTATTGAATTCTATCTTACTGAATTAAAAAAATAGTTTGCATGAACTTATTTCAAAAGTAAAGAATATAATGTGAAAAAAAAATATGTTTACAGATTGTCTTTCTCGGCCATAATTTGTATTCTTTAGCAAATCATTAGCTGAATTGCAAACCAAACAATGAATGAAGTTTTAAAAAGCATATGGAAAATACAATAATTTAAATATTAATATAAAATTTATAAAAAGCAAACAAAATGAAAAACAAAATATCAGAAAAATAAACCATAATAATATTTCTACAATGAAGTAAAGAGAAGCAATACAGCAATCATATATATATGAACTTATTCTATATGAAGGAAATTAACTTGCAGTTATTAAAGATAACAAAGATTACACAAGACATTATTTAAAAAAAACAAAAAGCACCTTTTTCTAACTTTATGTTTAAAAAATTCAATCTAATGACTAGCATATCACATCCTCAATTGAACTTAAAATTATACTTATTAAACAGCAATATTATACATAATTATTTAAAGTTAAGTAGGGAAAAGTTAATCCAGTTATGAATTCAATTACAGTAATTTGGTTACCGATTTTCTATTGTAGTTTCTCTTATCTTAATAAAAAAAAATCACAAAAAAGTTTTGAATAGCAAATACCAGTTCTATTATCAACGCTTTTTAATAAGTGGAAGAAATTATTCATCCTATAAATTACAGAAAAAGTATTCAGATTTTCAGTCCCAAAACAAAATGCTTGTTTATTATTAATCATGGTCAAGTAATAAAAAACAGATACTTGATTATAATTAATAAGAAAACCAGATAATGCCAATTTAACGACATATTTGAATTCAATAAATAAATTATATTGATTTATAGAAGTGTGCAGTTTCATTAAATGTCTGTCTAATTAAAAATATAAATTCAGAGACTATTGTATTTTATTATAATACCAACCAATATATTTTTTAACAAAAACATAAATTTCTAGTATATGGTTTTTTCTTATTATTTAATTTAGTGTTCATACTACATAAATCACAATGCAATTTACACATAATGCTTGCATTTTTGGAAGACTGTACTGGACATGCATGTAGTGATATAATTAGTTAAACATATATGCAGTAAATAGCTTGAATGAACAGCGCTTTATATTATCTTTTAAATATACTTGCAACTGCATATCAGTAACTTTGATACTAATCTTTTTATGTTGTAAAAAGCAAATGAAAATACTTTTGCAATATATCGCACTCTTATATGATAAAATACCTTTCTTCACGAATTTGGCTGAAACACTGGCAAATTTGATATGCCTTATTCAAAAACCTTTAATGACAACATATACTACTTGGCAAATATCAACAAACGGACACATTAACAGTAACTTTCGAACAAGACAATGGACGGTACAGAGCATTAATAACTAACAGATTATTTCAAAAATGTTTTCTTAATATATAAGATTCTCAAAAGGCTGCTCAAATACTTTTATATTTTAGGACATCAACATAATGAAATGAAAAGAAAAACCAATACTACTCTCAAATTTATAAATATATATCAGTAAGAGGATGTCTAATTGTCAATTAGAAAATTCTCTTATGATAATGCAGAAACCATATACATTAGTTGACTAAAATCAAAAGGTCTATTCTCCACCCCTGTATTCGGAAAACAAATCATACACATACTATGACAAAAAATAAATATATTCATACAACATTATGAATACGACAGTAAAACAAAAATTAATCAGCAAAAGAAGGTATATTAAGTATCAACTGCATTTGCATAAGGAATAAG
Organism: Argiope bruennichi; assembly: GCF_947563725.1. Taxonomy (NCBI): domain Eukaryota; kingdom Metazoa; phylum Arthropoda; class Arachnida; order Araneae; family Araneidae; genus Argiope; species Argiope bruennichi. Next base: position 26,302,436 of record NC_079163.1, read on the forward strand.
GAAATAATCTAATAAGATATACAATTTTTAAAATTAATATTCATTTTATTTCTCCATTCAAACTTAACAGCATAATCTAACAATCCATAAAACGTATTGTAAGAGATAATATACATGAACATATTGTAAAAATAAACATATATTTATAACATTTATTTTGAAAAACAAAGCTTATTTAATTGTATAAATAAAAAACGATCTTAAATATCGTTTTGTAAAACAGCAATAAGATATTTCTCTCTTAATGATCATATTTTCTGTGAGCCAATATAAAAACACAATTAACAAAACATTTAGTCGAGAAATTATTAAACAAGTTTTATATTTTTCACAATATTTTTAATTTAAAATTGCTAGATTATAGCAAATGTTCGCAATGAAACTATTTAAGTTAAGAATAAATTGAAATGAGTTTCAAAAATGAAAAAAGATTAGAAATATTTTTTTGACTCGATCTTCTGTTGGCTTACACAATATATGCAAAGAAAGATTGAGAGAAATATTTGTAAATCAGGATTTTAGAGACAGAAAAAAAAACACTTCGAGAATTTTTTTGTCTTACGATCTATATCTTCCTGGCATTAAAAGACTTAATAAAAACATAACAGTAAATTTTTATCAACAAAAAAGAAAAGAAAAAGATCACAACAATTAAAACATAATATATTTAACTATCCTCACAATCACCGTTATTTACATATCAAACTATACAATGTTATACTTTGGTATAAAAATATCGTTTTAAATGTTTCTTTAAAAGATAAAAGCAATTACTCTTGACAGAGGTTGATTTTTAAATTAAATAGATTCAAGGCACTTTTTAAAAAATTACCAAGACACATCACAGCTTACTAACTGATGCTTCCTGTATATTTGAGGAACAGAGCACCTTTTAAGTGACGGCTTAATTTACTAATACTGAGAGAAAACATTTTGGCAATTATTACACATTTCTCCATTTTACAGTACACAAAATATAATATGCGCACTACCTGAATTAGCATTTTATGAAACCGACTATTTACAAATAGTTCTGTTATATATTTATTTTATGTAATAAATATACAATCAACCAGTAATCAATATCTTTAAAAAATTTTAAATTATTTTACGAATATGTCAAAAATACTTATATTTGTGATAAATTTAGTATTATTAAAAAAACATTGTTCATAAAGAGAAATCAACTTTTCGTTTAATTTCTCTAAGTTCTTTAATTCAGTTTATTTAAGATAGTTCTTCAAAGCTAATTAAAATATTGTACAGCCCGTTTCAGAATAAAATTCAGATGGACAATCTCAATTGTATTATTCGACAATTTTTTCGAAAATAGAAGTCACACTTTTGTTAATTAAGTTTGTTCCTAAAATATTTTATTTACAGTCAACACTCTGCTTTATCACACAATACCATGAAGTTTGCAGCAGAAAAAGCTGAAGGAGCAGATAAATCACATAAAAAAATGAAGGCTTATTCGACTTTAAAAGCTTCAATTCATAAAATATTTTAAAAATACAGTTCATCTATAAATTTAACAACATTTGTTATTTGCTATAATTATTGATCACGTGTGTATTGTCCCGTTTGACTAGATTGTTTTGAGCAATCAAGCGACTTTCTCCATGCTTAAGAGTGAAGAAAAATTCAGGAGGGATTTCTTGCTTATCTAAACTGTCTCGTAATTTTCGAGGAGGATCCAGGTAATACTAAAGAGAGAGAAAAAAAATTTCATATGCAACAATTTCTTATCAAAAAATTATAGATATCAATCTTTGTAGATAAAAATAATTTTTAAACTAAATTACTGCAGTTAAGGTTGCACACCACATTCAACCTGACAAAACATTTAAAAAAAAAAAAAAAGGATCATAACTAGATCTCACGTTCTGAACTTGAAAAAAAAATTAATAAAACAAAAAGAATAATAAAAGAATTTAAACTTTGCTAAAACAAAAAGAATAGTTAACAATAAAACGATTACATTTTCCCAAAAGGAATAAAATACACTTAAAATGTGGTAAGAAAAATAAATCCAAACATCAAAAATATTATACTTGAACTTAATTTAAGAAGACTAAATTTTATTTAAATAATATACAAACAGAACAAATGTTAAAACTTTCTGTTATTACATTTCGTTATGTTTTAAACATATGAATTATTCATATTATAAATAACAGACTACAAAAATATTCTGTATTCTTAAATATTAATTTATTGTTACCTTAATAATAAGAAAGAGAAAGCAAAGAATCATTAACCACTTCTGTACATTGCTCGAAAGACTCTAGAAGAAAAACTATTCGAAGTATGTTGAAGAAACTTGGCATTTGTTTTATTTTCAACTTGGGAAAATAAATTATACAGTGAAGAATATTTAGTCCAATTTTTTTCGACAGGTGGCACCTTTTATTGACATTACTTTATACACTGAAATTAGACCCCATTTTTCTTAGTTAATGAATTATTAATGAATGTGTAATGAATTATTATAATATTTGCTCAATATATAAGCCTTAAAGTGCAATTAAATGCTGCAGATGCAAGACAGCATGATTCACAGTAGCACCTTATGTTTCCTGGTGAATTTTTAAGTCATGTCTAGTAATGCTGCTTTTTAAATCAACAATAGATTTAGGTCTGTCGTTATAGATGCGGTCTTTTAAATATCCCACATCCAGATGTCGCAAGGATTCAAATTAAGTGAAAAGGGTGGCCAAACATTTCGGAAACATCACTAAAAGTTTGATGAACCAAATGTTTAACAGACTGAGAAATATGAGGTAGGTCTCCATCTTGTATAAATATTGTTGAATTTAAACTATTTCTTTCTTGAAGAGCAAGGTAGTATTATTTTCTAGAATTTTACTGTTAAACTAGTACCTGTTATTGTACAGCGAATTAACCTTGTTCGTGTAAGATTTTTGGAAAAAAAAAATGGACCAATAATAAAGTCAGCAGTCACACCACACTAAACTGTAACAAACGTTGAATACAAAGGTTTGCCAAAAACAGAATGCGGGTTGAATGAGTTCCTTATCTTATACTTCTGGGTGTTGACATATCCTCATACAGTGAAATGCGCTTCATCAGTCCACAAAATCTTTTGGATCCAAGATTCATCATAATCAATTTTGGAAAGAATGAAATTAACAAAATCAGTTCTTTGTTATGGATCTCCTGGTTGCAAGTGCCGCGAAATTTTAATTTTATACGGATAGGATGGTAAAATGTAGCGCATGACTTTTTGCAAGGTCGGGCATGGTATTGATAAAGTCCTTGCTACTCTTCTAACATTTACATGTCGCTGATCCACTAACCCTGAATCAAAAGATACCTAATTTCTTCCACAACTTCCTGATTGACAGTGCACCGTCTTCTGGTTCCAAGGAGCACATCGAAATCTCCTGTAGCTTCAGACTTACTAATCATTTTCTTCAAACCATCACAGACATAGGTCCTTTTCTCAAATCTTTAAGACAACACTATTTTTTCAAAGCAGCAGTACAACTGCTATTCTTCTGGTAAAAACACTTTATTAACAGAGCATGTTCTACCTTAGGCAAAGTCATGGCTGCATTTTAAAGATACATCACTTTTATTAGCAAAATGTTTTTGAAATTGGAGGTAGGCACTTTAATAAAGAAAGAAAGCATTTAATAACCTACAACGACACTTGTTGAAAAAAATTGAATTAATTTTTTTTTAATTGTATAGTTTATTTCCCCATGCTCTAAATGTAACAAATGCCGAGTTTCGTCAACATATTTCAAATAGTTTTTCTTCTCGAGTCTTTCAAACACTTGCACTTTAATTATAACCACCTTGCACATACAACACTTAAAAAATAATTTGGTCTTATTTTTGGTTAATATCACACTACAGCTTCCGTTTAGTAATGTGATGATAAATATTCATTGAGTTCTTTTTTATCCCTAAATAAAGATTCTTAAACATTTTTTTTTATTACACAACATCTAAGTTCAGAAATAAATAGGAAAATGATACATTAGTTAAAAAAAAATTATCTCACAAATTCATATGAACTACTTCATACTAATATGAATTTGTTATTATTTTTCCTTTCTGCATAAGAATCGCTAGAGGCGAGAGTTTTTACAATACATAATATGGTTCTAACTAGCTCTATTGTACACTGAAGAGCCAGAAAAACTGGTATAGCAGGTCGTAAGCAAATAATAGAGGTATTCAAAGAAGCAGCATAATACGATGTGGTCGACAGTGTGTATATAAGACAACAGGTGTCTGAGGATGCTATTACAACGATTCTTGCTGTTACAATGGCAGATTATCAAGATTTAAGTGATTTACAACAGGGACTAATCATCGGCGCACGAGAGATGGGGCACAGCAGTTCCGAAGTAGCAATGAAATTTGGATTTTCGAGTAAGACCATTTCAAGGCCGTACCGCGCATATCAGGTTTCCGGTGAAATTTCATACCTCCGACAGCGGTGCGGCTGGAAAAAGACCTTGACAGAACGGGATCGTCGAAGGCTGAAAAGAATTGTTATACGAGATAGACGTTCAACACTGCATCAAATTGTTGCGGATTTTAATCCAGGGCCATCAACAAGTGTCAGTGTACTACGCACTGTACAACGTACCCTAAATGATATGAGTTTTCGCAGCCGTCGGCTCAAATTTGTGCTGACTTATTGGCACAAATCTCTACACCTTGCCTGGGCTGGCCAACCCCGTCACTGAACTTTTAATGAGTGGGAAAATGCTGTCTGATCTGATGAGTCACGTTTCCAATTGTATCGGGCGGATGGCCATGTACGAGTGTCGAGGAAACCCCATGAATCCATGGATCTCTCATGCATAAAAGGAATTCGACTTAAATTAGCGGATTTGTTGAAAGGATTTTGGTGGAGGTTCTGTGATAGTATGGGGCATGTGCAGTTGGACTCGACCATAGCAGGTCAGAGGTATGTTAACGCCCTTTCTGACCACCTGCATCCATTCATGTTCTGTGTGCATTATGACGGACGTGGACAATTCCAACAGAACAATGAGCCACCCCATAGGTCTACAATAGCTACCGAGTGGCTTGAGGAGCACTGTTCTGAATTTCATTCCCCTCTCTTGGCCACCTAATTCCTCTGACATTAACATTATTGAGCATATCTGGGATGTTTTGCAACATGCTGTTCTTAGAAGATCTCCACCACCTCACACTCTCATGTTTTTGTGGACTGTCCTACAGGAATTATGGTGTGAACTGCCTACAGTATATCGTCACAAATTAGGTGAATCTATGCCATGCCATGTTGAGGCACTTCTTGCTCGTGGGAACTCTACACGATATTAGATTGGTGTACCAGCTTTTCTGGCACTTCGGTGTAAATGCATTTTAATTTAAAATAATTTAGCATGAATATTTGCGCTAAATAAATAATGAAATGTAAGTAATAACTCGATCATAGATAAGTTAGGTAATGCCCAACTCATCTGCGTATCTATTTACACTAAACTGATAACTAACTTATACTACTACTTTACACTAAAACAGATTATCTTTATTAAATATTTTTATGGTAATTAGCAATAAGACAATTTAAAAAAAGAATGTGTGCTAGTATGTGCTACTGCTATGCCATCTACACTAACATAAAAGTGAAGTGATGTGGAGCAGTGCATTAGATAATCAAGTTTGGCAAGAGACCAGAAGAGCGATCGCTGTAATGTGGTGAATAGAACAAAAATGATAGTCTGTTTGCAAGTGTTTTGTTTCTGGCACAAATGTATCATACAGTTACTTATATATGTTACTTTATAAAACGCCCAGCGACATACAGTGAAACATAATTCAGGGCAAGACGAAGTTCATTTACCTGGAGGACTAATAAACTGTATTTCGGCCTGTGGCAAAAATACGTTTAGGTATAAAAATGCAACCTGAATATTCACAATAAGAAAAACTAACTCTACTTCTGTAGTTAGAAAGTAAGATTTTTCCACTAATCGATTTGACGTATTAAATTAACTAGAAAAATATGGTTTCAAGGATACCAGGAACAGATGGACTAATTAGTAAAAAACTGTGATACAAACAATTTGACTCTGTCAATGAAATAAATTTATTGCTATGCCTTAGTAAATGATACCATACCTCATTAGCCAGACAAAATGTACCCCAATGAACAGCTAAGCTTCGTTTACTGCGAACATCTAAGTGTATCTGAACAGCCTCTTCAGGATTAATATGCTGATATTTCATAAACCATCTGAAATATAAAACACTATAAGTTAGCTTTAGAAAGAAAGAGAACAAAATTTATTCATCATCATTAAAACATGCTTTTTAAAACCATTCAAAAAACATTTCACATTAACTAATAAAAAGTAAAAACTACTAGTAAGGCAAAAATCAATTTGTACATGGAGTCAGATCCCACTAAAAATTATTAACTTTATTACTGAATAACCTCCTTCAGTGACCAGCTAGTTCACTAAACTTATTAATAGCATAAATACAATTATGCCAATCAACTTTACATTTTTGAACTTATTTGTTTTTTGATAAATTCATTTCATAAACAGAAAGAAAATCTGCATAATGTTCTACAAATAATGGAATCTCACATTCAACATTTTAAAAAATGCAGGCAGAATAAATTGCAAAAAAAGAGAGAGAGAGAGAGAGAGATTTAATTTTCTTTATATTTTGATCATACATCAATTTAGCTGATTATAAAGCACGTATTTCAACTAATTATATTATTAGCATAAAAATGAATAAGATTATTTTGCTGTAGATAAAAAGATTCGTTTAAGATTATAACTAAAAAGTGAATTTATTGAAGCTAATGTAGAAACAGAGTTTCATAACTGCTTTTCATTCAATACAACCACATCCAAATCAACAAAAGAAAAAACAGAGAACAAATTGATGATTAAAATGAATCCCATTTTATTACTACAAAAGAATTTAAGCAAAGTAAAATAATTTGTATTATTAAAAAATATTTTCTGTTTTCAATTCAGTATGAAGAGAAAAAATAGCAATGCTTTGTCATATTTTGGTTTTGCTATATTTCATAATATATCCTTTTTTTTATTTCATTTATTTTTTTTTTCTATTTATTCCCAACTTTCAGTACTTTTTTATGGTGGCAATTACTATTATAGTAGAATAATAATGCAGGTATTTTCCTTAAGACATATACATATAATTGAAGTTGTCACATAAAAAGCAAGTGTACTGAGATGGCACATAATATTATATTCAAAAATTATGAGCTAATCATCAAATAAAAAGTTTAAAGGAAAAATGAGATTAGCACTAAGTTACTATAAAGATTTTAAAATATAACAGTGGTGCTTCATTTTGCTTCCTTAATTAATAAAAATATTTAAGTTAATTAAATTAATAAAATATCAAACAATTAAAAATACCTTGGTTCATAAGCTCCAATCGGAATAGCACTTAAATCAAAAGGTCCATGCACTCGACCAATTTGCTTAAAAACATCACAGTATCCAGTGTCACCAGCAAAAAAAAATCTATATCTTGGACCTAATATACACCAGCTGCCCCATAACACCTAATAATACATGTGAATTCTAATTCAGAATACTAACTTCAAAAAATTTCTTAAAATATAGTTAGGACCATAATATTAATACATATATGTAAATATAGTAAATAATAAATATCAATAAAACATTTTAATTTAAAATAGGCATCAATATTATCTATTACTTGTTTAACATATTAAATCATTAACTAATTCATGAAGGTAAAGAAAACTGAAAGAAACAAAATAATAATAATAATAATAATTCAAAATTAGGATTCAAAAAATAAATTAGCTACCTTATTATCATCAGCTATTGTACGCTTGCTCCAATGTTGAGCAGGAGTGAAGACAAAAAAAGTATCACTGTGCTCAGGAACACAGTTTTCTTCCCACCAGTCAAGTTCAACTACATTTTCACAGCCCACTTGCTGCATCCATGTCTGTAGTCCTAGAGGCACAAACCAACGAATATCTGTTCCAAACCTGATGAAATAAAAAATATATATATATTATTGCAATTACACCTTTATTCTCACAAATATTTCAAAAAAACATATATAATCCTATAGAGCATATCAAAATTTATTTGAAGTTGAGATGAGATCCAAAATGTTTCCCTCTAACATTATTGTTTGAAAATCTAATGAATTATAAAGATAATTTGCATTAATTTTTTAACCATCTGCAACAACAACTAGTAAATAACATTTTGTTAGTCTGGATTGAACATTTAAGACTGAATTTATTTTCTTACCATACACCAAAGCAATTATATCTCTATAAAATCACTTGCATAATTTTTCGAATTATTATCCTGGTTCCCCTGCCCTTGGGCATGAATTTGTATGTTTTTGATTTCTTAAGCAAATGAATTTAATTTAATAGGCTCTTTTACTTCCTGATAAAACTATAGCATGTGCAAACTGTCCTAAATTTCTTCAACAAGAATGAAGAATATATCATGCAAAATTGGAGTATGAATGGAAGTAGATGTTACGGGACAAGTTAGGTTGTATTGCAAATGATTCTCACACAAATGTATGCCTTCATATACAGTTTGTCTCAGCAAATAGCCATTAGATGGCTTTAGGTATGATTGTTGATGTCTTATTTTCAGTACCAAAGTATGTACCAGAGTACATACTTTGTGGTCTTGAAATGTAAACATCACAAAACTCCACCTTCCATCTGCCTCTTCAATAGTCAGAGAGTCTTTGTAAATAATGCAAACAATTAAGATTTCAACAAGATGCTTTGTGAATCAATAAAAAAAAAATGCATATTTCACATCCCTGCTTTCTTTGCTTGTCGTATAATGATCTTTAAAATATATGAAATATAAATTATCACAATTACATTCCTAAGGCTGAATTATTCAAAATTTATATCAATTTTTGCAGTCTAATATGGTTAAATTAAAACAGTTTTCAGAACTAAACAGGCAATATGAAATTAATTATTAATCCCTTCAAACATTTGTGCCATTTTTTACTTACTATTTCCATTATAATTTGCACACATTTCCAAAAATCTAAATCTAATACAATTCAAAGTACAAAGATTGCTTTGGCACTCTATTACATAAATATTAAAGAATATTAAGTTACCTGAAATATTTCAGAATGAAAAGCATAATTCAGAAATCATGAATTAAAATTGTAAATAAGTATTAATATAGAGATTACTCAGGCACAGATTTCAATATTTCTTTCATACCTTTCCAAACTAGCTTTCAAAAAACAAGTTATATATATAAGATGAAGAGTACAAATAATATAAAGAAATATTACTTCATTGAATGCAGTTAAGTATAGGATGTTCAATTTTTTGTGGTTATGTGAAAGTATAAAAGTATCAAGTAAATGAAAAATATATTTGAAGTTTTGGGAAATATTTTCACCTTAAATAGAAAACAATAAATTACATAAAGCTTAAGAGATAACAGAAATGTAGGTAACAAAAACAAAAATTTATATAGGGCATTCTTATGTATAAATACACCAACTTCTAACTTAACAATCTAAAACATGATTGCAATTACCTCAAACTTATCCAGAAATAGCTTATTCATTAATATTATTGAAAGAAAAATGGTTTATTGCACTCTACATGAAAGTAGTTTTCTATCTCAAACTAAAATGCAAAAAATAATTTACTATTTGAGTACAATCAAAGAAACATTATATTAAACAATGAAATATTACCAACTAAAGAACATACTAAATTTTCAAATAAGCAAAATTAAAAGAAACTATTAACAATTCAGCTTCCTTTCGCATTACATTCAAAAGAATTTTGTTTCAAAGAATCATGTAGTCCCCTTCCCCACTAAAAAAAGAAAAAAAACACACACACACAAAATTAAAGGCAATCTTAAGTGTAAAATATAATTATATCATGAGAACAATTATAGCATCACTTAAAAGTAATATTATTGACAAAATAATGAGAGAAATAACTTTTCAAACTATACCTTGCATTTAAAAGGATCACAGTATTCAGATCCAAATGATCATAATGAGAATGACTAATTACAACAGCATTGATATGAGGAAGATCATGAATTGAACAAGGAGGATCTCTGTATCTTTTAGGACCAACAACTTGACTAGGAGAAGCACGATCACTAAACATAGGATCAGTTAAAACATTTAAACCATGCATTTGAACTAGAACTGTGGAATGTCCCATCCACGTAACACGTATTCCATCATCTGGAATTTGTAACTTTGAGAAATTTTGTTTAACAATAGGCAAAACTAGATCCAGTTCCTGAAAAAAAAAATTGAAAACTAAATCACAGAAATTTAAATGAAAATTTTTTCATTATTGCTAAAATATTTCCCTCACATAATTAAAATGGAAATAAACAGTAATATAAAATGTCCGGAAAAGACTATACCAGCATCAATATGTAAGAAAAAGAAAACTGAATAAATATTTATGGAGTAAAAATTCTCTATGTTATAACCTTTATTGCTTAACTTCAAGAACCAATATTTTAATAGCATATAATTGGAATTTATGGTTAAAAGAGAAGTTTCATTGATAGCTGTACAGTTGAAAAGATATTAAAAAAAAATTAACAGCTACAACATGAAAATTTTAACAAATGTAGATTCCTAATTTATAGAAACTTTCTGCATCTTTAAATATATATAATGCACAAATTATTGAGAGCAACAATAAATAAAATTGAAAGGTAAAAATTACCTTAAAAATATAGCTTGAAATATTTAAATAATTTTTTAAAATCTAATTAAAGACTATTTAAATAAGAATTTGCATTGAAAAATGATAAACTGCTAATTTAGCACTCATTTTATAATATTTACTATCATATTATTTCTAAAAGAAAAGGTATAAAACAAATAATAGGTGAAAACACAGTACGTGCAAAAATACAAATTTCACAGGATAGCGAAATATTAACTTCAGGCCTTGCAGTACTTATTTTAAGAGCATATCTCTTTATGAGTTTTTCAATAACAGATTTTGTGGAGCACTTACAATGCTTCCTAGGTTGAAAATATTCGTATAAACTACAATTTTTTTTTTTTTGCACATACTGCATTTTTCTTCAACTCTTTTAGAAATGTTTATTCTTTTCAAGTTCACTTTTGCTATACTGACACAAAAACCTTCAATATAGTCCCAAAACACTATAGACATTAACATATGGAACATGCTTGAATAGATACACATGAAACTATAAAGGTATTTAAAAAATGATTAGATACTGAATGTATAATTTATACTATATGTACATGTTTACAAAAAATAAAAGCATGTAATACAACAGCCTCAAAAGTCTCAACAACTCATGTGGAACATGTTTGAATAGATACACATAAAACTATAAAGGGTATTTAAAAAATGAGTAGATACTGAATGTATAGTTTATATTATATGTATATGTTTATCTATACTTATAATAAAGCTCAATGTGTATGTGTGTGTGTGTGTGTGTTGGCGCTCTACAGACCGTTTGACCTACAGCTACCAAATTTGGTACATGTATACCTTGGAGGTCGGGAATGTGCACCTGGGGTTCCTTTTTTCGAATTTTTAATTAGAATTTTAATTATTAATTAAAAACTAACTTTCCCGCCAAAAAAATCTTCCATTTTCCCCACCGCCAACTTTTCCGCCAAAAAAATCTTCCATTTTCTCCACCGCCAAATGACTAAGGCTTCCGTTTTATTTTCTCCCAACAGTAATGAGGCTAGGGTTAATATTTTTCGGCGGATTATTTCAAACGATTCTGTTTATTTTCTTAATGTTTGATGCATTTAAAATAAAACATTGTTAATTAATCCATGTTTCACATTCATTCTGAAGTACTTTTGAATTAAAATAACACAGAATAAAGGAAATTAAAAATGTAAAATCTGCATAGCGTTACCCCAACTGGCGTAGAAAAATTCACGCATTTGTGTTAACGTAACTGGCGAAGAAAATTCACGCATGCGCACTGTGTTCTGATTGTTGCCATGACAACCGTTATGAACGGACGATTTAAATTATTTTTAGGTTAGTTGCATGCTTTTGTAAGTAAATTGTATTTATGTTAGTTATATATTTTTTGTATATGCTTATAGTTTTAAGTACATCGTTTTTTAAGTAGTTTTTTAAACCTGTTTTCAATGATTTAAATTATTTTTAGGTTAGTTGCATGCTTTTTTTAATTAAATTGTATTTATGTTAGTTATATATATTTTTTGTATATGCTTATAGTTTTAAGTACATCGTTTTTTAAGTAGTTTTTTTAAACCTGTTTTAGACCGATTATTTTAAAGGATTCATTTTATTTTCTTAGTGTTTGATGCATTTAAAATGAAACATTGTTAATGAATCGATCTGTTCATGATGAATCTGAGAAAATTTTGTTGACAAATTCTTGAGATATTACATAAATTAAGAAAGATATTCTTTAGTGCCCATAAAGTTTAAACGCTCAGTGACTCTATTATCAGTAATAATATTATTAAAAAATGCTTTGTTTCAGTAAAAAATATTATTATATTAATTGCAGATTAATCATTTACACTTTAATTTAAAGCATACATTCTACGAGGGGTTACAGAAAATGAGAGAGATACATATCACGTTATGACTAAAGGCCTTTATAATATTATGAGTGAATTATATGACTATCAAAATTTGAAGTTTTAAAATATTTTGCTGAAGAATCTATTAAAGTTGGAATTGCATAAAATATTTAATTATTAAAATTTTAACGAACATTAAGATTGGCGAACCGGCTGGTCGCCAAAGGCGGCTAGTACTTATAATAAAGCTCAATGTGTGTGTGTGTGTGTGTGTGTGTGTTGGCGCTCTACAGGCCAGGTCATTTGACATACAGCTACCAAATTTGGTACATGTATACCTTAGAGGTCGGGAATGTGCACCTGGGGTCCCTTTTTTTGAAATTTTAATTAGAATTTTAATTATTAATTAAAAACTAAGTTTCCCGCCAAAAAAATCTTTCATTTTCCCCACCGCCAACTTTTGCGCCAAAATAATCTTCCATTTTCCCCAACGCCAAATGATTTAGGCTTTAGTTCTTTTTGTCTCCCAACAGTAATGAGGCTAGGGTTAAGATTTTTCGGCGGATTATTTTAAACGATTCTGTTTATTTTCTTAATGTTTTATGCATTTAAAATTAAACATTGTTAATTAATCCATGTTTCAGATTCATTCTGAAGTACTTTTGAATTAAAATAACACAGAATAAAGGAAATTAAAAATGTATAATCTGCGTAGCGTTACCCCAACTGGCGTAGAAAAATTCACGCATTTGCGTTACCGTAAAAGGCGAAGAAAATTCAAGCATGCGCACTGTGTTCTGATTGTTGGCATGGCAACCATTATTAACGGACGATTTAAATTACTTTTAGGTTAGTTGTATGCTTTTGTAAGTAAATTGTATTTATGTTAGTTATATATTTTTTGTATATGCTTATAGTTTTAAGTACATCGTTTTTTAAGTAGTTTTTTTTAGCCTGTTTTCAATGATTTAAATTATTTTTAGGTTAGTTGCATGCTTTTGTAATTAAATTGTATTTATGGTAGTTATATAATTTTTGATATATGCTTATAGTTTTAAGTACATCGTTTTTTAAGTAGTTTTTTTAAACCTGTTTTCGACCGATTATTTTAAACGATTCATTTTATTTTCTTAGTGTTTGATGCATTTAAAATGAAACATTGTTAATGAATCGATCCGTTCATGATGAATCTGAGAAAATTTTGTTGACAAATTCTTGAGATATTATTTAAATTAAGAAAGATATTCTTTAGTGTCCATAAAGTTTAAACGCTCAGTGACTCTATTATCAGTAATCATATTATTAAAAAAAATGCTTTGTTTCAGTAAAAACTATTATTATATTAATTGCAGATTAATCCTACTCACTTTAATTTAAAGCATAAATTCTACGAGGGGTAACAGAAAATTAGAGAGATACATATCACGTTATGACTGAAGGCCTTTATAATATTATGAGTGAATTATATGACTATCAAAATTTGAAGTTTTAAAATATTTTGCTGAAGAATCTATTAAAGTTGGAATTGCATAAAATATTTAATTATTAAAATTTTAACGAGCATTAAGATTGGCGAACCGGCTGGTCGCCAAAGGCGGCTAGTATTTATATAAAGCTCAATGTGTGTGTGTGTTGGCGCTCTACAGGCCAGATCTTTCGACCTATAGCTACCAAATTTGGCACATGCATACCTTGGAGGTCGGAAATGGCACCTGCGATCCCTTTTTTTGAATTTTTAATTAGAATTTTAATTATTAATTAAAAACTAACTTTCCCGCCAAAAAATCTTTTCATTTCCTCCACTGCCAAATGAGTAAGGCTTCAGTTTTTTTTTCCCACGCTAAAGATGATAGCCTTAAGAAATTTTTCGCAGATTATTTCAAAGCATTCTGTTTATTTTCTTAATGTTTGATGCATTTAAAATTAAACATTGTTAATGAATCGATCTTTCAGATTCATTCTGAAATAATTTTGAATTAAAATAAAACAGAATAAAGGCAGTTAAAAATTTCTAATCTGCATAACGTTACCCCAACTGGAGTAGAAAATTCACGCGTTATTTTGCGTTACCATAATTGGCGTTGAAAATTCACGCATGCGCATTGTGTTCTGATTGTTGACAAATACGGACTTGGTTTTGAAGGCTTAATATGTTTTCGACAGATTATTTCAAAGGATTCTGTTTATTTTTTTAGTGTCTGATGCATTTAAAACTAAACATTGTTAATGAATCGATCTGTTTATGATGAATCTGAGAAAATTTTGTAGAAACCTTCTTGAGATATATAAATTAAGAAAAATATTCTTTAGTGCCCATAAGGTTTAAATACTCAGCGACTCTCTTTTCAGTACTCATATTTAAAAAAAAAATGCTTCGTTTCAGTAAAAAAAAATATATTATTATATTAATTGCAGTTTAAACATTTCCACTTTAATTTAAAGCATAAATTCTACTGGAGCTAACAGAAAATTAGAGAGATACATATTACGTTATGGCTGAAGGCCTTTATAATTTTATGAGTGAATTATATGACTATTAAAATTTGAAGTTTTAAAATATTTTAATAAAGAAGGAATTAAAATGGGAGTTCCATAAAATATTTAATTATTAAAATTTTAAAGTGCATTAAGAGTGGCGAACCGGCTGGTCGCCAAAAGCGGCTAGTAAAAAATAAAAGCATATAATATAGCAGCCTCAAAATCCAATGCTGTTACCTTTCATCAAGAAAGTTTCTCTTTATAGTTAGAACATTCCTGCAGTTTAGCAGTTACAGAAATTTCGGGGGGGGGGGGTTCTATTTCATATGCAAAGTGATAATAAAAATATAAGAAGTTTTAAGTTATTCAGAAATAAACTGAAATTCGGAAAGTTCACCTTTTCCTTCATTAAGCTAAAAATGTGAGAGTGAAAGAAAAAGAAGGTGTGTTGACGCACTTCTTTTCCTTACATTTTTTTATAAAAAAAATTTACATGTCAGAATATTAAATTAGGACAAAATAAAAAATAATTAAATATGTTTTACACTTAAAATTTATCATGCATACAAAATGAAAAATTTCAAGCAACATATATACTGAAAATATTTAATCAATAAGCTTTTCCACTATGTTTATTATTTTCTATTCACATTTTCAAATGTAACATAAGTAAAATTATTTAAAATCAAAATTTAAACATTTCCACTACATTTTAGTTACTTTTCCTGCAGTCTACCAGAGAAAAATTGGTTTCCATACTTAAAAAAAATCTGAAAAATTACAGGATATTCTTTCCTGTTATGTTACAAGAAAAGAATTCAATGGTCCTTCATAAAGGCATAAGGCAAAATTATATAAAATAAAAGATACCTCTCCCTTCCCCTTAGAAAAGAGAAAAAATGAAATTATAAGACAGTCTAACCATGATTAGGAGCTAATTGATACACAAGTTTTTGACAGTGATGAAATAATAGAAAATTAACACAAATATCACTCAAATTACACTAAAATATTTAACTATGTAAATTAAATAATATAATCGGATTGCATTTATAGATCTCATTACAGGACAACTAGCAGACTGAAAGATTCTATTTGAAATAATGGAGAGAGCATTCTTTGTAATAGAACATAGTCAGTTTCTTTTAGCAAAAATTAAATAATTTCAATATATTAGATTAAGGAATTTCAAAATACTTATAGAAGATTCCAAAAGGAGAAAAGAAATGTTAAATAAATGAATTTATAAAAAAATAAATGTGATTGTTCTTAATATATTTGCTTCCAAAATTACGTTTTCAAAAGATACAATTTAGAATAGCAACCATTTGTTTAAATATAAATGCAATAATTTTACAGAAAATTTACTTTAATTTTCACAGCTTGTTTCAAATAAATCATATTTTTCCTAGATTTAAATAGCATAATGTAAGAGTAATTTACCTTTTTATATTCCCATAAAATTGAAATTTGTTGTAATTTAAATTTACAACAAATTAAATACCTTATACCTTAAATGGATTTAAAATCAATTTTAATTTGCTTAACTGATGTGTGAAGGAAAACAAAAGCATGAATATGTTACTTTATCTAATAATTTTACTGAAAAAGTTATATAATTTTTCTATGATTATTATAATGCATTAGCAGATAACGAGTGATAAGCTAATTATATCTAACAGTTTTAAGAAAGAATCCATAAAAGCAATTCTAATCAGTATCTAAATTTTTAAGCTATAAGACTTAAAGAGAGCAAAATTGCAAATAGGTAAACCATATAGAAAATACCAAAAACTATCAATAATAATATTTCTACCACTAATCAACTGCTTTCAGGTACAAGTACAAAGTAAATTTCTACTTTTTATAAAACCAGTAGTAAAAAACAATATCTCTATATCCATTTTAAAGTTCTTTAAATACAACTTTTAATGGGACAGATTGATGATTTATTAGATTTTTAGTGAAGACTGATTCTTTTAGAATACTTTCAAGTTTAATCTCAGACATTTTAGTTTCTATTAAAAGAAAATTTTATTTTAGCATTTATTGGTAGAACAAAAGTGATTTAAACAGTACTTTTTAATTATTGCAAATGAGTTTCAACAAAAAATTTAAACTTACTTGTTTTGGTGGAACTTTGCTATTATCTTTGGAAAGACCAAATTTTAGAATATTTGTAAATGAAGGAGGTCTCCATGTTGGCCAAGGATTCTGAAATCTGCCACTAATGCAAAGAGATGGTTGCATATCAACTCTCCCAGGATGTACAACAGAATCTCTTTTCACAAGAGGACTTTTAATACTGACAGTTTTCTTTTTTAAAATAGATGTTGGTTTAGTAGAAGAAATTGGAATAATTGGATCATTGGTCTTTTCTATCAAATTTCTTTCAATCGTATTGCTATGGGAACCTTTACCAGCCATATTCCTCTCCACTAAGCTGCTTTTATCAGCCATATTCCTTTCAGCCAAGCTTCTTCTATCAGCCATATTCCTTTCAGCCAATCCCCTTTCAGCTAAACTCCTTCTATCAGCCATATTTCTTTCAACAAAGTTTCTTTCTGCCATGTTCCTATTAGTCATGTTCATTTCACCTAAGCTCCTATTATTTATGTTCGTTTCATCTAAGCTCCTATTAATCCTGTTCATTTCAACCAAGCTTCTATTAGTCTTATTCATTTCAACAAAGCTTCTTTGAGCCATATTTCTGTCAGCTAAACTATTTCGTTCTGCTGCATTCCTTTCTGGCAAGTTCTTATTTACCACGTTCATTTGAACAGAATTCCTTTCATTCATATTCCTTCCAATGAAGTCCCTTTCAACCAGGCTCCTATCTGTCATATTTCCATCCATGAATCCCTTTCTTTCAGACATATCCCTTCTAACCGCATTCCTTTCCAATAAATTCCTATTAGATGCATTCATTTCAACTGGGCTTCCTCCAGATAAGCTCCTTCTTTCCATTAAATTTCTATTTGATAAGTTCATTTCAACTGGACCCCTTTCAACTAAGTTCCTTCTTTCAGCCATGTTCTTTCCCACTAAATTTCTATCAACTGGACTTCTTTCAGCTATATTCCTTTCCACTAAATTTCTATTAGATACATTCATTTCAACCGGATTTCTTTCAGCAAAACTCCTTTTTTCAACCATGTTCCTTTCCACTAAATTTCTATTAGATACGTTCATTTCAACCGGACTTCTTTCAGCCAAACTCCTTTTTTCAACCATGTTCCTTTCAACTAAATTTCTATTAGATACATTCATTTCAACTGGACTTCTTTCAGCTAAACTCCTTCTTTCAACCATGTTCTTTTCCATTAAATTTCTATTAGATACATTCATTTCAACTGGACTTCTTTCAGTTAAACTCCTTCTTTCAGCCATGTTCCTTTCCACTAAATTTCTATTAGATATATTCATTTCAACTGGACTTCGCTCAGCTAAGCTTCTCCTTTCCGATATGTTTCTTTCAACTGCATTTCTCTCAGCCATGTTCCTAACAGGCATGCTCATTTCAATTGGGTTTCTTTCAGCTGATCTTCTTCTTTCTGCCATGTTCATTTCAATTGGGCTTCTTTCAGCCCTGTTCCTTGCAATCAAATTTCTTTCACCAAAGCTTCTATTAGGTAAGTTCATTTCCATTTGGTTCCTTTCTGTTAAATTCCTTCTCTCAACCATGCTCCTATTAGATAAATTCATTTCCATTTGATTCCGCTCTGCTAAACTCCTTCTTTCAGCCGTGTTCCTATCAATTAAATTTCTTTCAGTCAAGCTCATATTAGATAAATTCATTTCCACTGGAGTTCGTTCTGCTAGACTTCTTCTTTCAGCCATGTTCCTATCAATTAAATTTCTGTCAATCAAATTCCTATTAGGTAGATTCATTTCAACTGGCCGTTCAGATAAATTTCTTCTTTCTGCAATATTTCTTTCAAGTAAATTCTGATCAGTCGCATTCCTTCCTATGAAATTTCTTTCATTCATGTTCCTATTGGTCATGTTCATTTCCATCAAGTTCCTCTCAGCTACAGCTCTTCTTTCAGGAATATCCCTTTCGACGAAATTCCTTTCAGGTAAATTGTTTTCAACTACATTCCTATGGGCTAAATTCATTTCAACCAAGTCCCTGTCAATCACATTCCTGTTATTTAAATTTTGTCCTCCTGTGTTTTTTTCAGTTAAATCAGATCCTGGTTGAACAGGCATATCCTGTTTATGACAATCATATGTATATTTATCAAAACCTTCAGAGCAGATCATGGAACTGCGGCGGAAAACTTTTGGACCTTCTTTTACACATGCATCTAGCTCATTAGAATTGGATGATAGAGCAGCACTTGATGGTCTCCTACTACTTATTCCTGGAGGCATGAGAGATTCTGAAGGTGGTATACTAGCATTAGATGGCTTTCTTATATTAATTCCTGGAGGCATGAGAGATTCTGAAGATGATATGGCAGCACTAGATGGTTTCCTAATATTAATTGCTGGAGGCGTGACAGATTCTGGTGATGATATGACAGCACTAGATGGTTTCCTTATATTAATTCCTGGAGGCATAACTGATTCTGAACGGCGAAAACCTCCAGTCTTACCTTTAGGCTTCTCATTGATAGCAGCCTTTTTTGACGTCATTTTCACATTTTCTGTACACTAAAATACAAATAACAATGTGAAGAAATTCAAAAGGAAGAAAAGAAACAGTAATTTAATATTTCGCTTTAATAAAAACCAAAAGAAATGAAAAATGCAATGTTGATGGAACACATTCACAACAATCACTTTTACAAAAAAAAAAAAAAAAACTAGTCTAGTGGTGTTTTGGATTTGATTCTCTTTAAATTGAAAATAGTATGAAACAGAATAAGCAAAGTTCTGAGGAAGCTACACATACACAGAAGCCATAAAGTCCCAATAGAAAAATGGGGGGGGGGCTGAAACTTATTTAGACCTATCAGTGGGAAAGCGACGACTGGAGAGAAGATATTGATATCTCGAGCACCAATCTTAGGAAGCTACATATATAGTAAATAAATTAACTCTTGTACCCAATTAATTTACTAATTAAACTGAAAAGTATACAACAATTTTTTTCTTGATATTATTTTAGAAAAATTAGGTGACATTTTTTTGAATACCTTTATATGACAATTATATAATTAAAATAATGTGAAATGCTAAGAGCAATATCAAAGAAATTTTTAAATTATATATGAAATCAGGACACTTTGAAGGAAATTGAAACAAATCAAATGAGTTTTTACTTTAAAGATCACTATTTTGCTTTTCTTATTTATCAGTTTTCAATCAATTTTACAATCAAATTGGTACATGGATATTGATTCAGAAATTAAACTTTTATAAATAACTAATAATTCAGTAATTAATTATGACAGAATTCTTTATTTAACAAATTCTAAATCATCTGTTAAATTTAAAATATGAAAATTAAATAGCACTGTGCTTTGAAATATGGTTCTCTCAAAAAACAAAAATGTTGAAATCCTATCTATAATAATTCCATACTTTCTTCATAATGCATGTTACTCAAAAACATTTAATGAAAGAATAAACATTTATCAGACAGCTTAATTTTAACCATTTTTGGTTAACCCATTCAAAATGCCCAATTGTTGAAGATTGATTTGTACAATAAATTCTTATTCTGTAATCACTGAAAATAGTTTAGATAGCACAAAAAATAAAATGCAGGTAATATCCATCTGCAATAAATCTTATTTAAGAAAAAATGGCATGTTTTACCAAAATACAAATTTCCCCATTTGAAACTTAAGAGAATAAAAAATAAAAGGTCATAAACAGAATGTCAAAATTGAAGAATTAATGATGATGTTTAATCGAATGGTTATTAAGGAATGCCATAAACACTATTTGAAAAGTGAATAGCTAAATACTTCATAATAAGCTTTCTGTAAACTACACAGTTTTTACTTATGTATTGAAGTATGAATAAACAATATTTCCAAATGAGATAACATTTTTCTGTGTTAATGATGGTAAATTTTGAAATCATTTTGTTTCCTAGTTCTTTTGTTGATTATGAACAAATTCCAAAGAATATATTTCCACAAGGAAGTAATGCATTTCAAATATAAAAACATAAAAACTTATATGTCTTCTGATTCATTAAATTAAAAAAAAAAATACTGTTATGCAATTTTTTCCAATCTATCTTCACTCTAATAGATTTTTTTTAAAATCATTCCTAAAAAAATATTTTTTTCAAGATGCAAATGAAAAGTTACATTTTAATCATACAACATATCTAAAGATGTATCAATGTATATAAACAAAGTTATAATATCTGAAAAA
Organism: Argiope bruennichi; assembly: GCF_947563725.1. Classification (NCBI taxonomy): domain Eukaryota; kingdom Metazoa; phylum Arthropoda; class Arachnida; order Araneae; family Araneidae; genus Argiope; species Argiope bruennichi. The sequence goes on from NC_079163.1 coordinate 26,323,850, forward strand.
TTTTACAGCAAAGAAAAAATTATAAATATCAGATTAAAACAACTATCTAGTCTTTATATCTTTCAAATTCAACTATACAAATTAATTTGGATTATATATTTCATAAATGGAATAACAAAATTAAATTCATGAAAAATTTTTATCAATTTTTTTTACCCCTCAATTAATCTCTGAGATTACTAAATGTGCAGTTCTTATAGAATATAACAACTAAATAAATTGTTAGTCATATAAAACAAAAGAAAATGACAGCGATTCTAAAAGGAATGTAAACCATTACCATTCATCTGATAATGGAATTTATTTATGGACTAATGAACACTATGCATTTACTAAGAAGATACTGATAAAAATGACAATAGTTACATAATCAAGATGCATCCTTATTTCACTCTCATTTTTATCTTTGACCTATCTTACTCATACAATCAAAATACAAGTAATTAATAGAAAATGAATATTAAAATGTGGCAGAGATAAAAAAAAAAAAAAAAAAAAAAAATTATTCTTGAGAAGGGGCATACATTTATCAGGATCCTATTTTGAAGGAACTGGATAGTTTGCATCATTATTTACATATATGCACAGTTTCAATACATTTATTAAAAATAGCACACATTGCACATTTAACTTATATTCATCTCATATTGCAATAAATAAATTAATATGGCTGGTGACATCTAAAACATTTATTTGTCATGCAAATACAATTCATTATAATATATATATATATATATATATATATATATATATATATATATATATATATATATATATATATATTTATTTATTTCCAGAAAATATGCATTTTATTTCATGTCAAGATTCCTTTCCAATTACACACCAATTTACCAAGACAGAGTTTCATATAATAATTGTTGTCAGTTGAAAATCAAGACAATTCCTCATCTTGAATTATTCTTTGGTCATGAGAATGGAAATAACACTTCTAAGCTCTTAAAATAAATTCTTTTTTATAACAGAAAAGATTATAAAGTTCATCAAGTTTTTTTATATAACTCAAAGTTAAATAAAATTATATGATTCATTTATCTTGTTTCTTTTTAATGGATTCAATATCAGTATTTAATTACTGGTTTTAATGACTGTTATAGCAATTTCAGCAATATAAATAATATTATATTAATAGTTTGTATTAGCAACATAAATAATAATCAAGTCAGGATAATTAAAAATTGAAGCAGATTAACAAGAAATAAAGTTATGGATTTTTTATGACAAGTTATAACTTTTTTATATTTTTTATGACATTATGACTTTTTTAAACAATTTAATATTTTCATAGCAAAATATAGATTCTATCTTTTGAATATTGCATTAATTCCTCATAAATATATCATAAATTCCTCATAAATATATCATAAATTCCTCATGGAAATATGTCTATAAGAAATTATTTTCCATGTGCTCATGTTATTTGATTAGCATAAAAAATACTAATTATTCCTATCAGTTTGATAAAATTATAGAAATACCATAAAAGTCTACAAATTACCTTAAAATGCATTTGTTTTTATTTAAATTGAAAAAAGCTGTCATTTTATTTGAAGAATGAATATAATTTTACACCTAAAACAATTTAAATTAAAATAAATAAATTATTTAAAAAGTTTCCATTGCATTATTTATTAAAATGATAATAATTCAAAGTTTATTAAACAATTCTAATATCATAAGACTTAAATGTTGAGCATACTCCCCCTTTCTAAAGGAGCTATTACGTTTAAACATCGTCCAATTACCACGCATTGAATTCCAGAGCTTCACATGAAATATTTAAATGAATAATTTTTAAAAACTCTGATATAAATCATGGAACACAATAGTAAGCACCGATTAAGATTTTAAAGCATTAGTTTCAGTTTTAGAGAGCATGCATTTAATAGTATGGAAGGCAGGGGTAATCTAAACATAGGGGGTAAAACAATCACTACTGAAAATATTACTTTCATACCACAAATCTTATGTGATTTTGAATAATAAATCGAAATCTCCACATATTATATATGCCATTCTTAGATTGATCACATCGTAAGTTTCAAACATATTTATTTTTATCCATCTTCAAAACTTTGATAAAAGTGTTTCCAATTCCAAACAGAAAGAGAAAGTATTTTCCAATCATCCCTCGAGATATAGAAATAGCGTAAATGTCAGTAGTGCAAAGTTGAAATTTTAAGAATTTTAAAATAAAATTTTAAGGCTAAAAATTTTAATTAAATTTTCGCTACAGAAATTTAACAGGAAGTAATAATATTTAGAAAGGAATTTTGAAACAAATAATTGTCTGATAATGCAAAATAATAAAGGATCCCAAAGCATTTTGTAAAAAAGAAATTGATATTTAACGACATTATTTCATGAATATACATATATAATAGCTTTGAAAAATAAATATCGATGCAGCAGGAAAAAAGATTTAGCTAAAAAGGTTAAAAGAAAAAAGAAAAGTAAGAAAGAGTCTCCTTTCCTTCTGTCAACTCAACTTAACGTGCAGAATGTAACCAAACTTTGATGATCGAAGTTGTGTTGAAATTTTCGTTAAGTGCAGACAGAAGCGCGAGAAAGATTTCTCAAACGGTTAGTATTTCAAATTGGTTTCGTTTTCTTGTTTTAATATTCCTATAGCTTAGATCAAAATGAAGCATGAGATGATACGGGAATTAATCTTTTTGAAATGAATTTTTTTCTGATATTTATATCGTAAATATAATTTTTTTTTTTGAAGTTAGACAAGAATAGTGCTGAGTGTCAGATATATTGACCTGAGTAAAGAATAAATATAGAACAACTTAAATTTTTATTCAAACAAGAAATTCTTGCTTATAGTAATGATTTTGTATTCAATGTAAAATCAATTTTTGGTAATGACAAGTAAAACCATATTTCCTGTTTTATAGTATTCTGAATTGATAACAAACTATTTGTAAACTGATTCCCTGCTTACACCTCCAGAATTATAAAAATCAAAGATAAAGAAAATATGTTGATATGTAAAAAAATAAGCATTAAACTCTATTTTTAGACTTTCTGTGAAATGTGTTTTGTTTAAAAACTAAGCTACATTGTGTTTGTCATGACATTTGAATTTTAAGATTTCATCGAGTTGAATTCTGAACTGTATCTTGTTTAGTATATTTTCTAGATGAAGGGATAAAAAAATTGTATCCAAATTTACAATTTCATTTTAATGTGAGATGAATAATTTAAAATGTAAATTTGTTAATGAATTTACTTGTATAATTTCTATTACATTTATTTTCAAGCTTTTAAAAATTATTCTTATTGTTCAATGATTTTGTTGAAGTGTGACAGTCTGAAAACTTAGTTCTCTGCCATTAATAAAAAGATTACTTTGTTTTTAAAAATGAATTTTATTGGTGAATATTAATAAATGCTATAAAATAAATGCTTTAAATCAGGGCAGCAAAATTCTTCACTTTTTCATGATATTTATTTTTATGTTTGATAACTTTTAAAAATTTGTTTTAAGGGTGTTTTTATTTCATTTTCACAAATTTTGAAATTCTTAGTAAAATTATCAATTTGAATATGTGGTTTGTTTGAAATAAAGATTTTTTTACATAAAAGTAAATTTTTAAGGGGGTGAAAAAGTTATATTGTATATCTGTTGGAATTCTTTTTTTTTTATTTTATTTTATGATTTACTGTTTGTGTTAGAATATAATTTTAAGATTGAATTTTTAACATCCATTGTACAATTTATTTAATTTTATACATTACAATCAACTGAATTCTCAACCTTATTGAATTAACTCTGTTCAATAGGAATAAATTATTTAAAACATGAATGCCTTTAGCTTAAAAAATTGTGTATGACCTAAACACTGTAATAGAAACTACTATTTTTTTCAAACTGTTGATTGAAACATTTAGCAATAAATAGTGCTGAAACCAGTGTAGTTTTATATGTAGTAAAGAATTTGTACTTTTTCATTCGATTTTTGTTTGTAACTTCCTCAATTCATATAATACTACTAAGGGAGAGAAAATTTTCACTCCTCAAAGCTATTATGGTTTTGCAACAGCTATCTGCTAAACTGATTAAAGCCATAGAATAAAGAAATAAAATTAATAAAACAATAATGCTGTTTTTGTTTTATAATTTCATAACACATTTAAAGTCAGATAAATTCTGAGGTCGTACCAAAAACGTCGCTTTTGTATTTTTTATTATTATTTAATCCAGGCCTTCTTGAACCGTAGGATCCAACCTCATTTGAAGTTATGTAGAAGAATATTAAGTTTGAGATATCTTATTAAAGTGTAGTCTCTTTTTTTTTTTTTTTTTTTTCACTATTCATGTTTTAAAAAGTAAGAGTTTTGTTAAAATTTTCTACATAACTGTTAGTAATTAAATTTCCTTTTAGTGGTCATTAATTATTGCTTTATTTACATTTTTTTATTTTAATACAGTCAATGTAGCAGTTTTATGATGACATGGAATTGATCTGCAAAAAGTTTTAAAAAGGAATAGAGAAAACTTACTTAATAAAGTTTTAATTCTTCAAATTTCTTGAATATTTTAAAAACATTTTGATTTTTTTCAAACTTTGATAAAATCAGTGCACATATACACACTTTCCATAAATCATTTAAGTGGTGTTCTTTTTACTATGAGCCAAAAGGTCAGATTTATATTAGAGCAATGAAATTTTTTTTTAATAAGTCAAGAAATAAAGCATGTTTTTTTTAACTCCATATTTTTACTGTGTTATGAATAAAATATTATTTAGATAATTTAAACTATTAACTTTGATAAATAAAAAATGTTGCTTTTATATTGTTTGATAAATTTTATTTAAATGAATATCATCAGTGTATTTGTTTTTGGCATTTATTGAAGAATTCAACAAATCTACTTGTTAGGCTTTCAGGGATTTGAAATAACAATTATGAACTCATACAATCTTGTGACCCATAAAATAAGATGCTTTGTTTGTTTTCTCTTGTGTAATATTCATTTGGAGTAATAATCTTGATCTATTATAACTAAATCCATAAATATAATTTAGGTTTAAAAAATAGATATCATTTAATAAATAGTCATTATCACATTGTGAGAAGATTTGAAACTAGCATTCATTTTATTAAATCCTTCATCAAATGACAAAATCTCAATTTTATTAAAAAAAGTTGTGATTTTTTAAAATAATAATAATAGAATTTTGAGTTAATTAAATATGATTTAATTATTTTTTTATATAATAGAGCATTAAAAAGAGTATCCTGAAAATGAAGGGGGTTGAAATTGTAGTGTAATGAAAATAACTGGAAACAAACATTCGGGAATATAATTCATATAGTTATAGAAATATAGTTAGTCATAAGAGGCTCGAGAGTTTCATGTGAAAAATTTTCTTTTTCATTACCGGTGCTAAAGTTTATGAACTTTATTTAGAAATAATTATGTTTTTTTAATCCAAGATAATTTAAGCAGTCAAATAATTTATTTTCTGAAAAATAACTTTTCTTATTGCTATGCAAATTATGGATTCACTTTAACCACCTAATTTTTAATATTTTAAACAAATACAGTTCTTCAATTAAAATATATGTAACGATTTTTAACTTATAATAACCTGAGACATAGCATATAGTTCTTTCAGTTTGTATTATCAAAAGTTTGTAGGATTATTTGATTTACTTTTATTAGTTCAAAGTTATTAAAACAGTTTGGGATAAAACTAGTACTTCATGGCAATTGTTTCTTAATATTCATTGCCCTTTATCTGTGTCTGTTTCTTTTGACTAATCTGATGGGTTGCCATACCAATATTGTGGCATTTTATTATAGATAATATCTGAATATCATAACAATTTCAGGTTTTCCTTTTTGCAATATTTCCATACTTTCTCCTGTAACTTAAGGATGACATTGATCCTTAAAAAGTAGCAGTTTTAGAATAGTTTGTATATTAAATCAGACTATTTTTTCTAACCTAATAACATAATAATAATTTTTTATTTCACAAAATTTAGTTTTTTTTTTTAATGCATTTGATGAATGTCATTTAAATAATCCCTTATAACTGAAATTTCCACTTAATATTTTTAAACTTTTATAATAGTGAATGTGGATTCTTTGGCCCATTGTGAATCCTTCCTGAATCTTTATTTCAAATTAATCTTAAGAAAGTTTTAAAAAGAAAATTCTGTATTCAGAAATTAAAAGTTAAGGAGATGGTGCGTGATTGAAATGGTGGATTCTGAATAATTTGCCCCAAAGTCCCTTGTTCCGAAAGTGGTTTATATTATGAAATGAAATCTTGATTCAAACAAATGATAATTTCAAAACAACATTCATTTTCTGCTTTTTTGTTGGGGAGATACAAATAGATCATACTTTTTTCAATTCTAGTGGAAAGAAAAATTGGCTTACAGTCTAATGTGTCAAATCATAAGATTGTGATGTCTTCTGTGATTTTCTCTTGTTATATTTTTATAAGTGGTATAGCGACTGCTAAATATGTAGAACCTGATATTAAATTAGATTGAATCACAAATTTGCATTAATTTTCATATTTACTGGCATGAAATGTTAATTGCTTTCATGAAAAATTATCTTTTTTAAAAAGGTTCTGGTAGTTTTTTTCCACTTTTGAGACTTTTTTTTAATATTAGGTAGTTACTTGATAAAAACAGAATTGTGAAGAGATTTGTGTGTGCACACGCAAGCATGCTTACTTTAAAAAAATATTATGTAAATTGACTTTATTAAAAAAATTTCATCGAAGTATACCTAAATTTTATTACACTTGTAATCTTCTCTCCTTATTGTTTCATGAAAACATGTAATTTACACAAGAGTTTTATTTGAAACAGCTCGAAAATAAATTCTGAAACAAGACAGAATCTTACGGAAATGAACCGTCCTTTTATTGGTGTGGTGTAGAAGTTTGGAGAGGAGTGCCAGCTCAGATGTCGTTCTCGTCATCAGACTGGAGTTTCAAAATAATCAGGTCCATCCAAAATAGTCTTAATGTTACTTTCAAGCGGGATGTTAATGCAACTAACTAAATTAAAACTACAGAAATGAGCCAAGTTCGTGTAGAACAACACTTTATATAAAAGCGAGTGAAAAAAAAAAGAAAAGAAAAAGGGCTCATTATAATAAGGGCTTCTTATGGGGAGAATTTCGTAATTATATAAATTGGTGAACTTTTTCAGTTTTAAAATCATAGTTATCTGACTTATATATATAATATTCATTTTGTATGCATTAATCATGTGTCAGAAAACTCATTTTCTTAATTATTAATTTGCTGGATAATCTTCAATTAGATCTTTTATTAAACGGTAGTTTAGTTAAAAATAATTTTTTAAATGGATATTAACAATAAAAAAATAAGCTTTTTAACTAATATATCAGTTTTCACTATAATTCTTGCAAGATTCATATATTGAAAATTCATTCTTACATCATCATTACATCATTCATTCATCATTTTTACATTTTAGAAAATGAGTTCAAGAATTTTGAGGAATTAGAACAAAATTTAAAGAAGAAAAAAAATCGTATTATATTTTGCTTTTTACTAAATGGTTTTTCTTGTAAAAGCTCCAGCATAAATATCGATATAATTTTCTGAATATTATTTTAACGAGTTCAATTTCACATTTTTTGAAAAGTAGTAACTTGAAATATGTATATTAAATTTTAAAATAAAAATGAAATGCAGCAAATTTTTCATCCTTTTCCAAGCACAAAATTTCATCCCTCCCCCCTTAATAAGCAAGTATTTTTTCTGCGTAAAAAAATTAAATGATATTCTTGCATAAGTTGAAACCATTGCAGTTGATTATAGGTGAATAATTATTTTTTTGTTATTCGAACTCGGACTTCTGAGTTCCACCGAGGCCGTGCGCGAAAAAGATAAACAGAAGTAGCTATGCAGGAGGCCGAAAGGTTGAATTCGTGACGTCACAGTCGAAAGCCTCTGCTTAGCTCTGTGGGTGATGTAGGAAACGCTATTCCTATGCAGAAACTAACTATTTCGTCTTTCGATAGAAATTTTTCTATCTTTTTTTTGCGGATTCAAACTAACCTCGGAATGAATAGCCAATAAAAACAAAGAATTCATAAAACCTCTTTAATTAAACATTTATTGTCTTGCGGATTAAGAAGACCTTTGAAATGAATAGAGGATTTGTATCTTGAAATCCATAAGTTTCCTTTAAAATCAAATCGCATTTACAGAAACACAACAGAAGTACAAAGTTTTTGGCATTTACTTATTACTGAATGAATTTTTAACATCGACGATTAATTAAAATAAATATTTGAAAAAAATAGTACAAGTAAAATAAAAAACTTTTAAAGAGGCTTTGACACAAATTTCAATTGCAAGAAATGAATTTTGATAGAAGATCACCCATTGTTTAGAGAAAAAGTATCAGAAACCAAAAAACATTTTTTTTTTCATATTCATAAAATAGCATATGCAAAAAACTGATATTTCATTAAAAAATCAATTTTAAAAAGATTAATTCAAAGCAGGAAATTCTGATGCTGGATAATCCAGTGTTTTGAGAAAAAATATACAAAAACGATAAATTATTTAATTTTATTTACATAAATTTCTAATTAAATTGTTAGAAACAGCTTTCCACATCACCATGGGGGTACTGTTTCTAGATGCACTACCCCTTTTCAGAAATATTAAGCGAAGGTGGGTTCCCCAGTAGGTCTATTTCCTTCGTTTGCTAAAAGATTAATATCCTAAAGTTTATCCTACTAAGAAAAAGTTGACAGTTTTCTTTTCAAATTTTTAGCTCTAAGCTGGTCATTCTTAATAATGGGGCACAGGTTCTACAAAAAATGTAAGATTAAAGCTAACTAAAATTACAAAAGCTAAATTAGCATTAAGTTCAAGGATCTCGACAAATTTAAATTATTACCTTTAATAAAAATAATATAGGAAATATTTCATTAAACTATTTCAAATTAAAATTCGTCATTCTGCATGTTTAAAAAATAACTGCGTTTCTGAATAATTTTCTAGCGATTTCCTCCAAAAACCTATTATTTTCTTTTGTGCACAATTGAATTAAAAAAATTATGTATACTTTACATAAAGAGAAAAAGTCCGTTAATTTTCAGCCGAACAATTTCGTTTTGCTCGGCCCGCACAAGCGAGTTGATTTTTTCCGTACTTTAGGCTTAGCCGATCTCGGAGAGTAACATTAATTTCTAACCATTATGAAATGCTTACATTTAAAAGAAGCTATTGAAATTTCTAAGCTTTAGAAGAACCTAAGAAATGCTTAAATTACATAATTAAATAAACGATAATGTAGAGGTAATATAATCAACAATTAAAGCATCAAATTAGACTTGTCACCACGTGATTAAATACAAGAACAACTTTATATCAAAAAATATTGCAATCAAAGTTAACTCTAAAATATAACTAGATTATATTTTTGTATGGAACTAACATAAATTTTAAAAAACTTACTTTAGAATGAGTTAATCCAAGAATACACCGAAATTTCGATATGTATTTCTTTAAATCACGCGCGCATTCCAATCGCAAGCACTCAAACGAAGGCTTTACGCTGTGACGTCACAGCAGCTAAATTTCTCATGTTAATGGCCTCCTCTAGGTAGCGCTCTTGTCTTTTTCGCGCACGGCCTCGGTTCCACGGGCTCTAATCTTCCTACGCCGATTCTAACACATCCCGATCGAAGGTGCTGTTTCAGAAAAATTCTTTTCTGAAATTTTATAGTTTCAAATGTTTTCTCACGGTTTCTTTTTCTTGCTTTCTGCCTTCCAATTCGAATCGTGTCTCCCACCTTGGTTCTAACAAAGAACTTTTTAAACGCATCTTAAAAATTGTAATCTTTCCTTGATTATGGCGAAAAGGAATAAAAACGCGATTTCCTGTTAACCATGGCTGTTCTCCTTCGCCAAGAAATACCATATCATAGTAAACTCCAATTACCCGAATTAATTAGATCGAAATTTTGTCAGATAATTGGCGAAAAAAATGTTTTTTTTAGGGGAAAACATGTAATACATACGAAATTTGCTTATAATGTATAAATATAATGACTACAAAAACAATGTTTTGTATTCTTATGAACTGGATTAAAATATCACTGTTTGAGCATATCAATTCAAATCAGTTGTTCCGTTATCTTTTCTCGTTTTTATTCAGAAATTTTTTTTACAGTGATCCAGTTTCTGATATAAAGCGTCACTTCCACAAATTTATCTTCATTCCATATGCATAATAAGAAATGGCCAGAGTTTATGAAGGAGCTTTTACCATATTTACATTGAAGGCAGTTAGTTGTCTCTCATTTTGCCTTAAAGATTTCATTAGACCTTTTTTATCTTCATTAGTATCGTAATCTCCATTTGTGTTTTTCTAGTTCGTATCAACTTCCCCTTTTTTATTTCTTTTTGTTAGGGATGCTTTATTTCGAGCGTTGTTAAATTTTTTTTCTGTTTTTAAAAATTCAGTTTTAATTGTCTTTTATTGGAGAAAATAAAATTTGGCTTACCTTACTGATTTTATTGTGATATTCAGACATAACTCATGGAAGTTATGGTATACAGACTTTGAACAATCTTGTAGACATTTCAATGTTTGTTTTATATTGTTTTTTTCTGTTATAATATAATATAATATTTGAGATTTAAGATCAAGCCGTTTTTCATTTTATTTTTTCTTCTTTCATCAAAAAATTATAATGATAAAAAGATTTCTTCCTAGCTGTATAGATCTAAGAGCTTCATGTTTCCATGGATATAGTCCAGTTTATATCGGTCCTCACATATTGTATATTAATTCCATTGTTTATGTTGACACAACTCGCATTTCTGAAAGATAAAAGATTCATCCATTATTGTTCTATCATCTAGTTTGTGTTTGAAAATTATCTTACATTTGGGTTTATGTCTTCAGCTTGTGTACTCAACTTCCCTGTAATCGAAATCCTGTAATTTTGAAACTTATCGATTTTTTTTGCTGATATCCTTGTGTGTGACTTTCATTTCCGTACGATCATGCTTTGTATATAAGCTACGGTGGGGGGAGAAAAAGAATTGATTGATCAGGGCGAGCGAAAGTATGGATTCTCTTTTTCTCTCAAGTGACGGCTTCCATTAACACCCTAATTCTTCTCGCATCTATCAAAAACTTGGATTTTTTTTTCTCCGTATCAAAGGAAGTTAAAATAATGGGGAGCAAGCGAACATAAAATTTTGAATTGTGGTGCATGGAACTATTTGATTGCTGTTATACAGTGGAACTGGACTAATTTGAAGTTAATGGGGTCACAATAAAAATTTGAAATAAGAAAAGCTGGTTTTAAAAATGAGTACAGCTAGAAGAAACAGTGATTTTGAAAATTAAAAAAAAGCAGTAAAAATTTAATTTTAATATGTAACAATTTTAATAAATAATATGTAATTTATATACAATCAGAAACTAATTTTAATTGATATAATAATGATTAATATACTGGTTTCAGTCAAGAATAAGCTTTAATTAACAAAAACTATAGAGATTTGAATGCAGCAGTTGTACAATAAGGCTTCGAAATAATCAGTACAATTCACAAATAACGTTCATATTTTTAAAAATGGAAACAGTTTTTTATTGCCTTCTTGACGGGGAGTGTATTATATACAACAGTAAAATACAAAAGGGAATTAAAAACATTTTTTTTTTTTAAATTATTCACAGAAACCAGAAAGTACTGACGTAGTTGTCTGCTGAAGCTATTTAAAAATTATAATTTTTTAAAAACTATTTTAATTTTGAATTTGAATTAACCAAAATAATTGAATGTATTTTAATAACATGCTCAAAAAACTAGAGAAAATTCAATTTGCCGACGAATTTGAATTAAAAATGTTTAGAATTGCCAAATTCCTTTGTAATAACCAATGTTTGATTTCAGTTTCAGGTAACGCTTACAAACCAAAAGATCTTTATGTTACTATCACTATTTATCATAACCGATATATAATAAAAATTTATTTTTACAAGTATAGCTGCATCCCTTTTCATTAAATATATTTAAACATTTTTTTTATAAAATAGCTAGATATCTAACGGTAATGTAGATTTTGAGAGCCTGAATGCATTAGCCAAATTTTTGGAATGGATAATGAATTAGTACTAATTTTTTTAATGTTTCAGGTTCGTGATATGTAGCACTAGCATCATGATTGGTCATAATTAAAGTCCTCACAATTGCTTCTTTAAAAAAACATGTTGGGAACACATTTTTCGTTTTTCTAAATCAGTGTTGATTTAGCTGCCGATGGTAAACCCTATAAATTATTTCTAAATTTAAATGTTTTTTTCTGCAAATTTATAGCCTGTAAATTAATTGGATTCACATCAATAATTCAGATTCATTTTTTGGCTCTTACTGATATCCAATTTACGTTTTTCATTTTTAATAACTAGAGAGATTACGGCTATTTACATATTTCTCCCATTCTTGTCGTTTTCATATAATCAATTGATGCAATGAATTAAGCTAATAAATACTGAATCTACGATGAGTCATAGTGAACGTTTGAACTTTTACCTTTCACGATACATCTGAAAATAATTTTTCAGTGTGGTATACCTTATAATTTATTTCATCGGATCTTATTCATTTCTTTCATAAAAATAGAGAGCATGCTATTTTCATTTATGTTCCACTTTTAAAAGTGAATGAATTTATTTTGTCAAGTGTGTCGGTGAATTTCGAGGGCATTTTACTTTGATTTCACATTGAATCATACTTTAGATCGTTGATTTGCATCGAGATAACGCTACAGAAAGCTTTCCAGGAGTTAAATAAGTCCTTTTTTCTCTGTAAAAGACCGTTTTTGTTAAATGTTTTGACTTTGCGATTCATTTTTCCCATTTTAAAAATTATTCCGGGGAGATAAGAATTCCTGAAGTGAATCATTTTCTTTTCATTAGAGATAAAAATATGCCATGAATTTTCATGGGCGTTTGATATTTCTGTTATCATTTTATTAAGATTTTTTTTTTTTGTTTTTATTATTGTTATTTTAAAAAGAAATGTTTTTCAGCATATTTCTTAGGTTCCATCTTAAAGATGAAAGTCTACATCAATTAATATTATATAGTCTGTTAAAAAAGTATCCGAAAGCTGCTTGTAATTCAGGAATTAATTATCACTCATTAAAACCAAAATATTTTATTTCTTGGAAAAATGGTCTCTAAAAGTGCATGAAGTTTTTGTTTATTCAGATCGTAGTCTACACATTAGTATTCGAATTAGATTTATTCAAATAGTTAAACCCAATTTGGAATGCAACTTCAAATTTTCCGTATGATATTTGCTCGAATACATACCTAAATTTGCCATTTTAAAGAAACGGGTGTTGAATTCTGAGCATTTGGAAGTCAGACCTCCTAATGCTAAATAAAGTATGTCTTTTTTTCCCGCATAGTGTAATGAATCGATAATAATTATTATTTTTTACAAAACTGTTACTTAACATTAGTAATCTTAAAACCATAATACGTGGTTTGAAACAAAACTTATCTTGGACTTTGTAGTTCGCGTTTTATTACAACCACAAAGATAGAATGATGGAATGTCTGATGTTAAATCATGTCTTTGCGGAAATTATATATACTCTTTTTTTTTTAATTAATTAATTTTTTCTTACTTCATTTTTCTGTGCATATTAGATGACAGAAGATCCAATTTCAGCCATGCTATGTAATATTTGATGATACTGATCTTAAAACAAGCTGCTGTAAATTTAAGAATGAGAACATGAAGAACGTTCAGAGAGCAGCATTGTTATTTCAGAAGATCAAAGGTTGGAAGGGTTAACACTTTAAGTGCCGCTCTTGTCTTTTGAATCGTCTTTTCTGCTTAGTCAGTTGATCTCTAAGGACGGGCGTGGGCTGTATAAAAAGTCAAGTGCAGGTACCCTAAAGCCATTCTACTTTTAAATGCATCCTTTCGCAGATGTGCTGTTCTGGCACAAACATATCTTGTTAATCCATTGTCAGTTTGAACTTTGTGATCGATTCATGAAAAAATAAAATAACATAAATAACTAGAGTCAAGCATGTGTAGTGGATTTTTGTTGGATTTTGTCAAACTTACTGTATTAACGTTTATTTCTCAATTTAAATATCAGTAAGTTCATCCATTTGTTCTTATTTTTAAAGCTTTCTTTAGGAATTTATAATTACATCTTAATAAAGCTAAAATTCCATACTTGTGTATTTCTTTAAGCACTGATAATATTAATTTTTTTAAAAAAAATTAAGTTATAAAATTATTAATACAAATTAACTAAATCCAAATTATTTTTGTCAATCTTGGCGAACTGTTTATTCTATAGTTTTTTTTTTTTTTTTTTTTTGTTGTTGTTTAATTGAAATGCTTCATATGATATCTCATGTATGTTAAAAACTATTTTCCCCACCATTGGCTTGTGAATGACTTGAAATATTGTTCAAGTTTTTCTTTAGGCAAAACGTTGCTAGGACATAAAGTGGTAAGTTCAAGGCCTCGCCTTTTTCAAGGGAAGATTACCTTGAAACAAGGTGCAGAAAAAAATGATAAGTTTTATATGCAAGAAACAAAGCTGACCGCGCTGTCTGCGGAAAGTGGAGCTGCTTTTCTTCTTTATCGAGTAGAAAGTCTTGTTTTTCCTTATCTTTGGACGATGGTCGTTTGGAGCATTGTCGCCTATATTATCGCAGGGCTACTAGTTTTCCTTTTTACCTTTATTATTATTTTTTCCCTTTTTTCTTTCGAATAAAAGAAATCGTTTGCACTCTTAAGATTTTCTTCTTAATCGTATGAAGATAAGGAAGGGATTGTGGGAGTGTGAATATCCTTCTAGATTATCTTCTGCCTGCTTGCATTGTTCGTTTTACTAAATGTTTTAATGAAAATCGAATTCTTAAGTAGTAAGCGATGTTTTCGCTATAAGGGAAATAATTATTTTTAGATCCAGATTTTTCGCATTTTTAACATTTAAAGTATTTATTACCTAATAATTTTTGTCGACGTCGATAAAACAGAGATCCAAATCGCCGTTTTATAATTTTTTAATGTTTATTTATCCGCGGTTTTTTCCCTATTTTTAGTTTCTTCCCTATCTAGCCGAAAATGAATGCTGTGCATTTCATTATTATTTTATGGCTTTACCACTATTTTAAGATAACAGTAGGTGTCAACAAAAAGCGTAATTAATTATTACTTATTAACAACCTTTGACGATCAATTGATTCACATAAAATATTGATTACTTTACTTTAAATCTAATTTCTCTTAAAATTTGTTATATAAATACAGAAATTATTTAAAATTTCACCAATTTAACATTACGTTAATTGAATTATAATTCAATTAACGTACAAATAGGAAGAAGGGGGAAGTTTATTTTTGAGAAATTGAATTTATTTTAAATAAAGATATTTTTTTTTAATTAAAGTCTTTGTTTGAACTAGTGTGTTCTAAAATCGAAGGTATCTTAAAAATATTCACCGTCATTCATGAGATATTGTTACATAACAATGTGTAATTTATTATTAATTTGTCAATTGCTGCAGCCATTAACTATTCCCTTAGTCATTAAAATAATCATTTATCTGTATTTTAACGAAATTATTAACCAATTCTAATGCGAATGAAAATTAAGGAAAGGAAGGGAGGCTATTCTTCTTCATCCTCACACTCCAGAATATATCTGACTAAGTTTGAATTTGTTACTGGAGCATTTTTTCTAGAGAAGATTTCTTTAAATTTTCGCGATTTTATTCATTCCAGAAAAATTTTACCAGTATTCCTAAGTTCGGAAGTAAATAAGAAAATGAGTCACAAATTAATGATAGCTAAAAAAATGGAAACGAAATAGTTATTTAATTAATTTTAAGTCTAGATAATTTTCTATTTTTTAAGTGTTAAAAAAAATCGAAAGTGAGAATTTCTGCGAAAACATTACTATTTTTCTACGCTCCCTGTATTTAAAAAAACCTTGTTCTAAATAAAGCGACAATGTGTAGACAAATACATGTAATCTTTTTTTTACAGAGACTAACTGAAAAATTAATCGGATCAGAATTTCATTATGACAGAGAATAGTTGTGAGTGTGTGTGTGGGGGGTGAACTCAGCATATAATTCACTTTCTACTAGATATTTTTTTTTTTTTCCCAGACATATGTTTCTGTCATTCGATGACTTCTGAGAATGAATCGAACTAAAAACTGTTCGTTAATTTTCAGTGAAATTCTCCTGGGTAACAGATCTGTTAGAATTGTTCAGTTGGTAATATCTTGTTCTTAAAAACTAACTTAACTCTTGTTCTTAAACGTTCTTGTAAACTAAGATATTGTTTCCGTCTTTGATTTAATTGTTAAGAATCAGTATCATTTTTAGAGATATTTAAAAGTGTTTTTTCTGATTGGTATTCCTTGTATTGTTCAGAAGTTAAAGATCTTGGGCACTTATTCTGATATTTATATGTGTTCGTGCTTGTCTTTTTTTCTAGTTAAAAAAAATTTCAGAAAATGCCGACATTTTGAGAATTTCCATTAATTTTTAAACTTTTGTATTTAAACATATTCATCTGACGAACATAAAAAAAAGTAAAGTACAGTTCCATATAATATTTAGCCGTTTATCACTCATTTGATGCACTTTTATATGATATTTTGACCTTTGCTGTCTTTCCCTCAAAATATTTTAACCTTAATTTAATAAAATCTTAATATGTTAATTTTCCCCTCGTTTCTGCATTAATAATAGCTAATCAAACTGCTATTTAAAAAATTTAATAAATCAGGAGGAATAACTTTATATGTTAAGTATTTAAATTTTGATTTTAAAATGTTTCGGCATATTTTTCTTTTGTAACAAAATAAATGAAAAATTGTACCATAAATTGTAAATTATTTATAATGAAATGTATTGTCTGTAATTTAAAATGAGGTAAAACATTTGGTAGATTTATTAAGAATTTATTGCTTAATTTATTCTATTTCATTTCTTTTTAAATTAGTTTTAAAAAAAATACTCAAATTTGGAAATAGGATGCATTCGTATGCTCCGAATTTATCATTCTTCCTTAAATTCATATTATTGCCAAAAATTTACAATTGTCCTCTTTTGTTCTATGAAACATCTGTTTTTGTCTCATTCTCCTCCCCAGATATGTACTTTAACATACAACTAAGATTTTTTTTATTAAATAATAAAAAAATTTTAGAATTAACAAGCTTAAATTAGTTGGAACTAAATGACTAAAAAATATTTTTTTTAACAAAACAATTATGCATGTAAGAGTTTAATACATTTATGGGGCGTTTTTCTGATGATAAAATAAATAGTTTTTTGTATTCAGATAGAGAAAAGCGAAGTCTTCTAAGTGTCAAATTTATATGTTTTTTTAATAATCGTTATATTTGTTTGAATCGTTATTTTAACTGTGAACAATTAAATTGCAGTTTCCGAATATTTTAATTCGTTTATAAATAAATAAAAAAAATACTAATTAGTTTAGGCAGAAGAGTAAATTAAAGCATCCTTCGGCGCACATTTTTTTTTTTTTTGAAAATCCTTTTATATATATATATATATATATATATATATATATATATATATATATATATATATATATATATATATATATATATATATATATATATATATATATATATATATACACGAAACACATTTGAACTATTGAAAAAGCATGTAAAAAACTTATCAAAATAACTTGAATTCGTTAAATGTTTCCTTAAAATATTAAAGCTTGTCTTTAATAAATAATTATTTAAAATCTGTACAGTTGTTTCTAACCAGCACATTCATATTAATATAATTACTCATGAAAATTTTTTTTAAAAAAATTCTGTTTTCTTTCAAATTACAATATTTATTTTATATTAAATACAACAAAACTTTATATTAAAAATGGCCAAATAAAAATTTTGCCGTCATTTTAATCTAATTATTGAAAAGTTTTTTTTTTAGAAAAACGAATTTTAAGTGCTGATTATGCTTACACAAAGGGAAAAGTGAATATCTACTGCTATGAGTAGTTCTGAACTTCAATGCCCGTTCAAATGTCTCTATCTTTTCTCTTCAATGTTATCTCGGGTTAATTAACTTTTGAAAATGACACGTTGACTGCATCATCGGCCGGTCAAAAAAAAAAAGTCATCTGAAGATTTGCAATGAAGTTCTATAATAATCATTTATCTATTAAAAGTTGCATAAACTGGATTTCTTAATAAACAACTACCTTTCTCTAAAACGAAATTGGATTTTCTTGATAATATTAATTTGAAACTTAATTTTAACTTAACTAATAAGGGATAATTTATTAACTCGAAATTTGAATGTATTAATTTTGAGCTTAACATGAATGTTCTCCTCATATGTATCACGCATATTATCTATTTAGTGTATGAAAATAATAATTGCATTTTTAGAAACATACGGGGACAACCAAAAATATTTTTGCATTTTATTTCACATTTAAATTGATATTATATTTTTTGTAAATTAGTTTGCTTGTAAAACATGCATTGATAATAAATAAATAAAGGCGGGTTTAAGTTTAATGTTAGCTAATTCATTCTTCATCTATTCAAATAGAGGTGACAACGCCCCCCCCCTCCCACTTACCCTGATTAGTTTTGAGATAAAGATCAAAAACAATTCTAAAACTTTCTTTTATAATTGGGATTCAAATGAAAATCTGTTTTATTTTCTTAAAACAGTTTTATATATACTAATATATAGTATTCATAAAGGAAATAAATTTAACGAAAATTTGATATATCAGTATTATATATTTCTTTTAGCAACTAGCAAATGAAAAGTAATAATTGTATTAGAAGCATCACTTTCATCTTTAATTTAGCTCTGAATATTGAAGTTTCAATTTCTCTGTTTTTATTTATTTGTTTTTTGTTCTCGATTGTGCTTAATTGTTATTTTAATTCTAGTTTTCGCCTTACAAATTTATTTTCAATGTGGAGTTCTTACTTTTATTCAATTTAAAGGTTTACAATTTGTTAAATGAAATTTAAGTAAGTATAATTATTTTTGTTTAATTAAATTTAACTTCCGCAATGTGGTAGAAACTAAACACTATTTTCCTGTGGGCTTATTCTTCAAAGAGATTTTTTCATAATCGAATAAGCAAGCAAATTAATCAACGTTTTAAATTTTATCAAGATGGAAATTAAAAACTTTTTTGTTAGCATCTTAGTTAAATTTAAATTAAGGGAGCATATTAAGCCACTCTCACTCCTTATAACCTCCTTATATTGATTTAGAAATTTCTTTCACCCACTCTTCAAATGCTTCGAAAAAGACTCCCGCAGAAAATTCTTTGCAATTTTTTTCCCCCCCTTTAAAACCGGTATATATCCTGTTTTTAGAAAGCCTCTATTTTTTATTACCGTCAGTTTAAATTTATTTCATGTCTGAAATGGGGCGCAGACTATCTTAATATAAAAGTATTCTATTTTTATATCATAAAGCAGAATTTTTTGGTTTTAAAAATGCCTTTGCCATTCATTAAATCTAAATCTCATTAAAAAAATGCCATCTTAACTGAATTTTTATCTTTACTGCGAAGTACATTGTAACAAAAAGAATAGTGCCTCTCTCTATATATTCTTTCTGAATTAGAATGTGTACGTTTCTTCATGTGATGTGTACTAAAATTGCTGTGTAAATGCAAGCATGCAATAATAATTTTCATTACTATTTGCGTCTTAAATATCCATTAGTGTATTCGTGTAGTCGATTGAAATGCGTATTTAGCTCTTAACAGATTACTAATAATCTGAATTTCCATGGTTATATGCGAAATTTGTATTTAGCAATATGCCACGCCCCAAAACTCTTGATTAAATCTCGATGCGTGTGCGTGTGTTTTTCACCCTTCGCCGCCTGTGACCTGAATGTGTTTATAAATACCATCAATGTATGCAACCAATACATTTCGGTAACCTTTGCCTCTTTTTAATTGAAGTGCCCAAAATTGCTTTGGATAAAAATGCTCAGTTATAAAAAATATATAAAAAAATAAACCTAATAAAAACAAATATTCATTAAAACCTTGATTAAACTACAATATTTGTAACCAAAGTTTTAATTCATTGTATTTGCAAAAATAAGAATCAATTTAATAATAGCAACCAATAGAATACCAACGCATGCATAAGCAAACGCTTTTTAAATTATTTATTTTTAATGCAAAAATTTATTTTACATAAAATATTAGAGTAAATAAAATCTTTCTATCGTCTGCAATTTATTTAATAAATAAACTTAAGAATTCTTTTATAAACAATAAAAGAAAATTCCCCAAAATATTTAACAAAATGTCAAAAAATAACGACAGGGTAACTCAAAGTTCCATCGTTGCCTAACAGAGCGATAAGTAGCAATAACTATAAATTTCTTCATTTCAAAATAGTCTGCATTTATTAAATTATTTATTGAAAATTTAAGAAATCAGTAAAAAAAATTATTTATGAAAGAACTATTTTGAATTTTGGGGTGTATAAAAATATTTTTTTTTACGAGATAATTTGCTTCGAAATTACTGCGGGAAAATGGCGAAATTTGGTTGATTTCTAATTCAATATTTAATTAATTTTTGCATTTCGAAAAGTTGACAGTAATCTTTCTCTTATCTTAAATAATAAATGTGCTAACTTTGGTTGAATGCGTCCCAATTGTTTAGGAAGAGATGTGAAACATACATACATTGCCTTAATGACTTTATTTATGTTAAGATAACATAATAAGCGATTTCGTTACATTCCAGTTGATTGTATTTCCCACAGTAGGCCTTGATTCTGAGAGTTGTAGGCTGTAAACCTGTCATAGGTCAGGAATTCTTAAACTAAGGTCGCGTCCAACAAAAAGTGCTTTTGTCAAATTCTTTATTTGTTGTCTAATTCTATTTAAAAAAAAGAAGAAGAAAAAAAAATAACCGTTTGACACTCAGACGGTACGATTGTTTTTCTCCTGTTCCGTGTCAGCTACTCCTTGAGCAGAGTTAAACTATAACCATAATCACACAAGACTTAGCTGTTGTGTGATTTATTTTTTTTTAAAAGGAGGCCGAGGAATACATAGCGCTGTCTGGTACTTCCCTATAAGATTTGTTCAAACTGTATAGCATCCGAGCGGTTAAAAACTAGAAATTCCATATATATAAATATATATACATGTAATGATATTTTAAATTCTAAATTAAATCTTAATTAATTTCCTTTTTATCTTAATTTAGCCTATATTAACTTATTCTAAAATGCTCTCTTATTTCCTGATCCAAATCCAACTTTTTAAAAATTTAATTAATGTTGCACGAGTTATACAAAGTTGCTGAAATTGGCAAGTTCCCACAATCCGAGAGAAGGGATAAAAATCTGTCAAACTAAACAAATTCTTGTAAAAGATACTTGTAATTCCCTTCCTAAATCGACACGTGTAAAGAAATACCTATCAAAATCCCATAGTATATAATCACCGGGAAAATCTCGCTCTTTTGCTCTTGTGTCGCGCTGTTGTGGATTGACGTATCTCATTACTTCTTGCTTCTACATAAATTATGCCTCCCGGTATGGAATAAAAGCGAAGTTTAAAAATTCAAAGTGTCTTCTCTCACTTTGGCCACGAAACTGCTCAAATATATATATAAATTGTGCTTTTACCTTTCCTACATATATTTGTTTAGTACTTATCTCCTGGATACTACTTTGCAAGTAGTACAAGGCGACATACATATAAGGCTCACTAAAAAAAATATTTGGGACGAATTTAATACATTTAAATTACTCTGTCGTGCAGAATCTGTAGTAACACAAAGAATGGGATTAACTGGGGAGGGGAGATGCCAGTTTTACTTGACACTTTTTTTATGATTATTCTTGTTTATTTTCTTCCTTATAAATGGCAAGGAGGAGTTATAAGTATAATGAAATTTGTATGTAAAATGTTTTTCTTAATTTAGCCTAGATTTTTTTTATTAATATTTTTCCCTTTCTTCTCCAGATTCATCTCTGATTGGTTAACACAAATGATACCAATACTTCAAAACTTGATATTTTATACTGCTCAAACGAAAAGTTTCTACCCACTACTTAGGCTTTGGGTAAGTAGATTTCGTTATTGCAGTTACTTGTAATTTTTCCTTAAAGATGTTGGATCTGGTAGGAGCAGATAACGTATGAAGGATGATTATCATGAATAAAAGATGACGAAGGATTTAGTCGAATGAATAAAAAAACAGCACATGTGAGCAAGAAGAACGCTGTATTTATACACCTGTAGTTCATATGAAAGTGTCTTTTATCCTTCTTACTTATTCATGAAAGTGAAAACGATTATTACTTCAGCCATTTCGGCTTATTGAGAAACAATTTATTTGCTTAATTTCTTTAACATTCCGTTATTTATTTATTTACTTTGATAAGTAATATGCCCTGTGTTGGCCGGAATAATGAAAATATTTTTTATGCCTTTTATTTATGAAATATTTAACTATTTAATTAGTTGCCATACCTTCAATGAAACGTTCTTTATTCTTCAGCATTTCTAAGCGAAATTTGAGGTACTTTTAACAGGAATAGTGGAAGTGTCAATTCGCACATATATATATGAAATATTTTTATGTAAAAATAGTACTATACGCAGTACTTTTTATGTAATACTAGCTGGTACCCGGCGCGTTGCTGCCGCAGAAGAAATAATTTTTGAGATATTGTGTGAAATTTGAAATAATTATCTTGTTTAATTAGGAATGGTATTTATTGAAATTGAATGATATATAAAGGAGAAGTATAAATAATATTCATTCTATTTTTTTTTAATTTTATTATTCAAGTATACTTTAGGGTAGACAGCATTTTTTGTTTTTCCATCTTCATCAAAAAATAAATTATTTTTTTGGCTGTCCAACTTGTGAGCATCCAGCTTCCAACTGGCTATGAGAAAACATGGATGTTCTCGGCTCAAAGTAATAAGTTATCAAAGTTTTATCGCAATCGGATGAACGGTATGGCAACGCATAAAATACGAACAAACAAAAATTCATTTTTATATATTAGATATATATATATAATTGCACTATGCCTATAAGCTTTGCGCAAGTGCAAGCATAAAGAAAAGCATTGGCAAAGTTTTATCGCCATTGGATGAACGGTACGGCAATGCATAAAATACAAACAAACAAAAATTCATTTTTATATATTATATAATAAGCAAATTCTTCTTATCTTCTGCAGCCATATTATTAATGAAAACGGGAATATCGGCTGTATCAAAAATGTATAAAAATCGCTCATACTAATTTTTTTCTGTAACTGACTGATAATTTTAAAGAATGATACAAAAGTTGGTCAAAAATGGAGAATGGCAATTCGAAAACAAAAAAAAAGGGGGGGGGGGTGATTAAGATATCGATAATATTTTAGTCCAATAGGAATGGCAACGCGAAAGATGAATATATATATATATATATATATATATATATATATATATTGTACATTTATAAACAGTTTTTAATTTATAAAAAACTAACTATTTAATTATCATTATACTTTCACTAAAACCTTTCTCATGCTTCACAGAATTTGTGAGTAAAATTTGAAGAGAATCTATTCCATAATTTGGTAGTAGATTTAGTTAAGTTCTAGATTTTCAGTTTTATTTATTTACTCGTAAATTTATTATTTTGCTTTTGACGTTTTTATGGGTTGGTTTGTGAATATTAATTTATCGCTTTCAGGCCACTGTACATAATATCTGCAATTGTCTGAAGTAATATAAAAAAAATTAAGTTTGTTAATAAATATCATCAAACTCTCTCATAGACTGTTTATGAATAGTTTATCTTGTAGCAAAGTATCGTTTTCATGGCTGAAAAAAGTACGAATCAGTTATACTGAAAATCCGCCTGGTAAACGTTTCTGCTAGTTATGATACAAAAGTCATACTACTGTGGCTTGAGATAAAACTATTGGAAAAGGATGCCAGTTCAGGAATTATCGCCCTCATCTTCTCTCAATTCCGAGTTGCGACGCTCATTCCTAATAGATTATGGTATAGTCCCAACATAGAGCAATTTCCTGGTAGATCGACAATCACTACCCCGTGATTTTACATCTAATAGCTGGGACCGGGATTTCGGACATGAAATCGATTAGCACTCCGCATATTCTGACGTGAAATTTAGCGGTGTCCAGCATAATAACAATGCACCATATATAAGATCTTAAACTATCTTTAATAAAAGCAAAGAAACTGTTTAATTCCTGTTTTGAGTATAGATTTATCATTGTTTTCTACTTGTCATAATCATAATAAATTCTTTCGATGGTAGAAATGCAACGCGTTCCCTCACTTGGATTTTATTACGCAATAAATTTTATAACAGGTTTTAGAAAAACTTTTCTTAATATACTACTACGAAGTAGAATTTTTTATTTTAATTATTTTCTACTTATTAATCTTCAATTTATGATTGTTATTCAATTGTTTTTAACAAAAAGAATGGAAATGTTTTAATTCCTGTTTTGAATATAGATTTATCATCGTTTTCTACTTATGATAAATTCTTTCATAAGCAGAAATACAACGCGTTGCCTCACTTCGATTTTATTGTGCAATAAATTTTATGAAAACCGGCTTTAGAGACACACTTTTCTTAATATACTACGAAGTAGAATTTTTTATTTTAATTATTTTCTATTTTTTAATCTTCAATTTATAATTATTATTCAATTATATTATCGAATATTGGAATGCTGTCAAAGTTTCATCATCTTCATCAATTAATTGATAATTAAATACCGAAAATATTAAAATGGTGTATTAATTTTGAGTACACTTAAGTACATAATTTCTAAATTTTAGTATTTCAAGAAATGATTGAGAAATCGATTTCGAGACTGAACCATTACAAGCGCGAAACAGGTTAATTGAAAAAAAGAAATAAAATAAAATGTACACCAGTTTTTATTTAAATTCATTGTAAAACCACTTAATAATAACCATCTTACTAGTGTGACCAGATCTAGATCGTTTAATGTCATTAAAAAATACCGTTAATTACATAACATGAAATAGCATAAAAATTTCAACTGCAATAAACCAAGGAATTTTAAGGAAGCGAAAGTTGAAATTGTGTAGTTTACTATTCAATCAGTTATTGACGGACATTCATTTTCTATGTAAGCTAGTGTACATGTATGTCTAGTGTAATTCTTGTATCTTATTATATCAAGATTGATATTTAAAAAAATTTCAGTTGGGACAACATGTACTCAGATTCATTTTTGGAATTTCGTAATTAAAAATGAGTAAAATTGTCCTTACATATTTATATTTAAAATGTAGGCTATTCAGTATAACTAAAGCATTTTCCTTTGCCACCTCCATTTTGTTTCATGGCTATCTGTAGTCTAGTAAAATTCCTGTTTTCTCTCTCTTTCTCTTTCATGTCCATATAAGGGGAGAATGTTTCTCATAGTTTTTAAACTAGCTGCCTTCCCCTCTATTTTTTTTTTTTTTTTTAATTTTCACTAGCTAGGTACAGATTAATTTGCCAAAAACAGCTTTTTTTTTTTTTGCATTGGTTAATTGGTTCAGTTTTATATCAACGAATCTGTGTGGAACATATTGGCGAATATTTTTTATGTTATTTTCTTTTGGTTATACGCTTTTCGTACTTAATAGAATATTGGTAGATAAAACAAGAAAAATAAACTACTCTGAAATTATAAAAATGTGAATTTCTCGTTAAACCTTACCTTCCAACATCTACAAAATTTCCGCAGTTGCTACAGAAATTAGATGAAAACTACAGAATTACGGATATATAATGATAAACTACGGAAAACTACGATAAATGGACATATATACGGAAAACTACAAAATACACTGAAAATATCCTTTTCCCGAATCTCGCACCGCTCACCGCAGTACGAATAGTTGAAGTATTTTTAGCATGGCTGGGGGGGGGGCGGTGACGGAAGCTTATATCATGAATACAAAATCTCTGGAGTCATTCCTCTTAACAAAAAGTGAATATGGGAATTTGTTATGATGTTAAATTTAACAATGATGACTTTAAGAAAAGCAAAAATGCTTGCTGTGTAATGAAACAAAATTGTAAATGTCTAACAAATAGTGTTGTGTTATTTAGACAATAATAAATGTTTTAGATGATTTTGAATGATGTTGATGTTTGAAAATATTAGTTTTCAATTCTTTGGAAATATCTGTTCTTCAATAATTTGTTGATATTACGTCATATGTACCATATCAGTAAGAAATGCTATTGATGACTGGATAACCAATGTTAAACTGATTTATCCCCCCCCCCT
Source organism: Argiope bruennichi (assembly GCF_947563725.1). NCBI lineage: Eukaryota > Metazoa > Arthropoda > Arachnida > Araneae > Araneidae > Argiope > Argiope bruennichi. The sequence goes on from NC_079163.1 coordinate 26,350,270, forward strand.
TTTGCATGAACTTTAAAGTTAACCTCGTCAAGCTTGTGCATTAAAGAAGCGACAGGAATATTCTTCTCTCGACTTTCTCGTAAATTTCATAATATGGTACTTTTTATGTTTAGTTTATATAATGAAGAAAATCAAATATGTAATTTGAAAAATCCCTTTAACCGATTAATTGGCCCTTTGCGGTCCATCATCGAATCTGACTCGGCATTCTGAAGTATGCTTCGTTTAATATTTCTTGTTAGATAATGATTGCTATAAAAGCCGTATTTTAGCAAAAACTTTCACATTAATTTTAAGGAATTATGACAAACCTATAAATTTGTTTTTGAACTTCCTAATTCTTACACTCATATATATGGTATGCGTTTATTACTTTCCGGATTGCAAAGGGTTAATCCCCAAATTTAATGCTGGTTTGAAATACTAGTATAAAGATCGCATTCTAAAATTCATGCATCTAGCTTTTTGTTGATAAAGTTTGTACTCCGGAACGGCAGGGGGGGGGTCGTGGTTTCGAGATAAGATCCTCTATAAATACGAACCTAGTGCATGTTAAATCTGTCGAGACTCAAACTACCCCTGTGGTGTGATGTGGAAGTTTGGAGAGAGGTATACCGGCTCAGGCGTTAACCTCATTATTTTATCATGATTCAGAACTATGAGATCTGTTCAGAATTGCTCTCATATGATTTTGGAACGGCGTATGAATCTAACTGAATAAACTTTTTACAATTTCGAGTTATCTTATGCATACAACGAAACCTACCGACTGTCACTCAACCTATGATGGATTTTACTCAAAAATTCGTAGAATTGTGCAATTCTGGCGATAAAATCATATGCCAAATTTCATCCGTCTGACTCTTACCGTTTTTGAGTTATTGTGTTTAGACGAACAGAATACAAAAATATCCCCTTTCCCTCCGGAACCGAGAACAATCGAAAAAATTAATATCTATCAAAATTTCGAGGGCAAATATTTTAATGATTACTAGAATTAACCAACCAAAATTAAAGCAATTTTAAGAAACTAACTTAAATGTAAATATTTCCTGAGTGAAAATTATAAAAAAAAAAAAAAAGATACATTGTACTTAGTGCGCGCTAATGCTGCTACATCTAAAACACAAAGGAATTTATCCAAATTAAAAATAAATGGATTTTAAGTTTAAAAACAAAATGAATTAAATGGAATAGAAACGAAGGAAATGAAGAATCCAGCCTGAAGACTTTATGAAGGTTTATCCTCAGGCAGGGATTCAAACCAGGGATGTTCTTTGGGGGGAGGGGGGTTATAGTTTGATAATGGTCGTGTAGTGGTTTTGCTGTGGTCTTGCTTAGATTTGAATTGAATTTTGAAATAATATTTCGCTAATTATTTTGTGTAATTTATTGCCATTGCTTTATTGATATTAATTCTTGTATTCAAAAGCCCTAACTTCTTGTGATTTTTGTGTCACAAGGGTCAATACTTGGACGAAAGTCAGACCCTTCACAGAAAAAAATTGCTGGTCTCAATCCCTGCCTGAGGGGGACCTTTAATAAAGTCTTCAGGCCGGATTCTTCATTTCCTTCGTTTCTATTCCATTTAATTCATTTTTCTTTTAAACTTAAAATCTATTTATTTCTAATTTGGATTAATGATTACAATATTTTTTTTCTATAATTCATGTACTAGAAAGTAAAAATATGTTAAATTCATTTAGTAATTTTTGATTTTCGTATATTAAACTTCAAGATCGTTTCCAGAACATTGCATACCATCTACAAGATGGTGCATACGGAAGAAGTATACGCAGTATACCGGATATTCTCTTTTGAAACCTTCTCTTTGGCACTGATTCAATTAGCATCGTAAGATGTGTGAGTTTTGCACTTTCTGTTTCTTTCTGTCTGCCTGAACTTAATTAAATATTTAAATGAAACGAACCGTCGCTTCTTTTCATTTGCAAAGAACTAGTAGAAAGTACTCTTCAACTGTCCAAAACGTTTTCGAATGTTTTTCTTGTCCCTGAAGTTTAAAATGAAACTGGTTTGAACATCTGCGAAGTTGAATGTAAGCCACTAACTACAATTTTAACCGGAAAAATTTTACTCCAACCCCTTTTCTACCAGTTATGCTTGAAATTTTTCCTTGCGAAAATGCGCTCTTTAAAGAGAACAATTTGCCAAGGAAAAATAGACTGTTAAATAAAACTCTTCTCTAAGTGAAAAAAGAACACCTGGAGTAAAGTTCTTTTTCCCGACTTAAAGTAACATTATTCAGAATCCCCCACCCACCCCCGTTTGTTCATCTTCAGACCGATTGCAGGCTTCACCCATTGTCACGTGACCTTGGATGAAATTGTTTTCTGGAAGTATTTCTCCCGTTCCAAACCCACCCTTCCGAATTTCATTGTTTTTTTGTTTGTTTTTTTCCGCTTGCTGTACGAAATAGTTTCTTCAAAAAATAGATCTGGTCTACCATGAGATGTGTACTTTCATTTTACCATTCTATTTTAGACTGCTTAGAATTTTAGATTAAAACATAACACTGAATATTTTGTTACTGAGAAATTATTAACAAACTTTCTGAGTCATTATGAGCAACGCAACTAGGAGGAACAAATTTTCTGATTAATCTTTTCTCTTATTTTCATCTTTTGAGAAAAAAGTAATTGGTGAGAAAAAAAAATGTTTGACAGATTATTTTGTTTGGTAAAACTTCCGTTCCTAAAATAACTTAACCTGAGGCAGATTGACTGAAATATAAAGATTTGTTAATTAAGCGCAATTACTCTTTAATTATGTTTCTTTCTACTTGAGCTGTTCCTTCTTTTCGTCTTATCACATGGGGGAAAGAATCTCGCAATTTAATGCCAAGTTATAAACATTTTACCAAAGTTTGAAAAAAGTTAGTGGTGTGTTTATGTATTCGCCATGTCAGACTTTCGTCAAAGGGAAATGCAGTAATCATACTATCATATATCCGTTCTTTGAAATTATAGATACCGACTTCTGCAAATTAAGTGGCAATCGTATACGTTCGTTTCTTAATTACAGCGTCCGTCGATTTAATTTGTTTTGTGAGACAATTTTTAAATAATTAAAAACTCCGAGACATACATCCTGCATTGAGAGATATTTGCTTTCTGTTATAAAATCTATTTTGTTTTTATTTTTAATATCTTTTACATCATGATATCAGTTTTTATTATTATCTATTCAGAATTTTTAATGATTTTTTCGCTTAAAATAATGATTACGTATGACTAGATAGTAATCAAATTTCAAATCATAAAAAAACATGAATCGGTATATCTTACTATTCATTTTTTGTTTGTGTACAGCTGTATAATTTGGTGAAATTTTAATGATTTTGATTCATATATAATTATTAATGAGTTTACTGAGTTTGAGTGGAGATAATTTTGTTTGATTTTTATTAAGATAATTATGAATTCATATTTTATTTTAGATGATGTTGTTTATTCCTTTATTTATATAATTTACCTTTCATGTGAAATCATAAATTCAATTCCTTAACCCATTCTTTTTTTTTTTTTTTTTGAGACCTTTTCTAGAAGCCGAAATTTACAATTCAGTTTCATTGTACACACGGTATGCAGTCTGTCTAGAACAGGTTAAAATATTTAGGGTTAAGGTATCAAATTCTAATATTGCACACACGGTGTACTGTCCGTCTAGAACATGTTAAAATTTCTAGGATTGAGATATCAGATTTTAATATATGAGATGATAATGATTAAATAAATTTAAAAATACGTAGGAGCGTCATGAGCATTGATGTATCGTATAATGCAGATATATATTATGATCGATAATCGAAAGAATTTGATAGATTGATAATCGATATAGCCTTATTTTTAAAACGTAACCGTAAAAAAAATGAAGATGAGATATATGATGAATTCTGTTTCAATTTTTGGAACACATCTATTGCTGTGCCTGTTATATGACTACATATTCTCTCGTCTATTAAAGTGTGATGGAATATTTACCTCATGCTTTTATTTTCTTCCATTTTGTTGATAGAATTTGATTTTTAATGATAAAAATCTTACTAACCAAAACTTTAAAAAATGAGAAGAAAAGAAAATTTGGATTGGATTGGATTTTCAATTTTAAACTTGCTATTCCTCTTCAAAAACAATTTTGGGACCATCGAATCATCAATAACCAACCGGAAATTTCGAAGAAATTTATTATCTGTTCAATTCTGTTTTGCTCCAGGCCACTGTAGATAATGATGAAATATGTTTGATATAATAATTATATTTCTGTTACACATAATAAATTTTAGTATACGGCGCACGACGAAAAAAAAAATTCAAATGAATTCTTCCACACAAGCGAATAGGCTAAATTAATCTTGGTAAATAAGGATATGTTTTGTGGATTTTCTTATCATAATTCAGAGATTAAGTACAGAAAAATATGCGTCTTCTACTGGACGGGTTGTGCTGAAAATTTGCTTGGAAAAAATTTTGGTCCATACGAATATGATCAGAGCGAAGTTGGATTTTGTTTTTCCATGCATAAAAATGATTCCAAAAGCAATCGAAAGAGGGCACTCACTCATCATACTCAGATATGTTATGTAAATTAGGCAAATAAAACGTCTAGAAATTAGACTGAGATGAAAATATCCTTATTAATAAATTTCAAATAATATTAGAATATGTACAATATTCAAAATTATCGCTATTTTACCATCTTTCTCTGTAGCTTCTCACCAACCAATCACAACACCTCCTTTAATCGATGGCCTCCAGCACGCCTATTATTCTCGGGTGTGTTCCAAACTTCCCTGCTTTCCACCTCATTATAGACTTCTCAATTGAACAAACACATGCCATCGTTACTGAGATCCGCAAAAATTCATCTACTGGGCAAATGTGTTCTGCACCTCTCTTCTACCGCTCGAATTCCATTTACAACACATGTCTAGAGTTGTAAATGGAATTTATAAGCCTTTACCTTCCGATTCGCTGACTGAGCGGTTCGTAAAATTCCTTTTTTTTTTTCATTAAATGTCGCTGCTGACAGATTTGGGCAAGGATGGGGAAGAGGTGAGTTTCTTCCCCTTTATTGCCTCCGAAGACAATTTTCGCTTCGTCAGCTTGATGGTCTGATCAGAATGAATTGGCCAGGTATTCTGGACTTCAGAATAGGATCCGAAACAATGGGAAAAGAAGAGTTGATATTGGATAAGCTTAGTAAATAAATAAAGCCACTAAATCAACTATTCACTGATAATTAAAGAAAATTAGACAATTTCAGTATCTTTTGCAGAGTCGAAATGCTAAACGGAGCATTTGGTCATTAACATGTCAGTTCGGCTGAGATATTGAAAGATATTTCTTTCCTATTTGGAAAAGTGTGTCGTTTTTTCTTTTCTTTTCTTTTTCTTTTTTTAATGGTCTTTCAGCGATGTTAATTTGAACTTTGGTATATGATATTTTGAAACCAAAACCAGATTAAACTCTGTAGAGGTTTTTAGGCAATGCAAGACTTACCTCCTTTCCTTTCAATATTCCTCAACCAAACTTAAAAAATCATATAGGTTTTTGCAGTTGGGATTCCATCATGCGATGCTGAATATATATCAAATGTAACTGAAATTGTTGATTATAAATTGATATACACTAAATTATTTTGATTTATTATACACTAAAATATTTTTAGTGTAATTTATACATGAGATCTAAGACCGGCCTGAGAATGTATAGGACCCAGTTGGTGGCAATTTAATCAGCATATTAGTTTTTAAGAATCAAAGGATTTAAAGGGGAAAAAATAGTGAATCTGTCTACTTTCTTCAACATTTATTGAATTGGGGGGGGGCATCGAATATCCATTTTAAACATTTCTCTTTTTCCCGAATTAAATTTGATGCAGATATAATCTTTTGTCTATACCAGATATAAAATTTCATTTGTCTAGCAGTATTATTTTTTTAGTACTGTGCTCACATACTCATGAATAGATAAACTGATAGCAGGAGAATACAATGATGCATTTGGTCCAAAATTTGATACTGATTTACATTTCTGGTGATTGAACCACGTCCCTTGAATTTGTGAGCTATCGTTTCCAGGTGATGTCGAAAGAAAGGACCCATTGGACACATTTCATCCAGAATTTGATAAAAATCTTCAATTTTGGAGTTAACGTCTATCTCCTCCAGTTTTAGAGTTACCGCGTTAACCCTTTAAAAGGCCATTTTTTTTCTAGTCATATTATGTTAAAATATTTTTAGGCTTGAAATTAGAATAAGAAAAGGGATTCATTTAGCTTATTAGATAAATTTAATTTGATTAATTAATTAATTTGGTTAATTAATAATTAAGTAACAAATCAAGACACATCATTTTGTCTGAGATAAAGAACTGAAGCATCTAAGTTTCTGACTTACTAAAAAAATTCGTCAGAATTTATGCCAACCTACATAATTTCATACAAAGATTGATAAATTTGGTGGGAAGCATACTTCCCACGGCCCTAGAAAGGGTTAACAGGGTCACACAAATACATAACTCCAAAACTGTGTTTCGGACACTGAGAGATCTGAAACCTGAAGATTTATCAAAATCTTTAATGCGAATTTGTTGATAATTACAGTTTTATTTTATATGCTTCGTATTTAGCAATTTTTTAAAAAAAATTGCTAAATACGAAGCATATAAAATGGTTCCTTTCATTCTTAAACTCAATTTACGCACTCGGTTAATTGCACCCAGTATACCTGTCCTATCCTTCCTATTCTAGATACACCACTAAAAATTGATAGTAAATAATATTCTGATCTATGGGTTATCGCGGAGCTCAATTGATCTTAATCAATTCAATCAATAAAGTTTGATCCTTATGAAATCAATTATTGAAACCATCGTAAATCAAATAATTTATTTGTTCCTGCTGAGTGAAATTCATAAATTTTTCGCATGTGTTCATAATTTTTTTATGTAATAATTTCTAACTAATCTAAGTTCTAAAAATAATTTCCTATTCGCTCGAACTCCGGGTTCACTGTTGCACGAACTATTATTTTCCCTTAGCGATCAAAATGCGATATCAGCAAATTCATTTCTAAATATAAATTCAAAATACTTTTTCACTGTCTCTTTTTCTCGCTTTTTGCCCTTCTAGTTCGTTTCTCTCCGTCGCACTTTTCATGGCTTTGATAGAAAATCTGATAACAGATTTTTAAAAAAATAGACTATTTTTTTAAAGTTAGAAAGAGTTAAGATCATTAAAAAATTCCTCCCTTCATTCTTCAAAATAGGTTTTACACTTTTACATACACACAGACGCGTTTATATATAAATACATATATGAATAAATACATATATATACCTGTGTCTAGAAATTTAATTCTCTTATATATAACTTTATTAATTATTTGTTTCTTTATTATAAATATGTAAATATTATTTATATTCTTTTTGTTTTCCTTATTCCTTTCTTTTTGAATACACATTTTGTTATTTCATTTCCTTCTATTCTTGGTGGATATTGTTTCTATCAACTGATATTTATTTTTTAATGCTACGTCTCAGGTCAGTTTTATACTCTTTTGGTAAGCTAGATCGGCATTGAAAATTAGAAATAAATAATGGTGTGGAATTTAATCTTTATTACTCTCTGATTAAGTAAAATATAAAATAATTTGCATAATGCGCTATTATGACGATACTCTCGGCTATTTTTTTTATCCGCTACTCTCGCGTTTTAATTTATTTTTTTATACCACTGCCAATACCGTCCACCCATCTTAGCTCTTCCTCCTTGCGCATGGGTCAATACATTTATGTGTACCTCTATATGTTCGCTAAATCCATTGAAGAAAAAAAATGTATCATATTTAATGACTGTTTGACACGCACACTAAATTATAGGCGTGTCTCTTCGAAAGGCAGATCCCAAAAATTTATAAAAGCGGAAAACGTGCTTGCGTGTAATTGCATTGTGCGTCAAAATTCGAAGGCAATACTGCCCACAGTAGTTAAAAGGCGAGAGAAAAGTCAATCAGTTCTTTTTTCATTAAGTACATGTATAATCGCTTCCAGTTACTTCAGTACTGATTGATCATCAGATTTTTCATTTGTGTTTCAGCACTTTGCAGTGCTGTGAATTCAGAATTTGAAACTTCGGATCATTATTTCGTATCATCACACTGTGTGTCTACACAATGACGTGCCTGTATAAATAATGCCCAGTGCAAATACCAAAATTACGCCCTCTCTCTCTTTTTATATATATATAATATAATGATTTCTTAATCTAATTTAAATCTGAATTAATTTTCTTTTTTTTTTCTTAAATTAGTGCGTGTTACTTAACTCTAAAATTTTTCTTATATCCTGATCTAAATCTTACTTTTTTTATTATTTACTAGCCGCCTTTGGCGACCAGACGGTTCGCAAATCTTAATGTTTGTTAAAATTTTAATAATTAATGCAATTCCTACTTTAATAGCTTCTTCATCAAAATATTTTAAAACTTCAAATTTTGATAGTTATATAATTCACTCATAATATTAAAAGGCCTTCAGTCATAACGTAATATGTATCTCTCTAATTTTCTGTCAGCTCCCGTAGAATGTATGACTTAATTTAAAGTGGAAATTATTAATATGCAATTAATATAATATTATTTTTTACTGAAAGCATTTAATATAATATGATTACTGAAAACAGAGTCACTGAGCGTTTAAACTTTAAGGGCACAAAAGAATATCTTTCTTGATTTATGTAATATCTCAAGAATTTGTCAACAAAATTTTCTCAGATTTATCATGAGCAGATCGATTAATTTACAATGTTTAATTTTAAATGCATCAAACACTAAGAAAATAAAACGAATCGTTAAAATTATCGGTTGAAAACAGGTTAAAAAAACTATTTAAAAAACGATGTACTTAAAACTATAAACATATGCAAAAAATATATAACGAACATAAAAATAATTTAAATTAAGTCCGCATCCGTTTATAATAGTTGTCAACAATCAGAACACAATGCGCATGCGTGAATTTTCATCGCCAGTTACGGTAACGCAAATGCGTGAATTTTTCTACGCCAGTTGGGGTAACGCCATGTAGATTAGAAATTTTTAATTTCCTTTATTCTGTTTGTTTTAATTCAAAAGTACTCCAGAATGAATCTGAAAGATCGATTAATTAGCAATGTTTAACTTTAAATGCATCAGACATTAAGAAAATAAACAATCGTTTAAAATAATCGGCCGAAAAATATTAGCCTAGCCTCATTAGCGTGGGAAAAAAAACTGAAGCCTTACTCATTTGGCGATGGGGAAAATGAAAAGATTTTTTTTGGCGGGAAAGTTAGTTTTTAATTAATAATTAAAATTCTAATCAAAAATTCAAAAAAGGGATCCCAGGTGCACATTCCCGACCTCCAAGGTATACATGTGCCAAATTTGGTAGCTGTATTCAAACGGTCTGGCCAGAGCGCCAACACACACACACACATTGAGCTTTATATAAGTATAGATTTCTGATACGTTCTCTAACAAATTGCTGACACTTAACTTATCATGCTCCGAGCGAAGGGATAAAAGTACCCAACACACACGGCATAACGTTTAAAGATATCTAAAATTCCCTTTCCTAAATTGACACATGTCAAAGAAATCTCAAAAAGAATCTCTTAGTAAATGCTCTAAAGGAAAAATTTCGCACAAATTTCTCGTTTGTCTTGATGTAGCCAGACGCTTTCCGCCTTAGAACTCCGTGTGCAAATCATGCCCTCCCATGGAAAAATGAACTGAAGTTCATTCTAAGTTTGCCTTCTTGCTTTCCGCGAAACTATGTTATATATTTGAAACGCGACCTTTATTTATTTTTTTCAGATTTATTATACCTAGAAGACCGAAGACTGAATGTGCAATTAAACCTAATAAATAGTAGATAAAATATTTTGTAATTGATATGTTTTGAACAAATAATTTCACAATGAACCTTGTATAAGGACAGACCTTGAATATAAAATTATCATAAAAATATTTCCAAAAATGTTTGGAAGACATTTTTTATAAATTAAGTTCGAAAGTTTTATGCTAAACTTATACAGAGAAATTTCTCAATTCTATATTAATAATTTAATTAAAAATAATAAAACTAATTCCTTTGTTATAAAAAAATTATACAAAAGGCCTTGTAATTAAGTTAATATATGCAGAATCATTTCACACAAATCGTTAAATTTATTTATCAAAATTTACAATTAATATTGTTTAATAATATATCTAGCATCATATGAAAAAGTTAAAAGTGCATTGCAGGACATAAAAAGGTGAGAATATACACAAAATCTGGAAGATGAATTAAAATTAACAAATTATTCATTTGTCTATGACTTACGAAACTGCACTTTGTTATAATTTTAATAAAAGTTATTTATATATATAAAAAAAAGGATACATTACTTCTAAAAAAAAAACTTTGAAGGCTTTAAGTGTCAAAAATGCTATTAATTCACCTTCCTCATTTTTATCAACGAGAAATGTTTATGATTTCATTGAAGTCCATTTCATACCCAAAAAACTAAATCGCTCTTTTTTTTTTTTTTTTTTTTTTTTTTTTTGTCTTATTGAAACTGTGAGATATGAAAATATAAGCTTTAGTTAACTATAAGTTCATTCGCAGCTTGCTCTTGATATTGCTATCTTCCAAATTATCAATAGATCTGCCTCACATAATTTAAAACTAAAGAAAATAATTTATGAGTGTGTTTATGTTATAAAAATATCCGATTGATGTTTGGTTAATATATCTACGCCATCTTAAATTATAATATAGATTTTTATTGCTTATAACTTCAATAGTAGGTCCTTTTATTTTTAAAGAAAATTATTTCCGGATTTTGGCATTCAAAAGCATTACTCCAAATTCCAAAAAATCATTAGTTCAGAATACTGTTGGTCTTTTCTTGCTTATTAATAAAGGTTTCAATGAATGAAAATAGATGCGTCTTTCTGACTTATTTACATCTCGTCTGGCGCCGTGTTTATCCCCCCGTCTTTGTTTGGCACTCCAAATAAGAAAAGCTGGGAAATTTAATTTCATTATGAGTACTTTCCATTCCTTATTTTAGCTTGAGATATATATCTCAAGCTAAAATAAAGGACGTTTATATCAATCATAAATATACTTTCTAATATTCATAATTCGATTATCAGGAATGTAATTTCCGATTATCTGTTTTAGCATCCAAATATGTGAAAAATGACTCATTTCTAAGGACATATGATACTCGTATTAAAAGATTTCGAAATTAATACAATCTCTAGTTATAATATTGTTGAGTGTTCGTTGTTTTCGTGAGAATCAGAAAGCAAAGTTATTTCTTTTAACATTAAACCGAAAGATTTAAAAGTTCTACTCTGCTTTTCATGCGAATCAGAAAAGAAATTATTTAATAGGAGTTTTGTTATAATTTATTCTGTTTTAAATAGATGGAAAAAACCATAACCAAATAATTATAAGTTCTAATAAGCCCGTATTCCCAATTAGGCAAGCTTATTGCCTTTGAAATGTTTTAATTTTCTCTAATTTTGCTGAAACCATTTTAATTTTTAAAAGTCTTGGGAATAAGAGCTTATTAGATTTTTTTGTAATGTAACAAATTGATTCCTTAATTTTACGTCCCCTGGAAACTGCGTCCCTGTCTGCCTCACCCTAGTTACACTACTGTGTGTACAACAGAGCAAGGTTCATTTTATGCAGTAGTTTTCATATTTTATCTGATCTTCTACTGTCGTAACGCAGAATTATTAATTGTATTATTTATTCATAATATATTACATTATTTTTTGAGAACTGAAAGTGGTAAACAATTAAATGCCAAAATTCAAAGGGATGTTGAAAAAACTATTCAGATTTACTATAGTTTTGCACATTAGGAAGATGTAAATCAGTATTTGTCATAGGGTCTTTTTAGAATCCTATTTAGAAACAATGACCGACAGCAAAGACGTTATCATGGAGGCAGCAGTGGAACATTTTATCCATGATTGCCAATCATTCCCTGACAATAAAGATGACGTCAAGCTTGAAAGTCAGTTTAAAATATTGGCAAGATTTGCATGATAAAACCCAAACGAGTAAGGAATATACTGATTTGCTTAATCCTGTTAATCGATAAAGATATATATAGAAAATGAAATCAAAATTCAAAAATTTAAGGAAGAATCGGCAGAAAAGCTGAGGGACTTGGATTTTTGCCATTTTTTGCATCTACTCCTATATACCCTATAATTAATCCTAAAGGAAAAAAATGTTGATGAAAATTTAAATTCCTCTTATGATAAATTCGCACATGTCCTAAAAAATCATACTGCCAAAATTAAGTTCAATGATAACTCTGAGCTTTCCTGTGATACCCAAAATGGATTCGAAATAGTCTCAAATAATGAGAGTGATATTGTTATGAATATTGAAAATGAGGAAAATCTCATGATCTGAGGGAGCCATCAGATAGTCCTAATCCGAAGATTTGGCTAAAGATCGTAAATTTATTAATGAAAAAAAAATTCAGGGAATTTAAGTGTAATATGCCGGGCTGTATTTTAAATACCATGCTAATTCTTCAGTGGGAAACCGAAGATCAATGCGATTCTTAGCTAAGAATAATTCCGAATTTTTTCATAATCATCCCAAAAGATAGTAAATCCATCAAAATTGTCATAAAAGATCTGCCCTGGAATACTAGAGTTAGCCAAATTAAAAGAAAGATCTAAATTTAAAAAAAAAAAATTATTGTTGAAAAAGTTGTTTAGCTTCTAAGCTATAAAAATAAAAGGCATTTGCACCCCTTTTAAGTTGTTCTATCCAATAATGATAAAAATGAATAAGTCTTCCAAATTGACAATTTGCACGGTATCGAAATTGAAATATTTCAACACCGGGTTGGTACTATTCTGTGCTTTAATTGTAATTCATTTCATCATGGATCAAGTACATGTTTTATGAAATATTATAGATGCTTAAAATGTTCAGAAGAGCATACTTATAGAGAATGCACTAACATCCAGTAAAACTCGATACCCAAATGTCTAAATTGTGGGGAAACTGGACACATGTCCTCTTGAATGGCATGCGAAAGCTTCTCGAAAGCAATAACTACCGAATAAACAAAATAACTACCTTAGAATCGATATTTCATTTCCAAATGGTTTTAAAAATTCTTTAAAAAATGAAAAACTTTTCCGAACTCAGCAAATTTGCAAAACATCCGAATTCCCACAAAAAACACCTGACCAAATTTTGAAGACATTCGAAATATAAAAATCATTCTTTATGTCATTTCAAAAAGGAAAATAATGTTTTGTAACAAATATTTTGATATGCTTGTTTAAAACCTTAAAAGCCTTAAAGCTGATGTATTATCACCAACAACGCCATGAGTAAATGGAAAACTAACTTCCATCATCTTTAATTCAATTAATGGATTAATTGATACTTAATTTTTAATCTTAATGAAAATATCTAAATATTATCATCGAGAACTCGTAAATGCAGAATGTAAGATTGGACTTGAAGGCTCTAGCATCTAGAGATTACAAAATTCCGCTTTTAGGAACATGAAATAAATGAAATTAAAGTATTTAAAAACCATTTGAATGTTAAAATCGATATTATTCAAAAATACTTTTCCACAAAGGCTTGTGTTAATGCTGGCAGAGTAAATTTCTTGTGTATTTTAAAAATAAGCTTTTTTTCTTAAAGCAGATGTTGCAAAAAGTAATCAACTCTGGCTTGCAAAGTCGTATGTAATTGATACATTCATTTTTTTTTTTAACTATACAGATGGAATGTGAAATGAATGAAACAAGATTCCTTCTGAACTTGTAAAAGATATGGAATTTTATCATTAATAAAAAATCTCCGGAAGTTAAACGAAATTAGATTCCGATTTCGTTTTTTTTCCGCGTTCCAAAAGGAAAAGATAAACATCCTTTTTGCGGAAGTGTGGAAATGATATTTATTTTAAATCATTAACGTTTTGAATGTTACTATTACATTAAATAGCAAATGGTGATTGGATTTAAAGGAGAAATCGATCAACCGTAAAAATCGATTTCAACCGTGAGTTTTAGGAAATATAGTAGAGTCTCCATTCAACGAACTTTCATTGAAATAAGTTTTCTATTTAACGAAATTTTCTACGGAACCTGAACTTTGAACGACATTTACACATTATTTATTCTGTCTATTGCGAAAGATAATTTCTGTATAAAAAAGTTTTTCCTGTTAATATTTTTCTTTTATAAATATTCGGGGTGTTTTTTGTTTCTTTGTATGTTTTTTAATGTTTCTCGAATTCTCATTTGTCGAATTTTCAACAAAATCAACATGACTACCGTGAAAACTGGAAGCATCTGAGAGTCATGGGAACTATTGAAGAAAGCTGATTTTCCCCACGTTGACGATAACATTATAACTTCTAAATATCCTACGGATGATGACATATTTCGAAATGTTACAAAGAGTATTGAAAGCAGTAGAGTGATTAAAGAACATGGTAATGAAGAAGCTATTAAAAATACTCTCACGAATTTCAACAATCTTTGATACAGTATAAAAGAATATTATTATTTCAACAAAAAAAAAAAAAAAAAAAAAAAAAAACGGTTACAGATGATATTGCTTTCAATCTTTACAAAAGTGTAAAAATGTATTATAATAAACGTATAAAAGGCAAAATTGCATTTTGCATTTTAGGATACTTTTTAAAACTCAGTAATGTGGATAAGTGAGTTTTAATGTTTGTTTTTATTTTATCATTTTTATGACTTAATTTACAAATTTCTGCTTAATGACCTTTTTATAACGAATTTTCCAAGACAAATTATGAGGCTTCGTTAAATAGAGATTTGATTGAGTTATTTAAAAACATATCGTTCGCTTGGAAGAAGAATATCGCGATACGGAATTTTTAATTTTATAGAAAAAGCATTTGAAATTTGCCAGTTTAAACCTTAACGCTCGTTAGATAGCTGGATGTTGACTGCACTGCAAGATTGCTTCGGTTACTATCTTCAGTGGTACATATAGAAACTGAAATCATGGCATTATTTATTTAAGGCATATTCCTAATTATAAGACTTCCGGCACAAAAAAAAAAATCCACAAAATAAATTTCTTACTACAGTAATATTTTTCCAGATGAGTGATACATTGAAAATTACTTCATCCAGATTAATGTTTTAGTATTGTATTTAATTGAACACAAAAAATACAGCATGCACTTGCAATCAATGCGTCTTCAAAAAGAAAAAGTGTTCAACACGAAATAACTGATTAAATTTATACATCGTATCTCGCGACATTTAAACGATATAATCAACAATATGTTTGATCAACTTGTTATATATTAAATTGTTTTCGTCTTTTCTATTCAACAACCAGTTAACCAATACCATTTTTATTAATTACCTGAATTCTAAACTTCTTTGAATTTACTTTTTTGCAATCGGTAATTCTAAAAAATTCCCAAATATTAATAATGATATTATTTACTCTTTTTATGTAAGAGGGTGTTTTAAAATTTTATATAAACAGACATCCTTTCCATTTTAGAATGAAAAAAAAATTATTCTTAATATTTACCTCAAGATCACTCTTTATCCTACTAATATAGCATGTGAACTTTGGAAAGAAAGGTGCTGACTCAGGTGTAATCCTTATTATCAGACAGCGGTTTAAAATTACGAGGTGTGCCCCAAAATAACCCTCTTGCTATATTAGGCAAAACGAAACATCATTATAACTAAACCAAACTTAATATTTATTTCACTTTTTGTATTCACTCTAAATTCCAAAATCATTTTTAAAACATGTTTTATTTCCAAAAATTCTATTATACACACTTATACCAAAAAAAAAAAAAAAAAAAAGGTGGAACAAGCGTTTATTACCTAAATTAGACATATACTGCCAGTTGCAAAATTTCATCAAATAAGGTACACAA
Organism: Argiope bruennichi; assembly: GCF_947563725.1. Taxonomy (NCBI): domain Eukaryota; kingdom Metazoa; phylum Arthropoda; class Arachnida; order Araneae; family Araneidae; genus Argiope; species Argiope bruennichi. Next base: position 26,366,268 of record NC_079163.1, read on the forward strand.
ATGTATGAAAATATATTGATTTATATAGACGTTAATAATAAAAAGTTATAAAAATTGAAGTTTTACATGACTCCCCTAGCAAAAAAGCGTCGATGAGCAAAATGTTTTGCTTACACTAATATATAAACATACAAAATTGCAAAACTTGCTGAGATATCAAAAGATAAATTTATTGACTTGGAACATTTTTCCATACCTCATACTGGTATTTGAGAGAGTTTTTCGTTTATCTTTCTTAGAGATAATATGTATATTACAAAAGATTATTAAATGAGGAGAATCATAAAGCATTTGCTTAATGATGTATTTATTAACTTACGTTAAATTTTGAAAAGTGATTAAATATTACATTAATTGAAGTGAGTAAAAAAACTTATTCAAAATGATCACCTTCGGCATCTATGCATTCATTCTTTTAACATTTGCAGTTATACATATTCTTGCAATTACAAAGTTTTCATCAAATAAAATACATATGCGATCAAGTTCATCTCTTGTGACTTAAAAACAGGCTTTTTGAATCCATCGACAAATCACTACAGAGATCTACAAATATTGCCAAAGTCAATTCAGATGTAATGAAAATCAAAATTAACTGAATAAATCGGTCACCATTTAGCATACAGTTGGGCAAAATGGAACCAACCAAGGAGTTTCTAAAAATTCCACACCAACATTCGTCTGCCCAAATTGTATATTTCAGAAAAGAAGGATTTGATTTTACCTAAGGCAAAGTCCAGTTGTAAAATTCTTGACATTTCCTCAGTATCGAAATCCAAGTATATCAACACCGGATTGGCACAATTCAGTACCTTGATTGTAATTTATTCCATTGTGGATCAAATGCATATTTTATGAAATACAGGTGCTTAAAATATTCAGAAGAGCATTCTTACTACAAATGCACCAACATCCCAACATATTTTTTTAGTTAATGCTTTTATGCATACATACTAAATTTTCATCAGAATTTTGTTCTTCTGACACAAAATGGATTTTTAATTACCTAAAAGAGATTGAAACTTGTTATTGATTCATAGATTATTTTAATATTCAGTAAGAATGTTACTATAAATTATAAACAGGTATATATATATATTCAGAAACATTGAAATCTGAAAATAACGTCGTTTAAAGGGAAAGGCATTAAAATGTGCTTACTCGGCTGAACCCATTAGTTAAGATTATATCTTTCATTTTATAGCAATGCTTTAGTATTAAAATATATGTTTTACAGATGAAAGAACAAAATGGAAATTTCCAATTTTCATCGCGTGCGTGCGTGTTTTACTAATATCTTTACCCACCATCACCAAAAAAAATTCTAATATCTCTAAGAAATCATTTTCGCAATGGTAAAATAACTATAGAATACTGTTGATCTTTTACTTCGGCAATCTTAAGTAATTTAGTCTATCAAATGTTGGCATTGAATGAGAGCACAAAATCATACCTAATCATACCTAACGAAAAGCAATTTTACAGTCGATGAGGATAAATTTCTAATTTTTGAAATATATATTGTATCTTCTTGTATGCCACTCCTTGTCAATCGTATCTATTTGCCTTAGCGTATCAAGCGAACCTTTTGGACCTTGATACCACTTTGAAATAGATCATATCAGCTGCAATTCTGTCTACGTCGTTAGTGAAATAAAATATTCATCCTTTTTCCTCCTTAATTTGCCTTTATAATATATTGAAATTTCACACCTGTGTGATCGCAGTCAGTGACTGTCTGCTATTTCTTTGTTATTCGTGGTGTATCAATCTGAAATATCAGTATCCGAGGTCGTGAAAAGCAGACTAAATGAGGGTAAAGGTTTCTTTTTGTTAAAACAAAGTGATTCATGGTAAAATGCTTAATGTTATTTTCAAGCTATTTGTCAGTTGAATATTACTAGAATGAGAAAACATTAAACCCTAGACATTTCTAAATGTATTTATAGAGAAAATAGTTATACATAATTGTTGAAAAGACAAACAAATTGTGGTTCAGGAATCCATTTTGTTAAAACAGTGTGACAAAAATCTAAATCTTTTCACATTGAACATATAGGGGGAGGGGAAACTATATTCACTTATTTGGCGCTGTTATGCAACTTATTTTAGTGCAAATAATAATAGTGTAATTTAAAAAATTGGTATTATTTACTAATTATAAAGCTAATAGTCTACAAGTGAATAAATCGGATTTATGTCTTGTTAGGTAATTATTTTCTTGTTTCTATTTGTAAAAATAAATTCATTGATTAGTCAGAGAGATTTTGACGGAACACTAATCCGAGATCATCTTTGGAGTGGTAAATCCTTTCGTAACCATTCTTTGTTACTTATTAGACTGTTTGAATAATTAGAAAATGCAAAAACAAACTGGGATTGCATAGAAATGAATGCTCAGAATCGCCGCTAAGTGAGTTAGAGGATGCACAAAGTTGCAGAAATGGCAAGCCAGTATCGATCTTAATTATCTATCCTTTATTTGTTATACTTTACACTTGAACAATACGTGCAAAAATCCAGCTTTACAAAAACTGGTCTAAGTTCTTATCATTAACAGTTATGAACACTTTACATACCGACGCTTAGATAGGAGAACCTTTTCGAAAATACTTTGCATTTCGCAGATATGGCAGCGGCGATTAAGACTTTTCCAGTGTGATCGATATACTTGCCATTTCGGAATTCATAAACTATCTCCGGTTCTCTTACTTCTTATGACTGACATTGAAATCCTAAAAAAGCAATTGTAAACAGCACCTTCTTGTTGATTGCCCTCTCAGGTCAGACTTTCTTAGGTGATTTTAATTTATTTTTGTTTTTCCTACCTACTTTTAATACTTTGAGCTTTTTGAATCTCCCTGTATTTATATCAACACCAAAAACTTCTGACATTTAAATTAGTTTAACTCAAATGCATTGTGTTTATGTTTTAGTATATTTATTTATATGAGCTAACACTTAGTTGCACCATGTATTCTAATACACTTTTATTTTCAGTGTATATATATATAATATGGCAAAATGTGGGGGTCCGATGATCTTAAGCACCCCCCGCCCTTAGGGGTTACAGTTATAAACGGACGAATTGAACATCCTAAGGCCTCAAAGCTGAATTTCGAAGAAATAATAGTGTGCGTAGCATCATTAAAAATCCTTAAAAACTGCTTATTCTTAATTGTCCTTATAAAAAGACCTCAAAAGCAATTTTTTTTTTTTTTTTTTTTTTTGTATATAGGCTCTTACTTTTTCTTTCTGAAGAAATAAAAATAATAATAAATAATTAATTTTAAAAAAAACAGGATTTCCTCCACGCTAGATCTGCTGGGTTGATTATATGGATGTATAATTTTTATAGTGTCTGATCTATAGTGTAGAAGATTTTCCCTGAGTTTAGGGAAACACTGACTGTGGGGGAAAATACATGCCTTTCATTGACTTGACTTTTTTTTCATCTCCTTTGCATGTCTAGAGGGGGGGGCTTTTTCCCCCTTGGATAATTTTATGTATTCTCGGACATGACGTGAATTTGTTTTTAAATTACTTTAATTCACTGTTGCTTTTCTGCGCTTGGTTACTACTTCTTTATAATCATTTGTTATTATATTAATGAATTTTTTTAATATTTTTTACTGCTGGTAATTTTGTGTAGATGTTTTAGAACATTATTACTATATGCCGGGAAAATGTGTATTTAATTCATCTTGAGCTTTAATTCATCTAAACAATTCTGTGAGCCCACTGAATGGTTTATGACTTTTAAAAATAAAGCAGTAAACATTACTAAACAATTGAGAATATCAGCAGCATCTACCATTCGAAATATTACCTATTTTTTGGAAGAACAGAAGGCTAAAGAAATTTCTGCCAATGACATAAAAGAAAGAAAGAAAGAATTTGATTTCTTTGTGACAAAAGAAATCTTTGAAAAGGAAATTGCTGAAATTGAAAGCAAAGCTAATATTCTGGCTCAACAAGCTGGACAAGCAAGAGACTTTTTTTTACTAACAAAATCTAAAGCGTTGCGAAGAACTAGTTATTAGTGAGAAAACTGAAGAGTTGGAGGATTTAGGTAGCAAATTTTTTTAAAGAAACAGAAAACTTTGTTTACGTAATTAATAAAATTTGGAGATTTATATATCAGATTTGTTTTATTTATATTCTTATTTCCCCCCCCCCCTTTCTTAAGAAATTGGTATATAAGTAAAAATGGTGGAGTAATTTTTTTTTTCTAATACTGCTAACTCTAGTGTAATAAAAGTCATTTTAGATATTCAATGAAGTCTTTAGTAAATCTTTGAAAAAGAAATTGCTGAAATTGAAAGCAAAGCTAATATTCTGACTCAACAAGTTGGACAAGCAAGAGACTTTTCTTTACTAACAAAATCTAAAGCGTTGCGAAGAGCTAGTTATTAGTGAGAAAACTGAAGAGTTGGAGGATTTAGGTAGCAATTTTTTTTTAAGAAACAGAAAACTTTGTGTACGTAATTAATAAAATTTGGAGATTTGTATATCAGATTTGTTTATTTATATTCTTATCTTTTTTTTTTTTTTTTTTTTTTCTTTTCCTCCTTCTTAAGAAATTGGTATATAAGTAAAAATGGTGGAGTAATTTTTTTTTTTTTTTTTTTTTTTCCTAATACTGCTAACTCTAGTGTAATAAAAGTCATTTTAGATATTCAATCAAGTCTTTAGTAACATTTTTCATTAAAAACCTGCAGAAAAAAAATATATTAAATAATTTTTTCTTCAGTGTTTGTGAAAATATTCTGCAGTTATTGTTGGTTATCTAATTTCATATTTGTATAAAAATTGGATCTTTCTTGCCCAACTTAGTGAATTTCATAGTAATACCTAGTTCTCTCTAAAACTATTACATTATTGTTGGTTCTTATTTTTTCTCTAAAAGTGCTTAGAAAGTGTTTATTTTTTAAAAATAAAATTGAGTATTCACCCCTGAATAATAGTGTGTGTGTGTGTGTGTGTGTGTGTGTGTGTGTGTGTGTGTGTGTGTGTGTGTGTGTGTGTGTGTGTGTGTGTGTGTGTGCGTGTGTGTGTGTGTGTGTGTGTGCGTGTGTGTGTGTGTATGTGTGTGTGTGTGTGATTTTTTTATCTTATTTAAATATTACTTTATTTCCTTTTTTTTATCTTACATTAACCATATCACTTTAGTCTAAAATTTTCTCTTATTTCCTGATGCAATTCCCACTTTTTTATTTAATTATTTTTAACAAGCGCTCTAAAAAATTGCTGAATCGGAAAATCCCATGCCACGAGCGAAAGGATAAAAATCCCTAACGCCTACAACATTCTTTTAAAGATATCTGATATTCCCTTTTCTAAGTCGACACGTGTCAAAGAAATCCCTATCAGAATCTCATAGTAAAATCACTGAAGGAAAAAATTTCTGTCACTTTTCTCTTGTGTTTTTTGTGCGAACTGACTTATTCCATCTATCGCCTCCTTATGCAAATTGTGGCTATCGTGGTAAAATAAATTGGAGTTCATTCCAAAAGTTTCTTCTTATCGACCACGGATCTGAAATATAACGTGTTAAATCTTCTTAGGGCCTTTCGCGAAACATTAGCCTAGGAGGCACCATATTGTCTGGAGAAAGAATCTTAAGAATTAGGTTGTGAGAATCCTCTCTCGAAAAATTGCTTTCAATAACTATGTAAATGTTTCGCGATTGTATTGTTTGATTTTCGTGTAAAGTCGTTTTAAAATGCGATAATGCATTTTCTTATTAAACTTTCTTTAAAGAAGGGAACTAACTGTGTTTGGAACTTTATAGATTAAAAAAAAAAAAAAATTCTTTCCAAATTTTATTTCAGACTAGCTTGGCAATGCTGTAATGCTCCTACGGTTTGTGATAAAAATTTGACATTAACAGTAATATTGCAAATTCTCTTATGAAAGAAGATTCTTTCTAAACATTTAGTGTTCAGTGCAGCTTTACTACGAAAAAAACACACCTAAATATGATAATTATCTATTTAATGTAATAATGCTTATATACATGAGTACCCAGAAAATAGGTTTACTGTCATTTTTTATCTTATTCAAAAATGAATTCTGAAGAAATATTTAGCGTTAGAAATGATAAAAACAGAAGTCAATATATCTTGTTAGTATCTGGCAATTGCGCCCTCACCCCTTTACCGCTTTCAGTTTGTTTTGTCTTTTGTCAACTTTTGGTGTCAGAAGTACAGATGTTATATATTTGTTAAATTAATAAGTTTTTCAGTATTTAATGGAAGAAATTATATTTTTGATTTATTTGGTTTCGCAATAGATGACTAGAAGTGTGGAGGAAGGAATTGCAGAGCAATTCGTATTAAAAATGAAATTACCGATGCTGAGATGTCGCTGTAGGCAAGGAAGAGGAAATGAAACCGCAAGTTGATAAATACACTCTCCACTGAAATGCTCCTTATGAGTAATCAAGTTCATTGGTTTGACACTTTTTGACTCGAGACGAATAAGTCATCACAGATTAACCTTTAATTCATGAGGTCAAGTGCGGTTGGGGCTTTAAGAGTGTGTGATACTGAATGGCTAATATTAAAGAAATTTACAAGAAAAAGGTACATCCTCTTTGTTACCGGATATAATTTTGATTTTGTTCACTTATTGTGGACTATTTTATAAGAAAAATTAACCTTGTCTGTGCAACGTGAGGGGTGATCGTGCGGAAGATGTTGAATGTCACCACTTTAATGTCGAAAATGGAAAAGATTAAAATTCGGAGCAAAAAATGGGAGGTAATTTATAAATGGAATGTTTTAATACACGAGAGAAGCGATAGCTTTCTGTAGATATGTTACTGTTTTCTACTTTGTGCATATATGTTTAATTTAACTTTTCTATACAACTGTTATGCGAACATTCATGTGTGATTCTGCACATTAAATGAATTAAAATATCTTTCGATCTATCATATTTAAGCATTTATAATACTAAAAAAATTTTAATATTTTTTTTTTTCAAGTTTGTGTTACTAGAAATGTTGTTCAGTTTTTGAAAATACTTTAATTATTTGCATTTAATTTCTTTTTGGAGTAAAAGCTCTTTTATTCCTCAAAAATAATTCACATTAATATATACTTATTGGAAATATTATCTTGTTATCTTACTTAACATGTTAATCATGAAACAAAAAAAAGAAAATGCATGGCTTTTGTATTGTATTATCGTGATTTCATTAATGTATGAAATTTTTAGAAATTGCTCCTGCGTAAAAGCGTGAAAGTTTTTTCTTCTATCTCTGGAGCAGATAGAGCACTTAAGTCGAAATTTAATTTGTTTACTTCTGAAATTAATTTATTTAAATCCTGATATTTATTTTAAACATTTGCTTAAAAGTGATTAAACTTGTTTAATAAATGTCTATCGTTTAACATAAAGACATTCCTGCACAACTTTTTCTAGGCTCTTTCAACCATAAATGTAACTTGTATTTTATTGATTTTAGTTAACTTTTTGTAAATAAGACTGAAGTAAAAAAAATTAAACGCTTAAAATAAAAATTTTGAAACACGGATATTTTTCAAAGTTACGATGAAATTCGCTAACCCTGTTTTTCAGGATAAAAACTCTTTTTACCGTAATGTTTTATTGTACTCTCTATAGACCGAGTGTCTGTCCTCCGTATGGCACGTACCTAGATTGGACTTCACTCAAATTACTTATCCGTGAACATTACTTCTCAAAACGCGCGAGATGTTTTGCTGTCACGCGAAACTGTAGTTAGCATCGCATCTTGTATTCGCCGTTTTTCATTGAAAAAAAGATGCGGTTTCAGACATTTTTCTTTCATTTTATCAAGTTTGCGACATCGTATTCACGGGAAGAGAAATAAAGCAAAAATTTTTCTCATGAGAAGAGAAGTCCTTCAAGAAATATTTTGGATTTAACCGTCTCCATTGCATATAAATTGATTTATTTTAAAATAATTCTGCCGTTATAATATCCTGCACGTTCAGCATCTTCGAACAATGTCAATCTTCTTACGTAACAGAGAAACCGGACTTGCTCTTATAGACTTGTATTATATGTCTGTGACCATATTTGACAAAAAAACTTTTTCAGAAAAGCAATTCAGTGCTATTTATATTCTCTGTCGCTTAGCCTTTTTCTTCCTACTCGAACTCGCAGTGGCGGATTCGTTTCTTCATTTAGAACGGCACTGTACTGGATTTATCAGCTTATTCTGAATCCTCAGCCCCTGGTGATTTTATGCGATCATATGAAATTGTAGGAAATATGATAAAAGCTGCATATTTTATACTTTCTTAAATTGATATTTAATTTTTATTATAAGAGAATCTAATCGAGAGTTAATGGGAAAGCAGCTTTATTAGCCCAATGAAATTAAATATGAGAATGTGTGAGCTCATGTGTGAAGGCGAATAGGAAACCTGGCTGTTATCCTATTCGCCTTCCAAGAATGAACTCAGTAATGGTAATAAAAAGTTTATCTTCATATTAGTAATGGAAAATTTCATCACTTGCTAACTTTAATGGTTAAAATATCTCTTTGCTCTTTATAAGGTCTGATGTTCTCATTTCTGCCCTTCTTAATACTTGCCGCGAAGATCCATTATCGCTATCTATACATGCTTGTTTCTTGAAGAAACATTTTAACATAGAGGGAGTGATAGATAAATATTATATTTAAAGGAACATTGAGTTTTTTTTTTACTGAAGTCATAGTTTTAAAATCTAAATTTAGTGTATTGGCTGTTGGTCAAAATCATGAGAAAAATTTATTAGTTTCGTGCCTGATTAGAAAAAAAAAAACTAAAACTGATTTTTAAACAAAATAAGGGAGTTAATTTTTTTATTGTTATTATTACTATTTTGAAAGATAACAGCCATTTTCTAAATTATCTTTGCATTTTTTCATCTTTCTATCTGTTCTTTATGTGCAAGTCTGCCAAGATAGCATAACAGTTGATTAATTTTGTGATATTAATTTTTGAAACTTTAATAAAATATTTATTTCCGACAAAAAATGTGCCTTTTTCGTAAGCTTCTGCACCTTAATCATTCTCTATATATGGAAACTTGGGAATTCTGAATTCTTCATTTAAATTCTCGCTAGTGATCGTTCTCTCGCTATTCAAAGGCGATGACCTGCCATCTTAACTGAAAAATATCGATTCCTGTAAACTCTTAGGAGTTCGGTTATTTAATGTTCGGAGTAGGAATAGGCCTAATTCCACAAAACAGAATAAATAATAATTTGTCATGTTCTATAGGTAATTTCTCCTATTTTACGTATTAGATTTGTCATAGGCTGTCGCTAAGTAATGCAAACGATATAATGAGAAGTCACGAACAATCAAATTAATCACATATAAAAAATATTGAAATATCGATATTTTAAAACTATAACTAATTTATGCATTTATATCAATATTGTATTTATTGTAAATAAATTGGAATTTTTTTTAATTCATTAAATAAATTACAGGATACTTGGGGAAAAGTTTCATATTTGAGTAGATTTTTTTGCTCTTATTTGAAAACAGAATAAATAAAGCCCTCTGTAAATAAATAAAAAAAAATCTTCATTTACTTACGTTGGCATACTCTTTGTATAGACATTTTATAGTTTTAAAATTATTATTGAAAATTTTGACGTTGGACAGAGCGTTAAAAGGGGGGGGGGGGAATTAATCGATGCATGATTTTATTGGAGTTAAAAGGCTCGTATCCTCCTAGATCTATCTCCCTTCTTTTTCCCATAATACCTTATTTGACCTTTCTAAATAGAGTAGCTGCAATAGTACAACATTCTATGGCATTGCAGCAAACGTAAACTTGTATGCATAGAGTTGAATTAGTAATAAAGTGATTGCAACCCTATTTTGGTGTCGGACAAGATAAAATCACGTGACTTCGGGAGAGAATTTGTATTCGCTGTGACCGCATTTTTCATTCTCCATTATATTTCAATTGCAGATTATTTCTCGTTTTTAACTCTTACATTTTAAAGCTTATTTAAGCCATGATTAACTCTTGCTGTGCAATTGGATGCAAAGAAAATTCTTCTAAGGATTGTCCTGTATCATTTCACAGCTGTGTAGAATAAACATATTCTATTTATATCTATTTAAAGTCAGTTTAAAAGTTCGTAATTTGGGTCAGTCAGGGATTTTGATGTTATAACTGAATAATATTTCATAGTTTGGTTTAGTTATTGTATTTAATTTAGTTAACTTGTTATTAAGCTTCATTTAAACTGATATAACTGCATTATATTTTGCTACCCGCTTTACTTTAATCTCGAATGTGTTGCACGCGCTTGGCTGCAAGCTTGGCATGATTTATTTTCTCTTCAATATATATAAACATTTTTGACCGATTAATAATTGTGTATTTATTTTAATGCAAATAAATTTACTTATTATTTCCACTATGTTGTGCTTTTTTACCATAAATATTCGAATCGTATTATACCGTGAACGATATTAAATCATTATTGTGAGTGAAATAGTAAAACTAAAACGTATGTTTTATTGAAAATGTTATGTAGTAAAATATCATAAATGTGATAGTAATAATTGCTTGTATTTATAAAATTTAATTAAAATCTAAAAAGAACTAGTGGATATTCTAAAGGTAAGAAACTATTAAAGAAAGAAATGCTAACTTTATAGATAAAAATTTTGTCTGAATGTCAACATTTATTAAAAACTTGCTATACGTACATATCCTAAAATCACCGTTTTCGTAAAAATTTCGAATTTCTGTATTATTTTGTATTAAAGTTAACACATTTAAGATTCCAAAAATGAATTACTTATGTTTCTGCCGTAGTTAAAAGCAAAGTTACCGGCAAAATTATAAACCAGAAGCGAAATTTTAAATCTGATATTAACAAGGGGAAGGCACGATGTTTAAAATTGAGTTTGAAATGAGATTTTGTGTAATGGTAGTAGTATACATTTAAAATGTTCATTCATAAAAATGTTAAGGCTCAGTAACCAACCTTGAAACTTTCAATATAGCTTATATACTAATAATGTGCCGGCGTCCTGGCATAGGGGTAACGCGTCTTCCCCGCGATCTGGGCGTCCTGGGTTCGAGTCCCGGTTTGGGCATGGTTGTTCTTCCTTTGTTCTATCTGTGAGATGTGTGAATGTGCCCTCCTGTAAAAAGGGGTTGTGCAAGCGAATGAGAGATGCGTGAGTGGCAAAGTCGTACTCTTGGCCCTAGTTGGCGCTACTATAAAAAACAAGAGACGCTCCCCTCCGGCTTAAGTGCCATAAGAAACAAACAAACAACAACTAATAATGTGTTACCGTGAGCGAGCGCTCGAATAGTATAGTGATTAGAGCACTGGAGTAGCATTCGCGAGACCCAGGTTCGATCCTGGGCTAGGTTTATTATTATTATTATTATTATTATTTCAAAATAATTTAACAGTTTTAATTAATATCTTTTTCATTTTTTATGTAAAAATAAATATTTATTTTCCTAATTCTTGGATTAAAATTTAATTTTTAAAAAGAAAAATAATTATAAATGCAAATGTATTTTTTAAATATTTAGGGGGAAAAAAAGACTTGGGTCACTTTTATAATCTATTTTTATAAAAGTTTTTTTTTTTTATCTGTTTGAGATAATGATAGAAGTATTTGAACATGTAATGTAAAATTAAAAGATGTTTTTTGGTAAATAAAAGAAATAAAATGTTTACTTAACGAAGAAAAATAATTACTTTTAATTAATGCAAAAAACAAAGTGAAAAACTAAACATGATTAAAATCAACAAACTCGGCTATTGATGATATGAAAAAGAAAAATTATTTTCGAAACCAGTTTGCTTAGTAGAATGATAATCTCAAAACAAGAAAAGAATAAATAAATAAACTTTTCAAGAAATAAAAATTGACCGGACCCAATGCCGGGAAGCAAAAAATTGCACGACAGATTTTGAGTATGCCAAGATTTGCGATATGTCGCCAAAAAAAGGTATTCTTTCTCTCAGATTCTCCCTAAGTCACGTGACTCATGTTGGGTGCACTTGTTTCGATAAGAAACATACGACTAGCTCCCTCCATTTATATATCAGCTCTATACTTGTATGCTGAACGAATATTCTGTCACGCAATTATATTGCAACTCTTTTCCCAAACACTCATTTTAAGAACGCTATTCTAGTGTCACCTCTTTTTAATTTTCTCGTTTACAAAGGAAAAAGTATTGTATATCTCTCTGAATCAGGGTCGTAGTATTTATTTTTAGAAACACATAGAAGAGCTTATTGAACTGACATTAGTTTCAATGAAATTTAAAGAGGATTAATTGTGTATTAAATTTTAAACACAAAGTTTATTTATTTATTTCCTAAGCATCTCAAAGTTCTAAATGATGAAAATATTTCACTTTTAACATTTAAAGAATAAAGAAACACTAAAAGCAGCAGAAGATGGTTTATAATAAACTACCATTATCCCCAATCATCCTATATTGGCAATAAAGTACCAAAGTATACACCTTTTATTATTATTATTAATTTATGAGAGTGGTTGTTTTAAAGTGTCATCAATTATTTTAAGTAAATTAAAAAACAGAAACATAATTTTAGTTTAAAATATGAGAATGTAAGGTTTTGTTTTACATTGTAAATAAATTCTTTTAATTAAATAAATTTGCAATCTATTCCCTAATCTAAATTTACAGTCTTTCAGTTCTACTGTTTTATTTCATTTTTGATTACCAAAAAAACAATATTCGCAAATTCTTCCATAGGTTTATTTCAGAATGTGTGGTGTTGATTATTATTAAATCAGAAGTTCTAAAAGCATTATTTGAGCGAGAATTCATCGCCACTGAGAGAATAACTTTCTTGAAAGTTTTGCAGTATTATGATAAACCTCTAATCGTATCTTGAAACAGCTAATTTTATCTTCAAAACCAGCCACCATTTGTCCCCCTCCCCCTCTTTTTTAACGTTTGTATTTAGTTACTTTGATTTTGTCACTGGTAGTAAATTCCGACTGTTTCAGTGTGAAATTACAGTCGATAGTGAAAATTATTGTGAGTTGATAGCTCGAAAGGCAAGAACACTGCAAACATTAAATGGTATGCATTAAAGCATTTAATTTCAGAAGTTTCTTCGATTACAGCTAATTAATCTTTTTAATTTTTCATTTCTTAGTTATTTTAGTTTGGGGACCATTTGGTTATAATATTTAGTTTCTCTTTAAAAACTAACTCCTCTTTTTCTTCAAAATGAGAAATTTAAAAAAAAAATAGATAATAAGTTGATGGTATAATGTCCTTTGCAGACACTGTTACACCACATTCTGTAATTAGCTAACTGATACTGGTGAATGTTCGTGCAGAAAAATGATCATCATCAAATTTCAAGGACACACATAAAAGAGAATGTCGATGACTTTTTTAAAATAGCCGTCCAAAAATGTTAAGATTGATTGATTGCTCTTTCATGATTCAAATGCCAAGTGTCTATCTGCTTGAAAGAGGCTAAATATCTGTTATCTTTTTTTCGCATCTTAACCAGTAGAATGATTTCGGTTTTAAATTCATTCAAATTAACTTTTAGAGTTTCATTTAAATCTTTGAAAAGGGTATCAATAAAAACGCTGTCCTGTTAATTTCTGTTAATAAAAAAGTTATTTCTTATCTTCCCGATCTCCTGGAGATTTTGAAATCTTTTATTTCTTTTTTTTTTTTTTTTGTCTAATTTGTTTTTTTTTATATATATATATATAAAGAGGCCAACTTATACCAAGTAACCATCAGTAATTAATGGTAGTGTTCTTTTCTCGGCTTCCTCGTGTTGTTATTCAATATGACGCAGTATGTAATTATTTGCTTCGTAGTGTAATGAAAGTAATAAAAAGTGCATTCTGCACATCCCTTTAACCATACTACCATGATACTAATCTACCAATTTTACTTATTTTATCAATAGCTGGTCAACTCGGTGACAGATTTGATCCAAAATTTGACATATACTATCTATATTGTTACGGATTTTCTTCACCTGTCGGGTTCGCTTCTATAGTGTAGTGTATGGTATGAGAACACACAGTCAGCTGGCCTCAGTAGAAAACAACGACGTTTATTTACACGAAGAGCACGAGTACACAAAGACGACGAATACACAGACGACAAATATTTACAGCCGAGACGAACACAGGACAACACACTATAGCAGACAGTAGCCCACAAGTAATCGTCCACAGCACACGAAACGGCCAGAAAGAATCCAGCAGGAGAGGGGATCCTCGGAGCTTCGCTCTACGGTCTCTCCAAAACGGCTGAACCTCCCACTGTCTCCTTGCTTTAACTGCCGACTCACTACTGGGTACTACACAAAAGATACGACGATGCTTCCTCAGTAGACAACAGAATTTGATGCTCACAGCTCAGCTCAGCACTCGCTCCACGCAACGTTGGCACTCCTCTGTTGCTTCGCTATCCTCTCGACGACCACAGCTTGAGAGTGCCGGCCTTTTATAGTTCCCTGGGGCGGGCCTAGAATCTTCTAGACCAATCAAGCGTATCTCGGTTCCTAATGGACGGATCGATAAAATTCTCAAAGTTTAGAGCATTGTCCATTTTGTCGCCAAACTCTGGGATCATTGGCTTGGCATCCGGCTGCATCCAATACGGATGACTGTAAATCAGACTTTTTTATGATAACACTATTCGTGATGGGAAGTAAAATTACAGGTTTGTAACAATATTGCTGGTGATAAAATCTATGTCAAATTTCATCAATCTTATTCACGCCGTTTTGAAATTATATATTCATTTGCACAGTTATGGGTAAACTGATTTCTCGTTGACGGATTTCGCCCAAATTTAGATAGAAATTATCCATTTTGGTGTGAAGATCGCATACTAAATTTCACTGTGAAACAAACATAATTTCAAAAAAAAAGGTTTCCCTGACTAAGGGAGGCCTAAAATGATGAATTCTTCAAATTCTCGAGGTCAAACCTTTTGACGATTACTATATTTTGTCTTCGTGTACAAGAAAAAACAAGAAGAAAAAATAATTAGAAAGATGAATTACATTTCTTCTTGAAAATTAATTTTGTTTTGCTTGCTTCAAAAAAAAAATTTGAAAATTAACTTTTCGTAGTTTGTATTAAAGGCTTCAGAAGATTGAAGGTTTCATTTATAGCTTATATTCGTTTTGAAATTAGATTATCAAATAGGTTTTTCTGTACATTGATAAGGAGAATATTTTGATTCTGAGCGCCGATTTATTTCCTTTTAAACAAGAGTGCAGTGAACCCTTGCCGAGCGTATATATAGAATGCGGTTTGGTACAACCATGTTATCTGAATTAAAAAATCTTTAACTTATCGAATGCTAGAGTTTTATTTATAAGCAGATCAAAGCTGGCATCAGCTCTGGCCAGAAGTCGCCAACAATTTTTAAGATTTTCCATTGACTAAAAATGAAGTCAAAGAAATCGTATAAAATGCAAATGCGGTTGGTGGCGAAGAATTTTAAAATATGAAAAATGCAAGTCATAGAATTGATAGAGAAATGACGAATGAAAAATTCATTGATCTTGATAACACTAGTTGATTATGAAAGCAGCGATAGGGAAAAAGACACTTTTACCTTATTATAAGCCAAAGGAACTTCTGATTTTGAAATGGAAATTGACTAAAATGAAGAAAGAGGATGACACTCTGTGATAATCACGGAAACAAATAAATAGTTGTGTCTCAGTCATTTTTCCAGCTTTAAGAATAACAATAATAATCGTGTCATGTCCTCCTTATTAACTGTAATAAAAATTATTTCCATTACTATTGGTTTTAAGTTTTTTTTTTTTTTTTTTTTTTTTTTTTTTTCCCTGGACGTTTAACTGTCCGGGGCGCTTCTTTACCTCACGAGTAATAATGTAACTTGTCGAGGGTTTACTGTATTTAAAAGTTTTTTAAAATGAGTTGCTTTATTTACATGTATATTGCTTAATGGAAGTAACATTTTAATGTCATTTGATGTCTTAATTTCGTTAAATTTCTATTCAGATTGGTTTTTAATATTGGCATCGTTTCCTCAGTAGCTTTAATTAAAAACCTTCCAGTGCTAAAATTTATTTCAAGTTTATATATTAGCATATGATGTTGTAAGCATGAAACTTGTAATGAGTGAAATCGAATTTATAAAATAAGCAATGTTATGTCTTATTCTCTTTAACATTCTCATTTTGAGGGAGTTTTTTTTTTTTTTTTTTGTTTGTTTGTTTGTTTGTTTTGTTTGTATAACGTAATGGCAATAGAATATTTCATATTTCTGTATCATCATTTCAAGAGTTTAGAATAAAAATTATAAATAAGTTTTTATAACTATTTTTATAAAGTACTACACAGTCGTGTCATAATTTTATGATGACCACCACGTAGGTTAATGCAAACATATATTATTCTGAGAAACCAGTTTGTTGAAAGGCATGTAAAGAGGGTTTCAGAGTACAGGCTCGCATAGTAATAGTTGTCGTAATGGATAAGTTACGCTATTTAAATGACAATGAAAAGGGTATGATAATCGTGTACACAGCAAGCAGCGGCAGCATTTCTGAAACCTTAGCTTTTGTAAAGTGTTCACGTAGTGCTATAATAAATGTGTACAATAACTGGAAGAATCAAGAGAGTATGCAATCCACGCGTGCAAGTTGTGGGAGCACCACGCACCATTAATGATAAGAGTGAGCGACACGCTCCCATCGATGCATTGATGGCCAAATGAATCAGCAATGCACCATAAAACTATCTAGGACAACTGTCCAACGCGTTGTATTGCGTATTTGCTTTCGAGGCAAACATCTGATTTCAGCACCCATGCTGATAAGAGTGCATTTGCATTACAGTACAAACATTGAACCCTTGAATAGTGAAAAAAGATTGCTTTTTCAGACGAGCCTCGTTTTCTACTGCACCGGATCAATGGGCGCTGACGTATTCGCCAAGAGACATCAGGAAACCAACTTCCAGAAAATATTGTAAGTCACCAACAAAGTAGAGGATGCAGTGTGTTGGTCTGGTGCATGTTTTCTTGGCATGCTGTAAGTCCATTAAACCCTGTGGAATGGGCCTTTAATAGCTGTTCATACTCATCTATCGTTGAAGTACATCCTTGAATGGCAAATGAATATTCTGCGAATGATAGCGTGTTTCAGCCTGGATAATGCTACACGCCATGTTTCCAAAAGTGCATGATTCAAGAAGCGTGAGGAAGTGCTTTAGTAATTACCTTGTCTTCCGAATTCCCCAGATATTAATTCTTGTGATAATATGTGGAAACATCTCAATCGACATATCGGAAGGAAGACCCTCTACTTCGGAATCTTCGCGAGTTACGTGATGCTTTACTGTTCTCATAAATATATTTATGATAATGAATTATAAATTAAAGACTAAAAAGTTGAAAATAATTAAAATGGCAAATCTCTACTTTTTGACACTCTGATAAAAATGTATTTTAAAATCTGTTTTTATTAAATTCATTATATTTGGAATGAAATAAAAATGCAGTTACAAAGCAGAATATCATAAAATTAAATTTAGCGAGAAACTACATGGTTGGAGGTTAAGTTACACTACTTTTATTACTAAGTGCCATGCTTTTAAACATTTTCTCATCTATCAAGAATGTTTACCTATTATTGTTATTTGTTATTAATGAAATTTATTATATTTCACATTTTTTTTTACAGATGTGACAAGATGCTGCATAGAATAAAATGTTCCAAGCAGCAGAATCTGAGTATGTCTCCTAATGTAAAGATTGCTGGATGAATTCTTTTATCAAAGCAAAAATTAATGCTGCTTCTAGTCTGCTCCCCAACAGCATTAATAGTGAACAAAGGTACTCTTTATTGTTTTATTTAATAATTATTATTCTGTAATTGTTTGTTGTTAATACACATAACATGGAATTTCTCATTTTTTTATGCAGAACATATTACTAAAAAATGTAACTGACTTTGAGATTGTGAATAGATTCCTTCTTGTTATAATGAAAAATTATCACAAACATTGTAAGCGGATTTTTGTCCCCCATTTAAAATTTTATAATTAGTTATATTTTTTGATAAACTGAAAAAATAATAATTCATTGAATATGGCAAAATTCTTACTGATAGATTTGACTTGTTTACCATTCACACACAAATTCTAATACACTCTTTAAAACTGCTTTTCGTGCTATTTGTGAATACACCTTTCTTATATATATTGTTTTGAAAATCAAAAAAAGTAATTGATGTATGTACTAAAAAACTCTAATACTATGTATTTTAATTAATATGTATTCAAAAATTTATTATGAGATTTTGCCATTTTAGTAACTGAGTTCACATTTATAAAAGGTTTCTTTTGTATTGATATTTTGAAAATGTTGCAATATAATTGAATTTACATAATAACTTCTCATCCGTTCAAAACTAGTGATAAATTTTTAACCTTATTGCAGTACTGTTTGTTTAAGTTAATTATGTGCCACTTTTGTAGCCATCTATAATTTGTGAAATAACACTTATTTGTTTATATGAAGCTTCGGTATCGAAATTTAGTGATAGTAAATCAATAATTAAATGTTCCTTGTTTTTTTGTGTGGACTGTAATTATATTCATTAAGTGCACTTTCACAGTTATTTGAGTTTGTGAAATTTAAAAAAATAATATGGAAACTCAAGAAATATCTATTAATTTTTTTAATTTATATATGAATTCAAAAAATTTGCAAAAAAAAAAAATGGATCAGTGACAAAATCTAGATGTAAACTACATTATGTGTAACATTGAAAGAATCCTTCTGCTTTCATTATGTTTACTTCAATAATGCCAAACATGGCCAATGTATGTCACATATACCATGGTCTGACAATTAACAGAGGGGTGTTTCAATCATTTCTCATCTATGACTCACTAAAATATAAACCCATACCAGAAAATTATTCTTTAAATGAATTCACTGTATATTCGCTAAAATAACATCCTTTATTTTTGTTATCCAAAATTAGTACTAAATATTGGGTGAACATGTAATGATTATTTAATTTAAATGCTAATTAATTTTCTAATTTTTATCTTAAATTAGCCCATGTTAACTTCATTCTGAAATGTTCACTTATTTCCTGTTCCAAATCCCACTGTTTTATTTAATTATTTCAAACATGCGCTTAAAAAAATTTGCCGACACCGTTATTTCCTGCGACGAGAGCGAAGGGATAAAAGTCATTAACATCCTCGCTTCTTTTTCAACGATACAAAAGTTTTCCTTACTTAAAGCGACACGTATCCCTATCAGAATCTTGAAATACTCCCACTAAAGGGGGAAATTCTGTCTCTTCCTTATCTACTGGTGCGAAAGTACGCATCACGCCTGTGTAAAAATTTACCTCCCGTGGTCGAAACTGATTTTTTTTTTAAATCATTCAAAAAGTTTCTTCCTTTTAGCCATGTAATTATCAAAATTATACCACATACAAATAGGTAAATGTACTAATAAATATATGTACTGCTTGTAAAGGTAGTAAATAAAAATCTAGACTTGAATTATATATTATATTTCGTTAATATATTTGGGTTCATTTTGTTTTAAACTGTTTACTACTATATTGAAAATTGTGTTCTGCCAAGCAAAACTTCTGTTTTTATTCTTTAGTTTAAAAATAACATTACCAAAGTAAAATAAGTTTTTATATTTTCATTGTAGTGATTCACCGATGAGGGTACGGATTAGCCTCAAGCTGCTGCTGGTCGTTTTTACCATAGTTGTTATTTTTACCACATTTTCTTATTGGACAAACTGTGGAACAATTGTCACTTCTACTGAGAAGCAGTGGCATATAAATGAACCTTGCAACAAACAGTCAGTGAAAAAATCCGAACCCTCAAGTGCAGATTTCTTCCGCTTGGAGGAAAATGAAATAGATGAAGATTTACCTGATGGAGAGCAACATGTTAATTTAAGAAGTGAGCTTAGAGCGCTGGAAGAAATAGAGTGTTCCATAAACGATGAATATTCTGTTTCGTGCAGACAGGACAATGGAGAAGTTTATGTTCCATTCTCATTCCTTCACAAATATTTTGAAGTTTATGGAAAGATAGTGAAACATGGGGGTGTGGATAAGTTTGATTGGCAACACAGTTATTCTAAAGTATATTTTCCCAAGCAAAAGTATGATCCAAGCAGTGTATTTCTTTGGTTTGAGAATTACAATGTTGAAGTACGAGATCGAGTAAAGTGCATCAGTGGCAGCGAAGGTATGCTTTTTTGTTTATAAATTGTATGCCAAATTTACCCTCTTGATTTTATTGGGTTTTTTTGTTATTATTTTTTAATGTAAATTTGAACGTTTCCTTGAAACATTTCTAAACCATTTTCTACAAGTTTCTTATAATATAGTGGTTAGCATTAAGTCGATCACGATCGACCAGTGGACCACCAAGATATTTTGAGGTGACCGCCTTTACTAAGACCTAAGACATGCATACTAAAAGAAACATATTTATAGAACACCGATATAATATAAATTATATATTCTCTTTATCTCTTGAAAAAAACGAAGTTTTTCTTCTTTAAATGATAAAATTTTAAAAACACGTTGTTCAGAACGTAAGTGTGGTTTAATCCTAGTTCTTAGCTTGTATTTTGCAAGAATAAAACTCCGCTTAACAAAAACGAAATATTTATTAATAAAACATAATAACAACTTCACACGCGACCAGCGTGCTGATATTCTAACAGCTGTTGTTACAAGTGAGTAAGTACAAATTAAAAATTGATATCACATTATTTATACCATGAAGATCAGGTCCAGTTTCAGTTCACTTCACAGAAATACTGATCAATATAGTAGCGCCGTCACAGTAAGAATAACTTTTGGAATCTAATAGAAGAAGTAAAGTCTCCTAATTTAAAAAAAGTTGCATATCATTTAATATCGTTCTTTGGGTCTACCTACCTGTGTGAATCAGCACTTTCAACGATGAATATAATTAAGGGGACATATCGTCTCGTCACGCGGGCGACCACTTATAATCCAGTGCAAGATTAGCAGCTAGTAATTATATACCGAGATATTCAATATTGGTAGATAGTATACACACTAAGTCTTCTACTAACTATAACTACGAGAACTAACTTTAAATGAAAATATTTTTTAATGTATTTCGAACTAATATTAAATGCATGACTTGATATTATATTTGTTAGTTATGTTGGTAAGTACATATTCCGTATTTAGTATTGAATTATAATAAATATTGTAGAGCTTTTTTTCAGCTCATCACACTTACACCACTGGGTGAACCACAACACCAACAAGTAGCCCATACCCTGGGAAAGTCAGCCCACCCCTGTTATAATATATTAAAGTAGTTTGTGATGTGCTAATTTTTTGCATTGAATTGATAGAACTGATTAAAATGAATGCAAATGTTAAAACACTTTGAGGAACTTTAAAAGAAAATTAATGCAATTTTAACTGATAATTGGCAATTTTTACATTAAAAAAATTTTGTTAACGAAAAGTGAACAACATATTCTTGTGAGACATTTAACAAAAAAAAATATTAGAAGAAATGGTTGCATTTGATACAAAAGTTATTCTAATGCATCTAACAGAGAAAAAAATTGCTTGCTATAAATATGACATAATTTTGTTAGAATTCAACTGAGCTAAAATCTTTAATAGCCTTTATTGTGAATGAAATATTTTATACAAATATTAATAAACACCTTTTAGCTGATTTAATGATACTAGTCCAATTTAGCAGAAATGCCCAAGTAGTTGCTTAATTACCATATCTTCTACTTAAAAGCATTGTAAATGTTTACTTTTATTTAGACATTTAGCCTGCTGCTTGTTATTCCTGATTAAAAACAATTTCAATAAAATTAGAAGAGTCATAAAAAATGCTGATTTTAAAAATAGACATGGTTAAAATTAATCAAATTCATTAATCAGATTCTCATATATATATATATATTTGTAATGATATTTTAACTCTAATTTCAATTTAATTAATTTTCAAGATTTTATCTTAATTTAGCCCATAGTAACTTCATTCTAAAATATTCTCTTATTTCATGATCCAATTCCACTGTCTCTACTTAATTAATTCAAGAGAAGCTTTGTTAAATTGTTGAATCAGTTAAAATCTAACTTTCCCACACTACGCGTGAAGAGATAACATACCGCTGATCAAGCAAATTCTTTTTTAAAATCTCCCTGTGTTTCCCCTACCTTGTCCACCCGTATAACGAAAATCCCTATCGAAATTTCATAATACATTAGCACTGTAAAGAAGTATTTTACCTATCAAAATCATAGGTTATATAAGACCAGGGATAAAATGTCTAAGAGCTCTTCCCTCATTCCTTTCTGTGTCGTTCTGTGTGCTCGTCGCTTGTACATATGCTTGCTTCTTAAAAATGAAATAAAACGACGTCACGAAATTAAAAGTATCTTCATTGTCTTCAAACTGCATCCTACTTCACGTAAAATATTACATATTTATATTTCTTAAAGTAGGTATAAATTCAAGCGCATTTACATAATATTTTGTATGCAATATTTTTATACCTTACAAGCTACTTTTGTAATACACTCATGTCCATAAATTAAGGATAATTCAGAGTCACGTGGAAATCGAACTCTAAAATACATATATCACCCATAAAATGACTACACACATGTTTAGTTTTTTACATTGTTTTTGTGCATTAATTAAAAGTGATTATTTTTCTTCTTTAAGTAAACATTTTATTTCTTTTCCTTACCTAAAAACAACTTTTAATTTTACATTACATGTTCAAATATTTTTATCATTATCTCATACAGATAAAAAAAAAACTTTTATAAAAGTGACCCAAGTCTTTTTTTTTTTTTCTGAATATTTAAAAATATGCATTCATATTTCTAATTAATTTTCTTTCTAAAAATTAAATTCTAATCCAAGAATTAGGAGAATAAATATTTATTTTTGCATAAAAAAATAAAAAAGATATCAATTAAAACTGTTAAATTAATTGAAATAATTTAGGAAAAAAAAAAAAAAAAACACTAACCCAAAATCGAACCCAGGTATTTTGAATGCTACGCCAGTGCCTTAACCACTGAACTACTCAAGCGCTCGTTCGAGTTATACATTATTAGCATAAAAGGTAATTTGAAAGTGTTAAGGTTGGCTATTGAGTCTTAATATTTTCATAAATAAACATTCTAAGTGCATACTACCATTATACAAAATCTCATCCCGAACTCAATTATAAACCTCGTGCCTTCCCCTTGTTAATATCAGATTTAAATATTTCGCTTCTGGTGTATAGTTTTGCTGGTAACTTTGCTTCTAACTACCGCAGAAACAAAATTAAATCATTTTTGGAATCTCAAATGTGTTGATTTAAAACAAAATAATAAAAAAAAAATCGAAATTTTTACGAAAACGTTTTAGGGTATGTGCATATCGCAAGTTATTAATAAATGTTACCATTCAGACAAAATTTTTATCTGTAAAGATAGCATTTCTTTCCTTAATAATTCCTTATCTTTAGAATATCCACTAGTTTCTTTTTGGATCTTAATTAAAATTTATAAAAACATGCAATTACTGCTAGCACATTTATGAAATTTTACTATATAACAGTTTCAATAAAACATACGTTTTAGTTTCTCTATTTCATTCACAATGATGATTTAATATCTTTCACGGTATAATACGATTCGAATATTTATGGTATAAAAAGAAACAACATATTAGAAATAATAAGGAACTTTATTTGCACTAAAATAAATACACAATTATTAATCGGTCAATAATGTTTATGTAAACACTTGTATTGGCGAGAAAAAAATCACGCCAAGCTTGTAGCCAAGCACTTGCAACACATTCGAGATTAAAATAAAGCAAATAGCAAAATATAATGCAGTTACATCAGTTTAAATGAAGCTTAATAACAAGTTAAATAATTTAATACAATAACTAAAAGAAACTATGAAATATTATTCAGTTATAACACCAAAATCACTGAGTGAATCACGAGGTTACGAAATTTTAAATTGACTTAAAGTGGATATAAGTAGAATATGTTTATTGTACATACCTGTGAAATGATGTAGGACTATCCTTAGAAGCTTTTTCTTTGCATCCAATTGCACAGCAATAGTTAACCATGGTTTAAATAAGTTTTAAAATCCAACAGTTAAAAGCGAGAAAAAAATCTGCCATTGAAATATAATGGGGAATGGAGAATACAGTTACAGCGAACACAAATTCTGACTCAAGATCACGTGATTTTATCTTGTCCTACACCGAAGTAGGGTTGCAATCCCTCTATCGGTACCTCAGCTCTATGGGTAGAATTATCGGCCGTCTGGAATGTGGGCGTACCCAGCTGGAAGTATCCGAGGAACTTGGAATCGCCCAGAGTGTCTGTCATCTCCAGGCCTTGGCAACGATTCCAAGATGATGGTACTGTGAGTAGACGTTACAGCACAGGTCGCCCTCCAATTACAACGCCGAATGAGGACCGGTATTTGGCAGTTACTGTCAAATAAAAAGACGGAGCACAGCATTAGACCTGTCTCGTCAGCTCTCATAAGCCACTGGTACGACAGTTTCAAGGCAGACCGTGTACAGACGCTTAGGACAGATTGGTCTATATGCTCGTAGGGCTGTCAGATGTGTTCCACTTACTGCAACTCACTGTCGCCTGCTGTTAGCCTGGAGTAGAGCAGGGGTGTTTGTGCTCCGGGGAAACCCCGGAATTCCGGGGATTTTGAACTTCGATCCCCAGAATTTCCGGGGATCGTCGTTCAAAAGGAAGCAGGAATAATAATGAATTATTTATTTTGATCTGGGTAATTTTGTTTGCTTTTAAAGCAGAAAACGCAAGGTCAGTGTGTGTGGTGAAAACTTTTCCTTTCTTTCTCCAAAGGCAGTGATAATGCGTGAAAAGGAGGAAAAAACTTCTTTTTTGTTCTTTCCTTATTGCGAGTTATGACTCATTCCCCCGGTTCTCGGACATTCTCTTCTGGATTCTTTTCGGCAAGTAGGCGCGGCAGAAAAAAAAGGGGGAGACTTCGTTCGACCAGATGTGCGATAACGTGACTCTGGGTTCAAAGGTCTTATCTCTACTGGCGTGGCGCCAATAAGTAGAGAAGGGGGATTTTTCGCCGTATTAGCTATTTGTCATTGATCGCTTCGCAACTTTTTTTTCTCCGCTGTGTAAAATTTTCGTTTCATTTATTGATGCACGTGTAAATTTTTCGTTTCGCTTATTGAAATATTTTTTTATTTATGTACGCAAGAGAATTTCATTTAGAAATTTCAGCATATGAAACAGAAATTACCCCTTAAAAATTCATATCTAATTAGTTTTACAGCATTAGATCCAGAGCTAAGAGGTAAAACCAGTACAATATTAGCTTTTGAAAAATTATCATCTTTTATGTCCCATATTTTTAGTGATAATGAAAAGTCAAAAGTAGAAGCTGAAATAAGGTTATACCAGAGTGATATTGATATCACCAAAGAAATGCTCTACACATCTGATGAAAGTGGAAATCAAGTCAAGTGTACAATTGATAAATATTGGTCTAAAGTTTTTAATTTAAAAGATGATTTCACAAATGATTATAAGTATCCTACATTGGCTAAATTGGTCAAAGCCTGCCTTAGCTGCTTCCATGGCCCATTAGTGGAAAGTGCATTCAACTTAATGGATACACTTGTCACTGACTATAGAACCTCTCTTAAGATTGATTCCCTAGATGCAGTGCAGACTATTAAATATGATTTAATGGCTTCTAAAGAAACCTCATGTGAAAAATATGGCTCAAAAAATCCAATGACTGATCCAATTCACAAAGATCTCTTACTGAATATGAACAGAAGTTGGAAAACATATCAAGAGGACTTAATAACATGTATTTCAGATGAGTCACCTATAAAAGTCTCTGAAAAACCTTCTACATTAGCAGAAAAGCAAACTGCTTCTACCTCTGCATGTGCAGTTCTCGAGGAAATTTCTTCAACTGTAAATGAGGAAAATAAAAGTCAACCTTCCTGCAAATATGAAGTTCACCACAAAAAAAAGACAAGCCCACAAACATCAGAAAATAAAAAAAGCAGCAGAAATTAGATAATTTTTTTTAAAAGAATTAATTCAGGTAATTTAAAATATTTGCATAAAATGTAGTAGTTTATATGTTTGCCGGTAGTAAGTCCGTAAAAGTTTCAGGGGATTTTTTGGGGTCCCACAAACACCCCAGGTAGAGAGCATGCATTGTGAACACCGCAACAGTGGGCTTGTGTGATGTTTTCCGACGAGTCCAGGTTTAGCTTGGAGTCAGATTTTCGCCGGTCTTTCATATGGAGAGCGCCATGTACCCGTTACCACCAGAGAACATCATTGAACGACACCGTTACGGTGGTGCAGGATTGCTCGTTTGGGGGGGGAGGAATTATTCTGGGTTCCAAAACTGACCTGCATGTTCAAATTGGAACCATGACAGGCCAAATCTATTGGGACGTCTTACTGGAACAGCATGTACGTTTGTTTCGGAACGCCATGGGCGCAGAATTCGTGTTTATGGATGACAACGCCCGTCCTCACCGTGCCAACATCCTTCGATCGGAGGATATCACCCGTATGCCGTATGGACTGGCCAGCATTCTCACTGGACTTGAATCCAATAGAGCATGTATGGGACATGCTTGGCCGACGAGTTGCAGCCCGTCAACCACCTCCTACATATCTACCGGAACTTCGGAGAGCATTGCTTGATGAGTGGTGTAATATTCTCCAAGGTTAGATCGATAATTTGATACTCAGCATGCCTAGGCGTTGTACGGACTGTATTGCATCGTCTGGGAAACATACTATATATTAACCATCATACCAACCATGTAATATTGGTTTTTGTAAATAGTTTTTTTTTATTATTATTATTTGCTCCAGGGAGCAAAAAATCGCAATTTTTATTAAGGATATCAAACATATAGCATCTTTTTTGCTCTTTACCTTTTATTTAATACTCTTTAACTTTTTTATAGCATTATCCTTAAATTATGGACATGAGTGCATTTGCAATAACCCGCATTTAGAACTTCATCATCGCGATATATCATCCAATACGTATCCATATTTTTCGATATATCTTGATATCATTATTAATTTATAGCTGCTATAAATTATAAATAGCATCTCTTAACATATTGACTAATCAAAATAACTCCAAATAAAAGGAAGTTTCATTTTATATAATAAAAAAAGGTACGATAATAATTGTGTTAAAATAATGTGAGTCAATGCCAACGCAATATCTGCATGTTACAATTTATCATATTGTGTTTTTTCAGTAATACAATATATTTTAAAATTTTACCTTTTTTGCTGCTGATTTAAAAAAAAAAAAAAAAATCCGCAGGGCTTTTTTTTCTTCATTCTTCATTTAAAAAAAGAGAGAGACGACATAATAATGCCTTTAACAAGTAAAATTGAAGTTTTAATAAAACCCGAATTCGAAATTGGTGTCTTGCAAAATTAATTTTTTATATGAATCACATAAATTTTTATTCTTATTTTAATAGTATAATTGGCAGATTTTATTTAAATATGCACTAAAATTTGAACAATAGGTGTATTATATAATAAAAATAAATCATTCAGTTTACTATTTCAAAATTCAAAAAAAGACGAAATAAAGTAATTCCGAAATGAGTAAATCATTAATAACAAATATTATGGAGGGTAAATTTATTTACTGACGAATGATGTAATACATTAAAAAATTTTAAAAATGTCTTGATCACGGTCAAATAAAAGAAAAATATGCCATTATATATCATCATTAATATAAACTGAGTGAAAAAAATAACCAATTCTCAAGTACAACGCTATATTTCTGCATATTAAAATTCTAACTAATTATGTACTATTTCTTATTATTCTTTTAACACTTTGGCATATTATAAAATTTAAAAAACTAGAATAAAATATGAAAAATTAAAATGAAAGGGAAATGAAAAACAAATTATATTAAAAAAATAGGTAAAAGATTGAAAAATGACCTCTAAGATATCTTTACATGAAAAACAGAAAAATAATTTCACAAAAAATTTCTTAAGTAATTGAATGCAGGAATTTTTAAATCAATTCAAAGTACTGTATATGAAAATAAAAAAGAAAAAAAAATTCTTTAAACAGAAAATTTCAATTTTGCGCGGCTGTTTTTATATTTGTTTATACTTGGAACATAGAATATGAAAGTTATGTGCTATACTAATTTTCAGCAAAGT
The DNA here is from genome assembly GCF_947563725.1 of Argiope bruennichi. Classification (NCBI taxonomy): domain Eukaryota; kingdom Metazoa; phylum Arthropoda; class Arachnida; order Araneae; family Araneidae; genus Argiope; species Argiope bruennichi. Next base: position 26,394,590 of record NC_079163.1, read on the forward strand.
TTTTTTTTTTTTTTTTTTCTTTTTTCCTTCTGGAACAATCACTCTACATATCTCGGCTATATTTAGTTGTTAATAATGTATTATCTTACAATAAGATTTATATGTAACATTTGTATTCTTTACTACAAGAAATTGCTTTTTAATTTCAAGTTTATTTAATAAGAATATTTATATATTAAATTGCTGCCTCTGCCTAAAACAACAATACAAAGATTTAAAAAATGCCAATTTTGACATTAAAAATGTTTTTTTTTTTAAATTGCTGTAGTAAAATAAAATTGGAATTTATAAAATCATTAGATTAAAAAATTTAAAAAAAGACTTTTGTTTAAATCAAATTTATGAAAAATTTAGTTTTTGCTTTGCAATGTATATATAAGTAACTTTTTGAAATGTATTACAAAATTTAGTCTTATAAAAACTTGTATAGAAAGAATTTTGCACATAACAAGCTGAACAAAAAAAAAAAAAAAAAAAAAAAAAAAAAGCTTGGGAAATGATCGCAACGTTCGAAATGAACATATTTACTCTGAATTTCAAATTTAAATTGATATATTTTTAAGGAAATAATAATTAATATCTTACTTAATGTTTTAATTAGACTATAATTTCAGCAAATGTTTCTGGACATATATTTGGAGTTCAATTATTTGCAGTTTTTAAATTTAATGCATAAAGGTATTAAAAATTATTACAGAACTGGTTTACCATTAGTTCTGGAAGATATTTCACATGTTTAGAATGAATAAAGCGTAAAAATTTACTTGAGTTGTAAATATAAATAAAAATAGAAGATGCATAATTCTTTTATTATATTTAAATATAAATTTGTTAATAATATCATTCAGTTAGGAAACAGAAAACAGTTTATTCCAAAACGACATGCTTATAATAATAATTTTTATATATTAGAATATTGCAATAGTTGCAAAAATATTAACAAAAATTAAGTATGAAAGTAAAAAACAATGAAGAGCAACAAAAATAAGCACTAACCGAAAACTAAATCGAAAACGCAAATTTCTTGTGTATATCGATTCATCGTATCGCGATTCATCGTGAACCATGATGCATGATCGTGATTCCGATGAATCGATATTATTCAAAAACGGATATCGAAAATTGGCACAGCCCTACCAGCATTTACCATTGGCTGAATGGTTAATATTAATCGAATAATGACTGAGGTGTCTCTTCTGTGATTAATGTCCCAGTTCTAAGCCATAGGTCAGTTTTTCCTTTTTAAACTGGAAATAACCAATTACACTAAAACATATAATTTATGAAGTTAAAGCATTAGAAAAAAAAAAATACTCATTATTATGAAATTTAATCGCAAGTCTTTCAAGGATCGTGGTAAATTTTTATACTGTCATTTTATTTATTTTGTAATATGTAATGATATGAGTTATCAGTATTTGCTTCAGTATTTATTTGCTCAAATATTGTAGACTGAATAAGAGTTAATAATTTTTAGGTGTTCCGGTATCAACCCAGTGGGATACTAGAGGCCATTTTTATCCAATTCAAATTGCTCAGTTTGGCTTGAGCCATTTTAGCAAAAACCTAACTGAACCACCCCCTATTTCTATATTTTTGGAAGATGGGGAAACTACTACTCATAGTAAATGGTTACATTCTCAACACAGTGGAACAAGCCTGAGAAAGGTTTTTGATACTGTAGCTGGAAGCACTGTTTTGGAATTTAAGACTAAAGGTATTTATTTCTATCATTTTTATTATATTTTCTGCAGAGACATTCAAATTAAAAATGTTAATCCATTCTTTTGCTTAATTTCATACTACATTGTTTTTACCTGATTAAGATCACTATATCACCAGTATTGAGATAAGGTGCGCTATAGTTTTGCATTAATGTGAACTTGCTAAAGACAATATTAAAAGTTACTTACTCCTGTTTTGATCGATGATAATAAACCAAGTGTTTTTACAATAATTTCTAAGAATAGTTTTAACTGAACATTGGATATGGCCATAGTAATTTCAGGTTTTCCTTGCCTTTTAGTTTTCTTTCCTATAATAGTAGTTGAAAAGGAAAATATCTGAATTCTTAACTGCACATTCCCAGTAGGAGTGCGGGTGACACAGAATCATCAGCCATTATTCTGGCATCCTTCAACATGCATTTAAATAAACTTCATTTGAAAGGAAATAGGATCTAAGAGTGTGTGTGATAATCTATTAAGGGATCATCTACATATTTAAAATAGTTCTAATTTCAGATTGCAACATTAATTTTCGATGTCACATATAAACCCATTAAGGGAAAATAAACCATGATCTTGATTTTAATATCGTCATTAATTTCGGTTTTATTTCATTATGTTGGGGAATGTTGTGTTTCTGTTTTCTCAAAACAGAGGGCTTGTCTCCTTTTTGAGTTTGGTAAATTCTATGTTTGTTTATAATAATGAATAGTAGATATGATTTAAATAGAATATTAATAGCCATTTTAAATAATTCGATCGATTTTATAATATTGATTACTGCATGGTAAATAATATCCATAAAAGTTTAATTTTCGTTGTGAATCAAATATTTTACATTTTATCTGAATTGTTTTGAATTTGTGCTTGTTTAAAGCACTGAAATTTTTAAAATATACCGATTTTTCAATTAAAAATCTTTATCGTGGGGAATATATTTGAATAAAATAACCACAATAAATACATAAAAGTTTTATTTTGTGTGATTGAATAATATCGATATGGCTATTAACATGACATCAGCATATTTTATTTCAGAAGTTCTATCGACAGTAAGTCATATGAAATATAAAACAATTATAAAATATGTTATTGAAATAATATTGTTACATAAAAAAAATGTTATATATTTGTAACAATTTTCATTTCCGTGATTACAAGAGTTTGTTTCAAATGCAGAACAAAAATGATAGAGTTTCGAAAATTTGTCTATGAACAACCATTAATTTTGATTCTCGGCATTTTAAAGAATGTTTTTAGTATATCCTTATTTCCTATTGCTATTTCTTGTAAGCTTAGATTTTTTGTAATTTTATTAACTATTTAAAAGGTGTATCAATAAAAATAAGAATTCTTCAAATTGAAAGGAAATTTAAAAATTTTCCTTCTATGTTTTTGTTAAAGTATATCATGAAAAATATTAAAACAGGATGATTTGCATAAAAATGTTTTTTTTCTATTTCTTTTGTTATTCCATATCAACAATCCCCATTTATGTAGGATAGCTGAGACATTAGAAATATGTTGAATCCTATTGTGAAAATTAATAATTGTGCTATCTCAAAAGCATATAGAAAATAATTAATTTTGTTGTCTCTTCAATGTTAATTACCAAGTACATTCGTAATGATTATAAATTAGCTGATTATTCATTTAAATTGCAGAATCTAATGAAATATTCTTATATTTTGACATTTTTTTATTTTATTTTGTACATGATTCGTATTGTAATACGTTAATTATGTGCTGTTATTTTGTAGGTGCTGACAAAGAAATATTATCAATCGATGAAGGTATAGAAGAAGTAACTTTGTCTTGTGATTTAATGTTGATAGCAAATGCCAGTTTAACTGTCATATTACATAGTCCTGGGGACCACACATTGTATAAAATTCATTATATTATGTCCGACGTGTTATTGTCATTAGTTGACTCTGAAGTTTATTATGGAATTGGAACTAATGCTCAGTGGAAAACATTAACAAGAGATTTGGTGATCGACCTTAATAAAGGTTTACCATCTGTACAAAATAAAAGAAAAATAGCGAAACCTCGGAATTTACGAGTCCATTCCATTGTATTAAATGGTTTTGGAAGAATTGATAATATAAGTTTGAGTTCCACCGCTCATATGGCACATTTTTTTGCTGCAGCCAACTGGTTAGTGAATCATCAAGATAAAAATGGTGGTTGGCCAAATATGGTGACTCGTAAATTATCTAATGGTATGTTAGAACTTGCTCCTGGCTGGTATTCAGCTATGGCACAAGGTCAAGCGATGTCCTTGCTAACTAGGGCATTTAGAGTAACTGGTGATCTTCATTATTTAGAGGCAGCTTTGCATGCTATAAAATTATTTAGTATTCGTTCTGAACATAGAGGAATATTAACCACGTTTCTAGGAAAATATGTGTGGTATGAGGAATACCCCACAATTCCAAGCTCATATGTGCTCAATGGTTTTATATATTCTCTCTTTGGATTATATGATGTACAACAAAGTGGTAATCATCAACTTTGTCATGAAGCTGGAAAACTCTTCCAAAATGGACTTGTGTCACTTAAAAAAATGCTGCCTCTGTTTGACACAGGTTCAGGTTCAGTATATGATCTTCGTCATTATTCGCTTGGGATTGCACCCAATTTAGCTCGTTGGGATTATCACAGCACTCACATCAATCAGCTTCTGTTCCTCAGCACCATCCATAATGATCCCCTGCTAAAATCTGTATCTGATAGATGGACGGGATATATGAAGGGAAAAAAGGCACCACACAACTGATGAATTTAGTCTATTTAAGTATGTAATAAACATTAATCTTGCCATGTATTTTGTATAGAAACTTGTTGGATTAGTAGAAATTTTAACTAATATCATAGTCTTTAATTATCCTATCTATTTTAGCAATTATCTTCATTGTGCACTTGTAAAATTTACTGTAATATGTGAATATAAAGATAACCTTTGTTGTTATTTTTATTGCAAAAACACTTTTGTAATTTAAAACAGAGGCGATTTTTATAATTAAATATTCAATTACAGTAAAACAAAACGGGTTTTTGAATTCAGAGATGCTGTTTAACAAACTAGTTTGCATTTTTTTTTCTCTTTTTTTTTTACGTGAAATAATGTTTCATTATAATTTTTCTTTTCCAAGGTTAATACTGATACAGAGTTTAGCACTTATATATGAAATAACAAAACATCAAAATCAATGTTATGCAAAATTATCATGTTTTTTGATTTATTGACACTCTTAAAAATAACTCTAGATCCGTCCAAAATCAAACTTTTATTAGCAATGACAACCTCATCTATAGTGCCAGAAGTTCGTCACCAGGATTTATTTCAAAGCGTTTACTTTTTATAGTCTAACGTATCGATATTCATTTTTCAATAATGATAGTATATTTGTTTTCCCATTAACTTATATCTGCTGTGGGGAATATGGAGTACTGTTATATGGAAAGCTTTTAAAAAAGGCTTCTTAGTGGTGGATTCAATCCAGTTGTCCTGATTTTGAATTGTTAGCAATTTTATGGGTTCCTTGACTTTTTTAAAATTAAAATGTAAGTTTCTCTTTTCTATGAGGTTAAGGGATGTCTCTAAATGATGCTCTGTGAACTTTTGTTTTATTACTGGAATGAATTTATTGAACACTTGATTCTTCACGAAAGAAAGTTTACTTTTAACTAGTTATTTTAAAATACTTGACTAGTGTATTACCGTTATTATTTATTTTATTATGAATTATTCGAGCATATATTTAAGTCTTTTGTTGGTTGTATAAAATATGCAGATATATTTGAAATAATTGTTATTAGAAAACAGAAGTGTATCTTGTATCCCACTGTTCTTTATAGTAGCAATTAAAAAAAGTGACTGTTTTTCTGTTATTAAGTATATATGTGAACAAATTTTTAAATATGTGAAAATAAAAGAAGCTGACGAGAATATTCAAAAATATTATCAAGCAAAAAAATCGAAAATAGCCAACGTAACTTTCTTCTTTTTGTTAAGTGAAAATGTAATGTAGTGAAATATACTATTCCAATTTCTTTATCATGTTTACCTTGAATATGAAGCTTCCTCTTAAAAATTTTGGAAATAGCCTTTCTGTTGAGAAAGTGTTTATAATTTTACATTTAAAAATTGATGATAAAATTTTTAAATAATCGCTTAACTCCATTAATATAAGCCACGTTTCATATTACTTTACATTTAATCCGAAAATTTTATTTTCTTAAAGTTTTTATAAATTTTAATTACTATGTGATACATCAGATTTTGCATTATTTTAAATAGATTGAAGGTACATAAAATTAATTTCTGCATAGTTTCTTTAAAAGCTTTTAAAACTATTTTAATAAACTAAAATGAAATCAGATTAAATTAGATATTACATGAATTTTGAAGTCAAAATTAATTTAAATTAATATGTTATTTTTATAGAAATTTGGTATTTCATTTAAGTGTAATTCAGAATTCTGAAATAATTACACATTATTCTTTGTGGTGCAATGTAACGTAATCCAATGTTAATTCAGTTATTTAAAGTTAGTTAGTTATTTAAATCAGATAAAGGTCTAAAACAATTGTTTTTATATTTGCTAAAAAATATGTTATTCAGATTGTAAGAGTGTTATTCTATAGTTTGCTTCTTTTCTGTAAAAGTAACTTTGTATTAATTTACTATGCTAGTGATTTCCAGTTTGATTTGATAATTAATCATTCTGATATTTAATTAAGCATATCCTACGATTTTATTTTAGAAATTTCTTGTGGGGAAAAAATATTTATATTTTACCTTCTTTATTTTGTTTTCCTTGATGTTTGTTATATTCATTTAAGTAAATTGTTTTACAAAAGTTCCCTTTAACTATGGATTTTTTTTTTTTTTTTTGTCATAAAGGCTTTTTGGATCTTTATCTAAAGATTTGATTTGCGTTAAAATTGAAATTATAATGAAATTTGTCTTTATTTCTCACTGCTTTTCTTTATTTTTAATTTCATGATGCATATTTTCATTTTTTCATTCTTACATAAAAAATATATTTTATTACAGTATTAAGAAATCAAGATTGTGATTTTTAAAAACTCTTGGTGCATTTTAATATCCCTCTGCATTCCAAAAGCTGCTTTCACGTTTTAATTTTTCCTCAACAATTGATAATTTGTAGAAATAAGAGCTATTTGCTTTGTATGAGCTGAAATAATGAATGTGCACAGTTGTATGCTGGGTGATGCATTTTATTTCAAAACAATTCAATGCATAATCATTTCGAATATATTTTTCATTCCAAAGGCATAATTTTTATCATTTTCTTATCTTTGCATTTTGCAATCATTAACAGGAAGGTGGTTATAAGTTTTTTATAAATTCATTAGTTCTTTCGAACTTATAAATATTATCTGAGACAATTCTCGGAAAACGAAAAGTGATATCTCCGAAATAAAAAAAATTTTGAATTTTATATTTCATACTGAATGATTTTCTATAGATTTCTGCCTCTTTTGCTATCACGTGCACATAGTAATTTTGATACAGAAATAGAAAACTTTGGGAAGTTTTTCATTGATTGTTAGTTTTAACATATCACCTATCACTGCTTTGATATTTCACAATATATCACTGTGCTTTCCATTCATGCAAATTTTCCCCAAATAAAAGGTAGATGAAAGATTTATTATTTTAAATAGGAAACATGTTAAGAATTATAATTTAATGATGTTCCTACAAGAGGTTTTCTTTTAGATATCCGAATGCATTGTGCATAATAATATAATCATTATGTTATTATTTATTTATTTATTACACTGGGTATTTGAAAGATTCTGTTTTCATGTGTTAGCTCTTTTTCATTTTATGTCTGTAAATTAAGACTGAAGGAATTCTATTTTTAAAGTATAGATGAATTTTTGTAAACTATTTTGTGTGATTACTGTTTAGAAATTATGTTGATTTATATTTCTGTTCAATTTAGACTAGAAATCATTATTTATTGTTAAGGACAAGAGTAATTTGTTATTCAAAGTCATGTTATAAAAAATTTATTTTTCGTTTTGAACTCAGCCGCTTTCTTCAGATTTTTAGTGCCTATTTTTATGTTTTGTTTATCTGAAATTTAAAAGAGTGTTAATATTTCTCGAAATTGCTTATTAATTCATTTCTTCCATATCAGTTCATTTATATGGAAAAAAAATTTATTCATCGCATTACTCTAAAATGGTTGTGGTTTATAAAAATATCTGTTAAAACTGTTATTCAATTTTTTTCGCTCTGTCAAGTTATTTTATCGACATATTAACGTTATTTTAAATCGATTCTGTGTGTGAAGGATTACTGTTGTGGTGTGCTTGTATCCATGTGCTTAAATAGTTTATGTACTTGTTTTTTACTTCTGTACTTCAGTATTTATGTTTGTGTGCGAAATCATTCATCACTAACCTCATTTTTTTTATGATTATCTACTTATTTTCAATGATGCAGCTTGTTTTACTTAGAAAACTTATATATTGTGCCTAGGATTTGCAATACCGGGATACCGAATACCGGTATTTAGAGCCATTTGTGCAGTTTTGTAATACCGGTATTCGCAAGTTTAAATACCGGTTTTTCGGTATTTACTAGAAATCTTTTAAATTGTCTTCACTACATATTCACGTGATAACACTTACACACATGTGGAAAAAAAAATGAACTAAAAAGTATCTAATAGGGGAAAGCCAAGGTTAAAGGTATACCGGAAATGCGCCTATCAAAAGAATACCGGAAATGCGCTTATCGTTCCGCGTCTCACTCTTTTTAATGAGATGGAATCGTCGAAATATAGATGAACAGGACGTGAATCATCCAAAAAGAAGGGTCAAAATTATTTATTACATCTCCGAGCAATACTGCACACGCGCAGGATCCGTAGTCTGATATTCATGCCTATGAAAACAAGGTTTCAGTTGGGAAGAAAGTGTGTAATATTTCGATATTTTTTAAATTGGTGAGTTTGTTATTCACATTGTATTTGCATATCATACTTTAGGGATAAAAATATTTTTCAGATTTATTATATATATGCTCATAAATAATAACCCATAATAATGAATAAGAATAACTTTAAAGAACATAAGAAATCAATTGATAATACTTCGGTTTGGTTTCATTATTTATATGATGAAAAGAATATGGTGGCACAATGTAAAAAATGTTCAAGAGTTATTAAAGTGAACGGAGGAAGTACAAGTGGACTCCATACACATTTAAAAACGAAACATGATACAAATTTGTTAAAGAGCAAAAAATCTAATTGCGATGAAGATACAAATTTAAGCACAGTTTCTAAGCCCAAGCCATCAGGAATTTTAGATTATTTTGAAAAACGAAAAGATAATTTGGATGAAACTATAAGTAAAATTACTCGTATTTGGTTTCATTATTTATATGATGAAAAGAATATGGTGGCACAATGTAAAAAATGTTCTCATAATATAGGCTCATAATAATAAATAGGCTCATAAATAATAACCCATAATAATGAATAAGAATAACTTTAAAGAACATAAGAAATCAATTGATAATACTTCGGTTTGGTTTCATTATTTATATGATGAAAAGAATATGGTGGCACAATGTAAAAAATGTTCAAGAGTTATTAAACTGAACGGAGGAAGTACAAGTGGACTCCATACACATTTAAAAACGAAACAAAATACAAATTTGTTAAAGAGGAAAGAATCTAATTGCGATGAAGATACAAATTTAAGCACAGTTTCTAAGCCCAAGCCATCAGGCATTTTAAATTATTTTGAAAAACGAAAAGATAATTTGGATGAAACTATAAGTAAAATGACAGCATTAGATGGTTTACCATTTCGAGTGTTTTGCACTTCTACTGAATTAAGAAAATCACTATCCGCCAGAGGTTTTAAAAATCTACCAACATCGATAAACACTATAAGAAGAACTGTTATAAACTACAGTAATGGTGTTCGCAATTCTTTGAACACGAGATATTACAATTAAAAGTAAATGGTGAAAAATTTAGTCTTACATTTGATGAATGGACAAGTGTAAGAAATAGACGCTATTTAAATATCAATATTCATTCAGGAAAAAAAATTTGGAATATAGGACTTATACATGTCTCGGGAAGTATGCCAGCCGAAAAATGTGTGGAAGTGCTTAAGTCTAAATTAGTGAAACATGGATTATCTCTGAAAGAAGATATTGTATCCATAACGACTGATGGAGCAACAGTTATGAAAAAAGTTGGAAAGTTGATTGGTGCAAATCAGCAATTGTGCTATGCTCATGGAATTCAATTAGGAGTAATGGATGTATTATACCAAAAAAATAAAGAACAGAAGAATCCAAATACTGTGGATATAGAAACTTCGGATTCCGACTTTGAAGAGAGTGAGAGTGATATTGATAATGAAGATAATGACAATGTAACTGTTGAAGAAGATATTTCTAATGAGGATGAAATATTAACCCATCAAGAATTGCTTCCTATAATTTATAAAGTTCCAAAAATTGTTAAAATATTTAAACGTTCCCCTACAAAAAATGCCATATTACAAAAATATATACTAACTGAAAATAAAATACAATATATGTTAATATTAGATTCTAAAACACGTTGGAACAGTTTACTCCTAATGATGGAACGATTTTTGAAACTAAGAAATCCAATCCAAAAAGCAATAATCACTTAAACCTCCAAATTTATTTTTCAGATAGTGAATTCGACTTAATATCCAGAACTGTATCAGCTCTACTTCCAATAAAACTGGCTGTTGAGGCATTATGTCGGAAAGATTCTAATTTATTAACAGCTAATGAAACTATAAATTTCATGTTGCAGTCACTGAAAGAACAGCACACATCACTAGCTGAAGAATTATATATTACATTGAAAACTCGCACAGAAGAAAGGCATACCGAAATAGAAAATATCTTACTGTATTTACGTAATTATAATGATTTTAAAAATGAAAAAGAAAAAAAAGAGACTAACCAATTCAAATCTAATCAAGTTTATAGTAAATTTTCTTAAAAAGTTTTACCCACAAACCTATCCACATTCAGATGAAATCGGTACAGTTATCGAAGATTATGATGACACTAATGTCTATAATGAAAAGGAATTGTCTCTCAAACAAAAATTAGAATTAGCGATAAATAAAAAAAATTCAACAAACCAAAAAACAATACAGAAATCAGCTATATCCAAAACCATCCGACGAGAAATCGATTTATTTGAAGATGAGGGATTTAGAGGTAAATACTTGGAAAAAGTATATCGCGCATTGCTAACAATACCACCAACTAGCGTAGATGCCGAAAGAGCATTTTCTACAGCTGGTAATTTTTGCACAAAATTACGTTCCAGCCTTAATGACAGTACAATGGATGCATTATGTTTTTTAAGATCACATTTCAATAATTTGTAATAGTACCACAGACTGATTAGTTTTATTTACACTTTTTTGTGATTTAAATAAATAAAATGTCCCTTTACTTTTTTGTGATTCTTTATATATTGTTATAATTTATTTACAAATTATTTTTACTGATATTTACACTCTCTAATAAAACTGGCAAATAAAACAAAGAAACTCCTGTGTTTTCTTACTTTTTCTAAAATTTCTAATACCAGTATTAATACCGGTATCCCGGTATTAAGATCTAAAAAATACCGTTATTGAACTTTTGGTCCGGTATTGCAATCCCTAATTGTGCCATTTTGGGATAAGATATTGTGATGGATAAGTGTTATGGTTTTATAATAATGCTAGTATTTACCATTTAATTCAAGAGACACACGCTTTTGTGAAATATTTTTAATTTAATTGTTTTGCAAATGTTATTGTTTGAGATGAGGTAATGTGTATAAAGTGTTGAGTTCCAATAAAAAAAATTTTTCTACAGATTGTTATTTATTTCAATAAAATTTTTTGGTAATAATTTGATTTTTCATGATTCATAAATAATGCTAAATTTTTCATTTTAATGTGAAAGCTTTTCTCGAGAAGCTTATTGTTCGCCAAAAAATTTTGATAATTATTATGATATCAATGTATTCCAAATATAAACCTTGTATTTTGGTTTTAATAAGGGAAACTGGAGCTGGTAACCCCTGTTTTGTCTGCGATTTTTTTATATATATACATATATAATGATGATGGTTAGACAGCTTGCCTGTATTATCACACATTTAAACATTTTTGGCTACTATAAAACGGATATAATAACAATTTGTTTAGAAAATAAATAATACTGAGTTGAGATCGAACTACACCATTGCCAACTGGTGTAGTATTGGGTAGCACTATATATTTTTGCACTATTCTTAATCATACTGTAGGTGTTTATCTAACAAGAAAATGAAATATTTTTAATGTAGAAACTTTTATTCAACTAAAGTACAAATAATTAAATTTGACTAAAAATTGCATTTCTGATTTAGGAGCATTTAACCAAGGTAAATCGTCCCAGTATTCAATCGCTATCTCAGTATTATTTAGAAAAAGGAGTGCGTTGATCAAATTTGAAATTTTTCTCGGGAAACTCAGCTTCCATTTGTGAGGATTTTTTTTATTCAAAATTTAAACCACGGAAAATTTTGAAATTTTCTTATCTTCATTTAATAGCTTCACTAACACAAAATCATTAACATTTGAGTCTCTTTTTAAATTCAAATAATCTGATTCCTCAATCTAATCTCAAATGATGTCAGAAGCGTCATCAGCATCAGAAGGTACTCAGTCTTCATTCTCAGAATGCAAGATTTGTCTTCTGTCTTTCATTTTCGTTCGCTGCGTTTGGCCTTTTGCTTCTTTTTGTTTTTCGACTTGTATTCTCATTTTTCATTGAATAAAACTTTTATCTTGGCTTTTACAATTGTTTTTAAATTTATCATCGCAACAGCTTCTTTTTCTGCCTAAATTGCATCTTCCACGGGAGAATCTGTCAAAATGGCAGCCTTCCTCTTCCATCGCCTTTTTATTGCCCCTTCTCTTGTGCCAATCTTTGTCAAAGACTATAATCCTTCCAATGGTGAACCAGTTTGGGGAATGGGAACTTGACACAGGATGGTAACACATTTAGTAGTTGAGTGTCATTTCTTTCACGTTCTGTTGCAAAAGTTTTGTCAGGATCAGTTGGTATCAGATTTGAACAAGTACGATCCAAAATCAAAGAATCACTCTAAGATAGGTTAAGTGTGACTTGGGGGCGATTTGACACGTGATTGGGAAGAAATTCCGTATATAGAAATATGTCTGGATTCAGTGGATTTATTCCAGCAGCTATAAAGCCAGCTGCTATATTGCTCTCAGTGGTAACCACTGGGAGAGCTACGTAGGATATCGTAATATCATTGTTTTCCCAGGATTGTTTTTGCGCATGAATCATACGCACTTTTCATATGTCTTTTTAGCGGGCCATACACGCTACAATCTAAGTGTTGCAGTGAAATGGAAAGCTCAGCACTTTAATTCTGTTTGCTTTCAAGTAAGTGATTGCAAAAATCTACAAATGGGAGTTATGTATTGATGTCTGTTTCATTCCGGATTAGGTTCATGGTACCAGTATCACAAAAGAAACGACTGGTTCGGGAACCAACTATTCGGAGCCGGTCCGTCGGATCTGTAGAATGAATGAAAAAAAGGAATGCCCTTGGTGTTGCGATACAGGTACCGCAAACCGGTGAGGGAGGAGAGAAGATAATCAGGGTTGCCATGACTTTGGGAGAATCAGGAAATTGCAAGGAATTTCGAAATTTTCCTGAAGAACCAGGAAATTACTGGGGATTTTATTTTATTTTTTATTATTATTATTATTATTTTGAAATCTCAAAAATACCAATTTCTTTAAATGTTGCAAGAATAAAAAATCGTCGTCACTGCTTTAAAAACAAAACAACATCATTCGTGACTGTTAAACCGCGGAAACATATCCCCTTTCTGCTTACTCTCCTTTTCTTCTGCATAAATCAGTTCAATTTCCAAGAAATGAGAAAAAAAAAAAATACTGAAATTCGAATGATGACTACAAGTTACTTGAATACTAGTGGAGCTACTGAAACTGAAAAAAATACACTTTTTAGCAGAGTTTTATATTTGAGAAGAATACTACAAAAATATTTTTTTAATGCATGTCCAAAAGTTTTTCTGTTTTAAAAGCTGTACGTTGTTTAAAATCCACGTTCTTGAAAAACAATATAATATTATATAAAAACCAAATGGTTAATTTGCTTTAACATGTTTATTCCAAAGTACTAATTTCCACTGCATGTTCAAAACGTGTGAACATTCTCTTGAAAAAAAAAGTGAATACAAAGTACAGCTTCATTAATTTAATAAAAAAAATTGTTTAGATCATTTCTATGCTAATATTTTGAGGCTTTAAGAATTTTCTGATTTTTGGGAAATCGTAAAAATAATTCTTGTATTGTTTATATGGCAATGTGGCTTTGAGAAATAGATTAGTATCAACAAGGATATGCTTGTTGAAAATGTTACAGAAGATTCTTTAATTGGTCTAAGAAGTATATATTATGACATAAATTTTTATGGAGATGCCTTAAATGTCCGAGTCTCAAGAGATTTGTTTCAGTATACAAATGGGCAAATGAGATATTGTGAAGCTTTAGAAAAGCAGAAAAAATTCCATGGAAAAAAAAAAAAAAACAGTCCAAAAAACGCAAAGAAGCTTTGAAAATTAAATTGCAAAAGAAAAAGAATCTTATGACTGAGAAATTTGTAGAAGTTGCAGAAATTGGTGCTCAAATATATAAATTAGCAAATAAAAAAAATATTAAATAATCATTAAATGGTTTGTATCATGATAGCAAGGACGTTATTTTTTTGCACCAGAATTTTTAATTTTGCGTGACTTTAAAGTAGAGAGTTTGGGGTAAGTGATCAAAATTTTTTTCTCATAACATGTGAATTGTGTCTTTACTTAAAATCCAGGCAATAAATTTTTAAAATGAGGGGGGTTTTGAATGTAAATATAAACTTTCATTTAATATACTATCATTTCAGTTAATGCTGGATTATTGCTTACTTCCCCTTGTTTTTTGTTTTTTTTTTCACTAATAAAAATTAGAGGTTATTGTTATTCTATTATAATAGCACCTGAGTACTCTTTGCGCGTTTCCCCTTATACTGCGTATACATACAAGAAAAACACAGGGATCCCCCCCCCCCCCCTTCTAGATTTCAGTGGCAAACCTGGGAATAGACATCGTGTCTTCGAATCGACCGCCATATTTTTTGCCGATAAGTTTCTACTCGAGGAGGAGTTTCTCATCTAGACGACTTTTTAGATGGATCTAGTATTTAGAAGGTCGTGCTTAGATAATAAGTGATTGATTTTAAAATGAAAGCAATTCTAGTGCAAACAAAGACCAGTTCAAAGATCAAAGAAACCAGTGGAACTACTCATTTTGCTTAAAGTTTCTAAATGGGCCAAAGATTGTGTGTGTGTGTGTGTGTGTGTGTGTGTGTGTGTGTGTGTGTGTGTGTGTGTGTGTGTGTGTGTGTGTGTGTGTGTGTGTGTGTGTGTGTGTGTGTGTGTGTGTGTGTGTGTGTGTGTGTGTGTGTGTGTGACAAATAATGTGTACTTTTGATATTGCACGAGAAAATTTTTAAAACGATAAAAATGCTTCAAAAAGCTTGTTACTGAATGAGGTGCATCTGTTGTTCACGTATTTTAATTTTTATAGGAATTTCAATAAAATCCAATTTGCTCCAGATTGAAAGCTAATTCAAATGGTTATATTTTAATTTTTCAACTACAGAATCAGAAAAAATTTTTATCACTATATGAAATATATCATTCGGACTACTTTTTTGTAAATAATTAAAAAAAAAATCATAGTTTTTAGATTATTTTCAGATTCATAAATTTTCATCAATTATTTTAAGGCGTTTTCCATGTTGCACTTGGACGTATTCTGTAGAACACGCTAAGATTTCTTGTTTAAATTTGGTCCTTAAGATGGAATTTAAAATATTTATTGTTTCCTCTTTTAAAATTAAATCCAGCACTTTCATATTATTTGATTTGATAGCATCGTGCAAAATTATTCACAAAACCTTCTTCCCTCTTAGCTATTCCATAATAAGCATATAAGAATTGTTATTTTAACCTCCAGTTAGAAACTAGTTAATATGATTATAACTTCTGTAATTTTGCAACTACAGAGGCAATAGTAACACAATTTTTCTTACCATCATGGATTTGGTTGCTTAGGATACTTTTTGTAAATCTTAAAATAAATTGCCCCCCCCCTTTTTTTTTTTAAGCTTATCTTCAGGTTTGAAAATGTTTACAATTTTTTATATATGTTTATTAGTAGTAGTTTAAAGTTTTCTTACTTTTTTCATTCTGAGCTACGTCGTGGAAATTGATTCTGTTATTTAATACAAATAAACAATGTAGTTAATACAAGCTATTTAATATCAAAGTTATCCTGAAGTCATAAGTCAGATTGATGATCATTTGCTTCCATTTTTATTAAAACCTCTTCCCCTTTCCAACTTGCATAATCTGATAATCTCTTCCTTCATATCGCGAGTTTTTAAAATTTTTCACCATAGTGTAAAATTTTCCCAAAATTTCATCTTTCACAGCTGATTGCTTGTCTATTTATATGCGTTTTAATTTCTTTTCCCAATTAAATATCTATTAAAAATGGTAACATCTCCTAGATTTTCTCAATTCTGTAACAAATCCTAGAAAGACAAACATTTGAATTCGTTTTCACCATCCTAATCGCTTTCATTCTGAGTGCATGCTGTTAGAATTTGGTAAGCTTTGTGTCTGATTTTTAATTTTTTGACCCAATTCGGGCGTACGAAAATTCTACAGATAATCTTCGCTTCACCCACTGCAACTGATTTGGAATTATGATTTTATTCTTATGATTACACGTACCAAAATAGACAGTAAAAGATTTAATGAATTATTCATTGATGTTAAAAGTATTGTTTAAGAAGTTTGGAGAGTGAGAAGCTGGTATTTCATATAAAATCATCAGTAGAATATTTCTTTTAGCCCATTACTACTTTTACACATAGTAAAGCAAAATTTAAATGTCCTTGAACTCAATATAATCCTCGATTCATTAAAGATAATTTTTTTTTCATGTGTGTGATTTATTTCTTTTCCTCACTTCTCCACAAATTTATTCTATATAAATTGTAATTTAACTACTTATTTTTTATTTCCGTCACCATTATTTCTCTTCGCTTTGTGTAAATGAAGAAATAATCTTCATTTATTTTCAAAGAGAAAAAATTCTTTATTTGAAAATTTGAGAACGGGAAGCCAGGTATTAATAAATAATGAAGGACTCCATAGAACTCTCATTGCCATGTTTATTTTTTCATAGGGTTATATCTATATCTTAGGAAATAGTTTCTTTGTTTTTATAAATAGTAATACTGGAGAATGAGTAGCATATTCCTTTTATTTCACTGGTATTTTTACACAAATCAAGAATATGAATATGTGGTACAAATTTGATAGATTTCTAGAAAACATGAGTAATCTTGATTATTTTTCTTTTTATCAAATATCTAAAAATAAGCAAAGTGAGATGTAAATCTGTCAAAGATGAAAATACCTGCTAATTAAAGCACGAGAAATTTGATTAATTTCAAAATAAAATTACAATCTTTTCATATGATTTATGTTACATATTTACTTAAAAACAATCCATTTTATTTTTTTACACGACAGTGCTTACTATTCTACTGGTAAATTTTTAATTATTACTCATCAATGAAATCCGTGTATCTTAGTTAAGATGAAGTTTTACTAGAGTTTAACGGCTTACTACTCTTTATCTCGAGCATTCTCTTTCACGCATGCACACACACACACACACACACACACACACAAAAAAAAAAAAAAAAAGGGCGTTAAAGCTATCTCTTCCAATAAGTGAATGCTCATTTGGGAAGTTAACTCATTCTTTCACAACCTAACACACCAAAACTGTAATTTTAACGTTTTCAGTTTTATAACAGCACCAGCTGTAGTTTGAGTAATTTGTTATCTATCTATTCAAATCTTGGAATATATTAACAAGTTAAACGTTTAAAAAAGAACTATTTAAGCTCACTTGTATTTGCTCTTAGATTAAAAAAGAATTTTTGAAATTAATGAATGACTTTTATAAAATTATCCACAAATTTTGAGAAACATACTTAAAATTCTTGTCTTCCCATTGATGTGGTATGAAAATTTAAAAGGGGGGGGGGGCTGCAATTTCATATTTCATTCTCACTACCTGACCACTGGTTAAATTTAAGAGGTCCATTTTAAAATAGCTGTAACTGAAATATAAAAAAAAGTTGCCAGATATTACTCAATTAGAGATTTTACAATTGCTGTGTTATCTTAATTCTCAACCTATCATATGTCATTTGTGTTTAAACGTAAAATAATATATTGAAAACTTTGTCTTTGGTTATAACAAGAAAATATGCCTCTTTTAAAAAACTGTTCATTTTTACATATTATGCCAAGTTATATAAGTCAGGATATCAAGATATATAATACAAAATGAGAAGCAGTGCATAAAACTGTCATGAATGTTCATGAGAGGAAATATTCAAATTATAATTTGTGACTGACTCAGAAATACAATTCTAAAATCAGAAGTAATAATTTACCCGACTTGTTCTGAAAATGGAAAGAATTGATATTGACAAGAAAGATTTAGAACAAAATATTATATATATATAAAAAGTGTCCTGAATATGGTGTATCCTCTTTAATAACTGCAATGGAAATAGTTGAAGAGTTGAAAGTGATTCTTGTATTTAAAAATAAAAGAAATGGAAGAGAACAAAAAAAATGTTTTATTGGAAACGATATGCTGAAGGCGATTTCATTTGTCAAAAAATATTTCAAAATTCAATAATTTCTAATAATAGTTCATTATTTTTTTAATAAAACATGCAAAATTTGTCAGGAACATGAGATTTAATGTGATTTTTGAATTTTCGATATAATTTGAATAATACTCATAAATTTATCAAAGTCGATTTTTTTCATCTTTATACGGAATTAAATACAATTTTGAAAAATGATATTGATTACATTGACTTATTTATTGAAATCAAAATTTATCGTTAATTTTTTTCTTAAAATCACAATATAACAACATTTATTTAAGAAAAAAAATTATTTGAGTCGTGTCCTTTTTTTTTTTTTTTTTACTGTTCAGAAAAATTTTATTGACCTTGCCGATTACCATCACATTTGCAGAATGTTCTTTCTCAAGACTGAAGATTTAAAAAAAAAATTACTTGAATTTCAGCATTAGTCACGCATGATTTGCTTCTTTACTCATTTTATTTACTGAATCCGACCTATATATTGAAGTTTTTTTAGCTATTTTTTATCCATTAAAATTTTAAAAAATTATGATGATATCACTAAATATTTGATATAAATAAAATAAGCAATAAAATAAAGCAAAAAACGCATATTGTAGTTTTATTCCAATGAGCTGCATACCAAATGGCATTATATAAATTTCTAAAATAATTATTTTTTGTTATTTCATTTTTAATTGATTAATATGTGTGACTGAAATGTGAATTTGAGGAAATAATTTATCTTTTTTTTTTTGTATCCTCAAGTCCTTACTATACCAATTTCTACAATATAATAAATGTGCAATGAATTATTATTTTGTGAACCGGAATTCGTTTCAAGGCCTCACAAGCCTATCTTGCTCCAAACTCCGCATTTGTTCCTGCCGGCCCTGAAATTACTTTTAAAAACAAAAATAGAACTTTTTACCTAAAATCTGAATACAAGTAATATAAATTTGTTTATAAAATGATCATCATATTTGGGAGATAGACAAAACAGAAACTTTCAGAATTTGCTTTGAGCATTTTTTTATGTATTTGTTGCCATTATTTTGCCTCTCTCATTCCACCTCATCATTATCTTGGTGAAATGTAAATTTTTCACGCATATTCTTCACTTCTATCGCTATAAAAAGCCCGTAAGCCCGTTAACATATCTTGTTGAAATTATTTGGAAACTGCAAAACTTCCCAATGAGATACAATTGTGAAAGTTTTCCCTTTCACGACCCTCGTTTCTCAAATTGTGCGAAATAGAATTTTCTTTTTGAATTAGAATTTTGAGAAGTCTAAATATGTGTGTTTTAAGAAAATAATTTCTATTTTCAATCCGAAGAAAAAGAATTTAATTTGTTATGCAAACAGTTTAATGCAATAATGATGATGATAAGAACTGTTTAAAATTCTGCTAATCAATTGTAGGAGATCAAATGTCGTTATTTCAAATTCTTTATTTGTTCCTTGAATATCATAATTGCAAATCTGGTGAAAATAACTAAAACAACTGAAAATTGAAATAATTGAATAATTTTTCAAGTGGTATTTTTAAATTTAATTAATGCTCAAATAAAATATTATTCTAATTTTTAAAAAAATTTCTCTCGGGAAGTTGGAAGGCAAAGGCGGATGCATTTTCATCTAAGTTACTGTTTCAAATTCCTTTCAATCCTTAGACAAAAACCAAAGGTAATGGTCTTCCCAAAATATTCTCGCATACCCTCCAATTAATTCACCACCACCCTCTTCCCGCATAGGAGAAGGCCGCGAATACTTTGCATGGCCACCATGTCCATGCAAAGTAGTTATAAAATGTAGATCTGGTGATAGTTACGAAATATAGATCTTTGGCATGTATCTAGCATTTTTATTGAGTCTGTTTTGAGAATATGTGTTTTGGATGCTTTTTCTTTTTTAATTTTGTAGAGCGATTTACACCAAATATGACACGGAATTACAACTGTAGTCACAAGAAAACATACCGAATTTCATTGATTTAAATCATTGCATTTACGAATGATCGTATTTTTGTACATGAAAAAGTACGAACTGATAGATGGTCAACAGCTTCACAGATTAGATTCAAACTTGATCAAAATTTGATAAGAATTTATATTTTATATTCTATAACTGTGTAATAAATTTTATTTATATACTTTTTTGAATTTTGTAATTATTGAGTTCATTTTGTACTCAAACAGCCGACAGACAGATTTCGTCGGAACGAATTTTGCTCAAAATTTGATGAAAATCTACAAATTTGGGGAAAAAACTGTATATGAAATTCCATTCGTCTACATTAAAATGTTTATAAGTTGTCTTAGTCACAGATTGGTAGATATAATGCCAAAAATATGTTTTTCGTACTCAGGGCGGTCTAAAAAGAAGAATTTCATCAGAATCTCGAGTTTAAATTTTTGAAGATTGCAACATCTTCTCTATGCTTCGTGTATGATAAAGTAACTAGCGGGAGTGGTCTGTCCAAAACTTTCTCGCTTATTCTCTAATAAAAGTGTTATCCCAGAGATTACCTTGTATCACACTAGAGTACAATCGTCAAAAAAAAAGAAAAAAGGAACACTACAGTAATTTTGTTATTTATGATCGTGTCTTCATAAAATTGGTGTCATTGTAAATGGCTTAAAGGGACAGGTTTTTTTTGAGATAGACAAACTAATTAATCGAGTTAATTAACTACTATTTCGAAATTTTTCCATTACTGAAATCGAGATTTTTTTTTTTTAATAATTTGATTTAGAAGGTCTTTTTACGTATGTGTGTCAAATTTCGCTCCTAAATTCGCAGTAATTCTTGAGATATACCTAATTTTGTTTGCTGAAAACTCCGGCTATAAAGAGCCAGCCCACTGGGGACCATATATTAAATAACTCTCAGATTGTTGATAGCAAAATAAGACTTTTTTTCACGTTTTTATAACAGATTTTGCTGTAGCATCCATATCTTAGATAAAAAAAATTATATTTTATTTCCCAGTTTGCTAATGAAACGTATTTTTTTTAAATTTAAAAAACACTTTGCTTTTATAGTTTTAATCTGTGTTTGAACTTCTCATGCAGTCTCTTCCTTTTACTGATGTGGGAGCATATATTCGAAAATGGGTTTTTCAAAATTAGTAAAATCAATGGAATTTCAGTACAGAAAATGAACTGTATATTAAATAATAAAACCATGGATTTCCTCTCTAAACCACAGATATTATGACATCTAAAGCAAGTTAAGGGTTGATTACTCAAGGTTTACTAACAAATATTTAGATTTCACCCCCCCCCCACAACTTGCAGTCTTTGCGAGAACATTTTAAATATAAAGAATGTTTTAATAGATTGTTCGACCCTGACTTCATTGAGACTCAAAATTTTAGTTCCGACATTTGCAATTAACTATTTTTAGTCGGACAAAAACCCCATATCAGCATCTTTGTACTTCTAAAAGAAGAGGGTATTTTACATGTTATTTGATTTTAATTGCCTATACATTTTTAGCATCTAATCATTTCTAGTTTCATTCTTTGCACATAATGCTTTTAACATTCTATTCTGGAAAAAAAATTACAATTATAGCCTGAATCTTAAGCTTCAGCATAATTTATCCTACAAATGGAACTTGCGTCAGAATAATACCTACATCAATCAATCTTATTGCATAACTGCGGCCATGTAAAAAAGTTATAAAGTTTGAAAAAAAGCTAATTCAACATCACACCTACTTTCCATTAAAAGATTGTTTTAAATTCTCTAAAACATGATTATCAGCATACAACTCTTTTTCCTTGAACTGGAAAAAAAAAAAATTGAACAAGAAGATTACTAATGCAACAAAAACATCTAATGGTGCATTTTATCCCCACAGAAAGGCCAAATTTTCTTTTGGAGGTTAATTTACAACTTTTTTGTCAAACACACAAAGAATTCAGAAGTAGTGACTACGTGTAAAATAGCGATGTCCTTTCATTCCAACGGATTCTCTTGAACACCGATAGCTTTAGTCATTAAAGTGATATTTAGTAACGTTGCCATGGTTATTAGATGACATTGTATCTCCTAGCTCCAATCAGGAATCAGCGTTCATAGTTTTTTTTCATAATTGTATTTTTTCGTACAAAAACTATACCGCTCCGTAACTTCGCTATTAATTTTCCATAACTTGTACGATTTTCTGAGTGATATGCAAACTTTTTGTAGGATGCATTGTTAACGGTTTGACTCAATAGCGTCCTTCATTATCATCTATTACTATAGATATTATTACTATATAATATCACTGCATACACGTCACTTTAAATAAAATTAAAGGTATGAGAAAGGGTTTTCAGTACAGCTTAGAAGCGAAGCAGAATTCAAAGGAATTGGATTCAAAATTATTTTGGAGGATAATGCATTTGTGTGAAATAGATGAAAAAAATTTACCGTAAAGTCCGATTAAAAACATTTAACAAAAATGTTTTATAATTATAGAATTTTCTATATTTTTGAAATAAGATAACTTAAATATTTTTAAAGAATAATTTAAAAACAAATTTCGTATGGAATTTTAACTGTCACTTTTTTCTGTTAACAGTAAACCGTCTGTCTGTTCACAGAACAATCTGTATCCACTAATCGCGAACCAAAAGCTAAATTCTGAATTTCTATACTTCCAGTTAGAAAAATAATTTAAAAGAAGTACAGAATTATTTCTATGCAGTGCGAGTCAATAAATATTCTGCTGAAAAAATTTTGAAATCAAAAATTTTATGCAGTCGCCTGATTCTATTAATTATTTATATTTAGTTTTAAAAAATTTTGATGCCTAACCTAAGCAATTAAAATAATTCCACTGCTTTATAACGAAAATTGAAGAGTAATAACTATTTAAAATAAATATAAGTATTATACAAATTTTGGTGGGAATTTATAAACTTTTGAAAAATTAAAAAGTGAAGATCAAATTAAAAGTGTCGCTGTAATTTTTTTATTTGTTTAAAAATTCAACTAAAAAAAGCGCAAAACAAATATACATTTGGTTGTCAAAAAATAAAGAGGGAAAGAAAAATAAAGGGTGTTAAAAAATAAGGCTACAAACACAATTTGCTTGCTAAATAGAAGTAGAAAATTACTTTCCAGGATTTAAGAAATCCTAGTATAGTACGCGAGATATATTGTTAAGTTAATTATTGATTAATCGCAATATATTGATATATATGTTGGGCAAAAACATTATCGATATGGAATTGTGATGTACTGAAATATTTCATCATGTTTCGCTCTTGGAAAAACTTGTGGCTTTAAAAAGAAGTTTCAGATTTTCTTAAATACATGCAAAATTTAAGCAACAAAGTAATTTTTCATCACACAGCTATGGAATTGTAAAAAAGGACTTTTTGTGATCAGTACAATGAAAAGCCAATTCAGCAGAAATGTGATGCATGAGATTACAGGGGAGGGAATGATAAGTAAAACGGGTAGTCAGCTCGCGCAATGCAAGTCTTAAAAAGGAGGAAATTTGCATTTCCAGCAAATGAAAGTGATATCGTTGTTCAAAATTACAAGAAACTAGCAGGGCATCTTTTGACGAGATAGAAAAACTGGAAGGGCATAGTTTGATGAGTATTGCTGAAGAGTTTGGAATCGACAGAAGTGTTGTTTCACGCATTTGATAAGTATTTTGAAACACAGGTACAGTTACAAGAAAGGTTGACAGTGGATGGCAAGGAAAACAACAGCAATAACTAACCGATATATTACCATCCATACGGTAACCAGACAACAGGTGTCTCTGTTTACTATGGCCAGATGACTGCATAAAAGTGGTATACTCGGTCGGCTTTCGAAATGCTGTATACCATTAACAACAGGCCATCGGAACAACCAATTACAATAATGAAACAAACACAAAGTCCGGCCATCTCTTTATTGGAGTCATTTCCTTCTTACTTATGAGAGCCTTTTTCACATCACGAATGATTTCCGAGACCAATTTATATGGCGAAAGGTTGGAACACATTTTCATCCTTCTATCATCAGAGGAAAAGGCTTGAAAAGTTTCAGGGAAAGGTTCTGATGGGCGTGAAGGGGGTGGGGGAGGAGTATAACAATGAACGGAGCTCCCCATTTTTGACACAGGTTCAGTGGCTGAAGATCGTTACCGTGATGAAGTTGTTCTCTTCCACGAGTCTACTCAGAGGTGTCATTAAGTCTATATTTAGTATTTATGAACAATAATACACGACCACTCAGGTCTCTAGCTGTTCAGGAGCTTCTGAAAAGGGAGGATACCTCCTTAATAGAATGACCAGCTTTTTATTCTAATTTAAATTCAACTGAACATGTTTTGGATGCTTTCAGGAGACTATTGCATCCTCCAGAGACGAACAAACAGCTGAAAATTATGCTCATAGAAGAAAGGACAATCCTGCCTCAAAAGTTGTTCGATAATACTGCTTGGAGTATAAGCCGGCAGTGCCACACAATCATTACAGTTAGAGGAAGTCATAAAACTTACAAAGGAATATACAGGGTGTTTATAAAGTCCCGGACCCATTTTGATGTTTAATAACTCATAAAATAATAAAGATAGATTAAAATTAATAACATAAATGGTTAAATAGACTCAAAAAGTTTCATGACCCTTGTCAATGAACTTCCACGTGTGCTCCCTTCGTCGCACGGAGAATATCAAGTCGATAGTCAATTTCACGGCAGGTAGCGACAAGCATGTCGGCATCCACAGACCCATTTGCGCACTTTATGGCGATTAACAATGCCAGAAACATGAAAGGATGCTTCATCGGAGAACATTATGCTCTTCAGAAAATCAGCAGCATCTTCTATCCTCCTTAGCATATCTGTTGCAAAGGCCATCCTCCTAGGCCTATCGTTCGGTTCCAAAACTTGAACAATTTGAACTTTGTATGCATGCAGTCTTAATTTTTTCTTAATAACCTTGTACACCGTCGAAATTGGCATATCCAATTCTGTTGCCGCTGATCTCACAGATATTCTAGGGTTGTGTAAAAATGTCTCTCTGACACGCTCAACATCAAAATCACTTGTGCAAGGACGTCTGGAACGTTTCTTATCTTCGATACTTCCAATTTCTAGAAAATTTTTTTCCACCGCAAGATGCTGTTTTTGGATGGAGGATCTTTTTGGTAAATTCTTCTGAAATTTCTCTGTGCTTGCACTATCGATTTCATTTCTATGAACCACCATAAAATCTGTGCTTTCTCTTGTGGTGTATGCATTCTCCTTAATATCCGCTCGAATAAAACATCACATACAAAAGTACATAGAACTACATAGAACAAACTACATAAACATCACTACATAGAACAAACACATCAAAAGTAAACATAACATTGCAATAGTTGACAAAAACAAAAGAGAGAAAAATGCAATTAATAAGCAGACAATATTTAGAAAAGTACAGATATTTAGACTGGAAAATGAAATTATCTGAAATTAACCACACGCGCAGATGATATTTACAAAAGTAAAAATATTCAAACCTGAAAAGGAAAATATATGAGTTATTCCATCAATAAATGTCATAAGTGTGTTTATATCTTTATTATTTTATGAGTTATTAAACATCAAAATGGGTCCGGGACTTTATAAACACCCTGTATATTCTTCAAGTCCAGACATTGTTTTGTGCCACCGTCATTCTGTCAATAAATCTTTTTGTTGCATCGTACCCTAATATATGCATCCTATTCATTTTCTTCCCCACTAAATATTGTTCACCCCTTAAGCACTACATTGAGCCTCTGCAATATGAATTTCATGGCTTTGAATTTATTTTATACAGAATTAAAACCAAATGAGAAAAGTTGCTTAAGATTTACACAGTAGTATAATTCAACACTCTTGCAATGAACTTTAGATTATTCTAAAAATTAAATCTTCAACTAATATGTTTAAATTTCATTTATTCAATTCATCAAAAAAATTTTTTTCAACTACACAAATATTTCATGGAACTTTCTAGTAGTTCTAACATGTACATGTAACATAGAAGTAAGAAAACATTTTAATCCCATTTAATTAAAAGTTAACAAATGTTTTCATTCGGAAGATAAAAATTTCGTTTTTGTAAAATCTATCTTACTGTTGAGAAAAGCATTTACTTCTTTTTCATGAATTTGAATTGTTTAATTTACAAATGTTTTTAAAATATTTCTGCAATTCTGATTAAATGAATTAATAATTTGTGCACAAAAAATTTGTTTTTGATGTCATGTTTCTTCATTGACTTTGGGTTAATTTTATTCACTGTTTGTTCCAAGCCTCATGATTTTGTTACATAATACATTTTCTTTACAAACAAGTGAATTAAGTAGAAAGCACTAATATAATTACAACAGAGAAAGATTAAATTCTTCAAAAATAAAATTTTAAAGCTTAAGTCCCCCTTCCCCTTTTTTTCGACCATAAAAGCAGTCAATCTAAAAATTTGTTCTAAACCAATATTATTTTCAACACATAACCACAATAATGCATTTATAGAAAAAAAAAAAAAAAGATATTTTTATAGTTTCTATATCTGTTTATAAGCTTACCCTGCTATTTTGAAAATATACGAGAGCAATGAAGAACATATTTCGTAATTTTGAACCGTAACTGGATAACCAGGACAAAATGGATATGAAGATAACAGACTATGCAAAACAACTTTCAATGTGTTTGATTAACTCTCTGGTCTTTATATTTTCAAATTAACACCAACACGAAAGGAAAATATGAAAACAAATGCATTATATATAATGCTTTATTTTTAAACAAATCAATTGTTATATACATGGATCATAAAATCAAACTCATAAAAAGCCATAATATACAAATAAAGCTGCATGTGGGTTATTTCACAACTATAAAATTAACAAAGCATCACTCAGCAAGATTTACAAATATTAACTACATAACCCCACGAGTTAGATTAAATACGCAAAACAAAAACCGTGCTTTCACCACAGAGATAAAAAAAAAGTACTTATTTAGACTCAGTCTACAAAACCGTGATTAAAATGTTAAAAAATAAATGGGAAATTAATATGCTTGTTCCGTTTAAAGTTACAGAAACTATTATGTTCTTAAAACTTTTTTTCAAATGAGATTTGATAAAGAAATTTCATTAATGAAAATATATCTCTTCTTGACATTCTATTAGGCATTTTCCGAAGCTTATAACAACATGATGGGAAACAAATTGTAAGATATTTCGTTTTGCCTTAGCCTATTTATTTACAAACTTTTTAGCATATATTTAGCTTAAATTGAACTATTAGGAATCAGTATGTGTTTTACAATAAATCTAGGCTCATTATAAGGCAGATGAAAATAAGTATTTTATAGAGAAACAGGAAATTACACTTTAAATTATTAAGTGTTGCAAGATACAGATAATGCAAAGGTGCGTCATTTATGGATACGATGGTAATTTTACCATCCAGGTATATATATTTGACACAAAAGAGGAAAGTTTCATATTTCTTTTTGTTTAAATAAATTTTAAATATCTATTTTATGAATGTTTAATTAAAAAAATGCTTCAATGCCTTCATAAAATTTTTCACAGACTAAGACTTCACAAGTAAAATATTATGCTTTATCAAATAGTTAAAAATTTACAAGTAGCTAATTTGTTGTAATTTTGTCTTTATCTTTGGAATACTTTTAAGAATGTCAAATAAAGCATAATTCATGAAAATTATTAAACTAAACGTATTTGATACTAAACAGTATTTTCAAGTGAATAAAATTCAGTCAAAATATTTTATGTAATTAAGACATTCTTGAATAAAGATTAACACATATAAATGCATTGCTGTAAATTTATCACATCAAATAGAAAGTGAATTATCTTTTTTTTTTTTTTTTTTTTTTTTTTTGCTTTTGCATTTTAGCTTCAGTTTTCAACAAATAAGGAAGCTTACATTATAAAGAAAAATAAACAGATATTTCAAAAGTACCTTCGGCCTTACTTAAAACACAATTCTCAGAGTCAATAGAGAAGCTCTTGGCATAGATGCATGTGATTTCCATAGTTAAATTGAACTAATTTCAAGAAATTATTAATAAAGAAATTATCACAAATAAATTCCAGTATATTCCAAGTTTTATAAATGCAATTTTTAGAAGATAATAACAATAATTCCTTCAGACACAATCTTAATAATTCTACAAAACATAAATCTCTAAAAATAGCTTAACAATCATAATTTACCTGAAAATGATTTAATAAAACAGTACAACACAACATCAATTAAATAGTATATAATTTACATCTAGAATAAATAACTTACAGAAGATAACTGCCAAATAAATAGCAAGATTAGCTATATTCATTCAGTACAAAATCTGAACTCAGTAGAACCATGGACAATTTAAGAAAGTTGTCATTTTCTAAAAACATAATAAATAAATATTTTAATAAGCTCAAATAATGTATGCAAGTGTAACCGCAATTTGTAAAATTTTTCAAAGAAGATGCATATAAAATGAACCTTCCACCTGTCATAAATAAAAATTGTAAATTTATAAATATAAAAAAATACAGAAATAGCTGCCAATTCCAGCAATTTGTACATGCAAGCAAAAGTGGTATTAGCAAAATGATAACTCTTTATGAAGGTACTACATTATGATGAAAAAAAAATTGTTATTCATAATAAAATTAAAAGCAAGAAATAAAATTTTTTAATAACTAATTGAGCAAGAAAACTTTTCACTGGATTCATGAAATAAATTTAAAATTATTTCAAAATTTCTAATAGTGAATAAAAACAGTTTCGTTAATTCTACAACACAGTGTAGAAACTTAATAAACAGCAATCAACACAATATTCGTTCTCGATTAAATTACTGAACTTACCCTTCGTTTATAAATTTATTTGTACATTAAAACTACTCTAAAAAAATTGAATTAGATGAAAGTAAAGTCAGAAGCAATTCTATAATCAAAACTGTTTTAAGTTTCATATAACAAATGCTCAGATCAGTATCTGGATAAAAATATCATCAAAACATTTTTGTGATAATTTTAATTAAATGCCGATTGGCCCATGATCTATAGACACAGGCGAAAAAAAAAAAAAGACTGATTACTTAACAGAATATATAAAAATTTTAAAAAAAACGTGGTAACTATAAAAACAGAGTGAATATCATAATTTTTAAATAACTATAATATTTGTGAATTTCAATCATGCATTGAATATAAAGTTGCAAAAATAGTACAATTTCAAATAAATAAAAAAATAAAGAGAGCTAAAAAAAATGAATAAACAGCTGTTAAACAAAACTGAAATGCTGGACACAAAATGAATTTCTTTTTGGAGGTTTATTGATGTTAAGATTGGTATTAAGAGTCCTGATATTGATATTTAAATAAAATTAGTATATCACCAAATCGCCCGAATAAATATACAAAACTGAAAGAAAAATTCCAAATAATAATAAAAAAAACAGGAATGATTCCACAGTCACCTTATATAAAAAAAATAAGTTAAAGACTTAAAATAAATTAACTGATTCTAATATATAACAATTTTATATTTGTCTTTCATTACTTTAGAAGGGGAAACCCGTATATTCTTAAATTAAGCTTTGCTTCCATTAACTTTCTCACTATCTTCAAAAAAGACTTTTGTTATAACTATATCACCAGTGGATAAAGTCTGAGAAGCAGCATTACAAAATTGAGCAGTCTGTAATTTCAAAGGTTTAGGTGACATTGGTAGTTTCTTATGACAATCGCATGAGCAACAATTATTGCCACCACAACTACTTCCTCCTGGTGACCAACTATTAAAATGATCAGAACTCCCATTTAGAATAAGTTCTGGAGTGGAAACACGATAACTAGACAATGAATGAGCTGGTGATGTATATGATGTAAATGGATCAGAAAAAGAGCTGAAATTTGATTCACTTATATCATAATCTCCTTTGCTACTTAAGTGATCATCATATTCTCCAGTGCCATCTACACTGCTGTCTTCTGAGAAATTATCATCTTCAGCATTGCCAGATCCAGAATGTAGAGATCCAGAATCATTACTATTACCTCTGCTTCGTAATCGCTCTAACTTTTTTGCTACTTTAGGAGTACCTTCAATTTTGGCACGATCTTGAGGACTCAACTCAAGATACCTGAAATTATAAAACCATTTAATCATTCAAACCCTTAACAATTAAATTTTATAACTCACAATGTCATTCATATCTAATAATTCCTAGTTCAAACAGATATTTGTTTTACAATAAAAGCAATACATATATTTAGAACTTAATTTCTGTAAAGAAATACTCAGAAATGGTAAGGATAAAAACGGTTTATGAATAGTGGTGCAAGTGACATTAAAAGTAACTGTTGATAAAACAACTATCACACAACCTAATTTTTATGGTTGAAAAACTAATAAGAATTATACGTCTCTAGGAACAATTTAATACAGTTTACAACTAGAGAAGATACAGCAATTTAAATTTAAAAATAAAAATAATACAAAGTAATTGATTTTTTAATAAAAATGAGTGAAGTGAAAACTTACAGTGTTAATAAATTAATAACCCAATAATTAATTATCACCAAAGCATCAAACAGTTTTTCTATAATGAAATTAAAAACATATTACCCAGCTATTATTTTCAACCACATAGATGAGCCCCTTACATGTTACAATCTGGTTCAAAATGCATATCATCAGAATTACTAAGCTAAGTATATTTAAAATTATCCAACTTCCTACAACATACATACAACCTGCAGAATAATAAAAATGCATTTAGAGTGAAATCGCATCTGCATGATTAGCCGAATCTTATTGCTGATTATAAAGGGATGAATTTGGATTCCAGAAGTACTTCACATCCTCATCAAATCCAACAAAGAATTCCAGACATATAGATAAATGTATTATTCAGTGATGTGGAAGAATCTCTTTAATAAGATACTCACTAAACAACCCATCAAATAAATCATAAACAGGAAAACGTAATTAATGAATCGACATAGCTTTGTTTCACAAAACAAATTAAGTTTCTCAAAAATTAAGCTTATTATATTAATAAAAAAAAGTTTTTAAAATGTAATAAGAAAGGAAATTACATACCTTAGTAACCTTATTTCCCGGTTGCTAAGAACAACCTGCTTTGTATGAGCAGAATTCAGCTTTTGTTTAAGATCTAGAACTTCCATATCAATTTTTCTTTGCTTTTTTGAAGATTTTACTTCTTCAGGACGAATGTAAGTCATCAGTTGTTCATAACACAATTCATTAAGCATTAGGTATGACTCAGGCCGTAATAAACTAATAAGAAAAAAAAATGAATAAAATAATGAATGGTAAAAGTAAACCATAGAGAAGTCAATGCTGCTATCAATCAATAACATTTTTAATTACTAAATACAATTAAAGCAAAAAAATTCATCAGTTTTAGTAAATTATGCATTATATTTTTCAATAAAATATTAAAAGATTTAATATCGTCACAATGGGTAATTTTATACATTATTAATTTTTTCAATTTAAAATAATTTTATGAAATGGAGATCTATATTTTTGTAATTGCATCATAATGTTTAGCAGGTCTTCTTAAACACTTCTTTTTTCTCCCAAAATAATTTATTAATCAATAATGCTTCATTTATAGGAACGTTCCCAATTACCCCAGAGACTATGAAATAAAAGTGAACATATGTTTTGGTTTCTGATCATGGTAACAAATTGATTTGAAGTGAATATTTATAAATGATGAGATACTACTGTATGTTGCTTCAGAATGTATTTTATTGTCAGTTCCCAACCACCCCAAAGTATCGTTTTATTTTAAAACTGTTTTACAATGAAAGTGTCTTATCTTTCGTAGAATATTGCATATAAACTATCAAAAACAGTAAACACCATCAACTTGGAGCAATTTATAATGATTCTACCCCCAACTTTGTCAAGAAATACTGGGAAATGAATCTTCGTAAAAACAAGAAATGCACTTTAAAATACGTAAGGATCAGCAGTTCAATTTAGTAGCAGATCTCTCCCTTCGAGCATGGCATTCATTCTTCTATTCCACTCACTTTTCTCTGACATTTAGGATAAGTGGAAAAAAATCTATTTCAGAGAAGAACCTGGTTGTATAGCATTTATCTGACCCTAGGAAAACACACACTATCATTGCCCACCTAAACGAACTTTGATTTAGTCAAACTGCCATTCTTAAAACCTGTCACATTCAGTTGATTGTCGTCAACTCTCCAACATAGCAAAAGATGATTATTTATTCTGTACTTCAACAAAATAAATCAAAATATGCATATATGTTCAAAAATCCACAGATAGTCCCAAATTACTTTTTCCACCTCCATTATCTCTGTTTATTATTGAACAATTTTTTATTAGATTTTTCCTCTCAGCATCAGTTTTCATATTTTATTCGCTACTCGGTGATATCATCCAGCTTTAAATCATTATTAATAACCAATTTTCAAATGTGTAAAGTAATATACAAGTAGATTACATAATAGATTCTTCAAAAAACTCATTTGTTAATTCAGCATAAAATAACAAACATTATTGGCAGGAAGGGGATGCTATCAAGCTCTTACATCTAATATCATTTCCTATCATATAATCAATTATTTATATGTATGAAAAATATGTTTTTAATTACCCTACAATGAAAATAGTCAAGGATAAATGAGAACACTATCCTATTTCTCATGAGAAAATCCTAAAATGAAAACTGTATTTTACTTGTAATCATTACATCCTACAGATCCAAGAAATATATAGCTTAGCAAATAAACAATATAGGGAATGAATAATGACACTTAAGAAAGAATTAGTTCCATTTTATTTTTAATGTGATTGCAGTTATAGTAAGCAAACATTAGAAAATAAACAAACAAAAAAAAATGGTAAAGTTTTCCCCCTTTTCTTTTTCTTTCTTTCCTTTTTTTTTTTAATTAAAAAATCCTTTTCCAGCTTGCTACAGTTTCAACAGTGCATACTGTAGTCACCATTTTCAACTGCCCTTCCTTATCCTAAATGATAATTTTTTCAAGCAATTATTAACGTACGAATGTAAAAAACTGTATCTGCCATTCAAAAAAATGGAATAAGATTTTGGTGAAGAACAATAATTTTTAAAAAATCAAAAAAACATACCTTTTAATATTATAATATACAGTAGGCAAAAGACAAAATACATCAAAGGCAGCATGAAATATCATATCTTCTGTCAAAGGACGGCGACTCCAAAACTTTTGATCTCTGCGATAAAGGCTTTTCATTTGATCTTTGCGAGGATTAACTGGGCCACCATATGTACAGCACAGGGTGTTGAGAGAGATATTTTTAACTTTGTAAACAGGTTTTCCTGCATCCTGTTGTTGCAAAACAGCATGGGCAGCCTGTAGTGTGAAATGATTTCAATAAGTGATAATAATTTTAATATGAATACAGAATGTATTAATAAATTTTTAAGTCATGTAATCTTTCATTATAGAAACTACAAAAGGAGGAAATAAACTATATTTTCATTCAATATTTATAGACTATTCTGAAATTTCAACCCTAAATTTTTTTTTTTTTTTTACATTAATACAATTATTGTATAGGAAACTAAATCTGAGACTAAGAACATATTTCATATCTATTTTAAACTGATTATGAATGGCTGATCTGTAATTCAGAATAAAAATTACACTCACAATACATTACATTTTTTTTTTTTTTTAACTTATATACTAAGTACTTTTCACAAGAAAAAAAAACATGAAACGGTTGAAAGCATTTATTATAAAATGATTGAAAGTCTGAGAGCCATATCAATATTTAGATAGAAAATATCACAAATTTAAATCAATAAAGTATCTAAAAGAGGTGGTTTACTGAATTTATGTCCTCATACTATTTATACTATAAAAGATAAAAGAAAGAGAAATTCTAGTATTCTAACCCTTTTCACAATAAAAAAAAATATGTGAATATATAAAAATCTGAATTAATATTGGGAATTAAAAGTTTGATTAACAAATGAGTGAAAGAGTTACAGGAGCTACCAGATTAGGGCTTAAAAGATATTAAATAAACATTTCATGCACAAAGTTATGGCTTGTTTCCATATCATAGACCAGTTTTCTTCTATTTCATATTTTAATGAATATTATTTTAGCCACTTAGAATTCATGTAATAATAGCTCAAGAAATTATCAGCAATCAAAAAATCCCATTAAGCATATTTATAAAGCATATCATAAAAAAACATGTACATCAGATGTTTCAGTATTTCATTGTAGAAAGAAAAAGGTTTTCTCCAGATGAAAGTAAGACATAGAAAGTTCATTCCAGATTAAATCAATATACACAATTCCAAAACAAAATTTACTTCACATGAGAATTTTATAAAATTTGGCACATACATACTATTCCTGCAGACTTGGTAAAATATCATACATCATTCAGATATGTCAATTTGTTTTTCAATTACATCTAAGCAAAATTTCAAAAAAAAAAAAAAAAAAAAAAAAAAAAAAAAAAAAAAAATTTAAATGCAGCTAGCAGCTCTCCTATTTGAATGCTCTTTGTTGTAATTTTGATGCTCTTTGTTATGGTATAATACATTTTCAGGGTTAATATGCAAAAAATTATCAAAATCTTAAAAAATAAATTTTTTCAAAAGTGCATAGTTTGAAATTTAGTCCCAAGAATAGTTTGTAATGTTGTGAAACACCAGGCAAAATACACATTTGGGATGATAATGGGTATTCTGCTAAAACAAACTAAGACAAAAGCTTGATTTTTCATTAATAACCTGTATTTAGCTACATAGCACAAGAATGCTAATTATTACACATCCTTAAAATTAAATATGAAAGCTAACCTAAAGAGTAATGAGTCTAAATCATGCAAGTTTCCAATTTGCTGGAAATACTTATTAGCTTATGCTTTAACTTAAAGTTAAATTAAAATGCTTGTACTTTTTACCTTTACATTTATAAAATTTAATAAACTAATTTTACTAATACTTTAATACTAAAATAAGCTATCATAATAAGCTTTTGGATATTTCTGATATTTAAATATCAAAAACTTACAAATATTTTTTTTTCCCAGATAAATTTGCCACTAAATACAAAATACATTTGCGCCTCTGTTTTCATGAGGAATATTTTAAAATAAATGGCACTTTTTGATTACAGTACATGAAAAAAGCCTTGAAATGAAATCAGGGGAGGGGGGGGGGGAGGGTATGAAAATCAAATTCACACCACACAACAATTTTGAAAATATTATTAAGGTACACTTTGCCCACTCAACTCAAGGGAAATATGTTAAAACAGAATCATTCTTGAAATGTCATTTTGATGAAGCATTAACCATCCAAACAACATGGCAACGTCATTTGTTCATTCCTGGAAATACATCAAAGAACATGAACTATTGATGAAAACTTTCAGATAATTTTCAGGGTGAGAAAATGAAGTGTTAAAATCCTCAGACAAAACTGAATTTAGAAAGCATATTATACTATAATGTGCCTACCTTTTGTGGAAACTGATGGTTTGGGGGGGAAAGCTAGTTATAGAAAAATGAAAAAAAAAAAAAAAAAAAATTATTTTCTATAATCTATCAGGGCTATGCAATCATTCTCATATCCAAGAAATGATATTTTGCAGGTATTAGAAGTGGATGTCCTAACAATAGTGAATGCTGCGACTCCCAATGAAAGAAATTTTATTGAGCTTGAAAAAAATTTTGCCAAACAAATGTGAACTATTCAAACATAACATGATAAATATATTCTACTATAAATAAAAAAAAACTTTATGTTAGATTCATTATTGTAATTGTTCTTCAGGCAGGTGCTCATATTTATTATCTCGATTGTTATTCAGCTAAATACAGGATATTAAAAATCAAGTTTTTATTTCTTTTAACAAAAAAATTCATCATTCCTAAAGTATATTTTGCTATTTGATTTACAACATTAATTATTTATAGGATAAATTTTAAAATTGTATTTTTTTAAATTTGGATTTTAAAAAGAATTTTTTTTATATTAACCTATATGAAGCAGCATACCATAAGAATAATACTGTAAAATGTCATCTCTTCCAGCTCTATATATCAACTAAGAAGGCTACTAGAACAGTTAAAAAATTCCAAAAACATTGCTTTTGAACAAATTTGTGAAACTTTACATAGTTGTAAATTCAAAAACGAATTGAAATATCTGAATTGAATTTGGCATTCTTCCAATTCCATAAGAATAGTACATCTGTACCAAATTTTATGGAAATCTGAAATGGTGAGGTTTATAGTGTGTTGAATTGACATGGAAATGACCCATAAAAAAATGTCCACTATATAACTATTTCTAGAATACAGATCATATTTGTGTCAAATGTAAGTTTATAATGTAACATCCAAAATGTATTAATGATTTACCTGTGTATCAAATACATTAGCTAATACAACTCCAAATTGGTGATATAAAGCACCACTGTCATTTCGGCAATCATGAGCAACCTAGAAAATAATAAATAAAAATCAGACAAAGTATGAGGTTAATGTAGTTTTCAGAAAGAAATAGGAAAAATTAGTGAATAAAATAGTGATGCATCTATGACTAAGAATTTAAGGGGGGGGGCTAAAAATGCCACAAAATTATATTAATTAAAAGACACACTTAATATCCAAATTCTATAAACATGTCTAATGATATAAATTTCAGATTTCATTACCTACAAAATATTATTTTAATATTAGAAATCAATACTCATTAAAATGAAGATGGCTTTTGACAAACCGATATTTATAATAAAAGCATATCATAAGATTTTTTAAAAATTCATAAGTTTCAAAACTGTTAAATTACTTTTTCAAGTTCAACCTTCCTTTAAACTTAAAACAATACTGAAACATCATAGATCATAACTCAATACCGAAGTCATAAAAGCTACTGTAAATGTTTTGGTTTAACTCTAAAAAAAAAAAAAAAAAATGGATATCTCTTTATTTGGCAAATATACAAACAGTATTTCCTTTAAATCACTCTTAATTTTTAGAATGAGGAAAAGAAAATACAATATTACATCCATTATATTATTTCTTTGTATTATTGATGACCAAGAATCATTTGAAATCTTGCATATGACATACATTTTAAATTAAGAAGTAGGAATGTTAAGATGTTTCATAATACAAAATATATCATGTTCAGTGTTGAAACAAAGAAATCAACTCGTAATTTATTAACTACTACTTAACAGTAATATTTTGTCTTTCCAGAGTACAATAATGTTTTTCAGCAACTTTTAAACACCAATAACAGTTTACCTATTGTATATGTGGCTTCAATGGAAGTAAAATTAACTATTCCAGTTCACTTTCAGTAATAAAATACTTTGTTGAAGTATAACACTGTGATTTCCATTGATATTTTGGAAATAATTACAACTGATTAGTGCTGATTAAAACAGAACAAACTGCCTAAATACTTTTTTTAAAGGAAAAAAGACTGATAATGTATTTCGATAATTCAAATCCCCCCCCTCTCTGTCTCTCTCTCTCTCACACACATTGTAAATTTTAAAGTAATATAAAAAAAATGTTTTTTATGATATAAATTACTTGATTGTAATGAAGCAAATAAATAAAAAGGTTAGTTTATAAAACTGCAGAAAAACGAATTATTCTTTCGGGTGTTCTTCAGAACATAAAAGATGATTTTAAAATTTTCATACTTCATTTAAAAAAAATATCTATTGTTTCTAATAATGACACTATTGGACATTATATAAGAACAGGCTCGTTTCACTACCAAGCATGCAAATAAAGCAAAATCACTAATTTTTTCAATATCTCACTAAGCTAAAGAACAAATTAAAATATTAAATTTCCCACGCAACTTTTTTATAACTTGCTTATTTGGGGTTCGACTTGAATTAAGTAACCAAATTTATGCAAAGTAATATACTATCATGAAAAAAAGGATTCTAAGATAAATTAATTATTCTTGAGCTACACATTAAACTAAATTACAAAAAATGCATGGCAAACAATCTATTAGTAAGGATTAACTTTTAGCAAAAACTTCAGCTTTTAAATCTGATCAGTATTCAACTAATGTTCTAGGTATTTATTTAAAAACAAAATAATTTCAATAACAAAAATAAAACAGTTCTGCCAATTTCATTAAAGCATTGAGGTCTGGACTTGAGGAAAGAAATTTGAAACAATGTTAGAATTAGTAATAAGTGAGAGAGCTTATAAAATTGATAAAGAAAACAAAAAACAAATGAACTTTTTAAGTTGTTTCAAATAGCAGTAATTATAAGAGAGCCTTTTTTTAAACTATTTTTTAGTTTATTTAAGCCTTTCTTAACATTTTCCCTACTTTTAAACATAAATATTTCAATCCATTTTGAAACAGACAAACAAAGTACAACCAAGATAATATCCAAGTCAGCATCCCACTTTCAAAGGCTCTCTCTACATGATGTCATAATGAAAACTTTTTAATAAGATTTTTTAACATGCAACAGGCCTATCAATTGTGTATTCTCAGCAGAATTCAGATTTAAAAAAGAAATCTTCAAGTCATATTATGGAGACACAGCCACCTGGTGATGCAATGTTGACTTTATAAGGGAAAAAAGGATTGTGTGTTTGAGAATCAACTCCATCAAACATATGCTGTATATAAAGGCCTGATGCTAGCTATTTCTATCAAGGATTAAATATTTTTCTATTTATATGGAGCAGAAGTTATGATGGCAATGAATGAGAAAGGATGGCAATTCCAGTATTATCCCCATCTTCAGATTACAGCTCAAATTAAACCGAATTATAGCCCTTGTATAACTCTAAAACAAGACATTAGTCTAAACAAACTAAATGAACCTAAATCAAATCATAAAGACAATCCATACTCATACCAAAAGAATCTAAATTTTAACTAATAGAAAGTCTCTTAGAAATGATGACTTTGATACCGTTTCAGAATGACACACCTAATTAGTCAATTTTTTAAATTATTAAACTTTTGTAAACAAAATATTAGTATAACCCATTTGTATCTAATTTACTTTTAATTAACAGATATTTTGAACAAATAATGTCTGTTCTCAATCAAAGACAATGAATTCTAATCGAGTAAAACCTAAAAAATTCTTATTTAATTTTAAAGTTATCTTTCAAGTAACTAACTTAATTTAAAAAATACTTTTTGATAAAAAAAAATTACTTTCTTTTATATTATTCATTACCACCAGTATTTCAATAACAGATATTAAATTATTTTTATTTATTGCTTTCCAATATCTTAAATATTCTCTTTTCTCAGAAGTTTATTTACCCTTTGCAACCTAAATGCTAATTAAAAGCTTAGTAGCAAAATTAGAAATGTAAATTTGTACAATTTGAAAATGAGTTCAAAACCATATCAGACATTAAATAAAATTAACAGCTATTTCCTCTGCTCCATTATTGTTTTTTTTTTTTTGTTTTTTTACTCCCTTAGAATCAGTTTTAAATCTCCAAACAATGAATCAGGTTCACCTTCAGATTACAAAGCATTCAAGTAAAGGTGACATTATATGATAATAGAGTCTAGGCTTTAGAACAAAATGGTTGTTTAAGATAATATTCACTAAAATGGCCCAAAAAACACATATTACATCTTCCCACTGATGTGCTGTAAAATTTTTGAAGAGCCCATCATTTAGTGGCAGTTAAAAATTATGAGGTTTCACCTAAAACAAAATACTGCTGTTATTCCAAATCAAGCTATTAATCTGATAAAATTAATGCAGTTCTCTAAAAAATTTTATCATTTATTATCTCATATGGTTCATTTTGTACCAGATTAAATAGATTCCACTTCAGCTGATAGTAATTTTATATCCTAAACAGAGTTTTAGTGCAACAAAAATGCAGCATAACACATCAGGCCTCTTAACGTTCTAAATATCTTAAAAATTTAGAAACTTGACACATTTTTAAAGAAATAAAATTTAATTAAGTTCATAGCTTGGTTTTAGAGTGAACATTTTGTATCATTTTTAAAAGCCTATGTAATTTTAATACAAATTTTATATGAAAATAATGCGTATCAGCAGATAAGATCTGCAATAGATTAAGAAGATGAAAATGGCTGAGCTAGAGAATAATTCAATTCTTATATTTTGAAAAATATATAAAATAAATAGTTACAAATTAATAGAGAAATAACTAGCATAGAGTACCTACTATGAATATTTTACTCTTTAATTTTTGAAATCATTTTTTTTTTTTTTTTCCAGAAGCTCAAACCTATCACAAACATAATAAAAAAGATGAAGAGTCAAATTTTAATTTAAAAAATAAGCATTTTATAAGCACTTTCCAAGTACCTTTAATGAAAATATAATAAAAACCAATATTAATACAATATTTTAATAACAGAATTATATGATATGATTGAATTAACGAGTTGTGCAAAAAATATCTAATTTTATACAAAGAGCACCTATAATTGCAGCTCATTTTTCACAAACATTGAAACCAAATTATTTAAAAGATTTATCATCCAAGTTTCTTATGAAAACTTTTATTAAAGCATTTTCATTACATATCTAAAATTACTTCTTTACATTAGTTAGATGCATCACAAAAAAAATAATAAAAATAATAACTCTTTTACCGTATTGATTCCTTCCAAAAATAAAGATTAATAATATATGAAATCAAACCTGGAGTATAAAAATCATGTGAATATTATTAATTATGTAAACAAAACTTTATTTCTTTTCAGAAATTCTATTAACTCTTTCAATTTGTTCAGATTTCTTATTAACAGTTTTTTTTATTTTCAGAAAGGACAATAAGCACCTGCATTTAAAAAAAGCACTTTTAAGGCCCTTATAAAAAGGACCATTAAAAATAAGCAGTTTCAAGAACTTTTATTGATGCTACATAACCTGTAATATTTATGATACAGTTAACCAGCAGCTAGTTCAGTTTCAGTTAAAAATGAAACGAAATCTAAAACAATTACCATTTCCTACATAAATAAACATGAACCCATAATAAAAATATAAGAATAAAAAAGTAAGCAAAAATATAAATAAAACTATAAGAGTAAGCAATCTTGGGGATAGGTCAACTGCTCATGACGGAAGGCAAAAATAAGTAAGAATCCAATAGTCTGAATTAACCACATCTTTTTTTAATGATATAAAAATGAGACAGCATATTTTCCCATCTTAGCTAGACTTCTGTCTTAAAAGACCTTATATTGCCTATAATCTACAAATTAAATGCTTGATTATTTACTTATGCACAAAATTTGATCTGTTTTAATCTTAAAACACTGATTTAATCATAAATGTTCTGATCCTTCTAGTCAACACATTTCCAGCCCTTTCTTTGAAACAATAGTGGGAAATTACATGCTTTCAAAAGTAAAATTTGTATTCCTAAACTAGTCATAAAGAAATATTTTGACTCTTTTGTCATAAAACTTATTTCATTCTGGGAATCAGAATATTGAATAATATCTTTGTTCTTTTTTATAACTTTCAATAAATTAGTAAACCTTTTTCCTTTTATCTGCAGTCTTTACTGTGAAATGATATCTAATTTTCAAGTTGTTTTAATAAAGAACTTTTTAATATAATTAATTCTAAAATCACCATCTCTATCTATACATTATTTTGAATACATCTTATGAAAAATAGGTCTCTTTCTGCTCAGATGAAAAATCTTCTAATATTTAGCAATTTTTCTTAATTAAAAAGTTAGTGCTAAACTTACCATACAAAGAAAATAACATTTGCAAGAGATCAATCATTCGCTTTGCAGCTGTCAGAATGAATCTTTATGAAAAATAATTTCATACAATATAATTTATACAGATGAAGTAACTTTTATAAAAAGTTGCATATTTGAAAATATATATATGTATATATATTTTTTAGGTTTTTCTCTACTCGAACAAATATTTTCTTTAACTGACTTCAAAATAAGAATTTCACAAATTCTAATTATAAACAAGAATTTTAATATCTAAAAACCTAAAAAAACAG
This sequence comes from Argiope bruennichi, assembly GCF_947563725.1. Lineage (NCBI taxonomy): Eukaryota > Metazoa > Arthropoda > Arachnida > Araneae > Araneidae > Argiope > Argiope bruennichi. The sequence goes on from NC_079163.1 coordinate 26,437,288, forward strand.
AAAAAGGGATGCACTATTAAAGTTCATTTAAATACATCTAACCTATTACTTTACAAGCTACAAATAACCTATTATTTACATAACCTCTTACTTTACAAGCCACAAATAACCTATTATTTACATAACCTCTTACTGTACAAGCTACAAATAACCTATTATTTACATAACTTCTTACTTTACAAGCTACAAATAACCTATTATTTACATAACCTCTTACTTTACAAGCTACAAATTCTTGTATCAAATTTAATAGTGCATTCCTTCCAATGACTTTTCTAAAATTGTGTTTCCCATATTTATAATATATATATTTGAAATTTCAATAATCAATACCAAAATACCATTACAGAATATCAAAATATCATTTATATTACACAGATGTATTTAGTTCTTTTGTAGCTGCCATATTTATTTTTTTTTTCCCTTTATATACCGAATTTTTTTAAAAAATTTCTAATAAATTTTTGTCATTTTTTTTAACCTTCACGTCTTACCTTCTGTAATTGCATATCTCTGAAGAAATTTCCTCCATAAAGTAAAAATTATCAAGTTATTTTACAAAAAAAAAAAAAAATAATAATAATAATAAGTTACTTTACAAGTTACAATCACTTAGGTAATATTCATTCTATTCTATCAATTAGCATCTTTAAAAAAGTATACAGATTATGAACACAAAATATAATAAACTAATACAAATTTCTATTTGTCATTTATTCTACAGTATGGGAAAGGCACCCATTGTGGAAAAAATGAAAAAAAAAAAAAAATCCTGATATAATACAGTATGGGAAAGGCACCCATTGTGGAAAAAATGAAAAAAAAAAAAAAAAAAAAATCCTGATGATAAAATGGAAGAAAAAATTTTACTGCCATCTCGTATTTTCCGAAAATGCAGTTTCAATTATTACAAATTAATGATAATCTGCTTTATGTGCCTATAGCATTAAATCCTTTCTCTTTTATTTTTTTTCCCCAGCCTGACAACATCATAACCTCTGCTCACTAACCATGACCAATCCTACATTGCTCTGGATCTTTTCTGGTCTATCAGCCACACAGTTCTATACACTCTGGATTTAGATGCTACTGAGATTATTTTACAAAATTAAATTAAATAAAATGAAAATATAAATTTAGCCTTTGTTTTTCAAATGGAAATTAATATGAGACAGAGAATTTTACACTGATAAGCAAAAAATACAAAGCATTTCCTTATTTAAATTATATTCACATAAAGGAAAACTATTTATGAAAAGCATATTTAGAATTGAAAATTTAGTTCTAAACAAATGCACAGAAATGTTAAATTAAAAAAAAAAATAGCTGTTTTGTTGGAAATGTTAGTTTCCATACTGCTCAGGGCAAGATATGGTCACTACCTTCCTATAATTTAATCCTAATAGAGCAAACTCTGTAAAATATCAGCATATCAAACTGGAACTATAAGACAGTGGCCCCTTTCCTATTCTGCCCCTGGATCTTAGATATCAGCTATTAAAACGATGTATTACCAGCAGTAACAATGACTATTATTATTTTGTTAACTCTTAATCTTAAAAATAGAAAACGAATATTTTTACAAATCACCAACCAATTTAATAACAGATGCCATTAATATTTCTTTTCACTTAACAAAACATATTTTACAAATCTAATATCAGTTCTTTTCTTTTTCAATAGAAAATGGTTTTAAAAAAAGAGAGAGAGGTATTATGCATTTTTCAACAAACATTTTATTAAAAGAGAGTGGATAAAAACTATTGGTAAGAATTCAAACCCCTTTCATTCAAAGAAAAAAAACTCTTATTTAAATTTGGATGCATATAAAAAATTCTAAATACTTCCATGAATTATAAGGGTAAGAAGTGAAAAGTTTATCAATAAAATAAAATAAAACATTTGAATTATAATTATTATGCTATGACTTCAATTTCCTTGAAACTAAGATTTACTCTTGGAGAAATTAGGCCATCCGATTCTTAAAAAAGCTTTATTACATCACAAAAGAAAAATTATAATCTCAGGCATTTTTAATTTCATACTGCAAAAATCTGGTCATATGCCTTTTATATAGCAAACTCAGGTAAAACAAAGTAATGATATAAATCTTCCTTTCCAGGTAAAATGAAAGAGAGAGAAAGCATGGAAGTAACAAAATTTTTATATGAATAAGCTTAAGATAAAAACCAAGGGATGAATAAGATCAATATACTGTTATTATTATATGTGATGAATTAATATAAAATATTATACTACTTAAAATACTTGCATGTATAAAAAAGAAATTCAGTAAAATAAAAACCAATTATACCTTCAATACTTCTTCAGATTCTAATAAATCCTTTAAACCTCCATCTTCCATTAATTGAGGGCATGAAAGTAAATCAAATATAAACACACTTTCTTCAGCAGTTGCAAACTGCAGCAATGTCATAGGACCTGAAGGTCCTAAATTCACACCTTCCCCATCAAAAGAAATGACCTTCTCTTTCAAAGACATTATATATTTGACTACAGAAGAACATTCTTTAGTCTTAGTCACTATTTTTACTTTCTTTATCATCTTCATAATAGTAGTATCAATTGGTTCTTTGTTCGAGGTACCTGAGGAGTTGTATACTAAGCGATCTTTATAATCAATAGCGGAATTATCTGCCACAGCCTTCATAATCTGCGTTTTCAGTCGTTGCTGAAAAGACTGAGGCTTGTCCTGGTAGCGACCTACACCACTGTTTGGAGACGACTGAGAAGAAGTATTTGCATTTGCAGTAGTAGTAGCAGCAGTAGGTTGTGGTTGAGGACTAACAGCAGATGTTTGAGAATTCTGCACAGGTACAGTGGAAGAACTTAGAGCTGGCAGAGTTGATTTTCTTTCAACTACAGATACAACATTAGATTGAACATGAAATATTTGAGAACTCATTTTTAAGAAAGCAAGGAGATCTTGGGGGTTATTCACCATTTTGGACCACATATCTTTCGGAAACCAGGCAGTAAGATGGGCAAACAACTGACTCACAGGCAAAGGACCTCGGTGTTTCAAAACATTTTCAAAAAAGTTAATAAGTTGATTTGTAAGTTGAGGATCCAATTGTTCCTCTTCTGGAACTTTGGTAATCATTAGTGATGTATCATTATTTAAATTTTCTAAAACACTCCTAAGAACTACATAATCATCTTTCACAACAAACACATCAGAATACTTCATAAGGAACTCCTTAAATTCTTTTCCATGTTGACCAGATATATGCCTCGTCTCTGGCGTAGCTTGAGATCTGTGGCCCAGCAAGCTCTTAATAGGTACTTCTGCATTTCCATATTGTTCTAATTTAGCTCTAAAATATTCAACAGCTTCATGGGCATAATCACGTTTGCTTTTTCCGTTTGTATCGTCAGTTTCGGTAGAATAACAGGTAACACTAACCTGATCATCATTAATCGTAAATAAAGATGGATATTGTGATAAAAATTTCCGCAAACCTGATTGACTTCCCCCAGCTATTTGTCGCATTTCTTTAGTAAAACCTTTTGTTCCGAATTGGCAGGATAAGTCATGAAGGGTACGGGGTTGACCCTTGTCAATCAGCCGATCCAAAAAGAACATAAGAGTCATATTCCTTATATGATCGTAGTCTTTGCTGTCCATGTTTAATTAGTGAATCGGTAGTTAATTCTGACTTTGGCACAATAGAGTTTCGGCATACTGCAACTGCAGCTTGGTGGCCGCATAAATATGACATCACCATTAAAATCCAGCCATATTGAATTACTGTAGGATAACAACATAACACATCATTTCATAGATATTTCTATTAAAGTAGATGTAACTTCATTGTTTGGAATCACACTTAAATAGTTACTACTATGTCCACTAGATGGCCAACAAAGGAACTCAAATATCAAATGCAATCTGAATCTAATCAATATTCCTAGAGGGAAAAAGAATTTCGATTAACTTCTCTATTTATCATTAGCAATTCAATAAAAACACTAAAATTATGAAGTAAAAGCTTTGAAAAATTTAGGAAAGTTAGTCTTTAGGGATCTACTTATACTACAGTAACTGGCCATTCATTCTCTAAACCGAAATTACAATTTAACCGAATTAAACAAAGTATTAAAAAAATACCTCGAAATGAAATAATGATACATCGAAATGAAATAATACCCCGATTCCTCGAAATGAAATAATTCCTCCGATTCCTCGAAATGAAATAATGATTCTGATTAGCTAGTTTCGGAACCAGTCGAGTCGACCGGTTGTATTTATGGAATGAAATATTGACGAATATTTCACGAATTGTTATTATGCAAACCAATATAAAAAAAGTCACAAATGCTAATGATCTATACTACTAGGGAAAAATGTGACTTACTGCCATATTCACCAAGACAATCTGACCCTGACATGAAAGTTAATTTGCAAATTTCTCACTAATCACATGTCCAACCAGACCCTCCCAAAAAATAGCAGAAATTCACCGAAAGAAACTAAAAGTCATTGCTTGAAGCAAATAGCTGCTTATTTCATCTTCGTATGTAAATAAAATTTCTTTCTTGGTCAAGTCACCACATAAAAATATTTTTTCTTAAAGAAGTTTCTGCAAATACTTAATGCTCCTTACAAATTTCATATACGATATCCCTTAAACAGACATAACAGCCAAAGTTATTGCTATTGTTAATATTTTCTCATGATTAAATCGATCTGATATACATCTTGAGGTCGGTTTTTGTTGAAGGATAAAGAACGGAATCGTCCATCATATAAAGAAATTTCAGGAAGAGGACTCTGCCGATGCATTGTCAACAATGAAAAAAATAACCATTGACGACAAATAAGATTAAAAAAAGTAAACCTCGGATTGTAATTTCTTTCAAATGTTTCTTCATCACTCAATTAACACACATCAGAAATAATTTTTCTGGTTATTTTTAATGCATTGCTTAATTGTTTTAAAAAAATTCTAATTTATTAAATATTTTTAATAAAAGAAGTGGTATTTATAATTAATTGCGACTGATAAATTTCCTTACGTACAACAAACTTCTCTTCTATTCAACGCTGACACAATCTGGCAAAATTCTGTTTCTTAGTAAGCGAGAGAAATGCAGTATTGTACAGAAGTACAGTTGGCGGTGCAATACTTGTATCAACATCATATTAACTTCATAGTGATATAACTTAGTTAGAATGGAGGATTAATAATAAAAATATTACTGAATAATTTTTCTGGGATTTTTTTCCCCTTCTTCTTTTTCTGAGGGATTCGCGGCCTGTTGTATTAGTACCCGAAGCGGACGTATTCTTCTTAATCATTTAAAGTTGCCCCTGCTAAAAGAATGCAAGTAAATAAATAAAATTAGATAGAAAAGATAAAAGGAAAGTTCACTCAATGGTTATGAGAGATAGATGCTCCAGATATTCCAAGAAATGTGAGGAAATAAGAGAATCGACGAAATTATATCCATTTTAGCTCTTTCATTTATATAATTATGAAAAGAAGGGAAATAAATTATGTCACTTTCGGCTAGCGAAAGCTTACATAAGTCGATTACAGAAATAATATGCAGGATTTATAATCAATATTTATTGATTATTAAAAATACTTGCTCTCATAATTTTAATTTTTGTGCAGAATTTTGCAATATTGGTGAAAGAACTAAACATTTCTTTACATAAAAAGAAAACATAATTACTTTACTCTTATCAAAGTTATAATATTATTATAGCACTTTAAAAGAGAAATAATATCTTACTAAAAATGGAAATATGAATAAATAATGAAATATCAATGGGAATGATAAAAGTTGGCGCAATTTCTTATTTTTGAGGATTTAAATAATTTTTATTTGCTTTAATTTTATTTTGAAACAGTAGTTTCCAACTATACTTTTAAAAAATTTGTACATCTAGCCATATACAATGATTTTAAATGATCTTTGTTCCTAATATTTTACAGTCGGCTTGATATTACAATATCTATGATCATATCCTGAAACATTAGACCGATAAACAGTATCAACATTTATAAAAATTTCTGGTTTTATAATTTGTTTTGATTCATCTTCAGGAATAAATGAGGTCAATTTTTAAAGCAACTAAATTAATTTGTATTTCTTCATTATCTGTTACTTTCTGAGTTTTACTTACAACTCCATTTGTTAACAGAATACTATTACTTGATACATTCTGTCAATATAAAATCTCTGGTCTGAACATTTTTAGACTGTCTTTCTTCCTTTCTTTTTGCCTAAATATCATCTTAAAATTCTTCAGCTCTTGATTGATATTGTTTCCCTGATTATCATCGAATCAAAAATTGTTGTAAAATTTGTAATGTTATAATTATGAGGAATTCAGGTTGAAAAAATAGAGGTGGGAGGGGTGGAATACATACATAAAATAATTTGTACTGCCATTTTCTAATAAAGCATTTTCTCTCGTCTTTTTCAAAAGCATTGCTATAGACTTTTAATATCAAAAGTCTTTTATATCTTAAATATTGGGACTTAAAAAGTCTTCACCTAATTTTTAAAAGGTTAATGTTTTGGACTCTTGGACAATGGCGGGTTATAATATATGAGGGCATAGGTACTGATATATTTTGAGGTCCCTCCTGGATAAACCATATTGATGACAAGAAAGTAACTTGAATTAAACTTATTTGAGCTATTGTATTTATATAATTTATAACATTATATAATTTAAAAATGCAGCTGCAGATTTCTCATTTATATACTTTTTATAGACACACACACACACACATCTATATATATATATATATATATATATATATATATATATGTATGTATATAATCAGATTTTAATGAACAATATTTGATTTGAAGCAACAGTCATGGAGTTCCTTAGAAAATTTTATTTTTCATAATTTCGAAAGATCAATTTTTAAATTTTTATACACTATTAAGATTCTTTGTCCAAGCCCTTGCGAGAATGTTGTAGCGTAAGAGTAGGAAGGCAAAAAGTAAACAGCGGCAATAATAGTAGTTTGAACTTATAGAGTTTTAGAAAAGAATTTGGAGAAGCAGTGTTTTTATTCCATGCGAAAAATGCGATTCCGCCCAACTGAAAAGTCGAAGACACAGGAAATCATTTTTAGAGAAAAGATTGATTAGAAATTATAACGCACAAATATATGTAAGCATTCTTTTGTTTGAAGCAGAATGCAGTTTCGAAGACATAAAGACTCATTGAAGTTTTAAAATTAGCTTTATTTTCTCACAAAGGAGGCAGGCAGGCATGTTTATGTACAAGCGGCGCGGACAAGCAGGTCCGCTCTCAGTAACAGATTAGTCAAGAAGTGGCGTAAAAACGAGGGAGAAAAAAATTTATCCCCGTCTTATATACTGTGATGTAGGGATGACGAATATTTTCAGAGCGGTTATTACGTAACCAATATCAAAAAGTCACAAATACAAGTGATCAATACTTTTCAAAGAGGGGTGTGATTCAAATCCTTCATACGATCTTACTGATGATATTTCGATTACAAGTTTTGGATCACGATAAAAACTAACAATCGATACGATATCACTGAAATTTACCGGAGCGGTGACGATACGATCTATCCAATGGAAGCTCTCGAAAGAAATCTGTGATTGGATTGAAAAGTGAACGGACCGGTTGTTGCAATTATCGTATCGTATCATTGAATTGCATATCACTGAAATTTATCGCAGCGGTGATTTCACTGGAAAGTGCGAGGCTTCACTGGAAAGTGCGAAGTCACCGCTCCACTTTACGGGAGTGACCGATATTCGTATTTGATGATGCACTATTCCATACAGATCATTTTTTAATGCTCGTGACATGATTGACTTTGATTACATGTACTCTGTTTACTGCTGGCGCCATCTATTTGTAGAATATAGGACTAAAGTAAACATTTTAAAGAAATGACATATATTTTTAACTCATCTTTTCCAGAAAATGGTTCACTCTAATAAATAAATTAAGTAAATAGTTTTGAGAAAAAAAATAAAATTTAAGATGTAAGCTGAAATAGATAAATTAATTCAATCACACGTTAATTAAATGGGGTCAATTCATGTGACGTAAAAGTCACATGTCATGTACCTCTTGCGCATGGCATTTAAGTTTCATCCGCGCCGATCTCGTCGATCAGTCTGCCATTAACGTTCTCCGCCAAGTATGAAGCGGATTTTTTGTTTACATTTGAAGTTATAATTTTTGAGTCATTTTGTTTCCTCTTATTATGTGTTAACAGAGGAAATACTGGTGTGCTGATGGATGCATGCTTTAATGCGAAATACAAGAGTGACTGTCATGATAAAATGTTTTTTATTTTCCTTTCAACTTTTTCAATAGCTTTGGTATAGATTTTTTCAAGCCTTCGAAGTCAATGATATGCTCCGATCATTATGAAGAATTCATTCAGTTTGTGTCCATTTATTAAATATAGCTGTTCCAGTAATTTGTTAGAAAAACTCTTCGAAGAAAAAGAAATCGGTAAGCGATTTGCCACCAAAAACCATCAAACAAAATCATGAGTGCATTTCTAATTTACTTCATTCACATTTGATGAAATTTCTGATAATTTTGAATATGCTTAGAAGGTTTTAAAATGTTTACATGAGTATTACATTGCATTTTTTTACAAAATCTTATCTAAATTTAATTAACGTAAGTAAACAAACTCCTAGTGCAAAAATAACAACTGCTATAATGCTAAACTTAGGTGGAAGTGAATATTACTAGCTTTCTAATTACATTTGCAGATTTGTGATGGATTCAAAGTGAATTTATATCAAACATCTTTTCTATTGTTCAAAATGAAATGTCAATAGTTTATTGTATTTAAACTGAAATTCACTGTTATCATAATATCCTGTTATAACACTGTGCACCTCAGTCATTTCTGTTTTAATAAATAAAGGTCTTTTCATTGAAAATCAATTTCCATATCAGCATTTATTATATAATTTTTATTCCCAACTTCATTGCTACATGCATGATTCACTTTTTTTTTTTCTATTTCTTTAACATATCAATTTTGAATTATAAAATTCTGTGAAAGCATAAAAGTGTTTCTTTCAACTCCTCTTTATATAATATTTAACTTCTCTCTCTATATATATGTATATATATCATGATCTTATTGTTGTTTATTAACTTTACTCTATTATATGTTTTTGTTTTATTTTATGATATTCATTCAATTTAATTTTTATCAATGTAACTTTAGCATTTAAAAAAATTTCATAAATGTTCTGCTTTAAAAGTATACTGTTCAACATTATGTTTTTATTAGTGATAAAAAAAAACTGTTCTTTAGTATCTAGGATGTTTCTGTTGAAAAAAATTGATTTCATCATTTACATTGACATTCTTGTCATACTGTGTTTATATTATTTCTAAGTGTCTAGAAAAATAAATGTTGATAAATAGTTAATAGTTTTTTTTTAGTTTTTTGTATTAGTGAGTACATTGAATCATATTTTTTCAAATAATTATCACATATATTTTATATATATCTCTCTCTTTCTATATATATATATATATTTGTAATGTGTACATAAAAATTATGAAAGCGTGATTTTGTTTGTTTTCCTTTAATGATTTCTACAAATTAAAATGAAATTATTTATTCATAAGTTGCATAGATTTAAAAAAAGGTATCCATACCTTTTATATTTCCTAATTTGAAATTGTAAACATAATTTATTCAATATATACTAATTTCAGTTTCATGTTCTTTCTTTTAAGCAAACTGAAAACATCAAATAACTAACTCTCAATATTTATAAAAGTAATTACATAAGAAAAAAAATACAATAATTTCATTAGTAAGCTTTAAAATATTAACTTATCTAAGAGTAATAATTATTTTTAAAAAGAACTAACTGGGGGAACTATATTCATAAAATTCAACATTCAATACTATTTAAATAATATGTAAAAAAGAACATATGTAATTTTTCAAAAACACTGCCATAGTCATTTGTCAAAATGTATCCTTTGGATGAAAAAATGGGGGTGGGGGATATGGGAAAGGAAAGAATAAAGCGGCACCAGACGAATTAAAAAGCGATGTTAGTTAATTTTGCATAAACAATAATTCTATTGAAAATATTAAAATTTTAATATAAGAAATAAAAATATATAACTAAGAAAATTTGGAGAAAATAATTCAAAATAATATCTTTAAAAAAAAATCAGAAGTTTTTAATAATTGATCGGCTAGCTTAATATTTACTAAACAATGTCAACAACAATGTAAACAGTGTCAACGTTATCGGCAGACATCACGACATGCGCAGAACGGTTGAAAATTGAACAGAAGCGGTTTGTTTGGTACCTGACATGTGACCGTGAATTGACCCCATTAGTAAATTAAATATTAATTACAATTAATAACTTTTATATTTAATATTAATTAATAATATGATTGAAATAACAGATATTTGGAACGCATATTTAAAAATAACAATAGCAATATTATTTGTTTTTCAAAAAATCGTGGATTATGCATCTCTACTGTGATGTTTTTTTTAATAGGGATTTCCATGGCATGTCAAACAAAAAGCAAGGGAAAAACAGGGATCTTTTAGAATAATTTGTAAAGTCAGCGGTATTTTGTCGCTTCACGCAGAACTTGTGAAAATGTCGGCGTTCAGCAATTTTATAAAGCTTCCTCTTCAATTAATTTAAAGAAAGCGGAATTGGATCAGGAAATAAGAGAATGAAATTACTATGGGTTAAATTAAGATAAAGCTTTGGAAATTAATTTGGATTAAATTACGATTTTAAAATATCATTACATATATATATTCGCTATGGATTGTTCTGGTTTCTTTATCTTGTATAGATAATTATATAATCGAATATATAAAAAAATATAAATCAATTGCTGCCCTTTCTTTTTTATTTTTTACTCTGAACTTTAAAAAAAAATAATGTAAAAGGATGATGTGACAATTATTTCTTCCAATCTTCTAAATCGAATGGATATAACAATGTTCAAGCATTCGAATTTTATATTAAATAAGAATAAAAAATTAAAAAAAAATTCTTTGCAAATATATCATTTTTCTTGATTTATTTTTTTAAATAACGAAAATGAGTGATCTTCCTATAACTTTCTGGTACTCTCTTTCATAAAGATATCACCCCCCCCCCCTTCCATAAAATCGTAGGCCTTGAGCAAGACTGTTAATACCAAAAATACTCAGATTATTTTCAGACATCCACTTATGAGTTTTGTGCTTCATAGTGCCGTGAAGAAAACCAAATATGCATTGTGGCATAGACATTTTTTAACAGATTGAAATCAAGATTTAAGACAGGATTACATTTTTGATAAAAATGGCATAAGAAATTTCATTTATCTAAGTCGTTGCGTTTTAAAATCATCACATTTACATGCATACAAAACTATAGACCAACAGATGGTCAACTCTTCGATGATTTAATTCAAAATTCGTTAAGTATCGGTTTTCAGGTATTAAATTTGTGTACCGATTTCATTCCTATATATATTTACTATCTATAGTGTTCACTTGTACTCGACAAACTTCATGTGAAGAGATTTTATTCAAAATTTAATAGAAATCTACAAATTTAGTGTAACGACTAAGTACCTTCTTACTGTGAGTCCACCACGAAAATACTTTCCGCCAAATGTCTGTTTACGGTGGTCGCTAAAAAAACAAGTTACTGTAGGAAGAGTTCATTTCGCGTAGGTTCATTCAAATTTCTTACACTGACACGTTCAGCGTCAAGTTGGCGATATTTGGTATTATTACAGTTAATTTTTGAAAACAAAATCAAAAAAATAATTCACTAAGCTTAAAGCCATTTGAGTACTCGGAATCTTGAAAATATCTTATATTTGTATTATACTGTCGTCGATGCTCATGACAAGAACTCAAACTCAACAAATAAATTAATGCTCATTTAGCGGACTGTAATTCACTTTTAATCCACACAATAATTTGACAAGAGCCGATGGTACACACATCTCTTACCGGCTGCTCGCTACTCAACTCACTGTTTTACACAAAAACACTTTTTTCATACAGATGGCTCGACGGTAGTATGCGCAGATACATACCGCCGGGCGTTGCTTACCAATGAAAGCTCGGCTGGTCTGAGCTCATTAGGGGATAAAAAACATCTTGATCTGTCATCTTTCTTTCTACAATTTTCGACGAACCTATGAACATAACTCACAATACGAATAGGTTTTCTATAACTATTACTAATTTTTAGAAAATTGTGAAGAAAATTATTGTTATCACTTATAAAACAATTAGAGTCACTAGACGGTTTAAACTCTTTAGAAAAGTCATTTGCAATAACTCTGATTAAGATGTCTCTATTTGGGTATTCACTGCTACGCAAAAATGATGGTCCTTTAATCCACAGTTTGCTATGATGAAGTTTATCAGGATCAAGTCCTCTGGAGATGAGGTCAACAGGATTGTCATTAGGAGGGACATATCTTCAATCTTCAATGCACGTGAGGTTTTCAATTTGTATTACCCGATTGGCAACAAATGCCTTAAAAAGAAATGGTTCTTTGCGAATCCATGAAAGAACAATCATGCTGTCACTCCATAGATAGGTGCGGGATATTGGTAATTTGAGAGCATGTATCACCTTTTTCACTATCTTTGCTAGAAGCACTGAAGCGCAAAGTTCCCATCTTGGGATGGTAACTCTTTTTAATGGAGACACTCTCGATTTACTGGCAATCAATTTAATTGATGCATGGCCATATTTAATACACTTACAGTAGATAACTACACCATAAGAGGCTTCTGATGCGTCAGCGAACCCATGGATTTCTATCACTTCAGCTCCCTCAGTAAGTTTACATCTTTCAAATTTCATGCTACTAACACTTTGTAATGATTCGACGAAATTTGACCACTCTTTAGTTTGTTTCTCAGGCAGTACCTCATGGCAATCCAGCTTTAAAGACCATAATTTCTGTAAAAAATATTTTTGCCTTCGTCACTACAGGTCCTAGTAATCCAAGAGGATCGAAAAGTCTTACTATAGTGGATAAAACGCAGCGTTTTGTGACTCGACTGTCTTTCCCTTCAGATGGCTTGAAATCCACTTTAAAGTAAAGGCTGTCCTTTTTGGTATTCCAAGAAACTCCTAAAACTTGCGTTTCCTCGGAGTGTGTAAAATTATAGATTTCTTCACTACTTGATACTGTCTTCACAATTACTATGCCATTTGTGCAGTTGCACGCTAGAATTTTCCTAGAAATCAATTAACTGCCTTTGAAGTTCTTTGGCGGTAACTAAATTATCAGAACCGATTAACACGTCATCCATATAAAAGTCCTCTTCAGTGACGTATGCAGCTAGAGGATAATTTTCTCCCTCTTCAATCGCTATTTTTTCAACGTACGAGTTGTTAAAAATGGTGCACTCACCGTTCAATATGTCATATTATTTAGTTCGTAAGTTTTGACTGGTTCCTTCTCATTTTCTTTCCATAGAATGCGCTGTAACTTTCTCTGGCTTGGGTGAATCAAGATCATTCGGTATATTTTCTTTATGTCGGTTGTGAAGGCATAGACATATTTACGAAACCTAACCATGATGGAAAATAAATCACCTTGCACTATCCCTCCGTTATATTGTAAGGAATTTAGGGAATTTCCGTTTGCATTAAAAACATCTCTGAGCATTATTGACTGCCTATCAGGTCGACCAACTCCTAAATGAGGAATAAAATAAGTTGCTTCTTCCTCCTCATCCTGAATTTCTGACATGTGCCCTAACTCTAAATATTCACGTAAAAAATCTCTGTATAGGGACAAATAATTTGTATCCTTAATTAGACGTCGCCACAACAAGTTTAATTTTTTCAGTGCAAACTCTTTAGATTTTCCTCAACAGGATCTTCCTTTAAGGGCATTTTTATAACATATTGTCCTTCCAAATTTCTCGAAAAGTTATTTTTGAAATGTTCTTCACAAATTATTATTATTATTATTATTTTACTCTTAATTCCGTTTCAACATTTTCAATTTCCCCAAAACTTCTTAATGTCTTTTCTAAATCAACACTTTCTTTGACTAACCCGCAATGTATTTTATTTTCTTCTGCTTTAGAAATACTCCCATTCACTAGATAGCCAAAAAACAGAATTTTGTAAGATTAGATTTTTAATTTGGTGGACATATTTGCCCTGCTTTTAACAGCTCAAAAAAGGCTTCCGCTCCAACCAATAAATCAACTCTTTGTGGAATATAAAAATGCTCATCAGCTAAATTAATATTATCTAACCCTCCTACGCATTCATCTACTCGCTTTGATGGAGTAAGATCCATAATTCTCGGAACAACTAATAAATTTAAAGTCTCAAAGGTTCGGGCCTTGTTACACAAAGCAGCGGATACTTGAGATCGAACGGAAATCGCCGAGTCATTTAACCCAGGCACCACGATATTTATTTTATTTCTTCTCAATTGAAGTCGATCTGCACATTCTTTGCTAATAAAGTGAGACATTGAGCCAGAATCCATTAAAATCCGTACTTCATATTCATTTCCATAGGAATCACATAAATAACCAAACGCTGTACTCAGGAGAACTGTTTTGTTTTTAGTCGAGACACAACTACTCAGACAACAATTCTCTCAGCACAATTTTTTAAATTTTGTCATATTTATTTAGATCATCATCATCTATGTGATTATATTAGACGATCTTTCACCTAGCAGGTTAAGAAGAATCCCAGATTTATATTTGTCTGGTACACTCTTTACCATAAATGATCGCTCTAAAGAGGAAAAAAAGAAACTCCAATTTTCAGGTTTGCTTGGTACTTTAATTGTTAGAATTCTAATACTCTTTACAAATGAGTCTAAGGAATCCTTAGGCTCAAATGATTCTGCATTATTTTCTTTTGCCTCGGCACGAATTCGCGCTATTTCAAGCTCAGTTTTTGCTCTTTCTAATTTTAACTTCTCAAATGCTAATTCTTTTTCATCTTCTGCCTTGCGCTCCTCAACAATTAAATTTGCAAAGTCACTTACAGTTTCAGGTTCAGTTTTTAATTTGTCGCTTTTTTTAATCATATCAATTAGTTCTAAAACTGTCATTTCATGACGTATTCAAACCAAGTTCTTTGGCAATAAGCCTTAAATCAGCCTATTTACAAGTCTTAAACATTTTGAAATAAGGTACAGTCAATAAAGAAAACAAAACAATCCTACCTCATATGAAGAATTTTTATCCACAAGATATCTCAGTAACTCCAGAAACGAAACTTGATGGTGAATCGAAACTGTTTCCCAATAATAATAATTAAACTGCTTCACTCCGTACGAGCGGACCACATGTCGTCGTTGCTCATGAAAAGAACTCAAACTCAATAAATAAATTAATGCTCATTTAGCGGACTGTAATTCACTTTTAATCCACACTCAATAATTTGACAAGAGCCGATGGTACACACATCTCTTCCCGGCTGCTCGCCACTCAACTCACTGTTTTACACAAAAAATCTTTTTTCATACAGATGGCGCGACGGTAGTATATGCAGATACATATATGTATACGAAGAACAAATCAAATGAAGAAACCGAATGATTTTTTGTAGGTCTAACGATTGCACAAGAAGAAAGAGAAAAATCAATTAAGAAATCTAAAGTAGAATCATACATGAATGAATTAATCGTCTTCTTTCCATTTTTTTAAATTTATGTAATTATCTAATATCATATTCTCCTGAGAAAACGTGAGGTAATTTCTCTAATTTAACAAACACACTAGTATAATTAATTGTAATTACTTCATAATTTTTATAAAACGTTATTTATATTCTAATATAAAGTAAAATATTCATTATTAAATATGCTGAAAACCTTTTCGAAATTTATTTTCTCTGAAGTATATACTATTTTGCGAAACACAAAATTATAACCTACTATACTATACATTTTTCGATTTTTTAAAATTTAAATTTCAGTTGTAATTTATATTCAGTATGCACTAGCTTTCTAAAACATAATTAACTCTCCAAAGTCTATATGTGAAAATATTCTGAATTTTAAAATAATTCTGGTGTTTATTCAGGTGCATACCAGAGGCCCCAGACTTATAGCCGAAACCTCTGGTCTAAATAAAGCCTTTAAAAATTACCTGAACATTGCTTTACATTACCTCTACGACCTTTCCCAGGCTAGAAAAAGAAATCTAATGATTTCAAAGAACATTTTTTTCTCACGAGCTGTCATTTCAAATAATAGGGAGAAAAATTAATTTTTACTTTTCAATGCATATCAGTAGTCTTGAGCAATGTAGCAGTAAAGCATTAATATATTCCTGCATTCATTTTATCATTTCGGTGTTGAAAATTCTTCATTCCCAATTTCCTTCAGCTTCTCCTTCACATTTTTGTTCAAAGCCCATCAATGCCGTTTGAGAATACTCACAAGACACCGTTTTTTATATGAATAGAAGAAATCTCGATAAATATTCTAATTCATCTAGCTCACATTAACGTGGGTAAATTTTTAGATTCTTGGGATCACATCTGAGAAGAAAAGTTATTAAAACAACAAGAAGATAAGAAAACAAGCCCGAACAGACTTCTTTTTTTTATTCCATAAAAAAAGTGTAACGATGGTTTCGATAATGTAATGTAATCTTCTTCATATCATTATAGTGTTGGGTAATATTTGGGAGAAAATATTTAATAGAATTACTTCTCAATGATTGCATATGCTCATTGAATTCCATAAATGAAATAAAATCGTACTAACTATTAAATATTTTCATATAGTATAATAGAATTAATATTTTTAATTTCAAATCAATTCCTTTTTCTTTTGAATGTATTATAAGTTCTATTTCTTATAATTATTATTTAACAGTAAGAGCAAAAGCTTAAATCAATGTTTTTTTCTTATTTCTTTTTCCTTCACAAGGATTGTAATAGGAGATAACTGAATTATACCTGTAGATTAAAAGAAACAATTCAATAATTTTAATGAAAATAAAGTACTGAATTCGTAAAATATATTTCCTTAAAAAATAATGAAATTCAATGTTCCCTGCAAGAACTTAAATATCCAATACAGTTTCCAAAGAAAGAATTCAAAATCAGCAATCAGTTTCATTCAATCCAAGCAACTGGGTATAATTTGCTTAAAACGTTTCGAATGTTTATTGTTTTAAAAATATCATCTTGAAACATATTTCTGTATTTCCCAGTTCCATATATCGATCAATTCAAAGGGTGGTCTTATTTAATCTGTTTAAAAGTTATCTAACTTTTAATTTACGAAAATATTCCAATACATTACAGTTTATGGCATCAAATAAAAGTTTTCGGTTTAGAAAAAGCTGTAAAAGTATAAATTGTTTGCGAACCTGAATGCTTCTACAAATCATATTACTGCTCTGCCAGATCCATCGTCTCACGAAAGAATTTTTGTGAAATTCATCTTTTTATTCTAGTTTTCAAAATAAAGCTCTTCCTGGTTATATGATCAAGGACCTCTGAAGAAACTGCATGGAAATACTTTCAAGATTATTATATTATCTCTGCGGAAGCATCAAAATCTCAATCTTTCACTTCTATTGCGGGTATCTATAGTCAGTAATCCTTCGTGTACAGAATTAGCCCCCATCAATTCCGTATTTACAGCGGAAGCCTTGGTACTTTGTTAAGCTCTGGGTGGACTTTCAGCAACAAGAAAAATCTGTTTTTGTTGATATACAGCTACTCGGCCCTTTAAGCTTTAAAATGCCTTACAATTTAATCTCAAAAAGTCATCCACATATTAGCTGGCAAAATTCAAGCAAGGTATAAATTAAATATGAAATATGCTTGGTATAGTATTCAGGACATTCACAGATTGGAATGAAGAGACGGACGTACTCGGAGAAACGGCCACGGAGTCGCACCCATTGCTGGAGTGGATTGCTTCAAAAGATTTAATTTCCCATTATCAAGAAACCACACTGCAAAAAAAGGAGTCACATTTCCAAAAAATCAAATATCAGGAATCTATTGGCGATGTTCCCACCATGTTTTCCCTGAAGATATCATAACTGCACATCTTTTAACTCGGATAATTATAACTCCAAATCTATTGAATAGATTTAGTCTACACAATTATCCTCACTGCCAAGTTTGTAATCTTGAAAAAAACATTGAACATACCATCTTGTTTTGTTCCAAATGCGCAACTCATAGGTCAAATCTTGTTAGGTCAAAGCGTTTTTTCAAAAAGCCGTTTCTCATAAGCAGTATCTTCGGATCCTTCACCAATCTCTGAAATTTTTAATAATATATTATATTGAATGCACTCTTTTGGCAATAGGGGATAACGGCCTTTGTTGCCAAAAATCCAATTCTCATCCCATTTCAATCAATCAGTTAGCCATTTCAACTATTAAAAAAACCATTAGCAGTAATGAAACCCTAAACGTAGCAACCTTTGGTCAACTGCATTTTATCATAACTAATGAAAATAATATATTAATCATTGGTTGACCTACTTTCATCAAAATGACGTCACTGTTTAAGCTGTCTTATCCTCCAAGCGGATTAATTATGCAATGCGCGAGTAACTGCAAATGTATCATTTTCATCTTCTTAATGTTTCCATTAAATAAAGATGTTATTTTTTACGCCATTATTGAATTAAATATTATAGACAACATTCACACTAGTGAGCCGAGAAACTAATGGAAATCATTTCCCTTTTTGATAAATAATTAAATGGAGTTATCAGAAAATTCTTCAAAAATGGCGAACCTGACTGTTTAACATTAAACAACGCTTTCTATCGTTTTATCCGAATCTTTCAACATACTGCAAAACTTTACTCCATCTTCAAAAATTATACGTTACTATAAAAGAAGAATTTTTTCTGCTTACAGAGGTGAGAATATTTTGAAAATCCTTCCAATATTTCAAAAGTTATTAGCAAGTAGGGATCCGTCAAAATCTTCCTAGATGGTAGTAAGAACAATCTCTATTGAAGCAATTCAAGTAAGAAGCTGGAAAGCTTTTCATCACTTAAAACCTCTCCGCATCAAAGAAAAACAATATGTAAGTTGCCCTTTTTCAAAAATTAGAAAGAATCATAACCATTTTTTTTTGTATTTTCTGATCTTATTAAATCTTTAACATTAGTCCTATGGAACTTCAAAGGTCATCATATAGCGCCAAAGTATTTTTTAAATTCCAAAAATCTAAAATTTAGCCAATAGTTAATGAGTAACAGTGAATTCGATCTCGCTTACTTCAAACATGCTTGATGATAATCAAGATTCCACCATTAATGAAGCCACAATTTATAGCATTGGCATCAAATTACCGCCTTTTTGGATTGTTAATCCTTCATTGTGGTTTGTACAGCTTGAGGCACAATTTGTCTTAGCCGGAATTACTGCTGATGATACCAAATTTAATTGTTATTTCTGCAGATGATTCTGATGTTTTAAATTCTGTTAGTGACATAATCTTGAAACCCTCCGATAATGATAAATATATTGTTTAAAAAAAACGTTTGATTGAATTGCATTCTGAAAGGGAGACTTTCAAAATTCGTACAATCTTACAAGGATTGCAGCTTGGCTACCAAAGGCCATCTCAGTTGTTAACACGCATGAAGGCCTTAGCTGGTGAATACTACTGGCGAACCACTATTAAAATATCTTAGGGTAGGTAAACTTCCAAACGGCACCCAAACGATCTGGGCTGCTTTGGGAGAACATTTGGGTGGTTTGGCATCCATCGCAGATAAAATTAGTGATTTGACATGTCATACAAACATTAATACAGTTCATGGTACAACTACAACTTCCTATAGCCGAGTTACTCAACTTGAAAAGCAAGTCGGTCAGCTAACTACATTGGTTAGCGAGCTTACTTCAACAATAAGCCAGACACGTTCTCCAAGTAGAAATAGGCAGTTTAAATACGAACGCAGCAGCTCTCGAGACCGGTTCCGGAAATATAAAGAACTTTCAAATGGCATCTATTTTTATCATACTAATTTTGGGCAAATATGCAAAAAAAGTGTAATTTACTTTGCTTTTTCAACTCTAAGGAAAACTAAATGGGCGATCGTCCACTGGCCTTGGAAACGATCGCCAGATAAATCGAATCATGTTGGCCGATAAAATTAGTACAATGAAATTTTTAGTGGATACTGGGGCAGATGTGTCAGTTTTGCCGAAACATTATGCTTCGAAAGCCGATCTCTCAAATGAATTACTTCTTATAGCCACTATTGGTACAAAAATATCGACTTTTGATCGAAAGCAACTGACTGTAGACTTGGATTTGCGTCGAACCTTTACTTGGTCTTTTATAATTGCGAATGTTAATCAAGCAATAATCGGTGTTGACTTCTTGAAACATTATAGTCTTTTGATGGATGTTAAAAGTGACTGCTTGATTGATGGCATAACTAAATTAACTACGCAAGGCAAATACACTAACACTAAATCACTAACGTCTGGTATATCAATATTGCTTGGTGATTCAGAATTCTACGGAATTTTATCGCAATTCCCAGAACTCACCAATCCTTCTCAACCAACGTAAAACAATAAGCCCACTAATATCCATCACTTTATTGAAACAACTGACCAACCAGAATTGTCGAGACCTCGCCGCTTATCTCCGGAATTGCTTAAAATAGCGCGTCAAGAATTTGAATTGTTAATGTCTCAAGGGATTGTGCGTCCTTCTAGCAGCCCTTGGGCAAGTCCTCTACACATGATAAAAAATCTAACGGCGAATGGAGACCGTGTGGTGACTACAGTCGTTTGAATGCAATTACTATTCCTGATGGGTATCCAGTACCTCATATCCAAGATTGCACTCTCATCTTATCCAATAAAACCATTTTTTCCACCTTAGATTTGATGAGGGCTTATCATCAAATTCCGGTTCATCCGGCCGACACACCAAAAACAGCTATTTGGTCTTTTCGAATATGTTTTTATGTCCTTTGGCTTACGAAGCGCCGCTTAAACTTTTCAACTCTATATATATCTTGTCTAACGTGGATTTCTGTGTGCCGTATTTTGACGATGTACTAACTGCATAGAATAACGCAGAGGAATATAAACAGCATTTAAAGCAAGTATTTGAACAATTGTCTCAGCATGGTTTAAAACTCAACCTTTTGAAATGTGTTCTTGGACAACCATCAATAAATAGAGCACATCCGAAGGTGTCAAACCTCTACCAGAAAAGATTGAGGCTATTTCTCAATTTCCAAAACATCAAAATATTACTGAGCTTAAGCGTTTTTTTGGCAATGCTTAGTGTTTAGCTTCGGGTTGTTTTTTTTTTTTGCCTAATGCTGCACAGACACAAGCTAATTTACACGAACTTTTAAAAAATTAAAAAAAGAATGATAAGCTACCTGTTCCCTGGACAGACATATCTTTGGTAGTTTTCGAGAAATGCAAAGCTGATATTGCTAACACAGCTACTCTGACGTTTCATGAACCTAATTAGCAATTATCCACCAAGGTCGATGCTTCTGACTTAGTCATTGAAGCCGTCCTTCGTACTACTACATCCGATGGTCAAAAACCACTTGTATTTTATTCGCGAAAACTTTCACCTTTAGAACGTAAATATAGTACGTATGATAGGGAACTTTTGACGATATATGCAACCATTAAACATTTCCGATACTTATTGAAAGGTCAAAATTTCATAATATTTAATGACGATCGACCTCTAACATTTGCTTTAGCTAAAAAATCAGATTCTTCTCTAAGACAGCTAAGAAATTTCGATTTCATATCTCAGTTCAGTATTGATATTACACATATATCGGATTCAAAAAATGTAGTTGCCGGTAAATTTTCCAGAATTAATGGCGTGCATTTACCAAAAGAAGATTTTTCTGCCTTCGCAAATGCAGAAGGCTTCTGATGAAGAACTCCAAACACTTTTATCACAGAATGAACTGTCATTTGTTTTAAAACCTCTCTCGACTGATCCTATTTCATTGAAACTCGACTGTGACTTCAGGAAGGGCATAGTCAGACCTTATGTACCAACAAGTTTCAGAAAGATAATTTTCCAATCTTCGTTCAGTCTGTCTCATCCAGGTATCCGCGCAACTAAACGTCTAATTTTGGAAAGATTCGAATGGCCATTATGTAAAAAGACATTTCGAATTGGACTCGTTCATGTCTAAATTGTCAAAGATGCAAGGTAATCAGACACACCAATAGTCCTCTGAAATCACCTGCCTTCAGCGAGATTTAGTCGTGTTCATCTTGTACGTTGTACGTGTTGTTACGAGATCATCAAGATGATCTCGTAAGAACTCTTCAGCCTTCAAATAACTGCAAATACTTACTCACCTGTATAGACCGTTTCACACGATGGCCTGAAGCAGTTACCATCTCTGACATTTCTGCCGAAACAGTTGAGCATGCATTCATTGGTCAGTGGATCTCACACTTCGATTCATCACGACGGATTAGGAATGACAATTCGAAAGCAGTTTGCTTTCCTTTCTAAACAAACTTTTGGGTGTCCAAAAGATCAGAACAACCCTTTACCACCCTTCTAGAAATGGAGTAATCGAGCGATTTCATCGTTCTTTAAAACAAAGTCTCGGATGTCACCCACCCACGAAATGGACTGAATCAATTCCACTAGCTATACTTGAACTCAGAATGGCAATAAAGGAGGATCTGGAATGCAAATCAGTAGAATTCGTTTATGGCTCAACCTTGAGACTACCAACGGAATTTTTTGAATCCCCTTCACTTAACGTCGAACTTCATGATTTTTTTTAAAAAATTTACGAACTGTGTCGGAGCAACTCAAACCTGCACCAGCTACATCTTATGATAATAAAAAAAGTGTTCATACATACAGCTTTAGAGTCTTGCACTCATGTGTTCGTGCGCCACGACGCCTGCAAGCACCGTATAGCCTTTATAAATAGTTGTTCTAAATACATTTTTAATAATAATAATAAAAGCAACATACATCCTTTGCAAGAGCAGAGAAACGCAGCACATTCAAAGTTTCGTCAAATGTATATTCACATGGACTGGCATTTGCAATCATAACAGCTTTTCCTTTTCCAAGGAAATGATTAGAGAAAAGTCTAGTCAATTTACTTTCTCTGAAAGGAATCATTTTCTTATCCCTAGAAATAAAAATAAAATGTTAACTCAACAAAGCAAGTATCAAAATTAGATGATTTATATAATAAGCTAATAAAATACATGCCGTGCTGTTTGGTTTCGTCGAAGCTGGTCTAAACATCGGCCTAAAACCATCAAAGAAGTGTTGATGTATCCTGCTTCTTTCAGTCGCATACCTGAAGTTTGAGCCTTGTTAGCTCGTTCAGAGCCAGCCAGATCACAGAAAGATATTTTAGGAAGGGGGAGAAAAAAAAAAAAAAAAAAAAAAAGATGGTAAATAATGCATTTTTGGGCTGAGAAAATCAAAAATTGAAATTGGAAGGTATGGTTGCTTCATGCTATGAAAAATCTTTAAAGTAACACTCTCTGCTGAAACTAATTCTATGCATAAAAATTACAAGTAACAAATTAGAGGGTAGGGGAATGACAAATTTAGGAATTAGGCCCTTACTGTGTACTCAGACGCACTGATAAAACTTTCATAATTGAGAAGAACGGTAAAGAATATACAATCAGCATTGATCGTGTGAAGCTCGCGCTCTTCGAAACTTCTCATCAGTCATCTGCAGCAATCATATCACCTCCAACAGTTGCAGTTCCATCTTGAAAGCAGTCAGTACCTGAGGTTTCTTCGTCAAGTACGCTTTAACCCTCGTTATCTCTAATTCCAGTGTCTGCTGCATTCCAGAGGGGGGAAAGGGGGGAATACTGTTGTGGACCTACTTTCATCAAAATGACGTCACAATTTAAGCTGTATGATCCTGCAAGCAGATAAATTATGCAATGCACGAGTAACTGTAGGTGTATCTTTTTTCTTCTTTTTCTTCTTAATGTTTCTGTTAAATAAGGATGATATTTTTTTTATGCCGTCATTGAATTAAATATTATATACATCCACAAATGCATTCTTGCGCAATGAACATAGAATGTACTGGCTGATCACATATGCATGCAAAGTGAAGAAATTAATTTAGAAAACAAAGCTGATTTAATTGGTCTGGTTATTTATAGGATGAGTGTTATATTTTGTGATAACTCTCGAAATGGGGTAGTAAGAGGGACAGGCGATCACTGATGAATTTATCTAGAGATGATAAATATTCATGCAAAACAGATTTCAACGTAATCGAACCAGCGGTTGAGACTGGGTGGTCAATTTTTCTCTTTATTATTTTAAATATACAGATTGTTGATTTAAAAGCGTTATTTATCTTATATGTTATCGGTGGTTTTTTTTTTTTTTTTTTTTTTTGTCATATGCATATCTTAGAAACTATTTGAATACCACGGTTTTCGAAATTGTTTAGCGATCTGTTCTTCTATTTCGTCTTTTCGTTTGTGTTTATCCCCCTCCCCCAGCAAAATCTTCATTGGTTATTTTTATTCATTCATTTTCGTCCTCCCTTTCTTTTTTAAAGAAAAAGTAAAGGGAGAAAATTCTGTGAACCAGACCGAAGGGGAGTGTGAATTAAAAAAAATTACCGTCGGCTTAGCACTATGATATACGTCGAAATAGATTTTCAGGTCCTTACAGATTTCGAGGCATAAGGCGACCACGTCCACCGCCTGCTCGGAAAACTGCCATGTTCTTGGAATAAAAACTTAGCTATTTAATTTCATGGCGTACATGAAATACAAATTTTTAGATATATGCCTTTAAAATAGATTTTTTATCATTATTAAATACCAAAGATAATGAATTAAAAATTTCCGTCAACTTTCATTTTACAACGCGTGATCATTTTAGGAATATTGTGAATAAAGATTTGTATATCGTTTCGAGAACATCAAATCGTAAATTTAACTTAGATTGCATTATTGTCGATTTTAAATAATATATTTTTATAGGTTCTAATGTCAAAATAGACCTTTCCCCATGACAATTTGTGAAAAAAATGTATCTTTATACTTCACTTTAATACTACGAATGTACGAATTCTATTTTGGACTGAACGATTGATTTTAAATACAATTCTTAGAATTTTTCTGACGCTTTCATTAAACTTATGCATTTAAAATGATCATTATTCAACTAATCTGCTTTCTAAATTAACCTAATGGACTTTAATTAATGATATTACTTTTCCCTCCTGAATTATTCATCATATAATTTTCTAAATTCTATTATAACTCCAAATTTGTAGGATGAAGGAAAATATGCATATTTTAGATGAAATTTCTATCGATAACTACGCAAAAACTAATAATACATAAATCAATCTACGTTAAATTATGTATCCTTGATATTCCTACGTGATTTTTTTTATTTTTTAGTATTTTAACATTATGAATAATGTGATATTTCATATTTCTTTAAATAATTATCTGAAATTTAGAGCCCAAAATTTCTTTATAAATTTTAATCGCGTTTTTTCAGTGGACGTGAAATTTGGAATTCTGTTCAGGTGCATTTTATGTCATTTGTTATTTACTTATATTTATTTTGAAATTTCAATTTTTAATGAGTGCCGGCTCTCTCTTTCTGCTTTAATAATTAAAAGAGCCTATCCTTTGATACTCACTCCAATTTTGAATAAAAGATAAAAATTTACAAAAAATCACGATGAATGTGTAAGTACTATATATATATATATATATATATATATATATATATAAGAACAAAGAAACGCATTGTTATAAAATACTTGCTAAACTTTAATGTGAGCTTTATCAAGTTACTTCTTTCATTCTTTGCTATATACGGATATAATTTCATTTTAATTGGTGTTCAGATAAAAAACCAATGCTGGAAATTAAGAGAATAAATTTTATTCTAAAAGAGATGCATTTCAGAGCAATGAATAATGCATAACATCACCAGTTTCTGAAAATTAATTTCAAATAGCTAGCACTTAAAAAATTATATTCTTCAATCAAATTCGCATAAAAAATAGATGATAAATAAGTTTTGATTAGCTTAATCTAGTACTTTCATTTAGTTTTGTAGAAGAAACAAATTAATTTTTTATATCAGTTAATGATACTGCATATGTAAAAGAATATAATTTTAAGAAAAATATTTACAGGATAACATTTATTACCTTAATATGATATTTTTTGAACGCATTATGCAGAAAATGAACATATCCCAAATTCCCGGCATCCTTCTTGGACGTACATTTACAAAAAGGTTTAGTGATAACAAACTACGGGATGGACAGCAATGGGAAAGGTGAGAGGTTATCTAAACGATATAGAAATTGACATTATAGTTAAGATTTCAAGTTACTCTTATGTTGGAACATGAACAGTCTCCGTGCAGAGCTTAGCATTTCAAAAACAAGAGTGCAGATAGTTTTCAACAACTGGCATCCATGCAGCATTCGTGAAGTCCATCAACTGTTACAGCTGTTATATGGACAATTACAAGATCGATATCTAGAATTTACAGTTGGCTCCTACTTCAGGTAAAATTCCCCCTCCCCTCCCCTCCCAGTTTTTTAATTCTGAGAAATGATAAAAGAATGATTATTTTCATTATATTTCAAATGCTGAGTTTGGGCTAAGGCATTTGAAATCATGTACATTGTTTTGTTTTTAATTTCATAATTCATTAACTAAAAATCATTTCTCTTTTTTTAATGATTCCCATGCGGGAGCGATTTTTCCCGTTATTGAACATGCAGCCGTCAAATTCAGTTTTTTCGCGTGCTCGTCAATTTGTTATTACACAAATGTTAAAGATTGGTTAATTTTATATAATTTTATTATTATTTATAGTGTATATTATATTATGAATTTATTTAATAAAATTTACCGCCAAATGAGACTACAGTTTTCTGCTTTCGGCGTTTGCTCTTTCTGGAATTGTGATTACAATCTCCCGCCTGCAATAAGTTAAATACTTTCTAACATGTTGGGAAAAAATGTTATGCTTTCATACAATTGATTATTTTGGATTTCTGCTATTGTTAATTTTAACGATTACAAAGGATTCGAAAAGAATTTTGATTATTCCATTACAAGCATAATGCCATTATTATATAATTGAAATGCTTTGTATATTTCTAAAAATACAATAAGGAACAGTTGGCAGAATGATATTTTTATGATCTATTATCATTTTCTATAAAAAACTTTTT
Source organism: Argiope bruennichi (assembly GCF_947563725.1). Lineage (NCBI taxonomy): Eukaryota > Metazoa > Arthropoda > Arachnida > Araneae > Araneidae > Argiope > Argiope bruennichi. Next base: position 26,464,539 of record NC_079163.1, read on the forward strand.
GAAATAGTATATTTTTGCTGATAAAGGATATTTTTTATTTGAACAGAATTGTATTTCTGTTTATTTTTAAAAACTCTTCATCTCCAAATAACTTCATTCAGTTCTGTTTCCTGAACCTCAAAATTAAGATTAAATGAATAAATGTTACTTAATCTCCAAGTTAAAATTAATAAATTTTAGTTGTTTCAAAACATATGGTGTTCCTTAACAGATGAGCATGAATAGGATGTAAATAATCAGATACTTACTTTTAATAAGGAAATTTAAAAAATTCATTAATCTTGAATGGTATTCAATTATTTTAATTCTATTGCATGACATTAATTTTTTTCCATAACTGTATTGTTTTCGTAATTAGAATGATTTTTTAGTATAGTTGACTCACTTTGCCTTGTTCATAAATGATGAAAAATTATGACTACTGATACACAATAATTCAATGACTTAAAACTTTTCTCAAAATATCAATTTGTGGCTTTTCTGAATAGAACGTGAAATATAAATTATATTTGGTATATGTGAATTTGTGGAATTTATTTTCAGTAAAATGGAAGATTTTATTCTTTGATTATAGTCCTAAAAACAAAAACGTAACAAACTGAAAAAAAGTTAATTAAAAAATATATTCCTAAAATAAAAAATATATTTCCATTAATTTATAGTCAGCTATTGTAAATATATATATCTTTTTTTTACTTTAAAATTGTATTAAGGATACTACTATAGAATGCATTTTCTTCAGGTTGTGGGTTCGACAACTCATTTTTCTAGAGTTAAATTTATGAAAATAATTCGGCTATCAAGTTTTATTACGATACCAAAAATAAGAACAGAATAATAATTTAATAAACTATTTTTTGTTTAATAATACAGAAATTCATAAAATTAAAAGAGTTAATTTTAAGGAAATCTGAAAATAAAATTTTAAAAGTATGGGAGAGAATTTTTAATAAAATTAAATGTAGTAGCACTGCATTTTAATTTATGAAATTTCTTCAGATTTTTATAAAATTTGTTTAACAGCCCAGCTAGCTTATGTAATTGTTGGAGAGGTGCTTAGTGAAATATTTATTGTCTAATATTAAGCATTAATAAAATAATCATTAAATAAAGCTGAACTAATAAAAGGAACTAATCATAAATTTTTCCACCCACTAGGCTGCAAAACATTTTAAATTATTCCTTTTCATTATACAGAAATGTATTCATCTATAATTAGGGATTGCAATACCGGTATACCAGGATACTGAATACCGGTATTTTGAGCCATTTGTACAGTTTTGTAATACCGGCATTCACAAGTTAAAATACCGTTTTTTCGGTATTTACAAGACGTTTTTTAAATTGTCTCCACTATATGTTCAGGGATCGCCAACATAGCAAAATAATACACGTTTTTGTTTTTATGTCTCCCTAACGGACGAAATTAATTAGACTGTGAATACAAAGTTGCATAGTACAATCATGAGAAGTGATAAAATACTGTTTGACAACGGGTTGTAAAGCCCTCCGCACTTTTGCGCATGCGTTAGGATGGGTTTAATTCGACATAATAGGGGTGAGAGGAAAGATGAAAGGAGGAGATGTTTATATTTAACAATGAAGACTCGCGGTTTTATGAGACGTGAACATTACAGATAATTAGTAATTCAGAAGGAAAAAGGTACTAATGCACAGTAAAATATTTCAGAGCAATTTTTGTTTAATATAACGGACATAAACATTATATAAACTTCGGATTCCGACTTTGAAGAGAGTGAGAGTGATATTGACAATGAAGATAATGACAATGTGATTCTTGAAGAAGATATTGCTAATGAGGATGAAATATTAACCCATCAAGAAATGCTTCCTATAATTTATAAAGTTCGAAAAATTGTTAAGATATTTAAACATTCCCCTACAAAAAATGCCATATTGCAAAAAATATATACTCTGAAAACAAAACAGAATATATGTTAATATTAGATTCTAAAACACGTTGGAACAGTTTACTCCTAATGATAGAACGAATTTTGAAATTGAGAAATCCAATCCAAAAAGCAATAATCGACTTAAACCTACAAATTAACTTTTGGGATAGTGACTTCGACTTAATATACAGAAATGTATCAGCTCTACTTCCAATAAAATTGGATGTTGAGGCATTGTATCGGAGTGATTCTAATTTATTAAAAGCTAAGGCAACAATAAATTTCATGTTGCAGCCAATGAAAGAACAGCACACATCACTATCTGAAGAATTATATATTACAATGAAAAATCGCACATAATAAAGGCATGCCGAAATAGAAAATGTCATACTGTATTTACATAATTATAAGGATTTTAAAAATGAAAATGAAAAAGAAGAAAAGAGACTAACTAATTGAAATCTGATCAAGTTTATAGCAAATTTTCTTAAAATTTTATACCCACAAACCTATCAACATTCAGAAGAATTCGGTACAGTTATCAAAGATTATGACACTAATGTCAATAGAGAAAAGGAATTGTCTCTTGAACAAAAATTAGAACTAGCGTTAAATTAAAAAAAAATAAACAAACCAAAATACAATACAGAAAGCAGCGATATCCAAAACCATCCGACGAGAAATCGATTTATTTGAAGATGAGGGATTTAGAGGTAAATACTTGGAAAAATTATATCACGCATAAGAATTCGGAATTCGGTACAGTTATCAAAGATTATGACACTAATGTCAATAGAGAAAAGGAATTGTCTCTTGAACAAAAATTAGAAATAGCGATAAATTAAAAAAAAATCAACAAACCAAAATACAATACAGAAATATGAGTTTTCGATAGCTGGTAATTGTTGCACAAAATTACATGGCAGCTTAATGACAGTACAGTATAAATTATGTTTTTTTAAGATCTCATTTGAAAAATTTGTAATAGTATCACAGATTGAATAGTGATATTTATACTTTTTGTGATTTAAATAAATGGAATATCTTATTCTTGTTCTGTTCTTGAAAGAAGCAGATTTATATTTAATAGTTATCAGAATTGAGAGCAAACCATTCTTCATTAAGCATCTAAAGTGACATAAAATGAATTAATTTTATTTTCCATACTTTTAGAAATTTGAAAATACTTATTAAAGAATGGGTTAAGCAAGGAAACAAAATCATGGAAAACAATAATAATTTAATTGGCTACTTTTTTATGTTGAAGTCAGAAAATTTTATGCTTGATGAGAACTTCAATTTGGCCACAAGTATTTTTTAAATGAACCAGTATGATAAATTTGATGCTGTAATGCACTATTATTTGATATGGATTAGGAATAAGTTCCCCCTCCCTTTTTTTTGTATAAGTTTTAAATTGAGCTCTAGGTCTGAAAGAAGTGCTAGCACTCAGGAAGTTTAATTTGAATGTCTGAAGAAAGTAGTAGAATTGTAAAGAAATTCAATGTAGTCACAAATGCATACAAAATATCAATCAAAATTATAGAAGTTCTGGTTTAATAACTCAGTTCAACGATTACAGAGAACAGTATTAAATATTTAAAAAATCCTAAAATGAGTTCTGATAGAAATTAGCATCTGAAGCAATAAAGAGCGTTTTGTCCATAGAGCTGAGATACTAAAAGAGGGAGTGCAATCTTACTTTGGTGTAGGACAAGATAAAATCACGTGACTTCGGGACAGAATTTGTGTTCACTGTAACCGCATTCTCCATTCCCCATTATATTTCAATGGCAGATTTTTTTCTCGCTTTTAACTGTAGGTTTTTAAAACTTATTTAAACCATGGTTAACTATTGCTGTGCAATTGGATGCAAAGAAAAATCTTCTAAGGATAGTTCTGTATCATTTCACAGGTATGTACAATAAACATATTCTGTTTGTATCTATTTTAAGTCAATTTAAAATTTCGTAACCTCCATCACTCAGTGATTTTGGTGTTAAAACTAAATAATATTTCATAGTTTGGTTTAGTTATTGTATTAAATTTATATAATTTGTTATTAAGCTTCATTTAAACTGATGTAACTGCATTATATTTTGTTACTTGCTTTATTTTAATCTCGAATGTGTTGCAAGTGCTTGGATGCAAGCTTGGCGTGATTTTTTCTCGCCAATACAAGTGTTTACATAAAAACACTATTGGTAATTGGTATCGGTAATGGTAAAAAAACACTATTGAACGATTAATAATTGTGTATTTATTTTAGTGCAAATAAAGTTCCTTATTATTTCCAATATGTTTTTTTTATCATAAATACTCGAATCGTATTATATCGTAAAAGATATTAAATCATCATTGTGAATGAAATCGTGAAACTAAAACGTTTTATTAAAAATGTTATATAGTAAAATTTCATAAATGTGCTAGCAGTAATTGCATGTTTTTATAAATTTTAATTCTAGTTTCTAAAGATAAATTATTAAAGAAAGAAATGCTATCTTTACAGATAAAAATTTTGTCTGAATATTAACTTTATTAATAACTTGCGATATGCACATACCCTAAAATCACAGTTTTCGTAAAAATTTCGAATTTCCTTATTATTTTGTATTAAATCAACACATTTAAGATTCCAAAAATGATTTAATTTTGTTTCTGCGGTAGTTAGAAGCAAAGTTACCGCCAACACTATAAACCAGAAGCGAAATATTTAAAACTGATATTAACAAGGAGAAGGCACGAGGTTTAAAATTGAGTTCGGAATGAGATTTTGTATGATGATAGTATACATTTAGAATGTTTATTAATGAAAATATTAAGACTCAATAGTCAACCTTAAAACCTTCAAATTAGCTTATATACTAATAATGGGTTACCCGAACGGGCGCTCCAGTGGTGTCGTGGTTAGGGCACTGGCGTAGCATTCAGGAAACCTGGGTTCGATTCTGAGCTAGCGTTGTTTTTTTTTCTTTCTAAATTATTTCAAAATAATTTAACAGTTTTAATCAATATCTTTTTCATTTTTTATGCAAAAATAAATATTAAGAATATTCAAGGAAAAAAAAAAAGACCTGGGTCACTTTTATAATCTGCTTTTATTATAAAAAGATTTTTTTTTTATCTGCATGAGATAATGATAAAAGTATTTGAACATGTAATGTAAAATTAAAAGATGTTTTGGGGTAAAGAAAAGAAATAAAATGTTTACTTAAAGAAGAAAAATACTCACTTTTAATTAATGCTCAAAAACAAAATAAAAAAGTAAACATAATTTAAATCATTACACTCGGCTACTGATGTAAAAAAGAAAACATTATTTTCGAAACCAGTTGGCTTAGTTTTCAAAGAATGAATATATATATGTAACATATTTTGATTGAAGTAGAATGCAGGTTCAAAACAGTGAAGAGACTTGGTATTTTTAATTTCGTTTTATTCTATTCCGAGTGGCAGGCACGATTATATACAAGAAAACGCAGCGCTGCACACACAGAAGTAAGAAAACGGAAAAAAAGGCCAAACAGATGATTACTAGCCTTATATAATTTTTCTTCATGGCATAATGGATAGAATGACATTTTTGAGTGTACTAAAGAAAAATGTGAAATGGAATGCAACACAAGATGAGTTTAAGATTAAATTTTATTGACTTGAATCATCAAAAAAAAAAAAAAAAAAAATGGTAACATAAAACATCACACGTTTTTATGACCTGGAAGTCAAAATATCAAATTTCATTTTTCAACTAGACAGCAAACCAAAATATATAAAGAAGATGAAATTATACAATTGTGAAATGTAAAAATGGATAATATAACATCACAGGCTGTTATGCCTTGGAAATCAAAATAACAAATTTTATTTTTCACCAAGACAATAATCCAAAATATATAAAGTAGATACTATTATACAATTGTAAAATGTAATAGCATTTTCCTTCATTCCACAAGCATCAGTTTGATCTGAATTAGAAAAATTTGCAAAGAAACACATTAACACATATACAGTTATAAGAAGAATAGGGTAAAAAAAAAAAAAAAAAAAAAAAAAACTTCAGGAGTCACATACACTTTTATTGTTTAAAAGCCTCATCATTTAGAAGCTGTTCTAAAATGAAAGGGATGTTAAAATCAGAAGCATTTGGAGCAAAATATTTTGACTAAATGTGTACTTAGTTTTATTCCAAAGAAATTTTTAAGCATAAGCCCAAGTAGGAATGAATAAGCAATTTGAACCCAAGTAGGAATTTAATATCACATTTTTATATTTTTAAGGAACTAAAAATAATATTGAAAGCCACTTTAAGTCAAACAGATAAATCCACAGGAAATAATAATGATAATATTTTTTCTCATTTTTTTTCTTCTTCTAAATGGAGAACTTTAATACAAATATTATTTCTTAGTTCATAATATGTATGTAACTAAAATTTTAAGGAACAAAAGAGTGAGTATACATCTGAAGCATTCTTTTCATCAAAAGTAAATTTAAAGAAATAATAAAGATTTTCTTGTTGAAACAAGAACAACAAGAAAAAACATTTTATGTCTATGTATTTTTAAGTTAGCTAATTAACATACTTATTTATGCTATAATGCTTTAAAAATTACAGCTTAATTAAATTACTGCTTTAAAAAAACTCTCAGATGAACAAATATTTTTAATTTGGAAATGTATTTTCAATAATTTTTAGATAGGATTAAAATTTCTCATATTTTCAAAACATGATGAATTCTTTGAAACAGAAGCACTAATGTAAAATAATTTCCCAGATGACATGAATGTCTAATTACACAAGAATTTGAAATAGTAAGTCAGCATAAAGGTATTTATTTTATTTTATTATTTACTTGCAAAAATATAATTCTGTTCTTGAATTTTGCCCTTTTTTTTCCCCCCTCTCTCTCTCTATCTCTTTGACATTGAAAAAGTTAGGACTGCAATTTCTGATGATTTCGTATTAAGCCTAGTAACGTTAATTTATTGTTTGCAAAACAAAAAGATTTCCACGTCTTTCTCGTCAATTTCCCAGCCAAAGAGTTTTTCTTTGAATTTTTAAAGTTGTTCACAATCCAGAAATAGATAAACCATGCCAATGTAGCACCCCATAAATTGGATGGTCTTCTGTCATATTGGTTCGATTCGTGCGATAATGGCAAACCTGGAGTTTATAGCGTCCTCCATATGTGATGCTAGGTTTGTCTAACTACTACTTTGAAATAAATGTAAGTATAAAATATATTTGCTATAATAGTAAATTAGCACAAAGTTTAGAGGTAATTAAAGTGATTTAGCGAGAGAAGCGCTTAGAAATTCGGAATATAAATTGAAAATCTTTCAAATTGCTCACTTCGGTTCTGTAAGAGTGAGTATCAATAGGAGCTTCTCTTATAATATTATAGTAATTCGTAACAGATTAAATTATTTATTATTATAATTATTTAATATAATTTAAGATTATTTTCATTATATTTCAAATGCTATGTTTAGCCTAAGGCATTTGAAATCATGTACATTGTTTTGTTTTTAATTTCACAATTCGTTAACTAAATATCATTTCTCCCTCTTTTAATGATTCCCTTGCGGGAGCCATTTTTCCCGTTTTTGAACATGCAGCCGTCAAATTCAGTTTTTTCGCGTGCTCGTCAATTTGATATTACACGAATGTTTAAGATTGGTTAGTTTTATATAATTTTATTATTAATATTAGTTTTTATTATATTACGAATTTAATTAATAAAATTTACCACCAAATAAGATTACAGTTTCCCGCTTTCGGCGTTTGTTTTGTGATTACAATCTCCCGGCTGCTATAGGTTGAATTCTTCTTAAGTTGCCGGAAAAAAGCGTTAGGCATTTATAAAATTGATTTTTATGGATTTCTCTTATTGTCAGTTTTAACGATTACAGAGAGATTCGGATAGAATTATGATTATCCCATTGCAAGCATGAGGGCATTTATATATTATGCAATTTGTTGTATATTTCTAAAAAATACAATAAGAAACAATTGGCAGAATCATATTTTTATGATCTATTATCGAGATTTTCTATAAAAAATATATATATTTGAAATAGTATATTTTTGCTGATTAAGGATTTTTTTTTTCCTTGATGAATATTTTATTTGAATTGAATTTCATTTTTGTTTATTTTTAAACACTTTCTTCATCTCTAAATAACTTCATTCAGTTGTGTTTCTTAACCTCAAAATTAAGATTAAATGAATAAATGTTACTTAATCCCTAAGTTGAAATTAATAAATTTTAGTTATTTCAAAACATATGGTGTCCCATAACAGATGAGCATGAAAAGGATGTAAATAACCAAATACTTACTTTTAATCATGAAATTAAAAATCTTTTATTAATTTTGAATGGTATTCAATAATATGAATTCTGTTGCATGAAATTAATTTCTTTCCATAGTTGCATGGTTTTCATAATTAGAATTATTCTTTAGTTTGGTTGACTCACTTTGCCTTTTCATAATAATGAAAAATTATGACTACTGATAAATATTAATTGAAGCACTTACAACTTTTCTCAAAATATCAATTTGTGGCTTTTCTGAATAGAACGGGTGGAGGTGGAGGTTTATATTTTTATGGCACAAGAGCCAGAATTGGCTATGCTGCGCCAAGACACATGGTATGAATATATTACCATATGATTAAAAATTATGTTTCCTCCAGGCTAAAAATTGATAAAAACATTTTGTTAAAAGCATTTATAAAAAGGTACGAAACCTTAAATAAGAAAAGTCTATGGTTAAAACAAATGTTTTTTTTAATAAACAATGATATTTATATAAAACGAATAAAGTTAGTAGCTCTTAAAAAGTCAAAAATATTACAGTGAAGCTGTTCTCCAATCAGTTCATGCAAATCCAATGATGATGAATTAAAGAAATGCATACGATAAAGATTAAATTTGGGGCATTCAATTAAAATATGTAAAACTGTAAGATTAACATTACAATCCGAGCACATTGGTATCTTCTCGCCAAACAAAAGATGTTTGCGAGTTAGGCGGGTGTGACCAATTCGTAGTCTAGTTAATTTTACGTCAGTCCATCAAACCGAAGCAGCAGGCCACATTCCAACTGTCGGGGATAAAATGCAGTTTGTTTTCAGTTTCTTCATTCCCAGATTCTTGCCAAATCGAAAGTATATAACCACTATACATGTTAATAAGATAAATTTGTGAGCAAAAGTGCTGTAAAATACTGAATAGAACAGGAAATTTAAATTGTATTTTGTATATGTGAATTTGTGGAATTTATTTTCAGTCAAATGGAAGATTTTATGCTTTGATTATAGTTCTAAAAACAAAAACATAAGAAACTGGAAAAAAAATGATAAAAAAAATTTATTTCTAAAATAAAAAATATATTTCCATCACTCTATAGTTAACTATTGTAAATGTATATAATTTTTTTTAAATTTTAAAATTGTATTAAGGATACTAACTATAGGATGCATTTTCTTCAGGATTTTACAATTACTGTTTAGAAGGAAGAAGGATATGGTTTCGACACCTAATTTTTCTAGAATTAAATGTATGAAAATGACTCAGCTATCAGGAACTATTGTGATAGCAAAAATAATAACAGAATAATACTTTAATAAACTTTTTTTTTGTTTAATAATGCAGAAATTAAAAAAATTAATTTTAATGAAATTTGAGAATAACATTTTAAAAGTACAAGACATTTTTTAATAAAGCTAAATGCAGCAACACTGCATTTAATTTATGAAATTTCTTCAGATTTTTGTAAAATTTGTTTAACAGCCCAGCTTATGTAATTATTGGAGAGGTGCTTAGTGAAATATTTATTGTCTAATATTAAGCAATAATAAAATAATAATTAAATAAAGCTGAACTAATTATAAATTTTTGCACAACGGTAGGTTGCAAAACATTTTAAATTATTCCTTTTCATTCTACAGAATTGTATTCATCTATAACAGAAGCATTCAATAAAGCATACTAATTAAAACAACAAAATGCTTCTTGCAATATTATTTAGATAAGTTTGCATGATTTAAAAAAAAAGTAAAAACAGTTATGGAAAAATTATGAGTGGACAAAAAGAAAAATATTGTTTGTAAGATTTTGCTGTTCTTCAAAGAAGCAGATTTATATTTAATAGTTATCAGAATTGAGAGCAAACAATTCATATTCTTCATTAAGCATCTAAAGTGACATAAAATGTATTAATTTTACTTTCAATATTCTTTGAAATTTGAAAATAATCATTAAAGAATGCATTGAGCAAGGAAACAAAATTCTGAAAAACAGTGATGATTTAATTGGCTAAATTTTTATGTTGAAGTTATAAAATTATATACTTGATGTAAATATGAGAACTTCAATTTGCTCACAAGTATTTTTTAAATGAACCAGTATGATAAATTTGATGCTTAATGCACTATTATTTGATATGCATTGGAAATAAGTTTTTTTTTTTTTTTTTTTTTCGTATAAGTTTCAAATTGAGCTCTAGTTCTGAAACAAGTGCTGGTACTCGGGAAGTTTAATTTCAATGTCTGAAGAAAGTAGTAGAATTGTAAGGAAATTTAATGTAGTCAGTCATAAATGCATTTAAAATATCATTCAAAACTATGGAAATGTTGGATTATTAACTAAATCAGTGGCAGGAAGAAAAGGAATTTTTCAGTTCAACGATTGCAGAGTTCAGTATTAAACATTAAAAAAAAAATCCTAAAATTAGTTCTTCTGGAATTGCTACATCAACATCTGAAGCAACAAGGAGTGTTTTTACAGACACAATTAGAAGGATGATTAGAGAAGCTAATTATAATATTATGTTAGCTGCCCCTACAAAAATCACCTTCATTTTTTAAATTAATTGAGATAAAAAATAATTGCTTTTTTTATATAAAAAAACATATTTTTAAACCACTAGTATAAAATCATAATCAGTGAGGAAAGAAAAATTAATTTTGTTAGAAGTAATATTTTAAGCTTTGTATGGAAGATTAATTTAGTTCTCAAACACTTAGAGCCTTAGTCCATGTATGTCTACAAATTGAGAGGTTAGTTTAATTTTCATTAATGGCATATTGGATAAAATGACATTTTTACATTACTAAAGAAAAATGTGAAATGGAATGCAACACAAGATGAGTTTAAGATTAAATTTTATTGACTTGAATCATCAAAAAAATGTAATATAGAACATTACAGATAGTTATACCCTGGAAGTCAAAATATCAAATTTCATTTTTCAACTAGGCAGCAAACCAAAATATATAAAGATGAAATTATACAATTGTGAAGTGTAAAAATGGAATATGTAACATCACAGGCTGTTATGCCCTTGTAGTCAAAATAACAAATTTTATTTTTCACCAAGACAGTAATCCAAAATATATAAAGTTGATGCTATTATGCAATTGTGAAATGGAATAGCTTTTTCCTTCAATCCACAAGCATCAGTTTGGTCTGAATTAGAAAAATTTGCTGAGAAACACAATAACACATATATGGTTACTAGAAGAATAAAAAAATAATTTCTGAAGTAACATAAAATTTTGTTGCTTAAATGCCTCATCATTTATAAGGTGTTTTTAAATGAAAGGGATGTTTTGAAATCAGATTCATATGTAGCAAAATATTTTGACTAAATATATACTCATTTTTATTCCAAAGAAATTTTTAACATTGAGCTTTGAACCCAAGTGGAAATTTAATGGCACGTTTTTATATTTTTTAGGAAGGAAAAATAATGTTGAAAGTTACTTTAAGTCAAATATATACAGTGGATGCCAAAATTTTGGTCAATTTTGAAAATCAAAAGATTTTCTAACTTTGTATGCTTATAGAAAATGTTATGTTTCACAAAATGCAAACTTTTACATGTCATATTTAAGATAATTTATTGCTGATTTCAGTACAAAAAGCAAAATTGAAATATTTGTAATACAAAAAAGTTACACTTATTTTAATCTGAAAAACAAACACAGTGATGAAGTGGATTGTAATTTCTAACTTTCCTGGCCAATCTTTGTTCTTGTTCTGGGAACCAATCAAATTTTAATAACTGACAGCAGAAGCTGACATCATGTTTAAAGTTGGAACAAGTCATTATTGTGCTTTGTTCTGTATAAGGAAGACTGTTTTTATGTAATGAATTTACAAGTAAGAAATTTTCTTAAAATTTTTAATATTTAATAGGAATTTTTGTAAATATTTCTAATATTTAGTTAAAAATCAATGAAAGCAAATAAAAGAATAGATTGGACACCTATACAGAGAATTAAAATTATTGTGTTACAACAATGTGGTCTTTTCTACTTTGAAATTGCAAGAGAGATGGGTGATTCAGTGACTACATCTGGAGTCCGAAAATTTTGTTTACAATATCAGGAGTCGAAAAACATCTGTCGATGACAGAAGAATAAAAAATTGTCTCCAAGATAGAAGAATGTCATAAGTGACTTCAGAAGTCAATTAAATGATGCTGGCATTTCTGTCAGTTCAAGAATAATCAGGAGAAGATTATTTGTTGTTGGACTAAGAGGTAGAATTCCTCGAAAAATGCCTTGCTTCAATTTACAACAGCGCATAAAAAGATTACAGTGGTTAAAGGAACATATTAATTGGAAAAATGATCAGTGGTCACAAGATATATGGAGTAAATAAACAAAGATATTCTTATTAGTTAGTGATAAGCGAAAATATGCAAGACGTAGAATAGGCAAATAGCTACATCCTGACTGCATTCAGGCAATTATGAACAACTTGGTTAGTGTTCTGATGTGGTAATGCACAGCAGCAGACAGTATAGTTTGCTTTCATGTTATTGGGGGGACACTAAATTTAAGAAAATACATTGACACTATTCTAGAGCGAAAACTTATACCTTCTATCAGTCATCGCTTTCCCAGTAACGCATCATTTAGTTTTTAGCAGGAATCAGCTCTTTGGCACATAGCAAAAATATCGAGAGTGGTTTAGTACAAAGAGCAGTGAACTGTTGGAATTCAAATAGCATTTAATTGACCAGGAAACAGTCCTGACCTCAATCCTATTGAGAACTTATGGCACCATTTGAAAACTCTTGTACAAATGAGGCGTCTGTTGAATACAAGAGAGTTAATTGAGACCATAATTGTTTCCTAGCATCATGTAATAACGAAGGATGAGCTTAAAACTCTTGTCAGGTCAATGAATGATCGATAAGAAGCTGTAATAAAAAGGAAAAGCTACCCTACTGAATATTGGTAACTCAATGCAGTCATTAGCATTTAATGCATCTCGATAATTATTGGTGCTCAACTTTTTTGCATTGCAAATATTTGTTTTTGTATTTAAATCGGTAATAAATTCTCTTTAATATGATATACAAGACTTTGCATTTTATAAAACAAAACATTTTCTAAAAGCACACAAAGGTAGAAAGCATAAAAAATTTTTAAAGTGCCCAACATTTTGCACCACTGTAAACCCAAAGGAAATTTATTACTAATTTTTGTATTTATTTTCATTTTTCTTCTGAATGGAGAACTTTTATGCAAACATTATTTTTTAGTTCATAATATGTATGTAAATAAACTTTTAAGAGACAAAAGAGTAAGCATATGTCTCAAGCATTCTTTTCATCAAAAGTAAATTTAAAGAAATAATAAAGATTTTCTTGTTGAAACAAGAACAACAAGAAAAAACATTTTATGTCTATGTATTTTTAAGTTAGCTAATTAACATACTTATTTATGCTATAATACTTTAAAAATTATTATAATTTTTTGATTATTCTCATATAATCAAATATTTTTAATTTGGAAATGTATTCTCAATAATTTTTAGATAGGATTAAAATTTCACATATCTTCAAAACATGATGAATTCTTTGAAACAGAAGCACTAATGTAAAATAATTTCCCAGATGACATGAATGTCTAATTACACAAGAATTTGAAATAGTAAGTCAGCATAAAGGTTTTTTTAATTTTATTATTTACTTACAAAAATATAATTCTGTTCTTGAATTTTGCCCTTTTTTTTTTCCCCTCTCTCTCTCTATCTCTTTGACATTGAAAAAGTTAGGACTGAAATTTCTGATAATTTCGTATTAAGCCTAGTATAGTTCACCTCACGATTGTTGGCGTTCGACTTCAGACGAGTCCACTTCAAAACGGGTTGGAAACAAGACGAGCCAAGGTTGCTATAATCATGCGTTGGCGAAAGAAGTTTCCTTCGTGAAGCGTCATTATTTGTTTACGATTGGCTTTGCGAGTGCCTTGCGTTTATTGGTGCTTTTCCGACTTCTTATATTTCTAATCTAAATCCATCTAAATATCAGTGCCATAATGCCTGGGAATGGCATTGTTTCCAAAGAAAGAAAAATAATGATGAATGTTTTGAGGTATTTTGAAAGGTATTTTTGAGGTATTTTTATATAAAACGAATTAAGTATCCCACTTTGTCAACGGATCAAAAGAGCTGCAGAAGCGACCGGTGTTTCGACTAGAACACCGTACCGTAAAATTGAACATTCATCAGCTTTTTTTTTTTTTGCATGATTTGCATCCTGGTTTTTCAGTATATATAACTTTCTCTATTGACGGTTCTTATGATGCTTAAATATTATAGATTGTTAATATTCAAATTAGAAATTCTTTGTTTTTGATAGAATTAAGACAAAAATATCTCTGAAAAAATGATTTGGTTTGAAAGCTAATGCATAATAACATGAAATTTCATCTGGCTAATGTAAAACTTGATTAAATAATATTGAATTTTATTATATAAGGCAATAAAGATTTTTCTAAAAATCAGAGAAGCAGCAGCTTTTTCTTTCGATTAAATTATTTCAATAAAGTTGCAACACATTTTTTTTAAACTTTGAATTACTTTTCGGGAGGAATTAGTTGAGTATTTCACGGAATACTCGAGTATTTTACTGTTTTCTCTTAACAATGTAATCGTATTTATCTAGATGTCATCGATATTGCAGAATAAAATATCACGTTCGAGTTCCTTTCAAATATTACCAAATATTGAAGCCAAATCTAGGGGGGGGGTGTCACCCCTCATCCCCTTCTGTCACTAAGTTCCTGGGAATCTATATAAAGTCTGAAACTGCATATGCAAATACCAGCTATCTTGATTGATTATAGTAATGCTGAATTAACTTAATCATATGATAATTAATTAATTAAATCATAAGATAAATGATTGATTCAGCCATATAACTGTAGTATTATTTCATTCGCCACGACTTTTTATTTTCACAAATATCGTATCATAGAAGCTGAAAAAAAAATTAACTGAATGCTTGAGACAAATCCCCCCGCTAATGCGCCAACTATGGAAACCTTTATTTGCGGCTTCCTTTTATGGCCCTCCCCATTTCCTAGTAATTCGATGTTTTCGACTCAACCGTCGAGCGCCAACAATACTGAGGTGGACTATATCATTAATTTATTGTTTGCAAAACAAAATGATTTCCACGTCTTTCTCGTCAATTTTCCAGCCAAAGAGTTTTTCTTTGAATTTTTAAAATTGTTCACAATCCAGAAATAGATAAACCATGCCAATGTAGCAACCCATACATTCGAGAATCCTCTGTCATATTTTCTCGTTTCGTGTGATAATGGCAAACCTGCAGTTTACAGCGTCTTCCATATGTGATGACCGTTATTGCTAGGATTTGACTAACTTCTACTTAGAAATAAATGTAAGTATAAAATATATTTATAATAATAGTTAATAAATTACTACAAAGTTTAGAGGTAATTAAAGGAATTTACCGAGAGAAGCGCTTAGAAATTCGGAATATAAATTGAAAATCTTTCAAATTGCTCCCTTTGGTTCTATAAGTGAGTATCAGTAGACGTTTCTCTTATAATATTGTAGTAATTCGTAACAGATTAAATTATTTAATATTATCGCGTATATGATTGAGAGAAGACTTACTAGAAGTCTTTAAAAATAATAAAAGAAAGTTATTTTCATTATATTTCAAATGCTATGTTTAGCCTAAGGCATTTGAAATCATGTACATTGTTTTGTTTTTAATTTCACTATTCGTTAACTAAAAATCATTTCTCTTTTTTTTAATGATTCCCATGCGGGAGCCATTTTTCCCGTTTTTGAATATGCAGCCATAAAATTCCGTTTTTTCGCGTGCTCGTCAATTTGATATTACACCAATGTTGAAGATTGGTTAGTTTTATATAATTTTAGTTTTTATTATAATATGAATTTATTTATTAAAATTTACCTCTAAATAAGATTACAGTTTCAATCTTTCGGCGTTTGTTTTGTGATTACAATCTCCCGGCTGCAATATGTTGAATTCTTAAGTTGCCGGAAAAAATCGTTATGCTTTTATAAAATTGATTTTTTTGGATTTCTCTTATTGTTAGTTTTAACGATTACAGAGAGATTCAGATAGAATTTTGATTATTTCATTACAAGTATGAGGGCATTTATATATTATTGCAATTAGTTGTATATTTCTAAAAAATACAATTGGAAACAATTGGCAGAATCATATTTTTATGATCTATTATCGAAATTTTCTATAATAAAACTGTTTGAAGTAGTATATTTTTGCTGATTAAGGATTTGTTTTTCTTGTAGAATATTTTATTTGAATTGAATTTCATATTTGTTTATTTGTAAAAACTTTCTTCATCTCTAAATAACTTCATTCAGTTGTTTCTTAACCTCAAAATTAAGTAAGATTAAATGGGTAAATATTACTTAATTCCTAAGTTAAAATTAATAAATTTTAGTTGTTTCAAAACATATGGTGTTGCATAACTGATGAGCATGAAAACGATGTAAATACCCAGATACATACTTTTAATAATGGAATTTAAAAAAATTGTGGGTTAAGTAATGTTTAAGGTACGTCGCCAAATTTCAATTTTTTTCCCGAAGCTGTACTACCGTAATAATTAGAATTATTCTTTAGTATGGATTACCCACTCTTCCTTGTAAAAATTGAAATTCCTGGGCAGAAAACTTTTATTTTGATACACAATAATTCAAGGGCATGCAACTTTCTCAAAATATCAATTTATACATATATTATGCATTTATGTACAACATATTACTAAACTGCACTTCAGCAGGAATAAATAAAATGACATTTACTAAAACATATGAGGATATATGTATGGAAAGAATTTTTCTTTGTATACCAGTTCAAACCCCTGTCTAAAATATTATTTGTGACATTCAATTCTTTTAAGTTAAAGATGATTTATTTTTTTATGTCTTTTTTTGTAAAAGTAAATAATTTTTATTAACCATAAAATTTTTAAAGTAGTTGCAATTTAGAGAAATTCTACTGTCAGTATGACATTATATATTTTGAGAAAGGCCTGATTAAACAAATTTTTAAACTTTTTAGGTGCAGTATGGGTGCCCAGTTAAGTACTTTTCACTTCCCATGAGAGTAAGCATTATTTCCTGTCGATACTGCTACGTTTAGTGGTGGCGGAGTGATCTGCTGTACACAAGAAGAGTAAGCATTATTGATTTTAAGATTTTTTTAATTTACATGTAGTTTGTGCTGTAATTCAATTTTACAATTTGTTCAGCTGTTATTCATTTTAAGACTGCTTTTCTATTATACAAAAGTAAACAATTCAAACATCAAATGATATATTTCTTTTATGAGTTACTTTGATAGAATGATTTGAGAAGATGGTACAGTGGAAAATTTAATGTTTGATCAGAATTGAGATACAAATAAACACAGCATTTGAAATCTTGAATAAAATTTAGAAATTAACTGATAAGCTTAAATTAATATGGGAAACAATTTTAGACAGCAGTTGACAGCATAAAAAATTTATTTTACTAAAATCTCTAGGATTCTTTACAATACTGATTCACCCTTATGCAGTTCCCCTACCATACGATAAAATATTGATATTCGTATATAATAAAATAACTAGAAAAATAGATTTTTCAGAAATTAATACATATATTATGAAAATTGCAAAACTCGATAGTTATATTTTAAAATTAAAAGAAGGGAAAATTCTATCAAAACTGTATTAAAGTAGAAGAATCTAATGCAAACATAAGGTTAATTTATTGCTTCACTTAACTAGGAAATTTTTATAAATATAAGGGATAAAGTTTCAAAAGAAGCATTCTAACATTCTGAGAAAATGTAGTGCATTTTATTTAAAATAAAAGAATAAAATGTCATAATTTTGTTTTTCATGAGTTGTGAGACACTGAAAACACTAATCACTATTTCACTAGTACTTCCAAAATATATTCAAATGTGACATTTAAAAAAAATGCTTCTGTGCGTTTCAGGAATTACATTTTTTTCCTCTTAAATATTTTTATATTACTGTGCTAAAATGTATATGTGTGTAATGATACTCTTAATTTAATTTTAATCTTAATTTCCTGGGTTTTTTTATTTTAAATTAGTTTCATATTTCTTTAATCTAAAATTTTCTCTTATTTCCTTACCAAATCTTACTTTTTAAAAAAGTAATTATTTCTAACACACACTAAAAAATTTTTGATAGTTTACCAATGCCCACACTCCAAGTACAGAGATAAACCTCCATAATTCTTTTTTCTCTCGAAAATGGGATGGAAATGGACTTATGGTAGGAATGCTTTGATAAAATTTGTAGAGATCTGATTTTGGGGAAATTAAAAATATCGTCAATTTTCTAAAATGGTCAACATTAACTCATTATATAAACTGTTGTTTAGGCATTAATAATTTTGATTATCTTTGCTCTGAACTCAATGAACATTTTATTCAGCCCAATATAGTAAGCTTTATTGATTTTTCACAAAAAAAAAAAGTGATTCAGAAAATGAAATTTAGTCAATTATTTTCATAAAAAATTAAATTGTAGTGGACAGTTAGGCTTAATACACAACTCGTTCTTGAAGGTCTCGCTGATGGGCTGCCAACTCATTAACCCTATGAGCCCAGATTTGTCCTAAAACACCTCAATCAATAGAGGCCTCATTCAGGTGCTTTTACGCACATGACTCAAATGTAAGGGTGATGAGAATTTCTCACCACCCATGATTATGTTCTCTTTAGGGTGCCAATGCCCACAACAGTGATTGATGTGCAGTTTTTATGTCATTCTATTGGAACCAAGAACAGAGACGGTGGAAGACTATGGACATGAAATAGTTATCAGTAAAAGAAAACTCTAAATTCAAACAAAAATTGCAATTTTCTTTTGCATTGTATTATGATTGCCAAAAGCCAGCTTTTTAAAAAAAGTATTTTTATGCATAAGATATAAAAAATTTCAAAATATAAAAAATTTCAAATTTCTTTAGGGAAAAAGTTTTTAAATATATTTTTCCTCTTTATTTTTTTATTGATATAGATTATTTAGATTTTTTAAAAATGTTTTAGCTCATATATATATATATATATATATATATATATAATATTGTATTATCATTATAAATGTATGATAGTCAAATTATGTATTTTTTGTTTAATGAAAAACAAAATAAATTAGGAATTACAAGATTACTTTTTTGTCTATTTTTTTATCAATGTTTCACAATTTACGCATTTTATTATATTTTATTTTCATCATATTTTAGAGAAATGTGGTAAATGTTGATGAAATATTAATCCCAATAACTTCCAATGCATCTTCTTAGAAGGAATTAAATAATCTTAATTAAACAAATTGATAATGCAAAAGAAAATTGAACTAAAAATATTTTGTATAAGTGGATTACTTCAAATATGGAGTTCGGATAAATATTACTTTTAAATTAATGAAGATTTCATCCCCTCCGCATTAGTTCAAAATAAATAAATAAAAAAAGCAATTGACAGCCAGAACATCAATTATGTAGAATGTCTTACATTTCGATATTTAAATTGATAGCATTATGAGGCAAAATAAACTCAATTTTTTTTTTTTTTTTAAATATAATTCCTTATATTATGAAGAACCATGTATTATTGATGTTATATGTATTTTAAGCAGCTAGTATTAGATTTCTGGCATTATTCTGCATTTTTTACACAATGCATTACTTAGACCGAAATTTTTTTTTTTAACACTAATTTATAATTAATATTTAAAAAAAATATTTTTTAAATCTTATAAATTCTATTCACGTAATCAATACTGCTGTTATACCATAAGATATCGTATTATATCTGATAAGTAATGTAGATTTTATGAAAAAGTCACAAAGAATGAAAGAAAATGGATGTCTAAAGAAGACATTTTCACTTATAGAATTCGAAGACAATGTGTTAGATTGAATACTGAATTTTTGAGATAGAATAGCATAAGATTTTGTTTTAAATCCAGGTTTCATTTGAAAGCTATATAAACTGACAAAAATCTAATTTAATTGGTTGAAAAATAGAGTGATGAGCACATCGAATATAAGAACATTCCACACAATTATCATTTGATAAGGTTTCATGCCCTTTACAATTCTATTGGTTACCTTAAGAAGAAAAATAGTTTGTTGTCATTTCCTTTAAAAAGAATATTTTTAAAAGAGTAGAAATAAGGGAAGCTTTCTGTATTTCAATCACCTAACCATTATTTTAATTGGAAAGTAGCTAAAAACTAATTTCAGTAAAGCAAAAGCAATAGATTTATTTTAAATTTATTTGTTTTTAAAATGGAATAAACTTTTCCAGAAATGCTCTTTCAAGTAGAATAAATTAGAACCTATAAAAATTATGTCATCAGTCTAATTAAAGAAAGTTGTCCCTTAAATTATATCACCAATTTTTTTAAAACTTGATAATGCAAAATATTGTCCGATTTTCATATTTATGTCAGCATGTAAAGTTTGAATGCATTTGAAATTTTATGAACTGTATAGTTTTTTTTTTTTTCGCTCTTGTTTTTGATGATACAAAAACACAGTTTTTGTTCTGTTTCAACCAAGATTTTGATGCCATTAATATCCCTTTATTATGTTTTTGCTTTAGCTTATTCCAATTCATGATGACTCGTAATTATTATAACTGCTTTTTAGGAGATATATTAGTCCTCTTGATTTGACCATCAAATTTCAAGCAATTATTTGAGGTCCAATCTGATGAACTTTGAAACAAAATCTTTAAAAAAAAATATTGCACAACCTTGTGTTTAAGGCATTTGAATGAAATTAATAAATTTCCTCTCTGAGGATATAACATATTTGGCTACTTGCTTTCAAGCAGCGTAAAGACATATCATTCTTTTGTTAAGACATGAAAATGATATCTGAACAATTATTCTAGAATGCAACAATGTTGTACTTCCTTGAAAAAATGATTTCAGAAACCACATTGATATAGCTGTGAAATAAGTCATATTTTATAACTTAAATATTTGATGGAATTGAGATTACAATAATGTTCCAATTTATTTGAATCTATTTTCAACAAGAAACTGAGAGGAAAAATATAAAATAATTATAAAATTGTATGCTTTTTTTCTAGTTTGACTGTGCATAAATTTAGAAGAAATTGAAAATTACTATAAGATTATTGGGAACACTTTGAAGAAAATTATTATAGATAATAATTTGCTAGTACATTACATGAGAATTAAACCTTAGCTCCTTGTATCTGAGAATTAAGCGTTTTGATGTAACATGTATAGATATTGCATTTACACACTGATTGCATACATGAGATGACGTTTTTTAATATAAAAGTAAATGAACTAGCACCAAATAAAATGTAGGCCAGATATCTTTTCCTGCTTAGAATAAAATTAGATATTATATTTTAGATTTGAACGGCTTTCTGTGATGGTTAACATTTTCTGAACCAATAGACTTTTTTTAAATTATTAATATAGTACCTGTCTTATTTATTTTAGACTGAGTGCTTATTATTTTGCAAAAAATATTGAAATTATTAGGCTTGTCTGAATAACTTTGCCTTAAAAAGATATTAATTATCATGTTTCAAGTATTGGCTAGTGGTGTATGCACGCACATATTTTAACATTTTATGTACAAGAAGCAATGATAAAACAGAAGTCCGTTTACAATGCAATACAGGTGCAAAAGAGACCAAAATGTTTCCTTTCAGTGATTTTACAATGAGATTTTGATAGGAATTTTCTTTGACACATGTAGTCTTACGAAAGGGAAAGTTAAGTATCTTTAAAAGAATGTTGTAAGTATTAGGGATTTTTATCCTTTCCCTCGGTGCGTGCGAAAATGCTGAGACCATCAGTTTTCTTGAGCGCATGTAGAATTAATTATATAAAAAGTGGGAATGGGATCGTGAAATAAGAGAACATTTTAGAATGAAGTTTATATGGGCTGATTTCAAATGAAGATTATAAAATTAACCAAGATTTAAATTAGATTTTAAAATTTCATTACATATGTATATATATTGTAAACTCTTTCAAAAGACGCAATCATTGTTCTTATCACTACTGAATGACTTTTAAGTGCTTTAAAAAACTACGTTTCAAGAAAGATAATGTGCATCCGAGTGGAAGAAAAATACAAAAATAGCCTTTTTTTTTTTTTTTTTTTTTTTTTTTTTAGTTTGGTAATAGTGGGGAAAGTCTAACTTTTAAGTTAAAAAAGAAGTTTTAAAAAGTTGGTTGCAATACAACATCTTGAGGTGCCGCATCAAGCTTAAAGTTCGGAAAAAATTGACAAATTTTAAAAGGGCCCTTTAAAAAATTTGTTTAGATTTTAGTTTGGTAATGGTGGGGAGAAGTTGCCTGTTAGATTCAAAAAGAATGTTTTAAAATTTCGTTGAAAAACTACAGCATCTTGGAAGTGCCGTAAAAAGCTGAAAGTTTGTAAAAAAAATGAAAAATTATAAATTTCGAGGAAATATTTTTTCTATGAATTTTTTGTACGTATAATGCTTCAAAAGATGGTTTCAAAAACATATATAAGCTTTACAGTTAGAATAAATTATTAATTACAAAATGCAATAATAGTAATAAAATATTTTTTAATGTCAAATTTTGTGTTTCTTGCTTCTGTATCCTTAATGATTACAAATATTACAATATTACACCTGCAAATGTTTGCTTCTACTTCATTGCCACATTCAACTGTCTTTTTTCCTATTAACTTTTGGCATATTCGCAGGTGAATCAATTTTTGCATTAATGCATCCTTATCTTGCTATTAAACCATAGACATTTTGAGCCGATTCGGTCTCCAGTATCACAGCTTTTTCCACTGTTTGCGTGTGACAAGGAAGCCGGGAAAAGTGGATAACCGGGTCCATTATACTATTGACTCAGCTTCAGATGCCTTGCGTATAAATATAATATTACCATTTAAATATAATATCAATATTACCTAAATGGTTATAGCTAATCTTGTTACCTAGTTAGCTACCACAAGCGGTTACTGGCGACAATTACAACCCTGAAGAAAAACCGTGTTATTTGCAAAAAAAGGCAAACCAACCAGATCCTTCAAATATATCTTAAGACTCTGGCTGAGTACATTGTGAAAAGGTATGTGCTTGTATGGTTTAATATTAAGTTAAAACCTTCATATGCTTATGATTCCAAACATCTGTTTAACCTTCTCATATTCAAGGTAACTCTATGAGGATCTCAAGAGCGTTATAGATCCGATTATTCAAAGAAATGACTATTTTGTTTTTCCTGAAAATATCCTTTTGTTCATGCTAAGTGATGAACGCAGGGGTGTTTGTGCTCCGGGGAAACCCCGGAATTCCGGGGATTTTGAACTTCGATACCCGGAAATTCCGGGGATCGTCGTTCAAAAGGAAGTAGGAATGATAATGAATTATTTATTTTGATCTGGGTAATTTTGTTTGCTTTGAAAGCAGAAAACGCAAGGTCAGTGTGTGTGGTGAAAACTTTTCCTTTCTTTCTCCAAAGGCAGTGATAATGCGTGAAAAGGGGGAAAAAACTTTTTTTGTTCTTTCCTTATTGCGAGTTATGACTCATTTCCGAGGTTCTCGGACATTCTCTTCTGGATTCTTTTCGGCAAGTAGGCGCGGCAGAAAAAAAAGGGAGAGACTTCGTTCGACCAGATGTGCGATCACGTGACCTGGGTTCAACGGTCTTAATTTTGCAAAAAAAGTAATTCATTGAACTTTTATAATTAGGTCATTCAATACTTCATAATTGTAATTTTTCATTTCTCCCCCCCCCCTTCTCGAAACTCCAAAATGTCGGTAGTAAGTCCGTAAAAGTTTCAGGGGATTTTTTGG
Organism: Argiope bruennichi; assembly: GCF_947563725.1. Lineage (NCBI taxonomy): Eukaryota > Metazoa > Arthropoda > Arachnida > Araneae > Araneidae > Argiope > Argiope bruennichi. The sequence continues at coordinate 26,488,649 of NC_079163.1, forward strand.
GGTCCCACAAACACCCCTGTGAACGTAAAATTCAAAGGGAACTTGATTTACGACGTGTTTTAAAAGCAAGAACAGAATGTAGAGGCGGAGTCAGGAAGTTTAAAGTTCCAAAGTTAAACTTCGATGCAAAGGATTACATCTACATGATCGCATAGCTTAGAAATGACGTAACTGAACCCCTCCTCCCGCCATCTTTTATTAAAACTCGTTTCCAAAGACTCTCAGAGTGTTACATATTTCACTTACAGAAGGATCCTTCTCTGAAGCAATATTGAGGTTACGCCTAATATAACAGTAGCACTTCATATCAGATTCGTAAGTAAGCAGTTCAACTCCAAGCAAATCAATAAATTTCACAAAAATAGGCATTCCAACATTTGTCTTGTCTTCACTGATTTAGTTTGAGCCATTTTTACTCACAACAAAGGACACAAGTACACAAACTAACAAATCAGTTGCACAATAGACAGAGAGGAGGCGTCTACTCAATTGAACTCGGCAAAGTTGCTGATCTGACACCAGCTCTGAGCTTGCCATCACACGCAGACAAATCTCTGCCTCCTCTCAATATCATCCGCTCAAACGGTGACTCAGTGTCCTGGATGTCATACCAATGCAATAGTAAAACTATTTTTATATTTCAAATCATATTATAACGCGTATTTAATTTTCTTTTTTAATTTCTTAATCGAGACACGCAAAAATCTTTGAAAAAGTTCCAAAAAGTGTGTTTTTATTAAACTTTAACGTCCTAGCGGCACCTCAAAACGTACTCCAATATTTTTCATATTTTTAATCTTGTCTACACCAAAAGGCAACTTTTACGCACTATTACGAATTAAAAATCAAAAGTTGATTTTTATGTTCCGCCCTAATGTGCATATAGCGTCATGAGCATGGGAAACTATTCCTTTAACAACATAGTCACTGCTTTCGCTTTTGGTTTATCAAGAAAAAAATATTTTCAAGTGAAATCTAAATTATCGTTAGTTTAATTTTTATTTCAAAGCAAATTTTAGCTTAATTTTTTGTCCTAATAGATTAAAATGTCTATATTTAAGTAATTAAAAGACATGTATATATTCAAAATTTCTAGAACAGTTTGCAGAAATTAAAAAAATTAACGTTGAAAACATTTGAAACAGATCTACATGAGAACTCTTACTTATATAGTTTCGGATCCTTCAAAATTTGAAGTCTTAAGTGCTGTTGATTATTATTTTGCAAGAATTTATTATTTTCTGAGAACTGTAAATGATTCATTTTTTTTTTAATACATACACAATTGCTTACAATTTTTTAAATACTTGGAACTGGGAAATTGATCCTCCTGTAGAAATTTTCAACACAATTTAGATAATGATAGATGACAGAATAGCACTTTCAATTTATTAAAATGATAGAAAAAGGAAATAAGAAATATATAGCATTTGATTTATATTTAAATATAAATACTCAAAACCATATTGACCAGAAGTCATTTCAAGAATGTAAAAACCATCCGTATTGTTTTATTTATTCATTAATATGTATTATCTGCGATGATGAAATGAAACAGTCTTTCTAATAAAAATTGGTGTAAAGTTCTTCATAGTCACTTAGTAGATATACTTGAAGAAAATTGTACTGTTAAAGATTTTGAAAACAAGTAAAAGAACTAAATATTATTGATATCCATTTGAATTTGAATTAAAAATACTTCTTGTGTATTTTATTTTATTCTGTTAAATAAAGAAAAAGTAAAGAAATAAATTTAAACAGCAACATAGAAAGAAACTGAAACTAAATTATGCCATAATTAGATTGAATTTGTATTATGCACATCAAAATTATAATTTTTATAAATGTCTTAGATGACAAAATTTATAGATGTGTCCCTTTTAATAAAGTTTCGAAGCAAATTTCTCTCATTTTATTTTCAACACTCTTCTGACACGCACTATTAGTCGCTGATTTAGAAAGAGCAATAATTAGGCCATCAACACTTTTCAACGGAAGATTCATTTCGTTATCAGTAATTCGGAGCATCATTCTGATTTTGAAATTGATTCATTACCAAATAAATAGTCAATGCGCCTAATAATAGAGATAAAGTTTATAATATGGTAACCATTTTAAGGCTTGGACGCATACAACACTTATTAATGAGCACTTATCGCATACACACGACCTCACTCTAATCAAGAAGTATAGAATAATATTTTATGCAGTTTGAGACAATAAATGTTCTCACGAATTACGAATTTTATATACAATCTGTCTCAATACACAATCAATAACTCAGTACAATCAGTAAAGTCTGTATTTCAACAGACCTTCGCTCCTAAGTATCATATTTACTAAAATATTAACATTTAAAATAAAAAGAAAGACCTCTCTTGCGACTAAAACTGAGTGAGTTATGAAAAGCCGAATATTACTATCGTATAAAAACGCGTCTATTACGAATGGTTTGGTTTGTCTTAAAAAACCAGCGTTAGTGGTCTTCTCGGAACTTTCTCGGACACTCATTAATAAAGGTTTTCTTTTTTTTTTCTCTCTCTCTCTCACCCTCCGCTAAAAAATGTGAACCTTGGGAAAGAATGCCTTGCATGGCATTGCCGTACGATAAATACGATATATTAACCTTTGGCCTGAATTTAGCATTTTTATTAATTCTGTCGTGTGATTCTTGGTGACTTTTATAGCAATGAATCTCTCAGTATCTGAAAATCGAATTTCTATTTTAGCTTTTTCCCTACCGGTTGAAACCAAAATTTGACCCAGAACTACAATTGTAGTAACAAAATCGCACACCAAATTTGATATGCTATAGTCTGTGTATTTTCTGTAGGCGGTTCAAGGTCACATTTTCTACATCGTTATTGGTTGTCTTGGTACCAGTAACGCGGTAGAAAATGTGACCTTGAACCGCCTACAGAAAATACACAGACTATAAGTCATTGTAGTTTTGAGTTATCGCTTTTCCATTCTTTTGAAAGTACAGACCGATTGATGATCAACCCCTTGTTGGATTTGGCTCAAAATTTGATAATGTCTACACTATAGATGTTAAATCCTTGTACCGAATAGTATCCATTTAGATTCTTCATTTTGTAGTTATTGTGTTAACTTATAATCGAACAGTCGGACCGACAGATTTTTGAATGGGTTTTTTTTTAAAATTTGTAGAAAGTTACTAATTATCTTTGTCACAATCAGACAAATACATGTGAGGTCTAAAATGGGGAGAATAATCAAAATTTCGAGTTCGAATTTTTTTTGATGACTGCAGTACATTTTATTAGAAAATATGTTTCATATTTATTTCATTTCATATTGGCATAGGTTCCAGGTTTAGCTTGATGAGATTTAAATCAATTTTTTAATTTGAATTTTTGTCACCGTGGTAGCAACCTTAATAAAAATTTTTTCCCCTCATGCGCATATTATGTGCTCATGCAAGTAAAATCATTATGTGCTCATACAAAGAAATATTACGTAAAATATATTGCTTTAAAATAGACGTAAAATATTTTTTAATTTAATTTAAATTGGAAAAATTCAATGGCTAAAATTGATATCATTGGACAGATGATGATTCGTATTTTAAAATCATGTAAAAATCAATTTTGTACTGGAATATTTTCGAAAAATATGGGAGAAAAACTCTGACATTTTACTTAATTTTTAATTCATTAAAATTTTTAAAAAATAACTTCGATATTCATGTTTTTACCCTTCAACGCATATATATGTGTCAAGTTTATTTGCTGTAGGTCAAACGGTTTGGCCTGCAAAACGCCACTACACACACAGAAAAACACATTAATCTTTATTATAAGTTGAGGTGTCTATATTTAAAAGGGGGGTGGGGTGGACACAGAAAAACAGAAGCGTCACGCTGAGATTTTAAACTAGGAACATCAAACACATTACGAAGATAAGATATATCATGTGAATAGGATGGTTATTGTTATTGTAGAAATAGCGCATAAATTTACCTTGTGCTTTTTCTAAGTACATGATAAACTTATAGTAAGGATTTCAAATGGAATTGCAGTATTCAAGATTAGATTGGACAACACCGATATACAGAACCCTCAAAGCCAGTTAGGTTGAAAATTCTTTAATTTCGCACATGATAAATCCCAAGATTTTTAAAAAAATAGATTTTGAGACTATGTCAACAGTATATTTTGATAAATTTAGTTGTATATCGAAAACAACTCCAGATCAGAAATTGAATATTAGCTGCAATGTAAAGTAATTTGATTTGAGTAAATCTAAAGGTTGAGAATTTTAAATGTAAAACTCTATTTTATAATATATTATATATAGCATATAAATGCTTTATAAATTTTGTTTTATTTGTTGTTGGTACGTTTTGTATTATTTTGTGCAGTAAAATGTTTTATTATTAAAACACGTTTTTAAATTAACTTGTACTAAACTGACAGTCCTCTATTCTGATATCTGCCTGGTTACTATATTTCATTGTTTACTATTATTCACTATTTAACTACTAATACTATAGCTTCTTTTTACATATTTTTGTTTATTTTTGTCAATAATGGCATCATTGATGTCATTGGCGTTAATAATGAGCTCTCCACATTGTAATTTATTTAATAAAGATGTAAAGCATTTTTTAAAATGTGAAAAAATATGGTTGATCGAACTCGCTTCAACTGATCGAATTATCCTCAGTTTTTCAAACACACTTTTGTTTCTAAGCATTAATTAATGCATTTTTATAAAAGGAGGTAAGGAAATATAAAAATTACTGAGATAAAATATGATTTATATTAAAATATGACTCAAATAATTACTTCTTTTAATTATTTTAAAAAAATACTTAATACCTGAATTTTCAGCAAATAAAATTTAACTAAAAGTAAACAGCTCAATATTTAATACGAATTGACTGGTTAATGAACCGAATATTTAATGTGAATGAACTGACTATTACTTTGATAATAAATTTGATTGTTTCAAAACCATTAGGATATATAATCTCAGAACTAAATAAGTTTTTTGAGTGGGTGGAGGTTGAAAGTTTCAGAATATTTAAAAAAATTAATTACTTAAGCATTTTAAAAATTAAAAAAAAATGAATCATTCTAGAGTTTTATATTTCTGTAATAGAAAATTCCATATTAAAAATTAAGAATTATTCTTGATTTGAAACTTTGTTAATAGTAGTATTTTTAGCATTATTTTATTTCATCAGTTTTTAATGAAAGTATTTAGATACTCTCCGTACAAATTTTTTAATTTTTATTTAAATTCATAAATTTCGTTTAGTAAAAACGCAAATCTCTATTTATAATAATTCAGATGTTTTATTAGAATAATTGGCATGACTTTTATATCATGTGTTTCTTGCAATCTGTTTTGTTGTCAATAGCGGGTTACTCAGGTTTCAATATCAATATTATGATAATTACTGGAATCTGTCACACTTATTATTATTAAAATTATAAACTCAAGACTTGATTATTTATCAGATGTGAACTCTTCACTAAGAAGTTAGTTTATTTAATTTAATTATATTGATTTCGTTTTGAAGCAACACTAGAGCTGTTTTGGACAGGATCGTAATTTTGAATCATGATCAGATGATGACAACACCTGAGCTAGCACTCCCTCTCCAAACTTTTGCATCATACCGTCGAATCTGCAATTGAAGAAAGTCGCAAATAAAGACATTCAAAGGGAAATAAACAATCAAAGTGATATAAAAATACAAATTCACGGATTATAGTTTTATTTTAAAATAAAAGGAAGCATGCCATTTATAAAGTTGCTTCAAAAGAAATGCACACTAAAATTTTTCATTGGTAGTAAGTTACCTTATATTAGCTTTATTGTTTACTAGCCGCCTTTGGCGACCAGCCGGTTCGCCAATCTTAATGTTCGTTAAAATTTTAATAATTAAATATTTTATGCAATTTCTACTTTAATAGCTTCTTCATCAAAATATTTTAAAACTTCAAATTTTGATTATCATAATTCATTCATAATATTATAAAGGCCTTCAGTCATAACGTAATATGTATCTCTCTCATTTTCTGTTAGCACCCGTAGAATTTATGCTTTAAATTAAAGTGGAAAGAATTTATCTTCAATTAATATAATAATATTTTTTACTGAAACAAAGAATTTTTTTATAATCTGATTATTGAAAATAGAGTCACTCAGCGTTTAAACTTTATGGGCACTAAAGAATATCTTTTTCAATTTACGTATTATCTCAAGAATTTGTCAACAAAATTTTCTTAGATTCATCATGAGCAGATCGATTCATTAACAATGTTTACTTTTAAATGCATCAAACACTAAGAAAATGAAACGAATCGTTTAAAATAGACGGTTTAAAACAGGTTTTAAAAAAACTACTTAAAAAACGATGCACTTAAAACTATAAGCATATACAAAAAATATATAAATAACATAAATACATTTTAATTACAAAAGCATGCAACGAACCTAAAAAAAATTTAAATCCAGTCCGCATCTGTTGATAATAATTCGTCAACACAATGCGGAATTCAGAACACAAAGCGCATGCGTGAATTTTCAACGCCAGTTACGTAACGCAAATACGTGATTTTTTTTCTACGCCAGTTGGGGTAACGCTATGCGGATTAGAAATTTTTAATTTCCTTTATTCTGTTTTATTTTAATTCAAAAGTACTTCAGAATGAATCTGAAAGATTGATTCATTAACAATGTTTAATTTTAAATGCATCAAACATTAAGAAAATAAACAGAATCGATTGAAATAATCCGCCGAAAAATTCTAACCCTAGCCTCATTACTGTTGGGAGAAAAAAAAAACTGAAGCCTTTCTCATTTAGCGCTGGGGATAATGGAAGATTTTTTTGGCGGGAAAGTTAGTTTTTAATTAATAATTAAAATTCTAATTAAAAATTCGAAAAAAGAAACCCCAGGTGCACATTCCCAACCTCCAAGGTATACATGTACCAAATTTGGTAGCTGTAGGTCAAACGGTCTGGCCTGTAGAGCGCCAACACACACACACACATTGAGCTTTATTATAAGTATATAGATTAACAGATTACTTTAATTAGATTTCGACATAGTTATTATGAACGAATTTAAAGTTCAGAGGAAACGTTTGCTTTTGTCTGACAAGTCAAGTTACTAAATATTGGTGAAGGTATTAGTGGTGTTGTAAGTCGTTGGCTAGATCATACATTCTTCTCACTACAAAAAAAGGATTGCACGATATTTTTGCATTAGCAATCCTTTGCACGGCATTTTCCTTAGAGGCCAGAGGGAAAAAGGAGTTAATCTGGAAATATTTTATACTACCTTATTGTTACCAATATAGTTCATCATGTTCATTGCTTTTATGATTGTAGTTAACGAGTTGCTCTAGTGATGGGTTTTGACAACTTGAGATCACAAAAGCTGAATTGTTCTGATACCTTTTCCTACGTAAATTGTATTGATGAAAAGAAAGTACATTAAACTCGTTTGCACTGTTAAATTTACTTTTATGCTTATTTTCTAATATTTGCTATTTAAGTTAAAGGCTATTCCTATATAAATGTAAAATTAATAAAATTGCTGCCTTTTATCTTTATTTTTTACACTGATATTTTTTTGATAAAATAAAAGGACAAAAGTGACAGTGATTTCTTTCTGTCTTTGCCATTTTCTAGATGGAATGATCATTGCAGTGCCCAAGCATTCAAATTTTGAATTTAAACATGAATAAAAATTGAAAAATCATTCTTCAAAAATGCATTATTTTTGTTTTTTCTTTATTTTATTTCAGTTTTGAAAAGGAAGCTTGTGCTATTTTAAAAATTGGCTCGATTTAATAACTCAACAACATTTTGCTTTTTCGTTTACGAAGTGCAGAAGTATTTTAATCGTCAAGAAATTTGAACTCGAAATTTTGACAAATCTCCAAGATTTAGATCTCCCTGAATTCGAAAATCACATTTTTAGAAAATGTAAGTATATTTTTCAGCTTTATCTGTCCGTTTGTGACAAAGATAACTCAAAAATTCTGTGAGCTGGATTGATGAAATTTATTATATTGTCTATTCACCAAATTTGTAGATTTCTACAAAATTTTGAGCAAAACTTATTTAGAACAAATCTGTCTGACCGGTTTTTCGAATATAAGTTAACACGATAACTGCGAAACAAAGAGAGTTAAATGGAACAAATTCGTTACTCAAATTTAACATCTGTGTCGTAGCCTAACAACTAGGGATTGCAATACCGGACCAAAATTTCAATACCGGTATTCGGTATTTTTGAAATCTTAATACCGGGATACCGGTATTAGAAATTTTAGAAAAAGAATGAAAACACAGGTGTTTCTTTGTTTTTTTCTGGCAGTTATGTTAGAGAGTGTAAATATCACAAAAAATAATTTGTAACTTACAAACTTATAACTTATTTTATTCTTAACTTATAATTTATTTTATTTATCGCTAATTCTAATTTTTGTTGAAGAGCCAATTCCTTTTCACTATCGAAAGTAGTGACATCATAATCTTCGATAATTGAACCGAATTCTTCTGAATGTGAATAGGTTTGTGGGTTAAAAAATTTTAAGAAAATTTAATCTAAACTTAATCAGATTTGAATTGGTTCTTTTCTTCTTTTTCATTTTCATTTTTAAAATCACTATAATTATGTAAATACCATAAGACATTTTCTATTTCGGTATGCCTTTCTTCTGTGCGATATTTCAATGTAATATATAATTCTTCAGATAGTGATGTGTGCTGTTCTTTCAGTGACTGCAACATGAAATTTATTGTTGCATTAGCTGTTAATAAATTAGAATCTCTCCCACATAATGCCTCAATAGTCAGTTTTATTGGAAGTAGAGCTCATACAGTTCTGGATATTAAATCGGATTCACTATTTGAAAAATTAATTTACAGGTTTAAGTCGATTATTGCTTTTTGGATTGGATTTCTCAGTTTCAAAAACCGTTCCATCATTAGACGTAAACTGTTCCAACGTGTTTTAGAATCTAATATTAACATATATTCTGTCTTATTTTCAGTTAGTATATATTTAAGTAATATATCCTTTTTATAGAGGAACGTTTAAATATCTTAACAATTTTTCGAACTTTATAAATTATAGGAAGCAATTCTTGATAGGTTAATATTTCATCCTCATTAGCAATATCTTCTTCAACAATTACATTGTCATAGTCTTCAGTGTCAATATCACTCTCACTCTCTTTTCAAAGTTGGAATCCGAAGTTTCTATATCCACAGTATTTGAATGTTCTTTATTTTGTTGGTATAATACTCCTAATTACTCCTAATTGAATTCCATGTGGAACGTTTAAATATCTTAACAATTTTTCAAACTTTATAAATTATAGGAAGCAATTCTTGATAGGTTAATATTTCATCCTCATTAGCAATATCTTCTTCGACAATTACATTGTCATAGTCTTCAGTGTCAATATCACTCTCACTCTCTTTTCAAAGTTGTAATCCGAAGTTTCTATATCCACAGTATTTGAATGTTCTTTATTTTGTTGGTATAATACTCCTAATTGAATTCCATGTGCATAGCACAACTGCTGATTTGCACCAATCAACTTTCCAACTTTTTTCATAATTGTTGCTCCATCAGTTGTTATGGATACAATATTTTCTTTCAGGGATAATCCATGTTTCGCTAATTTAGATTTAAGCAATTAATTAGCTAATTAATTTCTCCCGTTAGGGAGACATAAAAACAAAAACGTATACTATTTTGCTATGTTCGCTATACCTGAACATATAATGGAGACAATTTTAAAAATTTCCAGCAAATACCGAAAAACCGGTATTTAAACTTGTGAATACCGGTATTACAAAACTGTACAAATGGCTTAAAATACCGGTATTCGGTATACCGGTATTGCAATCCCTACTAACAACCCAACGAGAGGTTGACCGTCTGACGATATGTATCTTCAGAAGCATGTAAACGTTATAGCTCAAAAATGCAATGCATTTATATCAAATTTTGAACCTGATTTTGTGGTAGCAGTTGTAATTCTTTATCAAAGTTTGGTTTCAATTGGTTGGGAAAAAAGTATTCAAAACACAGATTCTATTTTCTGATACTATTAACTGCATGTCAGAGATTCATCGACAAAAAAAAAAAAAAAAAAAAAAAAACTCCTCAAGGATCACACGATAGATTTAGTAAAAGTGCTAAATTTACACCAAAGACTAATATTTCTGCTGTATGGCAATGCCATGCAGGGCGTTCTCTTCCATACCCAAGGACCACAATTTTTTGTGGGGGTTGGGGCAATAACTTTTTTATTAGAGAGGATGCAAGAAAGTTTTGGAAAAAGACCTCTCTCGCTGGTTTACAAACTGAAATGACTTTTTTTAATATATATATATGTGTGTGTGTGTGTAATGATATTTTAAACTTTTAATTTCAATTTAATTAATTTTCAAGATTTTATCTTAATTTAGCACATATTAACTTCATTCTAAAATATTCTCTTATTTCGTGATCCAATTCCACTGTCTCTACTTAATTAATTCAAGAGAAGCTTTGTTAAACTGCTGAATCAGCTAAAACTAACTTTCCCACACTACGCGTGAAGAGATAAAATACCGCTGATCAGGCAAATTCTTTTTTAAAATCTCCCTGTGTTTCCCCTACCTTCTCCGCGCATGTAACGAAAATCCCTATCGAAATCTCGTAATATAGTAGTACTATGAAGAAATATTTTCCCTATCAATTTCTCTGGTTATATAAGACCAGGGATAAAATGTCCAAGGGCTTTTCCCTCATTCCTTTTCTGTGTCGTTCTGTGTGCTCATCGCGTGTACATATGCTTGCTTCTTCAAAATGAAATAAAACGACGTCACAAAAATTAAAAGTATCTTCACTGTCTTCAAACTGCATCATGCTTCACAACAAATAATGTTATATATATATATATATATATATATATATATATATATATATATATATATATATATATATATATATATATATATATATATATAAACTAGTAACTATTAAGGAAAATTTTTTCTCTATATATATTTTCCAAACTTTGAATTGGAATAGCCAATATTAATTCCTTTACTTAAAAAAATATTGTTCAGTCCTTTGTCCGAAAGACTCATTAGTATTTTCTATTCAGTTTCATATTTGTATGCTAATTTATTTTAAATTAATTTAATTTATTATTATTAAAATTAATAATTTTAAATATTTGATTAACTGAATGAACTACTTAAAAATTGACGACTTTCTTAAATATATTTCAGTAGAAAAGTTTTTAAATAAAAAATGTCAGAACAGATTGAAATAACAAATATTTTATTTTAAACAAAATAATAAAAAAGTTGCCAAATTTTTTTATGCAATTTAAATTCTCTTTTTTTATTAATCGAATTGGGGATTTTTTAAATTGAAAATAGTATTATTTTATAAAATTATAAAAGAAATCATATTTTTTCTGTATGTCTATTATTATACTTTGTACAATTTCGAATTGCAACTTTCCTCAATTTGAAAATATCTTTGGAACTAATTTTTTCTAATACATCATATTCGCTGATCATAGTAGCCAGAGAGTTCAAGAAATTTTGATTCGTGAGAAATCATTTTGAATATGAGTTTTTCAATAGTTCAATTTCGTAAACACTATCATTTTTTACATCAGGAATCTGCAGACTTTCAGCACTGTTATTACATTCAAAAAAGTTGATTGTACTGTCCGTCAAAAAAGTATCCCAACACATGCCATTGCTTTTAATCTATAAAAATTAAATTCTAGGTAATAATATCATTCGTTTTGGAAAACTGTTCTCTTAAAAAATATGTAATTTGATTTCTCATTAGGGGCCATCTACATATTTCTTCAAATTTTCTGATCGCGATCCCTGATTTTTCGTCTTTAAACTGATTCTGCATAATGAGAAATCCTTGGATGTAAAATTTTAGGCAAACAGTTCAAAATTACCAGAAATATATTTGAAAAAAGATTTAAGGGCTGTTTCAATGTATTCAAACTTAGCAAATAGGTCATTCATGTAATGCTCTCCTTTATTCAGGTTTTCATTTCAGTCATCAATGCAGTAACTTTGTTGTTATAAAAACGAATGTTTTTGTTTAATGCATAAGGTTGTTAACAATGAAACAAAATTAAATAATTTTGTTTCATTGAAAATTTGAAATCCATACTTTAATGTGTGTACTTAATTACAAATGAATAGAAGATAAATAGTATTTTTGAGCCATATTATTTAATCAAAAATTTTGGATAAGTTTTTTATTGATGAAACCAGTTTAAATTAAAATTTTTTATAGCAGCTGGAAAATAAAAATTATATGCTTATTTCCTGAAACATTCCTTTATAAATAAAACAACAAAAAAATAAAACATTATGTTATTGATTTGCATGTTTAAATTTCCACTAAAGGACACTTTAAATAATTAAGAATTTTTTAATACTTAATATCTTATTACCAGAAAGCGTATTAAATAATGAAAATAGTTACCGAAGCATTGCTAACTTTAAATAAAATAAAAAAAAGATATTTAGTTGCATTACATTTACTATGCATGGGTTGCTTAATAATGGGTTTAATCAATAATATTTTATTTATTCATACATTTCATACAACATAAATATTGTATGTAATACAGAATTTTACTTCTGTGTTTATTATTATTAACTAAAGACCTCACTATTTATTTCTTCAACTGTAAATGACTTCCAATTGTCCCGGATATGTATATGGAAACAAGTATTGCTATTTGAAAAAAAAAAAAAATGAGTTTGAGTTAATTTAAATAAAGAGACAAACCCATATAATTAAAAATATTTCAATCATTTATGGAGAATATATTTCTATAGGGAATATATTTTTACAGTTTTACTACACGGGAATTAGTTTCGAAATAAAGAGCAGTGTCCGGATAATTTGACGAACTGGACCGTATTGATATATCTTAATTTGTAAGAATTCGGTGCAAGTATTATTGTTTTTCATTTGTTTCGAGAAGTTGTGTCTTGAAATATTTAAAATATACCTTTTCATTACTATATTTAGATTCGATATCCTATGCTTAAAGTTTTGAAGCTTTCTTAATTTCAGTGTTGCTTCTTTTTGGAAAATTAACCAAAAATTTAAATATGGAATTAATTTTGCTCTAATACCTTGAAAGTTTTGAACTTAGCTCATCAAACAGAGACAAATACGTTTCGGCACTCAGTTTTTCCTTTCCTCTATGTACAACGTCTTAATAATCTTAAGTATAATCTTAATTTTCATATAATCAGTTAATTAATCTTAAATGTGGTCGAATCACTAATTAGTTAATGTCAAATAAACAGCTATCTTTGGTATTTATTCAAAATAATATTGAACAACTTGCTGTCAAAATATTAAAATGCATTAGTAGAATCGCGATATAAAAGGCAGTTTTGATGTATGCATTTTTCTTTTAATTTAGAGACAAAATTGCATTTATATCAAATTTATTTCTACTTAAAAATTTCTACTATGTATTTGTTGCTCTACTTTTTTAAATCAAAATATTTACATCATTAATTTTCTAGAATTGGTCAGAAATATCGCATTCGGGATGCATTTCGTTACAAGAAACAAAGAGAAAAAAAATTAAGCTCAATCCTTATTTAATTACAAATTACTAATTTTATAAAATTATAAGGAATTAATGAAGCATTTTTATAAATCAATATTTCAAAAATTTATCCAGTTTAAGAACTTTTATTATAAAACAGCAGTGATATTTGTATCATTAAATTTTCTAAAATGGTCTAGGACAGAGGTGGTGAACCTTTATGGATCAACGTGCCATTTTTTCTAATGAAATGTTTAATGAGGTATAGACGCCATCGAATGATTTTGATTCGTGATTATTGTTATAATAATAAAACTAAATACTAACAACTCAAAACTCTTTATTTACTACGAAAAAATATTTTCTGCACTGTATAGTAGTAAAAGTTTTAGTTATACGAGTAATTCAAATTAAAGTAACGTTAGTGTGACTTCTGTGGTTGCAAATTAGATGACAAATAATCTATATATTAGGATTGTAAGATTTTACTTTTAGTAAAATGCATGCTGAATTGGTGTCATCTCCCAAACGGTTCCGAGAGAGTCTTTAATGCTACTCATCTCTGACAATAATGATTTGAAGGCATAGGGGATGAAAATATGGTTAAAATAGCATGAGCCAGCTTCTCAAAACAGTTAAATGTGTCTGGAACCGAATTCCATGTTTCCAAAATTTCATTACTGGCATTTTTACGTATATTGCTTGTTTCAACTTTTTCCTTGTTTCAATAAATTTTTGAATCTATATGGACTGGAAATCAATCAGTTGCATTTTAAATTCTTTAATTTCCAACTAATAGAATTGGGATAATTCAATTTATCAAATGAAGTCACATCAGGGTACATAATAAACTAGAGCTTTTCCGATAATTCTTTGAACTGAGAACATATCGCTGAAAATTCCTTGACTGAAGAAACAATTATGGAAATAAATTCTTCAATAACTTTTTCTTCGTCTGGTTTCTCATGTACATCTAAATATTTGATATATATTTCAAATTTAGGAAGTACTTGTAGTTTCTTGTAATAATATCGTTCCTGAAAACATGCAGCGCAGCGTCAAAAACGCGAATGAGATCCATCATGACGATAATTGCTTTATTTGTGCCTTGAAGGTTTACTTTCAATTCATTGAAATGTTGGCATGTATCTGTAAAAACATCCATTTTGAGAACCACATAATATCCAACAACTTCAATTTCCCCCTCATTTTGCAAACAGTCTGATTTCTTCCATGCAGTCAACAAATCTTTGAATTACTTTCCCGCGGCTCAACCAGCGAACATTATTATACATCAGTAAGCCATTATACGCTGAGTTGACTTCATCCACAAAGCCTCAATTAAAGTCTTTTCGCTTACTTCATTATTATTGCTTTCGCTTATTTAAAGCCTACGACGATATAAGGTTGACTATTTTTGTGATTAACGCCTTTATATTATCTAGAAATGTTAAACAGCTCTTAGGATACAAGGCTTGTTGGTGAATAATTCAGTGGAATTCAAGAATCGAATGCCCTACGTCTGTTTGAAATAAACTAATGAAACGATTTTTTTTTTTTTTTTTCTCCACCATATTTGAAGTACCATCAATTACTGAAACGATTCTTTTCAAATCAATTTCTTTCTCTGCAAGCGAATTTTTAACAGTACATATGTACATATATGTGTTTTTTAAAAAATGGAATGAGAACACTCGCGTTTGTTCGTAATACTTTATAGTGAACTTTGTTATTTTGAACTAAAATGCGAACCGTTTTGATCGGCGGCGTGCCCAAAATATTGTGTCGCGTGCCACTGGTTTGCCATCCCTGTTCTAGGAATAGTTTAATTTTAAACTATTCCTAGACCATTCTTTCACTTTAGTGAAAGAAACAAAGCAACAAAAATATATAGATTAGCAAAAAATGTTATGTTAAAAAAAGAATATTTCAACAAAAATAATACGAATTAAAGAAAAAAATTGTTTAACGCAGCATTTCTAAATTTAATTCTGCGTATTACCTTTCATGAAAGGGAAGCTTTTTCTTTCTTTCATTTCTGCAAATATCAAATATATAATGAATAACTTTTTTGACGGAATTTTACTAAAGATTTAGTATCAAGCAAATCTTTTACACTCAGTTCTAAGCTATCACTCCTGTTTTAATTCTTCATAAAAAAAAAAAAAAAAAAAAAAAAAATTAAATTTCTATTATTTTTACACTGTGGTTCATTAGTAATAAAAATTCATAAACATTGATTTGAAAATATTTTTTATGAGCTTTACATTTAAGAAAACCAAATCATATGTGACATTTTATTGTAGAAAGAAAAGTCATTTTATTGTAAATAATACTCCACTGTGTTGGATTATTATGGTAAATCGGTAAAAGTAGTACTCAGATATATAGTAATGAAAACCAAGTTAATAGGAAGAAAATTCTTATTTTATTTGGTTTAATTTTTTTTTCTCTATTAATTTGGTTTTTATTACTATTGTCTTGATTCATCTGTGTTTTAGTAGTAGCTGCATTTGCGCTCTCTGAATACAATGGTGCTTTTTCTGTTCTTTTTTAAAAATTTGAATCAGAAATATTTTTTTAGTTGCGATATCGAAATAATTTAGTTTCGTTTCCAAAATAATTTTAATTTTAGATTGTTTCAATAATAGGTTTTAATTACCTAATGCTTATATTTTTGGTTACTTATATATATATATATTTTTCTTTGTTGTATTTACATTGAATTTTATTTTGTAGATATTCTGAATCATCATCCAAGATGGAGGAGATTGAGTTTGATGAAGAGTTAGTATACAGAACTGTGCCATTACTCAGTGGTAGAGATATTGTAATGTTCAGCTTTATTGTCAAAAAATCAATTTCGTATTTAGACTTGCAGTTACCCCCTACAAATCATGTTCTTGATGATGATGATATTTATAATCCCTTGTTGAGCACTTTACAATTTGTAAATACAGAAGAAAAATGCAGAACACTTCTTGCTCCAAGCAGAAGTCTCCTCTATACTCTGAATCTTGACTTGCCTAGAGGAAGAGAATTACCGCTAAATGAAGGAAGACGTTTAAAACGGCGAAGTAATACCGTGTTTGAGGATGACAGTAGTCTCCGTCATATAGGAGAAATATACGTGTATAAGGAACTTTATTATATGTTAATATCTGAGTTTATCTTCTATGGTGCAAGTAACCTCGATCTAGGACCTAAACTTTTCGAGTGGTTGTTTAAATTTAAGATTGTAAAAGAATCTGATTTTCATCGACTACATACTCGTGTAGTAGGTTCTTTCCTAAAGCACATCTTTACGCACAATTTTGATTTTCGATCGTGCAGGAATTTTTTCAGAAAATTCAAGTTTAAGTATTGCTTATCCAGGTATGAAAATCTGAGATATTTGGAATATTTTCTTTACAATGCAGTGCTCAGTCGAAGAAATTTCGAAGCAGATCGTCCTTCTCTACAGGCTCGCACTCGTGGACAGGATATTATAGATTTTTGTTTTAATAACACCTTTCTAAATATTGTTGCTATTTTGAAGTGTATAGATTCTCCAAGGCTGTTTTCTTCACATAAGGCATACATTTCCCAGCTTAAGAGAGTGATGTAAGTAAAAGTAAATTTTCTATTTTATTCTATTTTTATTGTGTTCATTTTTATATTTTATTCCATTCCATTCCATTATTCTAATCTTCTTAATATTAAATTTTCTGAGATTTCATCGCTTTTGAAAAATGAAAGAATAACAGATAAAATTTATCAAAATTTTGATAACGTAATAATATACGATAGAACAGTAAATTGTTGAAAGTGTATAATCGATTCCTGTTACATTTCAGTACCCTGACAGAAACAAATATGCATGTGTCACATTATTTAACAATTTGCTGTTTTCGGCATATTCTCGCCAACTCGGTTGTTTTGACCTCATGATTATTATTATTATTATTTTTTTTTTTTTTTTTACCCTTTTGAGTTTTATAATGTAATTATTTTAAAATATCGACTGGATATCAATTTTATTTTGTTCACAAAATTGAAGGTGGTAAAAAAAATGTTTTTATTTGTATATATTCTTATTAATAAAATATGTACAATTGTCTGGTTTACATGAAGGCCAAGGATTTAATCAAATGAAGTAATGAAAAATTAATTTTGATTACTTTAAATGTGAATTGCTCTTCTTATTTCTAAATGATTACTTTAAATGTGAATTGCACTTATTTCTAAATTTTGTCGCACATTTGATAAATCCTGGTACTCTTAATTTATGTGATCTCCGTGCTTTTGTATTAAAATTGTTTATTCTAAAATTATTAAATCTTTTTACTGTAATTATTATAATTTCACTCAGCAAAATTGTTGTTGAATTATTTAATATAAATTATTTATTAAAATAATTAAATATTGAAACACCAACTTTTTACTGTTGTTTTTAGTTTTGGTATTGCCATATTCTTTTGTTATATTCATTTCTAAACTCAATCTTTCTTCATTTGAATTTTTGAATAAACGGAATATGTGTTATTTCCATTTATTTCGAATTAGTAAAGTAATAACCATTGTATGATAAGCAGCAAATGAAAGATTCGTTATGAAGTTCAAAATTATAGCATATATATTGATTCAAATAAAATATAATCATCATCATATTTTTCCAACTGTCACAATATGCTTATTCGTAACAATTTAGAAATTATTTTGCTGGTCCATGATTAAAATATAAAGAAAATATGATAATAAAGTATAAAGAAAGTTAAAGATTAAGAAATGGGAACATGATAAACAAGTTTTTAAACATGCGTATAATAAGAGTACTGAAAAGAAGAAATTTTTTATTAAAATAAAAGTGTGTGACGTTCAAAATATTATTCTAAAAGAAATTAACTAATATAAATATAATTAGAAAGAAAATTTCAAAATGTTTTTTTAAAAAACTGAAATTAATACATAATAAATATTGTAACCGGACAACTTTTCCAGCTTGCCACCTAGCGGCCGCTCGATAAAATTTCAGTCTGTGCTCTTTAGTCATAGATTAAGCATGATGTTTACCCCTGAGAATTGTACTTTTCCTTAAATATTTGTATTAATTGTTTGTCCTATTATTGCTTTTCTGTGTCATGTCCTTTGATGTTTCATTAAAAAGATTTAAATCATTTGAGCTTCTTTCCTTAAGGGTTTTGTTTTTCGCTAGCAGGAATAGTTTTTGGCTCCCAACGGTAACTAGTTTTGTTTATGGTTACAATATGATAAAAATTCCATTTACTAAAAATTTTGATGTGTATCTCATTCTTTTACAATTTTGTTTTGATGTCCATCTTTGATAAAATATTATTTTCTACATTTTTATAAACTAATGAAAGGATGTTTCTTTTAAATAATTATTTCTCTTATTATTATGTAGGAATTCGTCAATGAAAATAATTTAATTATTTAGAAATACGGCGTCAAACTATTTTGTTTAGATTATGGTTATTGAAAAAGTTGTCTTATAATGGAGCAAATTTAAATTTTCACCAACAGGTTCGAAGTTCATTTATTCATTTTTTTAAAACAAAATAATGTCTTTTTGTGTCTGCGCGTTTGGTATAATCCTCAGTACACTTTTTAAAAAATAATGTTTAAAAAAAAAAAGTGAGTCAAGTGAAATCATTATTATGTTGATATCTTTTATTAGAGTCAAAATTCGGGTGTACTTATTTTTTTTTTTTTTTTTAAGTCACTTGCCCGATGAAGTTTTACGGAGAGCAGGAACCGGGATGAGCGAAGAAAGAAGGTGTTTGATGCTACAAGTGCTGATAATTGCTGTGAAGATCTCCAAGGGCAGCTGTATTATGACTTTGTGTGCTATTTTAAACATATTGTGGAATACTGTGCCAGCTCCATTTTTATCAGCACAAGAAATGAATTTCTTTTTCAGGGAACTATTTGAACCGGAAGAAATACGTGTTATACAATGGTTTTACCATAAAATTGTTGGCGAATACCATGAACGTATTGAGCCGCGATCCCTCAAACACTTAAGTAGAGTGGCCGTACGCAAGCAATTATATACTGCAAGACGGTGGATTCCAGTGGCAGTTTTGCGATTAAATATTCCTAGAGAATTGAAAACTTACTTAAATCTGCACCTGGGCTTCATTAAATATAAATTCAAACCTCAAAACTTCATTAATACTCGGCCTGTACGTAATTTTCATTACGTCGTTCAATAAAATTGGATGCTGTTTTTCACCTATTGAGGAGTTCTGTGGCTGCTCCTTATTTATCATCTTAAGAATTAATTTCGTTTTACAGTGAACTGCTTGAACTGGACGAAATATTTCTTATACAATGGTTTTACCATAAAGTTGTTTGAGAATTCAATGAACTTATTATTTTTTTTTTAATTGAACATTTATAAAACCTCCGTGCACCACAAAGTATCACACGGGGCTTATTGAGCCGCAATCCTTCAAACATTTATATAAAACGGCCGTACGCAAGCAATGTATGTCGGAAAACAATGGATTCCAGATGCAGTTTTGCAATTGGATGTTCCTTCAGAGTTGAAGACTTATTTAAATATCGGTCTGGACTAAGTTAGGTATTCCTTCGAGCCTCAAAACTTCATTAATACTCGGCCTGTATATGGTTTACCATAATATTGTGTGCTGATTTTTACCTATTGAGATGTTCTATGACTGCTTCTTATTTAGCATCTTTAGAAATAAATTTGTTTTTCAGTGGACTATTTGAACCGGACGACATTTATCTCATACAGTGGTATTACCATACAGTTGTTTGAGAATTCCATGAACTTGTTGGGCCACTATCCCTCAAACATTTATGTAAAACAGTTGTACGCAAGCAATGTATATCGGAAAACAGTGGATTCCAGATGCAGTTTTGCAATTAGATCTTCCTTGAAGAATTATGTAATTCTTGGACTGGAATTTGAATGTAATGTATCAATTCTGTGTGCTTTTTCACTTATTGTGGAGCTCTGAGGCTGCTCCTAGTTTATAATCTCTAAAAAAAAAAAAAAAAAAAATCTGTCAACTATATGAACCAGATGAAATATTTATTATACATTGATTTTACCAAAAAGTTTTTAGAGAATTCCATGAACTTTTTTTTTTATTGAACATTTATAAAACTCCCGTGCACCACAAAGTATCACACGGGGCTTATTGAGCCGCAATCCTTCAAACATTTATATAAAACGGCCGTACGCAAGCAATGTATATCGGAAAACAGTGGATTCCAGATGCAGTTTTGCAATTAGATCTTCCTTGAAGAATTATGTAATTCTCGGACTGGAATTTGAATGTAATGTATCAATTCTGTGTGCTTTTTCACTTATTGTGGAGCTCTGAGGCTGCTCCTAGTTTATAATCTCTAAAAAAAAAAAAATCTGTTAACTATATGAACCAGATGAAATATTTATTATACATTGATTTTACCAAAAAGTTTTTAGAGAATTCCATGAACTTGTTGAACCCCGACTCTTCATACACTATGTAGAGCGACCGTATACAAGCAATTGTATAACGGAAAACAGTGGATTCCAGATGGAATTTTGAAATTGAATATCATTTCAGAGTTAAAGATTTATTTAAATTTCGGTCTGGAGTTTGAATGAATTGTATTGTAGGAATTTTATTGTTATTTTTCCACTCATGACGTTATTCTAAATTGTTTTTTTTTTTTTTTTTTTTTTTTTTTTTTTTTTTTTTTTTCTGTTTGGAGAAAAAGGGTATTTGGAAAATAAATCTAGTATCACTTTGCCTTTCAGGTGTGAAATATAGTAATCACTGGATTGATTGAAAATGATTTAGAGCGCTATAGAACTATATAATATTGCATATTATTACATATATGATATTGCTGTAATTTATTAATATATTGCATTCTTTGTAAGTGTTTCTGGTGTGAAATGGAGAATGTTCAACATTTCTGGAACATTCTGTATTTGTAGCATATATGTTAATATAGGTAAGTGTTTTTGTTCTTAATTTAAAATTCAGTGGAATCATTCATCCTTTACAAAGGAATATATGCATGTAATCTGCTGTTCTGTGCTTTTTTTTAATCTAAAAGAGAAATTTATTAAGCATATTATGATGTATTTTAAATTAATTGATAGATACTTCTATATTTAATAGTGGAAAATTTATTAATCTGTTATTGGAGCTCATCATTAATTATCTGTTACATAAAAAATAAAAAAAAATTCACACTAAGTTTACTTTTTTTTCCCGAATTTACTAAACTGAAATCAGAGATCTGCTTAATCCGAGATTAAAAAGTCTAATGAGTGTAAGCTTTTTACGAATTATTTCATGGATATTGTATTTGTTGATTTATGTTAAATTTCTGGAATTAATGGATGCAAAATAATGTAAATGAAATTTATACCATGTTTACTAAAATTTATTCATGTTTCATTATGATTCTCTTTTTATTCTGATGTTACAAAAATAATTATTTCATCTTTATTTCTGCCATTTGCCAAATTTTTATATTAAGAAGCTTTATTTTTCTTTCCTCTTATAAGGAGCATTCAAACAGAAACGAACCGGAGGCCTAGGAAACCGAACGTCTGCTTTGTCATCCTCCGGGGTAAATCAATCGTTTGCTCTTCAGACACATTTTTAGGGAACAAAGAAAAAAAGAAAAAAAAGAGGCAATCGCAGAGAAAGGGGTCTGGATTGTATAGAGGGTGATGAAGTACTCAGGGCCGGCCATCCGGGGGGTGCGGCGGATGCTATGCACGGGGGCCCTGAGATTGAGGGCCTATGGCACTCTTTCAATTTATTAATTTCTGATGCCGTTTCCAGCAGTATATATTGCTTTTTTTTTTTATTATTATTTTACAACGTTTATATTGCTTATTTTCTGCATCTACAAAAAGATGGGAAATTCTACCAACACATTTAAACATCACTCTTGAACCATTATATGACACTCGTTGTGAAGCCAGAATAGATTCGATTAAAGCAATATATATACAGTTTGAATAAACTTGTTGTTTGTTGTTGGTTATCCCCCTTGGATTGAACTCCAATTCAAACCGAGTAAGAGAGCGGTGAAAGAAGGTAGTAGCTTCTGAGAGTAAGGACCCCTGAGTATCCGAGGGCGGAAGTCTGACTTCTAGCTCCTTTGAAGCGGAAGCGGGGTTCGAACTCGCAACCCAAGGAACGCGATTCCAACGCCCTACCAACCAGGCTATCCCGGCCTTATTAATTAATAATTATAATGATTTATTTCTAAATGTATTAACTGTGTTAAAATTTTTCTTTACCAGTTACTATAATAATAATAATTGCCAGTTACTAGAATAATAAGTACTATGCGCTCTTTCAGCAAATTAAAATTAATAAAGAATTGTCTTTGGTCAAGCATGTGTGCATAATTTGTAAATGAATTTGCTGTACTAAGAGTCGAAAAAGAAATTGCAAAAAATTGTAATTTCTCTGAAGTAATTAATAATAAAAACAAAATCACGCATTAAATAAACATATAATAGTAATATGTGTTCGTATTTGTAGCTTTTTTTTACTTTGTAAAAAATATAGGGCCCTAAATAGTATTTTGTAGTCGGACCCCTTCATAGAAAAGGCCGGCTCTGCAAGGACCTGCTACTTGAATTTCTGCATGAATCCCATTCCCCTACCACTTCCGTTATCAGAAAACGAACCACACCTCTATACTCTTCTTTTGACGCCTCTATATCACTGCTTACAACGTGAATTTGACGATTGACGTGTGCTTCTGCTAGCTTTTGTAGTCACATGGCATGCACCTATGATTCTCTAGCGGCGAGCTGTCAACTTCCGCGCTCTTGTTAGAACCACGTTTGTTACACATACAACTAGGGATACCGAATAGCGGTATTTTGAGCCATTTGTATAATTTTCTAATAACGGTATTTACAAGTTTAAATACCGTTTTTTCGGTATTTACTAGAAATTTTTTAAATTGTCTCCACAATACGTTCAGTAATCGCCAACATAGGAAAATAGTATACGTTTTTTTTTTTATGTCTCCCTAACGGAGGAAATTAATTAGACTGTTAGTACAAAATTGCATTGTACAATCAAGAGAAGTGATAAAATGCTGTTTGACAATGGATTGTAAAACCCTTCGCGCTTTTGCGAATGCGTTAGGATGGGTTTAATTCGACAAAATAGGGCTGAGAGGTAAGATGAAAGGAGATGTTTACATTTAACAGTGAAGACTCGCGGTTTTATGAGACGTCAACATTACAGATAATTAGTAATACAAAAGGAAAAAGGTATTAATGCACAGTAAAATATTTCAGAACTATCGTTATTTAATAAAAAGGGACATAAACATTAAATTATGAAGAATAAATGAAAAATTTCTGTTCTTAAACTTTGTTTACTTCTAATGTTGGAACGATTTTTGAAACTGAGAAATCCAATCCAAAAAGCAATAATCGACTTAAACCTGCAAATTAATTTTTCAGATAGTGAATTCGACTTAATATCCAGAACTGTATCAGCTCTACTTCCAATCAAACTGACTATTGAGGCATTGTGTCAGAGAGATTCTAATTTATTAACAGCTAATGCAACAATAAATTTCATGTTGCAGTCATTGAAAGAACACCACACATCACTATATGAAGGATTATATATTACATTGAAAAATCGCACATAAAAATGAAAAAGAAGAAAAGAGATTAACCAATTCAATTCTGATCAAGTTTATAGTAAATTTTCTTAAACTTTTTACACACAAATCTATCCACATTCAGAGGAATTCGGTACAGTTATCGAAGATTATCATGACACTAATGTCAATAGTGAAAAGGAATTGACGCTTGAACAAAAATTAGAATTAGCGATAAATAAAAAAAATTTCAACAAACCAAAATACAATGCAGAAATCAGCTATATCCAAAACCATCCCACGATAAATCGATTTATTTGAAGATGAGGGATTTAGAGGTAAATACTTGGAAAAAGTACATCGCGCATTGCTAACAGTACCATCAATTAGCGTAGATGCCGAAAGAGCGTTTTCGATAGCTGGTAATCTATACTTATAATAAAGCTCAATGTGTGTGTGTGTGTGTGTGTGTGTGTGTGTGTGTGTTGGCGCTCTACAGGCCAGGTCATTTGACATACAGCTATCAAATTTGGTACATGTATACCTTAGAGGTAGGGAATGTGCACCTGGGGTCCCTTTTTTTGAAATTTTAATTATTAATTAAAAACTAACTTTCCCGCCAAAAGAATCTTCCGTTTTCCCCACCGCCAACTTTTCCGCCAAAAAAATCTTCCGTTTTCGCCACCGCCAAATGAGTAAGGATTCCGTTTTTTTTTTCTCCCAACAGTAATGAGGCTAGGGTTAGTATTTTTCGGCGGATTATTTCAAACGATTCTGTTTATTTTCTTAATGTTTGATGCATTTAAAATTAAACATTGTTAATTAATCGATCCTTCAGATTGATTCTGAAGTACTTTTGAATTAAAATAAAACAGAATAAAGGAAATTAAAAATTTCTAATCCGCCGACTGGCGTAGAAAAAAAATCACGTATTTGCGTTACGTAACTGGCGTTGAAAATTCAAGCATGAGCTTTGTGTTGACGAATTATTATCAACGGATGCGGACTGGATTTAAATTTGTTTTAGGTTCGTTGCGTGCTTTTGTAATTAAAATGTATTTATGTTATTTATATATTTTTTGTATATGCTTATAGTTTTAAGTGCATCGTTTTTTAAGTAGTTATTTAAAACCTATTTTAAACCGTCTATTTTAAACGATTCGTTTCATTTTCTTAGTGTTTGATGCATTTAAAAGTAAACATTGTTAATGAATCGATCTGCTCATGATGAATCTAAGAAAATTTTGTTGACAAATTCTTGAGATAATACGTAAATTGAAAAAGATATTCTTTAGTGCCCATAAAGTTTAAACGCTGAGTGACTCTATTTTCAATAATCAGATTATAAAAAAATTCTTTGTTTCAGTAAAAAATATTATTATATTAATTGCAGATTAATTCTTTCCACTTTAATTTAAAGCATAAATTCTACGGGTGGTAACAGAAAATTAGAGAGATACATATTACGTTATGACTGAAGGCCTTTATAATATTATGAGTGAATTATATGACTATCAAAATTTGAAGTTTTAAAATATTTTGATGAAGAAGCTATTAAAGTAGGAATTGCATAAAATATTTAAATATAAAAATTTTAACGAACATTAAGATTGGCGAACCGGCTGGTCGACAAATTCTTGAGATATTACATAAATTAAGAAAGATATTTTTTAGTTCCCAGAAGGTTTAAATGCTCAGTGACTCTGTTTTCATTAATCATGTTATTAAAAAAATTAACATTTATTGACGAACACGAACACACTGATATTCACCGTTACTCTGATTAGATGTTATAAAATCTGAATAGATAAACATAAACGTGTAAACAGCTGTGCGCCGGTTTCTATGGCAACACAGCTGGAAAGGGAAAAGAAGTTTCTAAGCAGAACATCTGCTTTACACAATTTTATAGAATAACTTTTCCCCTTTTTCGTTTCATTTTTTTAAAAAATTACTTATTTAATAAGAACACCTGCCTTACCCAATTTTTTAGAATAGTTTTTTTCCCCTATTCGCTTGCTTTAAAAAAAACATCTATACTTATATATAAAGTTCAATGTGTGTGTATGTGTTGGCGCTCCACAGAAAAGACCATTTGACCTATAGCTACCAAATTTGGTACATGTTTACCTTAGAGGTCGGGAATGTGCACCTGGGGTCCCTTTTTTTGAATTTTTAATTAGAATTTTAATTATTAATTAAAAGCTAACTTTCTCGACAAAAAATTATTCGTTTTCTCTACCACCAAATGAGTAAGAGTTCAGTTTTTTTTCCCCAACAGTAATGAGGCTAGGCTTAAGATTTTTCGGCTGATTATTTCAAAGGATTCTGTTTATTTTCGTAATGTTTGATGCATTTAAAATTAAACATTGTTAATTAATCGATCTTTCAGATTAATTCTGAAATACTTTTGAATTAAAATAAAATAAAGGAAATAAAAATAATACAGAATAAAGGAAATAAAAATGTCTAATCTGCATAGCGTTACCCCAACTGGCTTAGAAAAACTCACGCATTTCCGTTACCATAACTAACGTTGTAAATTCACGCATGCGCATTGTGTTCTGATTGTTGACATGACAACCAATATCAACGGACGATTTAAATTATTTTTAGATTAGTTGCATGCATTTGTAATTAAAGTGTATTTATGTTAGTTATATATTTTTTGTGTATGCTTATAGTTTTAAGACCATCGTCTTTTAAGTAGTTTTTTTTAACCTGTTTTCAACCGATTATTTTAAACGATTCGTTTTATTTTTATTTTTTTTAGTGTTAGATGCATTTAAAATTAAACATTGTTAATTAATCAATCTGGTCATGATGAATTTGAGAAAATTTTGTTGACAAATTTTTGAAATATTACATAAATTAAGAAAGATATTCTTTAGTGCCCATAAAGTTTAAACACTCAGTGACTGTTTTCAATAATCATATTACAAAAAAAAATACTTTGTTTCAGTAAAAAATATTATTATATTAATTGCAGATTAATTCTTTCCACTTTAATTTAAAGTATAAATTCTATGGGAGCCAACAGAAAATGAGAGAGATACATATTACGTTATGACTGAAGGCGTTTTTAATATTATGAGTGAATTATATGCCTATCAAAATTTGAAGTTTTAAAATATTTTGATGAAGAAGCTATTAAAGTAGGAATTGCATAAAATATTTAATTATGAAAATTTTAACGAACATTAAGATTGGCGAACCGGCTGGTCGCCAAAGGCGGCTAGTTTTTGAATAAAATTACGTTGCAGCTTAATGACAGTACAGTTATAAATTATGTTTTTTTAAGATCACATTTGAAAAATTTGTAATAGTACCACATATTGAATACTGATATTTATACTTTTTTTGTGATATAAATAAATAAGATGTTCCTTCACTTTTTTGTGATTTTTTTATATACTGTTTTTAAAAGTTACAAATTATTTTTTTGTGATATTTACACTCTCTAATAAAACTGGCAAATAAAACAAAGAAACACCCAAAACCTTTCTTTTTCTAAAATTTCTACTACCGGAATTGAACTTTTGGTCCGATATTGCAATCCCTACATGCAACGATGTTAAAATTCTGTTGTTGCTTATCCCCCTTGGATTGAACTCCAATTCAAATCAAATCAAAGATATCGGGGAAGGAGGGGTACAGTAGCTTGTGAGGGTAAAGACCCCTGAATACCCGAGGGCAAAAGTCTGACTGTAGTTCATATGAAGATGACACTGACACGCTCGTGTGCACAACCCCTTTTTACAGGGGGGGGGGGGTTCTTTCACTCACGTCACGGATAGAACACAGGAACCATGCTCGAACTCGGGACGCCCTAGCAAAGACGCGCTATTCCTAGGCTAGGACGCCCGCTCTGTTAAAATTCTGTTACCGGTTTGCATTCCAGCCTCCGTCTCGTTTCTTTTGGAACGCTCCTTATACATTGTTTTTTCACAGATATAAACAAAATAAATGTTTTGAATTTCTTTCTTTTTAAATATATATTGATAATCATTACCATTGAAGTTTTAAAAGTTTGTTGCTTTTTAATGTAAAATGCTTAATATACACTAATGATTATTGAAGTTTTTTTTTCATGTTTTTATTTCTTCCTTAGATAAGATTTATGAAATTAATAGAAAATAAACTGTAGAAGTTGCTCTTTTTACACACATAGACATTATAATTTTTTAAAAATACAATAGTTGTCAAAATGAGAAATTGTTAAAAGTTTTATTTGTATAAATTGGGATTTTTTTCTGCATATTTTGCTACTCAGCTATTTATTAAAAATGTAATAACGATTTATATATGAGCAGACATTTAATTTAGTTTTTTTATTTGTTCCAGTTGAATTGGTCACAGGGAGGCATTCTATTCTTATTCTAATTCCTTATATGAAAATAAGGAATTAGAATATATAAATATAAATTCCTTATAATTAAAGTTGTTAATTTTTTTATATTTATCATTAATTTTCTACCTAATTTTTTAGTACAGTGTATATACATATATAATATATATTGTTATCCATCAAAACATGCTCTTCTTGGTTGTTCAACAACTATTTAATATCTCTAAATTTATATATTATGTGTCGATAGATTTTTGTATATTGAGTAGCTTAGTCTTTATGAAATCATTTTTGTGTTTTCTTGTCTTTTCTGATAATTGTATTTTTTTATTACACGAATAATATTCCATTAAGGGCCGTACTGAAATGGTCCTATGCTCTTGGCAGAACTGCTGGATCTACACTTCTTCCAATTATGTGCTGCATTTTTGTTACTTTTTCACCTACTTTGTAACTCCACCCCTCTCCTCCTTTTAGAAAGAAAGCTGCCTCCTGCAATTTTTTGCTGTATATATTTAGCAAATTTTATAAGTTGGTTGAATAAAAATTATGTAACTTTAAAAAATATTAAATACTTTAATTAGCTGTATTATTTAAAAAATACTATTCAAAGGAAATAAATTTACTGCAAATAAAATGTCATTATTTTCCAAAAGACTGAAAATAAAACAAAATCATTATCTTACTGTTTGTAACAGCTACTGAACTCTGATATTTGTGTGATGTATAATAAAGATCTCTTCTTCTACCTTACCAATTTTTTTTTTAGTTGTCTTATTATTGATAATAGGTTGAACATTTTAAAAATACAATGGATAATTAGATTAATATGTAAAGATCTTACTTTATTCACCTATTAAATAGCTAGGATCCACTTGAATTGAGGACGCTATATGCATTTGTAGTAATGATAAGTTTAATGCTTGATAAGTAACAATAGATTACGAGACAATATATATATTTTTGAATTTATTTATCATAAATATAATGAACAAACATCAGTCAGTTAATATAATCAATACCTGATCATAAATACTGTAATATATTTTACGAATTATTATAGGTATATCATTGGAAGAGTAAGATAAAAATATAAATTTATGACTGAATAATATTTTGGTAATGTGTAACCAGTGTACTGTCATTTTGAAACTATTCATTTATTTTGAGAAATTTTAAACACTGAAGATAAGGGTTTCGCAAAAATCGCTGTATAAAAATAAATAAAAACTACAGCTACACATTATTTTGCTAATTCAGTTTACGCTGAATTCAAGACAAAAGTATAAGACGTTTAAGAACATACTAACGCTCTTGTTATATCTGCGAGTTTATTTTAAGAACCGTCATTACCCCCCCCCCCCTCTGAGGGTTTCAGGTATAGGCAGAGAATCTTTGCTAGTTGATTCTAGCTGCCCTGTTAGGGTTGGCTATCTCTGATGACGGGGCGTGCCTTATATGGGAGGAGTTGTATCTTGCCGGGTGATGGCCCGTAGAACACAACGGTTGCAATAACAACCATAGTTCACACCAATGCTACTACAGCTTTCAGATCATTTTTTTTTTCTGTATACCTTTGAGAGGGGCGGGAGTTGTAAATTTGTGGCTATGAACTGCTATAATGTCTATAGTCGCTTCTATTTGTATTTTTAATTAGCCTCTTTTGGCGACTAGCTAGTTCACCGGAATATTGGTTATATCTGCAATCAATTAAGTCTCTTATGTATAACCTAGTATTCACATTTCTCTCATGCAGTTATTTTAAACAGCCGATTGTGATAGAAATTAAAACCTTGTCAGTTTGATAAGCTTACACTTGTTCTGTTTATTGTATATATGAACCATATTAACAGAGTCAAGTCTATGGCATCATAGAGCTTAAAACGTAAGTTTCTGGGCCTGTCAGTCTTTAAAGTTCGCAATACTGTAAAATCGCTTTCATATTCGTCATGTAAACTAAATAGGTTTTAACCATAATCTTTCTTCCTTAATTTTCAATAAAGGTAGAAAAAAATTACGTAATTAATTCTATGATTATTTGAATTTCAGTACAACAAAGTAATTTATTGTTGAAGAAAATTAGGCAAAAAATATTTTTTTATAAATTGCCGATTAAGAAGAAATTACACGATTATTAAAAAAATATCATATATATGTAATGATATTTTAAAATCTAATTTAAACTTAATTTCCCGATTCTTAGTTCAATTCAGCACATATAAACTTCAATCTTAAATATTCTCTTATTTCCTGATCCCATTCCACTTTTTCTGTTTAATTAATGCAACAAAAGTTCTGTGAAAATGCTTTTGTCAGCGATTCCCACACTCCGAGTGAAAGGATATTAAATAAAAATTTGTCAAACTGCGCAAATTCTTTTAAAATATGCATATTTTTCCTTTTACCTAAATTTACACATATAAAGAAATTCCTATCAGAATCTCATGATATATAATCATCGGGAAAATATTTCTGTCACTCTTGTGTTGTGATGTAGATTGACGTATCTCGTCGCTACTTGGTTGTACATAAATTCTGCCTCCCGAGATGAAATAAAGCGAAATTTTAAAACTAGAAAAAAAACTATTATCTTTTCGGTCACGAAACTGCTCAAAAATATATGTGCGTTTTACATTTATATATATATATATATTCGGGAGTTATTGTGAATTAACACCAAAACTTTGCTTAATTTTTCTTTAATTAAAATTTCAAAAAGATCACTCTGAAGTGCATATTTCTACCTTCCAAGATATATTATTGTCAAATTTGTTAGCTCTAGGTCTAATGATTTATTACACACATTCGTCATCTTTATTATTATTAGAGATATTTTACTATCTACCCGCCTTTGGAGATGTTTGTTCCCTCGAAATATTGTTTGTCGGTATGTTAAGCAATTAATAAGAAATGCATTTTTCCTTTGGTGTTTGATAAGACTGGGAAATGTAAATTAAATAACAAATGAAGTTTAAAGAATATTTATTGACTTGTTTCTTCGTTTGCTTCCGAAATAAAGTATTTAAAAATTAAGTATTTTGAACTCAATATCTGCGTCTAACTGAATTAAGCAGCAAAAAAAAAAAAAAGTACATCAATTCTATCAATTATTTTATCCTATTGGATCCTATTAGAAACATATAGCGTAATATGATTCTTTGAAAAACGAAATAATGTGAAATAGAAATTAAATTTTCAAAAACAATAACACGAAAAATATTTAAAATATCATTTAAAACAGCTATCTACCATATTTTTTCAAATAATACATTTGGGAAAAGTAAAAATTTCATTTCATTTTTTTTTTTTTTTTTTTCCTTCTTAACTAAATTGTGCAAAGCACCTCAGTTTTGTAAAAGAAAAGAATGCTAAATTGTAAAATTAAAATGAAACTGAAAATGCATAATTAAAAGGCGAAATCCATTATGTCATTACTAAAAATATCGATTTGAAATTGGTGCAAAGAAAAAAAGTATTTCACTATACACAATTCATCAAATAAAAATAGTTTGAGTTGAAAAACATTTTAAAAAATGTATAATATAAGAAGGGTGGGCAAGTGAAAATCTGATTTTGAACTAATTTATATAAACATATTAAATAAGAAAAATGTGTTAATCGTAATCAGAAAAATGGAAAAAGCTTATATTATTAAAGAATTTGACAAAGTAATGAAATTAATTTGATTTTCATTATGACAATGAAAAGTACTGTTGCCAATCATTAAAAAATATTTGTTAATATATTTTTCGTATGACAAATTGATATCGCAAATAAAATTATTTTTTGATGTAAAAATCACTTTTGTGGGACAATATTTTAGAAGGGTGGACAGATTATTTAGTGTAAAACTAATAATTTGAGTGTAAACACCCAAATACTCCAATTTTATAAGACAAATAATAAATTTGGCCTAATTGATAAAAAAAATAATACTGAAGATTGAAAATAATATTGAAAAGTAAAAGTCATTGATAAAAGAAAAATAAGACTGAAAAGTAAAAGGATTTTAATTTGGTTTGATTGATAAAAAATAATATTGAAAAATAAATTATTGATAAAAAATAATATTGAAGATTGAAAATAATATTGAAAAATAAATTATTGATAAAAAATAATACTGAAGATTGAAAATAATATTGAAAAATAAAAGTGATTGATAAAAGAAAAATAAGACTGAAAAGTAAAAGGATTTTAATTTGGTTTGATTGATAAAAATAATATTGAAAAATAAATTATTGATAAAAAATAATATTGAAGATTAAAAGATAATATTAATAAAAAAAAATATCAACACCAAGGATCTCTAACAAAAATTTCAAACAAATGTGCCTCATCTCCTTTTCTGCCATCTTATTTTCCTTTATAAGTAAATTTCAAGCCGGGAAGTGTATTGAGTTCTCGTATTTTTTCTTCATTTAATTTCTTAATGCGCCGGTCTGGTAGAAAAATAATAAAATTCTCCATATTTTCATCTATTAATTCTACAATTTTTTTTACCATTGTTCGTGGTTATTTTTTTTATTTCAATTACATTATAATCTCTATTAATTTCAAATTCTTTGAATTTTCTGAAAGGAGTAGATTCCAGAGAACCTAAGAAGTTGAGCTTATTTACAACGCCCATTTATTTAGAAACAGTTTTATAAATACTTTCCTTACTTGATGGTGTCCCTAATCAACTCAACTTTTTATCAAAAGAAGCTAGCGACTCTTAATAATTAAAACATTCACATAAAATATCATTTTTCATATTAATATATTTCAATTAATTTTGAAAAAGTTATAACTACTATAAAAACTTTTTTTAAAGTTTATTTATAATTTTTTGAAAAAAGTTATTATATTATAAGCATTATTTGTAAATCATTAATCAACTCAACTTTTTATTAAGTTATTCTTAACAATTAAATCATATCATATTCTTAGTAATCATATTAAAAATTTTTCATATTAAAATATCTGAGTAGATATATAAATCCAAATTAACTTTTATTATTACTTTTTGAAAAACTTATACAGTTTCGCTCAAGTCTTACATCCGAAGCATCTTGTAGTAAAGATGTCAGACTAAAAGGTGGAGGATTCGTATACAGATCATTTCTGAAAATCATCAAGAGGGTTAGAGTCATCGTGATAGCCGTGAGTTCTAAAAATAGAAATCAGGAGTGCAGAATGAGTTTAGTTAACTGATTCTCACGTTAATTATGCAATTAAAACTGTCAAAGCAACCTCGATAGCCGTGAAGGCATTTTATAAAGTCATAGTGATATTCGTGAGTTCTGAAAATAGAAATCATCTAGGAGTTTAAAACGATAATGATAGCCGTCAGTCACCTTAAATAATTCTCATGTTAATTATATAAATAAAACTGGTCAGAGCTACCTGGATGCCAATGGATTTAATGAATAAGGCATAGTGAAAGCTGTGAGTTCTAAATTAGAAGAACACAAATAAATGATTCAAATTGAAAGTTAAAGCTGTAGCTAAAGTTTCAAGCTATGATATCTGTGAGTTTTAAATTAGAGCATAATTAAATAAATGATTAAAATTGAAGATCAAAGCTTATAGTTGATAGCTGTGAGTTCTAAAAGTAAATGAATGCTGATTTCTTAAAAAAAAAGCAAAACAAATTGAGTGCATTCTATATCATCTGCTGGCAGTGAAACTTTAAAGTATTTTCAAGAAAAGTAAAAACTATTAAAAAAAATTCTTAAAAGTACAATTCATGTTTTATCATCTGATTGATTCTTACAGCGATGGAAAATATATATAAATTATAGTTATTTTGTTAAGAAAATATGTGAATATTACTCTATTCCTAATAATACATATTATAATCAATAAAAATATGAATCTAGTGGGAAAAGTTTTTAAATCATTTGAATTCTTTAATAAATGATAATGGTGTTTGTGCTGTAATAGGACCTAAAATATGTTATTTTGACTATCCTGAAGAGATATGGAGAAATAGATTTCCCTAAAGACAAACATCGTAAAAAAATATATTGTAATAAGTGGAGCTACCTTCTAAAAGCTACTTGGAGTTCTAGCTACTAAGTTCTTGGAGCTACTTCTTCTTCTCTCTTTTGTTTACTTTCTAAAACTATTAACGATTTCTATACTTTTCACAGAAAGAAAAATGACTGCTCTAAAATTTATTATCATTCTCATCGTAAAGATTATGATTCTAAAATCAAATATAAAAAAAATTAGCAATGAATGTGGAAAAACTTACACTCATAAAAAAGACATTTAAATATTAAATATCTATCAAGCGTACATCTGGGAAAATGCATTCACCTTAATTCCCCCCCCCCCCAATAAATAGAGTCAGCTCTAAAGTCTAAGACCGTCAAGCAACTACGTGAGTATTGTAAAGCGCATAATATTAGAGATTAAGAAAAAAATGATCTTATAAATTTTGTGATAGATCAGATGAAAAGAAAAGAATTTAATGCAGCATTTAATTTTAAAAATAATTATTTTAGCAAATCTACATAAAATTAAATGTAAAATTTGTGGTGAATATTATAAACCATATTATATTTAAAAAAATCCTTTAAGATCATTAAAGCATAAAATTACTTTATTTAATGAAGAAAATATTGAAGAGAAATATTTGAAATTGAAGACAAAAAAAGAATTATTAAATAGTAAAAATCATAATTTTTAAGTACTTGAGAATCTGAAAAAATTTGATGTTATTTAATCTATCACAGATCAAGCTCTAAAGCAATTTTTGAACTTGTTTCCTTCCAATAATGATCTATTTTTGAAAGAAAAGAATCTAGAATACCTAAGATTAAATGTGATAAATATGGAAATTAAAAGATTTTATAAAAATCAAGTTCTCCGAAGTTTAAAACACAGAAATACAATTTTAGTGACTAGTGAAGAAGTTATAGAAGTAAATTCAGGTTTTAAGAGTAGATTGAAAACATTTGGATTATAAATATTGATGATTTCATGGATCTCTCTGAATTTTTATATGAAAAAAAAGTAGAATTATTACAGATTTAATAAAATAAATTTCAGATATAAAAAACAATTAAAAGTAAATATAAAATTAATTTGCTATTATGTGAAAAAAGATAATGAAATTTAAGAACATGAATTTAAAACAAAAAACGTATTATAGTAAAGTATGCAGATTTAGATGAATTTTATGATAATACTGCTCAAAAATTATTAAAAGAAACAGATGAATTTGAAGCAAAAGGTTCAGGATGGAGTCTAAATAAAATTAAAGTATTCAAATTGGCAATCAAAAAATATGATCCTTTAAAAGGATCTAGTTATACAGATTTAACTGAAGAACTTAAAAATAAAAAGCAATTGTCAGTGTAAAAAATAAAGTTAATAAATGTTTTATGTGGTTTATTTTATCTGAAATTCATCCAGTAAACAGAAATTGGGAAAGAGTCTCAAATTATAAAAAATATGAAAATGAATTAAATTTCAAAAGAATTTATTTTCCTGTTTCTTTAGATAAAATTTAAAAAGCTTGATATTATTGAGTAATTCAAACTGAATAATATATATGTTAACGTGCATAGTTATGAAGGAGAGAAAATTATTGCATCAGTTTACTGTGAAAAAAACAAAAACATGTAAACTTGTTTTATATAAATGATCATTATTGTTGGATTAAAAATATGGGTAGATTATTAAGAACTTAAATGAATAAAAATAAAGTATATTATTGTGATAGATGTTTAGTAGATTTACATTCGATCGAAAAATTAAAAGATCCTAAACAAGATTGTAAATGAAATGAACCTTGTAAAAATTAAAATGCCTAAGGAAGATGAATTTATAAAATTTAAGAAATATAATCCATCTATGTGACTGCCATTTGTTATTTACGCATATTTCGAATATTCCTTGAAAAAAAAAAAAAAGCACCTGTCAACCAAATTCTAAAATGTCTTACACATTTTGATATCAAAAACATAATGCGATGGAATTGACTTATTATATATATTTAATATAATAATGAATATTTTAATCTTTCAGTTTATTATCATGGGAGTGATGCAGTGGAAAAGTTTCTGTCCATGTTTAAAGACACTAAATAAATGATAAATTTATTGATGAAAAAATAAAGATATTAAATCTATGATAGGTTTCAATAAAAACCCTTTTAACTAAACTAATGTATGTCGTATATGTGAAAACGAAATTTTATCAGAAGATAAAAGGTCAATGTCATTTAACTGGAAAATATAGAGGACAACCTCATGAAAATTGTAATTTGAATTATAAAATTCCAAAATTGATACCTACCAATACACATAATTTGTCTGGATATGAAGCTCATTTGTTTATAAATGGATTTGATGATTTTAAATTAAATATTGTTTCCAATACCGAAAAAAATATATATTTACCAAAAATTTTGAAAAATATTTGAAATTACGATTTATTGATTCGGTTTGATTTTGCCAAGTAGTATAGATAACTTATCAAAAAAAGAGAATTACAAATATATAATAAAAAAGAATAATATAAATAAACAATAATTAATAATATCTTAATCAATATAATCTATCAATAGATAATTTAAAAGAAAAAAATTTGAAAATTATTCACCTGAAATAAAACAATTAAAATACAATCATTATTTGAAATCTGCTTTTAAAGAGACTACGAAACATTTTCTTAAAAAGAAATTAGATTTAATAAAAAGGGTTTTATCCTTACGATTAAATGGATTCTGAAGAAATGCGTAAAGAGACTAAAATAACCCTTAAAAAAGATTTCAATAATAGATTGAATGAATGTGATATATCTGAGAAAAATTATTAAAAAAATTAATTATTAGGATAATTTAAGAAAAGATCATATATTAGAAGTTGATTTAGATCCAACAGAATTACCTCTAGTTCCATAAAAGAAAATACTCGAAGGATCTAAGCAAAAAAAATTATTAACAACTTTGTACGATAAAACTAATTATGTCATACATTATAGAAGTTTAAAACAGTATTTAGAAATGGAGTAAAAAAACAAAAAAGTACATAGAGCTACAGAATTAACTCAATCTGATTGGTTAACAAAATAAATATAAGTTTAAATACTGAAATGAGGAAACAAGCTACTAATGATTTTGTGAAAAAAAATTTTTAAATAATAAATAACGCTCTATTTGGAAAAACTATCGAAAATGTTAGAAAGAGAATGAATATAAGATTATGCACCAATTACTATCAAGTTAAAAAAATTGATTGCTAAGCCAAATTTTAAAGGCAGGTCAATATTTGATGAAAAACTAGTAGCTATTCATATGAATAAAACATCAATAGAATGAAATAAATCGATTTAAATAGCATGCATTTGTGCATTTTAGATTTATCAAAACCTTTAATGTATGATTTTCATAATAATATAATGGAACCTAAATATAAAAATCTTGCATTACTTTACATGGATGCGAATAGTTTAATATATGATATTAAAACAGAAGACTTTTATGAAGATATGAAAGGTATGATTGACTATTTTGATACCTCAGTTTATCCTGAAGAAAACAGGTATAATATGACAAGAATAAATCAAAAATTATTGAATAAAGTAAAAGACGAAAAAAAAAAAAAAAAAACTGGTAAAGTATTGATTGAATTTGTAGGATTAAGATTAAAATGTATGCTAATAAACTGAAGATAAAATAATTACGAAATCGAAAGGAGTTAAGAAATGTGTAGCTAAAAAATAGAATTACGTTTGAAGACTATAAAGATTGTTTATTTAATAAAAAGGATCATTTTGGAGCATTGAATCTCATTAGAAGTAAGAATCATGAAATGCATTCGATACAAGTGAATAAGAAAGCTTCATCAGTCAAAGAAGAATTTTAGAAGATGGAATTCATACTCTAGATTTAGGACATTATAAAACTTCCTCAGAACCCTAATTCTGAGAATAACGATAAAATATTTTAATATGAAAAAGAATTCTCAGAGCCCGAATTCGAGCCCTGGCAATATTTTATAATTAACAACATGAAAAAAAAAAGAGTTGACCATTTCAAAGCATTAAATAAAATGGTTTACAAATAAAATAACAATGTATTATCTAAAAGATGTTTGTTTTGAACAAATCAAAAATAATTCTTGTATGGACTATTAAATTAATTTTAGATAAAAATACTTAGTAATACTTATAATTAATACTTATAATTATAATACTTATAATTAATTTTAGATAAAAATACTTAGTAATACTTATAATTAATAATTATAATTATAATACTTATAATTAATTTTAGATAAAAATACTTAGTAATACTTATAATTATAATACTTATAATTAATTTTAGATAAAAATACTTAAATTAATTTTAGAGAAAATTATCAGAAAAAAAAAAAAGCTAAATTTCAAGAAGTCACAAGTAGATCTGTTTTCTTGGTTACGAAGTAATTCTGGAAAAGAAATTTCTCCGATTTCAGAAGTTACAATTCAAACTTTAATTAGGGAAGAAAATTCCACGGAAAGTACACAGTCTTGCAATGAAAATGTTGAAACGGTGAAATCTATTGAAGAACTGCATGTTTATACAAATATGACCGATCAGAAAATAATGACGAAAATGCCAATAACAAATGATCAAGAGAGAATAAATGATCTTGGTTTATGACAAAGTATTATAACTGATAAATTTAGAATGTTTTGTGTTTAAATCGGACCAGTACGACACAAATGATTTTTTGCTAAAAATGCTGCAGGTAGATTCATTTTCCACTACGTACTACTTTAAAATAATTGCCAACTGGCGAAACCCAACTTCGCAGCTGATTAATTTATTCAAAAACGGAAGACTCCGTATTTCGTTTTTGTTGTATAATGTTTTCCAAAAGAAAAAGAAATGACCAAACTACACGATTTATAGGTACCTATAATAACACTAGCGGCTAAATCACAACAAGCTGTGTATGAGACGGACGAGTCCATCGAAATACGAATTTTTTCGTAGCGACTAGGTTTAAGAAGAGACTAGTTTATGTTTACAAAACTACAGGAGTCTGCAAATTGTACAGGCAAAGAATACCGACGTGCTCTACTTGGTAGATTTCTTTCTCACAGAATTTTCTGTGCTGTATTTGCTGCAACCCTACGTGTTGATTTGTTTGGTTTATGCGTACTTTTTCGTTTGCACTTTTTCAAAATGGAGAAATTTTATCTTCCAGAGAAATATAAGTAAAAAGTAATTGAGATTGATGAGAGTTTAGCTGTTTTCCGTATTTCTGATATTATAAATAAAGAATTAGCACAAGTAGCAGTTTTTCTAGTGAAGAATTATTAAAATAAGACTTGAAAACCAAGCTTTTATTTTAAGGAAAATGTGCGGCCAATTTTTAACTCAATTTTCACATTAAAATTATTACCATAAAATATCTATATGCAAATATACTATATTTATTAAGAGAATTCGATGACATTAAACGGTATAGAAATCATTATAATTCTTATTGAATATTCATGTAGTATAAAATTACACAAGGAGAGATTTATTTTTTAATTTTACATTAAAATTATTACCGTTAGATGTCTATCTGCAAATGTATTATATTTATTAAGATATTTTGATGAAATTAAATGGTATAGAAATCATTTCAATTCACACTGAATATGCATGTAAAATATCACAAGGGGAGACATATTGAATCACGAGAGATTCAAAATAAATGAATTAAAAATCAAACTATTTCTTTTGCTGATTTTCTGAATATGATATTAAAATTTATCTATGTTTATCTGAAAATATATATATATATATATATAAATTTATAAAAAAAAGAGTTTAAATTTTGATTAAATTCTTACTTTTGGCAATAAAAAAAATTTCTTCACTTATAAATTGAATTCTAAAATATGAAACGTTGATGGTGTGTATCAAGAAACAGATAGCAGATAAATGTTGTAAAGTGGTGAGCGCTAGTTGCTCCTCGAATATTTCAACTCTGTTATGGATAAAAATCATAATATTTCTGACTTATCTTGCAATGAAGAAACAATATTCCCAATGGTTTCATTTTTTAAGGATTGCCCAGAGATTTCTGGCTTTTCTTTGAGTTCTAAACTTTTAGGAAGTTCTTTTTCAATAAACTGGAATTTTCAGAAAACAGAGAATTAACATAACAGAGAATAAAACATAAGAACTCTGTTTACTTATTAACTTAATATCATGATTCATAAATATATAAATAGTGTAAACATCTCCTTTGAATACTTATTTCTTGCATTTTTGTAACACATATTTTAGGAATGGATTAAAGAATATGTACAAAAATCAGAAACAGTTCAGAGGCCTGTAGGCGTGCTCAGAGAATACACAAATCAACTGGGCGACTTAATGTTTATAAATGTGACTTAATATGCAAGCACAGTGCGCGACAAGTAATAATTAATATTTTATATTTTATTCCTTCAAATGCATTACATGTGTGATTTTAGACACTTTTTATTTTATTATTTAGATAATAACAAGGTCAGATTTAAAGTTTATTTGCATGTGGCAAGAGACATATTTGTATCTGTCTAGCTACAGATATTTTTAATTGCAGAAAATTTCATTATAATAAGTATTTGTATTATTCATGTTTTTTGAATTGTATAATTTTAATAATATAAAATTTAATTCACTGATTAAATATTAATTCATTTTTTATTTTAAAATTGTGTTGTAAACATTCACTAAAGTATTCTGATACAGATAAAAATGAACTGGTAGAGCAAATTGTAAATTAATTTATAATTTTGAGTAGCGTTTATTTGATAAAGTGATGGAAAATATCCGGTTTCGTTTTCGGATGCAGCATTTCTGTAAAAAAAAATTACACAGCTTGAATTCTACTATTCGTAAAAAAAAAAAAAAGGAAAAGCAAACACAGATGTGGAGATCCAAATAAATAGGCTTTAAAACAAAACAATAAAAAACCCAATCTTTAAAAAAACCCAATCTGCCTTTTCAATGCAGTAAGATACCTTCAACCCTCAATTAGGCTTTAACGCTTATCCAACAACATAGCTGCGTGAGAAATCAGCAACACGGTTGCGTATGACAACCAGACTTACCTACGAATAAAATAGATTTGCCCATCCAATCCACAACTGTGTTGCAATATAACCGCTAGTTATAATTACTGGAGTTAGTTAGTTAGTTATATTAACGTCCCGTTTTTTAAGCAACACTGGGGCTATTTTGAGACAATTTTGAACCGCGGTCAGATGACGAGGACGACACCTGAGCTGGCAACC
Organism: Argiope bruennichi; assembly: GCF_947563725.1. Classification (NCBI taxonomy): domain Eukaryota; kingdom Metazoa; phylum Arthropoda; class Arachnida; order Araneae; family Araneidae; genus Argiope; species Argiope bruennichi. The sequence goes on from NC_079163.1 coordinate 26,530,486, forward strand.
CGCTCTCCACACCACGCCACACCAGTGGGTATAATTACTGGAGAAAGCTGTCAGCTGTAATCCAAGATCATGAGCGTTCTAGTTGGCTTTTTAATTCGTTTATTGCTTGGAAGGAATAGAAAGGATTAAATTTATGTTCGATTATTGATAAAAAAAATCAATTTAATATAAGTAAGGAAATGGCACGACTCAAATTACTATTCCAAAGAATTGTAGATGTGAATCTATATTTATAATAATCTTGCACTTTGAGGAACCCACGAAATAATAGGTGCGCCTAATAATGGAATTTTTTTTATCTAATTATTTAGTAAATACTACTCTGAGCTAATGGATCATATAAACAAAATAATAAATTCTAAAAATAGAATTGTGTATAGTTTAGCACATAGGTAACAAGAGCAAATTATTTCTGTGTTAGAAAATGAAGTCTTTAACAAAATTAAACACAATATAAAAGCAGCCATGTACTAAAGTATTCAAATGGATTCTACTCCTGATATTTCCCATAAGGAACAAACTTCAATCATTATTAGGTATGTAAATTTTGAAGAGAAAAGGATAACTATAATGAGTCATTTATAGGGTTTATTGAAGTAACTGAAGAAGACTAGCAAAAACTCCATTGGAAAGATTAAGTGAGCTTGATGTAGATATTATGAATTGTATAGAGCAGTGGCGGATTTTGATAAATGAAGCCACTGGCGCTAACTTATTTTAAGACCCCTTTCAGGGTAAATTCTATTATAACAAGAAAGTAATATGAATTAAATAATGAATTAATTTTAGCTTTTAATTTTAATTTTGCGCTTACTTTTAAGCAATTCCTACATTATATGTATATATCAAATAGATGAAAAAAGTTGCACCTTTTTTATATATAAAATTTGTTAATCTAAAAGGATAAAATGACAGCTCTATTCAGTAACTATTAGGAGAAAATATTCTTATTTAAATTCCTTTGGACCTTTGTTCATGAATTCCAGAAATGTGTCTTGATACAAATCATGAACTTATGGTATAAAATCAATGTTTTTTGCTTCTTGCCACTTTCTATTTGCATTTCTCATTCTTTATGCTTGTTGCTGCTGCAACAGAATATTCGATCTTATTATTCTCATTTTGATATTTTACTTCTAATTGTACCGTTCACTTAAAATGTTTGTATTTTAGAAAATACTTCTAAGACTATTTTTTTTATTTCAAATATTCGAATATTTCTGTGTGTTATTAAGACTAATTATGTTTCTCATCCCAGTATATTCTTTCCTGGGCCTTTTTATGAAATTAAAATGGAAAATATTGCTTTTTTAGGATATACGGTATTTGAAAATGTAAAGTTTATTTTTATGGCATATCACGAAAAGTGTGCTCGGTTATTATTACAGTTGAATTTTAATTATATTTGAAATCTCTGTTGCATACTAATGTCAATGCAGAATGAAATCTGCTTTCTCTCTGATGAACTTAATAATTAATCTGTATTTCGAAAAACTGAGATTTGGATTTGATGTGTAAATTTTTAATTGTATGAACTTTTTAAAATAATTATTTATGGCCTAATGCGTTTGTGTTTTACATTTCTTTAACAACACCGCATGTTGAATTTAAACATTTTTTGCATTTCCTTTTATAGGTATGAAAAGTTATGAAAGGAACTTAGTTGACATGCAAAAAGGAGCTAACTAATCTTAAGATTAATCAGGTATGTATATTTTTGTTTATCTTTCCTATTTTCAAGTTTTTTAAAATTTAATTACCAGTTTATGTTCATATTTAAATGTGTTATAATGTAAGGGATCAGAAAATAGTAACATGAATTATAAATTGGAGCTTTGTTCATGAATTCGAGAAATGTGTTTTGATACAAGTAATGAACTTATGGTATAAAATCAACGTTTTTTGCTTTTTGCCACTTTCTATTTGTATTTTTCATTCTTTATGCTTGTTGCTGCTGCAACAGAATATTAGATCTCATTATTCTCATTTTAATAGTTTACTTCTAATTGCACCATTCCCTTAAAATGTTGGCATTAAAGAAAATACTTCTAAATCTATTTGTTTTTATTTCAAATTTTCAATCATTCCTATGCAATATTAAGACAAATTATGTTTCTCCTTTGAGTACCTTTTTTTTCTCAGGTTTTTTAAAATTAAAAACTGTGAAAATATTTCTTCTTAGAGTACAAAGTATAAAGAATGTAAAGTGTTATTAGGAGATTAAGAAAAACATGACAAATTGTTATTACGATTTGAATTTTAATTATTGATATAATATCATTTACATTCTGATATTAATATTTAATATTCATTTAAATTATTTATGTTTCTTGGTTTCATATAAAATATAGCAGATAAATCCATTAAAAAAGAGGATATACAAATTTAAATATTTCACAAAGCAATATTTAAATAAAGCCATATTTGCAGTATTTTAAGAATATTTAGTTTCCAAGTATTAAAATCACTCATCATGCTAAAATAAAAGGAAATAATAATTATTTTCAAATAATTTCTTAAATATTAATAGAACTTTTAAACAAATGTTGAAATAAAAAGACAGAATGTAATTTACGTCAATAATTAAAAAATGAAATGTATCTTGAATATCAGTTTTTTATTCCAACAAGTAAGTGAATTTTGCTTGAACTTGTTTTATTTGACACATTTTCAAATGAATATGTAATCTACATAGAGAGAAAACTTTATATTGCAATTGAATAAAACTGAATTTTCAAAACAGAAATTAAAAACTAAACTAATGAAGTTTTGACACCATATGAAGAATAAATGAGGTCTTTAAGGATGTTCGCTTTAATAATTATGCAAGTTAGTTTTGTTATGCAATCAAAATTTAATAAAGTTTGCAATCAAAATTTAATAAAGAAACAAGCTTATTGTGCAAAAAAATCAATATTCTAAATACTTAGTAAGTCAAAACTAAATATATTTTTAAAATATTAGTTCAATCTATTGACCTAAATGCAAAGTCAATCAAATTATTTAGATATCAATGATATAAAGTCCACTTTGATATTGGTGTAAATCATTTATGATCCTTGGTATGAAATAAAATATAACAAGTAGTCAAAACCATTAAAAGAGAGAAGAATTTTTTTCTAAATATTTAACAAACGAAATAAAATAAAACACATGAATCATTTTAAGAGAAATTTTGCTTCCATTTAATGAAATGTTCACTCGTCTGTGCTGTAAATACGAGGAAATCAAAGTAATTTCCACATAAATTCTGAAATATTGATACAACTACTAAAAAACAGTTGTTTGAATACAGTGGGAGTATGCTTTTTATATCAATAATTGGAAAACGAAAATGTGTGTTGAATGTCAGTTTTTATTCCAAGAACAAATGAATATGTAAACTACATGGTGAGAAAACTTTATATTGCAATTGCTGAATTGCAAGCTGAATTTTCAAGCAGAAATTAAAAACTGAATGAAGTTTAAGCAACATATGAACAATAAGTGAGGTAATCAAAGATGTGCAAAATAATAATTGTGCAATTTAGTTTTGTTATGTTGCGTTATTCAAAATGTAGCAAAAAAACAAGCTTATTGTGCAAAAAAAATCAAATACTTATTGAATCAAAACTATATATATTTTTTATAATATTAGTTCAATTTGTTGGCCTAGGAGCAAAATCAAACAAATTATTAAGCTCCCAATGGTATGAATTCCATTTTAATATTCTTGTAAATCATTTATTATCCTTGGTATCTAATTATAAGTAATAGCAGAAAATCAAATATATAAATGGAGATTATTTTTAGTAGAAAAATATACAAACCTTAACTTTTATGGAAAACATTTTCCTCAGTCTGAAACTACCCAGAATTTTCATGCTATAAACAAAAAGAAATGATAATCATTTGTAAATGATTATTTAAATATTTATACAATTATTTATCACTTGTGTGAATAAAATGGCTGTATGTAATTTAAATCAATAATTGGAAAATGAAAATGTGTTTTGAACATGAATTTTTATTCCAAGATCAAATGATTATGTAATCTGCATAGAGAGAAATTTTATATTGCAATGGAATGAAGTTGAATTTTAGTGGAATTAAAAACTAAACTTGATTTGACACTAAATGGACAATTAACGGGACATTCACTGAAAATGTGTTATATATTAATTAAGTAAATTATCTTTGATATGTGGTATCTGTTGAAATGTACCAAAGAAACAAGCTTATTGTGCAAAAAATTTATTATTTCAAATTTTTAGTAAATCAAAACTAAACAGATGTTTAAAATATTAGACCAAATATTGACCTAGAAGCAAAATCAATCAGATTGTTTAAGTTATCAGTGGCATAAAGTTCAATTTAATATTCATGTAAATCATTTATGATACCTGGTATCATATAAAATATGACAAATAATCAACTCCATTAATTCATTCTAAGCATTTAACAAAACAAAATAAAAGTAAACACCTATGAAATGTAAAAAAAAGAAGAGAAAAAAAATACCGCCAAATAATAAAAATTCGACTCATCATGCTATAAATAAAATGAAATGATAGTACTTTGCAAATAATTTCTTAAAAGTTAACACAATTATTAAACAGTTGTGTAAATATAATGCAGAATGTAATTTTTGTCAATAATTGAAAAACGAAAATGTGTATTGAACATCAGTTTTTATTTCAAGTTCAAATGAATATGTAATCTATGTAGAGAGATATCTTTATGTTGTAATAAAATAAAGCTGAATTTTAGCGAAATTAAAAATCAAGCACGATTTGACATCAAATGAACAATAAATGAAAGATTTAGTTATGATGTGTGATATAATAATTAAGTATGTTTTGTGGTATCGACAAAATGTAACAAAGAAACAGGATTATAGTGCAAAATGAAAAAAAAAAAAAAAAAAAATCCTAATTCTTAGTAAATCAAAACTAAACAGATTTTTATAGGAAACCTCTCGTCTTTTAGCTTCTTTTAGAGAAGTACTGAAATTCTACTTACTTCAATGCCGTTATTCTTCTGAATCTTAATGGTATTCAGATGGAATTTATGTATTTTCCTATACATCTGACTTTGAATTATGGAAGAAGAAATATACTATATTTTATGCATCCCCATTTAATTTTTTTTTCTTTTTTTTTCTGAAAAATAAAAGTTAAAATTATGTGGTCAAAGATGGATAGCAATGACATTATTGAGCTTACGGAAGAATATAGAAAGAACTCCTGGAAAACTTAGGGAAGTGTATTCTGTACTGCAGCAAGAAGTTGCAGAGGATATTTGATCTGGAAAGAAGAAAATAATAGCTTCAACAGAGCAGCAACCTTCCAGTGAAATGAGGGAGATGCTGAAAGCTACTGTGTTATCACCCTGATAAGTTAATAGCTATACACACTCCTAATTAATTTACGAATACTGCTGTGCTTCATTTTCGCCAAATTTCAAAGCGTATCCTAAGACAAATGTCGGATTCTTTCAAGTAAGATTCTGGAACGAATTACGCTTATTACGCAAGGTAGCACTCAACATGTTTCTTTAAATATATAAACAATATTACACAAATTATTTGATCAAATAAGTGATTTGATAATGATTTAAGACAATGAAGAAAACACACAGTCCATGGATTTTTGCAAGTGGGCCCAATATTAGGTAAAATTAAAATCCTTCATTATCTGAATATAGTGAAAAAAATCAAACATTTTCAATTTAAAGTAATTCAATATTACAATGATGAAAAGAAATATAGCCAAATAACAGAATATTTGTTAATAATTATTAATATTATAAATAATGAAGGAAACAAATGTAATCTATGAACATTTTCTTTTCTCGAGTAGCATTCCTTTCAACTGCAAAAAAAAAAAAAAAAATTATTCCAAAAATTCCACATTACACAAAACTGCAAGGTTTTAACTATTTCTATGTATAAGTTAATATAATCTTAGTAAAAAATACACATTGAATTCAATGACTCCGCATTTTATGAACACTCAATTCAAACCGATTAGAAATAAATATTACGTTTAATTCAAAAAGAAAGAAATGATGAATCCGGCCTGAGGACTTTCTCAAGGGTCACTCTCAGGCATTAGCGCTCTCTATATACAATGCAACTTTTATTATAGTCTATGTATTTTCTGTAGGCGATTCAAGGTCACGTTTTCTATCTCGTTACTAGTTGTCTGCGTCGCAACGCTGAGGCAAATAACAGTGTCACTATTTTTTTTTTTTTTTTTTTTTTTTTTTACACAACTGTTAAGGTACTGCCAGCTTAACATCCTTACTGAAACATACTAGCGTGGGGAAAAAAAAGCTTTGTCGAAAACATGGCAACTGAGAAGGAGAAAGTGAGAATATTAGGGAAAACGAATGTCCTTGAAACACCTACAGAAATTACACAGACTATAGTTTGGTTCAGAAAAAAATTAATTTTTAATTGAATTTCATAATGATTGTATTTTTCATTGATTTCAATTCAAACCGATATTTAACTCATTAGATGTGGGAATGTTCAATTATAAGTACAAATACCAAGAAGGATCGCAAAATGTTCTAATTTCTTTTTCGTCAAAACTGATTTAATTCAAACAACAATAGCAAACCTGAAACCAATGGTACTAAATAGTATATGAAAATGCGAAATAATTATTTCCCAGTTTCACAATGGTCTCAAACTTTAAACCAGGTGTCTTGGCATCCCAAATTTTAGACTAAATAATTTAAATATATGTTGCCGTAAGTGATGGATCATCCTCTTGAAATTTCAATAAATTTTTAATCAGAAATTCTCCAAAGAAGGATAAGACACAGAAATTACTATTATCGATTTCACCAGAACAGGATTATTAAAATTTCGCGATTCAAAAAGGGATTCATCTTCATTTAGTAAAAATGACATCCCGTTTAGAACTTATCCTATGTCTTTTTTTATATTGACCTAGGAATTTTGAACCATAATTAAATAATCATAATGATACCTGAGGAACACCGCACTCCATACAGAACTTATTAATATTGAAAATTATATCGTACGGTCTAAATAACTATTTAATGTTATCTAAAAACGAAAGTAATATGAATATTTGTGACTTGCCCCCCCCCCTTTTTTTTCCCTCTAAGCAACTCCTTTAATTGTTTTCTGTGTAAAAAAACGAAATAAAATCTTTTCTTGCTCCGCAACGAAAGATCATGGTAAATGCGGTAACTATCACCTGACTAGAAAGAAGAATGGAACACTTAGTACATGATAATATTGATTATTGGAGCTGATTGAAACCTTAATCACCTTCAATAATTTAAAATTTATTTAACAAAGAGGGCATTTTAAATTATTTTACGTTTTAAGGTTTTGAAAATTTAATTCGAACTTATGAAAATAATTTCGATCAAAATATAATAATATTGGCTTTTAATAATATTTTAGCAAACTCTTTTATTGATTATCAACTTAAACATCATTATTATATTAATTATCAATAATAAAATGTTTTGTCAGATTATGGGAATTTGCTACATAAAACTGCTCACACAAATAATTAAGATAAAAGAAGATTTCAGTAGGGATGACGAATATTTTACTAGCGGATATTATGTAACAAATATCAAAAAGTCACAAATACCAGTGATCAATACTTTTCAAAGAGGGGTGTGATTCAATTCTTTGACATGTTCTTACTGGTGATATTTCGATTACAGGTCTTGGATCATGATAGAAAGTAACAATCGATACGATCTGTCCAATGGAAGCTCTCAAACAAGAATTCAATCATGCATAGGGAAAGTCGCTTGCACGTTTGTACACGTTCCTGAAACACACCTTCGACAAATAGTTGTGGCGGGCGGTGGAACCTGCTGATCACATGCAGAGAGCTTTCCATTTCACGAAAAGTCATAATCCGAGCTCTTCCGATCCTATCGCTTTTTTTTTAAGTTTTTTTAAAAATAAAAGGGGTATTTTAAATAAATTCCTAATGATAAATTTCTCCTTATGGAATTTTAAAAACATTTTGGGTGATGCACAGAAATTCATCCAAATGTAAATCTTTTTTATGTATAACAGAAAATCTAAATTCAGGCATCACGTATATATCAATACTTTTGTTTACTTATCATCAATATTATGGTTGGCAAAGAAAAAAATGCTTCGCTTATTAGTCAGTCATGTATATTCTAGATTGTATTATCTACACATTATTTTTATTGCAATTGTATTTTATTTTTCAGAGAACGTTTTAATAAAAGAAACACACGTAAACTATATTAAAAAATCATAAAACTTTATTAATTATAAAATATTTATTATTAAAACTAAAATACCTTCAAATTAACATTCTTTTATATTAAAATAAATTCTGCATTTTTTAAAATGTCTTTTGTAAAAGTTTTAGTCAAGTTTCATAGAAAACATTTAAAAAATCGGTATCGTAAAAGATATAGCTAAATGCGGTGTTTGTGTCTCGCAATACTATATACTTTGAGGAATTAAAAAAAAAATAATAACAGTAAAATTAATACACTATTTCGCTAAAATAATTATTATAATTATAAAGGTTTTAAAGATTGTAATATATAAAAGTCTTTTCTTATCTTTGTGTATTTTACTCTTTAAGAAGGTAATCCAATTGAGATCCCCATGAATATCAGTGCATCTACATAATTTTCAAAAAAAAAAAAAAAAAAAAAAAACGTCTTTGCGGGATTTTTTTCCCTTGTTTCAAACTTAATTTTATAGCGGTATTCGTAAAAATGATACTATCTATAGCTTATCTTTTTCATTGAGAGTGTAAAAATCTGGCTGAGCCTATAAGACACTCTTATATGCTTCGCATAGCACATAAAAATTACCCTAATTTAAAATATAATTTCAATAATTAAGTATTTTCCAGATTTGGTTCTTGTAGAGTATTAAGAAAACTAAAAAATTCCGATGAGTTAAATATGTTGATATTGTCTATATTTATTGTTCCTATGCAGATTGTTAAAAATTCAAAGCTATTCAAGCAAAAATAATAAATCAGTCAATAATTTAATTTAATTTGACTTAACAACAGAAAAAGAGTATCATCTGAAGTATTGTTACTCTTCAAATATCCAATTTAGTCAGTGTCAATAAATGATTCATAAGAAAAATTAATAAGGAAAAAAGGCTTTTTTTTTAAACTAAGAAAAGCCAATTATATATATATATATATATATATATATATATATATTGTTACGAAATTTCCGGGGTTCATTTGGATAGTGGGAGTTATATGGTGTGGAGAACGCTCAATCACCAGGCGGCAGTAGAAAATAAACAATGACGTTTATTTACACGAAGACACACAGGACAGCACAAAGACGACACTATATACAGCACAGAAGACGATTATCTTCAGCCGAGACGTGCAGCAACAACAGCAGCTCAACTCCGTCGCTGCTCCGCTAGTCCCTGGAAGACCAGATCTTCACCGTCGATTTCCACTGGTCCACGACGACCAATTCACCACTACGACTCTGGTTCACTCTACTCTACTCTGCTCTACTCTGCCGCTTCCGACTTCTTCTCAATTCACCGCTGAATCTTGGTATAGTTGCTTTCTTTAACGGAGCTACTCTGGCTTTAGCTTGCAATAATGTCACTTTGAGTTTATCTGATTTTTGGCTTCTTAAAAATACTAAACTCGCATCGGAAAATGTATGGAGGTTAAAAGAATACCCATCGTTCTGAGTAACTTGCCTATGAATCTTTACTGAAGCTAACAAGGGCAATTCCTTAACCCATTTCAAGAATTTTCTTTTGATTTCCTCAGGCAGCTCTGCATCCCAGCTCAATTTAGTTTCCCAACTATTTTGCAAGTATACCTTTGGTCGAAGCGTGAAAGGTCAGCTAAAACCGATTGGATCGAAGATTCTCTGTGCAATTGATAACATGTTTCCTCTTGTCAATATGATGTCATCCAAGTCGACATTAGGTATGTCACAAAACAGTGAATCTTCAAACTTATCCCACATTAGACTTATAACCTTTAGTGGTTCACTTATTGTCTATTTCGAATTGCTCTTCTCTGTCTGCTCCCACCGTCTCAAGTCGAAGTAACTTGGCATCAATCGAGTTGACTTTGTAATAAAATCTGCTGCTTCTTCATTCGAATTGACTGAGGTGACACAGTTATCAGCGTAAAATGAAGATTTCAATTTTGAAGCTGTTTCTTTTAGAGAAATATCACATTGATCCAAATGCGAATTAATCACTGCAATTAATAAAAATGGGCTGCATTTTAGACCAAAAACTACTCTGCAGTGTCGAAATCCTCTTATTTCGTTTTGTTCAGAGTCTTTCCACCACAGGAATCTCAGAAAATCACGATCATTTTTTAGAATAGACATCTGAAGAAAAGCTTTTTTGATATCTTAAATAATTCCTATTTTTTCTCTTCTAAAATCAAGCAGCAACCTTGGTATTAATTCAATTAAATTTTCACCTTTTGAGAAACAGTCGTTAAGGGAAAGAAACTCCTTCTGCTTACACGAAGCGTCAAAAGCTAGTCTTATGGATGTTGTAGAGTTCTCTTTGAATATCGGCCTGTGTGGAATATCGGCCTAGTTCTCTTTGAATATCGGCCCATGCTGTGCACACTTTTCTCCTCTTCTGGTACTTCTTCGATTATTCCGCAATTAAACCATACTTCGAACACTGCATTGTAAGCTTCTGTTTTATCTTTCAAAAAGAGTTTCTTTGTCGTGGAAATTAGTCTTTTTTTCGCTACTTCTCTATTACTGGGTAATTTGTCTTTCTCATTAATCCAAGATAAAGAGACTTCATATCTATCCTCTGTCCTATTTAGAGTCTTGTGAAAATGATCCCATACTGCTTCTTGTAATTCGACATCACTTCTATTTTCTTTGGAATCTGTAATTCCTAATGCCTTTAGTTTCCACAAGTTTTCTATGTCGCTACTGTGTACCAGCATGGACGTTATCAAGGAGGACATAGACACATTCCTTTCTGAACTAAAATAATTTATTCTACCCATAACTGTCCATTCTAGCAAAGATTCCAGAGCAACTTATCCGTTTTCTAATTTGTGAAATTTTCCCTTCAACAATGCACCTACGACGTCTGCTGCAATAAGGATTTCTATTTTCAAATCTTTTCTTCCAACATCAGAGACAGTGATACCTTTTTGTTTCATTTCTTATATCTATGGTCCAGGCTGCAAACTGGTCACTGGTCCACAAATTTTCAATGGTTCCAAAAGGTTTAATCTTCTACAACAATTGCCATATAGGCTACTAAGAGACACTTCATAACGTTTGTGGGTTTCTCTCTTTTGTTGTGGTTCCTCCAAAAAGAGCATGAATCAAAGTTTCTGTTCAATTTGAAGGGCCCCCAATTTCTTCAGCCATTCCTTTTAATATATATGAACGCTGTGACCCAGTGTCAATGAGTGCCCTTACCGTTTTCTGCCTTTTATTAGATTCGATATTCACTAATAAAGTTTGAAGATACACTTCATCTGGATAACTAAAACTGGTACTTGCTAAAGATACCTTTTGAGCAACCTCCTACTTAATTTTATCATCGTCTTTCTTTTTACATGTTTGTAAGTTTGGACACATTACAGCCCAATGTCTTCTTAAGCATATCAAGCATCGAACAGTTGACTTACATTGCTTCGCCCTATGTCCAATTTTAAGGCAGACGAAACATCCATTTCTCTTCTTAATTTCCTCATTCTTTTGAGTTAAAGTCATTTTTTGAGCCACAAAGCAATTTTGGCTTTCATGTTGTTTCTCACAAAAAAAGCAAGAGTTCTTTTCCCCATGGTTAAAGGTTTTCTTATGGCCTGAGAATAATTCATTCGCAGTAGGCACGGGATCTTCATTTTGGAATCTTTTATCCCTTCTAACTTCGTTTCGTGCACCAAAATCCAATTTAAACTCAGCCTTTGCCAGTGAAATTCTCTGCTCTCCCTCAACTTCATTTCTCAAAAATAACAATAATTGTTTTAATTTTTCGGAATAAGTATTTTCTTCTGTAATTAATGATGCATGATTTCTCAGCCAAACTATTAACAACTCCTCATGAATACACGATTCAACGAGTGGAAATAACATGGCAGAGTATTTGTCGCTTGTCATTCCAATTGATTCCAACGAACGCAAATAGGATTCTAATTTGTCTTAAATCTCGGACTTACTGCACTTTTTTCTTTGCTGAGTTACATTTTTAATAATTAGACTTAACAATTCTCGGATATAAAATTCCACTAATAGCTCTTCCCGTCCGAATATATTTTTCAAGCTTTCTATTACTTCGTGAAAATTTTACGCGGTTGCCGGAAAGCTATTTACAATGTCACGTGGTCTAGTACCAGGTATGATACCTTGGATGAAGTAGTGAAATTTATCTTCGTTCTGAATTACTTTATCGTCATGAATTCGTTGGAATTGCCGCCAAAATGGCAACCAATCCTTAATGTCCCCACCGAATTGTTTTAATACTATTTCAAGCAGCTTGAGTTTTCGTTTGTTTAAGTTTGAAAACACACTGGCGACGGATTGCGCAATCTGGAAGGAAAAGAGCATTTCAACTTTAAATTTAATTAAATCTAATTTTTCTATGTATTCTTCAACGCTTTCCGTCTCACTATTAAACTGCTCTTCAGAAGAATATTCTGAATCTGAAATTTGAATATCATAAGAACGAAGTTCTTCCGACAAACATTCTAAAGTTGTCAATTTTGATCTTACAAATTCTTCGTCCGGGTTTTCTTTATCTATTTCAAGTTTAATTCCATTACATATTCTCGTACAAGATGCTCTAATAGGTTTTCGACTCTGAACTAGTGCTTCCATTTCCATAAACTTAGACAAAACGCGAAAGCAAAATGTAAAAAAATTATCCGACCTTGAACACTCAAAGTATCCGTTACTAAAAGATAAATAAATTGTCTGACCTGTATTTTTCTTGTTTATTTTCATAAAATCACGTACCGAGGTCACCAAATTTTGAGATTTTCAGAAACAAACTGTTTCCCTTTCGCCTAATAAAGCTTTTAAAAAGTAAAAATGATCAGACATCTAAATTGCGAGCAACTTCGTTCCTTTATTTTGCCAATGCCTTTATTTTGACAATGATTTTTACATGTTGCCAAATTTCAAAAAGTGAAAGTACTACAAGAAAGTAAGACAATGTTTCAGGCCTGCTTTTACCAGTTCAATCTCTTTTAACACATTTAATGGCAATGCAACAATAAATTTAACCCAGAGAAAAATAGTGAAAAAAGTTCAAGTTCCCTAAGTCCTTCTACCTTAAACTTACAGAATATTGTAGTAGAATAAGACTATTAGTGAAAAATAATTGAAATTTTTAATAAGCTAAACATTTTATTTTTATGCAGAAGCAAACATAGTATTCGCACACTAAAAGTGAATACCATGAAGAAATGTGGTATAATAAAAATTGATAAAAAAACAGGGACAATAAGTAAAATTTTAATTCATTAATGGTTAGAAAATATTCAAACAATACTATTTGTTTGGATAGTATGAAATCAAATCAATTATACTTGTTCTTAAAAATGCACACACACAAAACACGGATACATATATTTTAATAGCGGAACAAGAAATAAATTCACCCCATATAAAAAATATACAAATATATGCTTTTTTTTTGTCTCAAGAATTAAATCTTTCTCCCTAATTTCCAGAAATAATTTTACAATTTAATATTATAAAAATGTTTTCATAATTTAAAATTTTTTTAAAAAAATTCAAAGGATCGGACACATTTAATTTGTAACAACTAGACTCTTATCAAGTCAAAAATTTTAAACATTTTCTTTTTACGTAAGTTTTATGCAGTGTTGTATGATACAACTGAAACACGACTACAAGTTTCCACACAGATTTGTTACGTTTTGGAACTAAAAGGCAATTTCAATTTTTCTCAGAAATCGAAAAAAAAGAAAAACCTTTTCATCTCAGAAAGCGAAAATTTGACGCGATAAGCAACCGGTGTCCTAACACTGCTTTCGGGTGGCTAGGAATTAATTAAAATTCCTACTGGGCAGAAGGGGAAAGCAATATCTTTGCCCAATTTGTAACACTTAAAAGTAGTAAACAATGTAGGAAATAGAGAAATCCAGTTGTAAAAGAGTCACATTTCAGGGTAATGCATAAATATATTACGTTATCGAACCTTATAAATTCGGTTTAAAACATACGTTTTAGATTTAAAAAAGCTATATTCTTTCAAAATATTTTTTAAGAATACAAAAAGCCTATAAAAGTAATATAAAATTAGTTAAGCTTAAAATAATCTATTCATCTATTGATTGTTTCTAATTGTATAGAAGAAATGAATGGTTTCTTTTACAACGATCTATGAAATCACACCCATAAAAGTTTGTACTTTGTATGAGAAATCTTTACACAATATCATTTTTTAACTTATTTTCAAAATATATTTTTAAAAAAAGAATACTTCTTTGTCTATTAAAATAATGAACTTTAAAAAAAATGAATTTTCTTTTCATTTTAATAATATAAAATTGATCATTTACTTGTTAATGTACCATGAAACCTCATGATAGACACTGGACAATGCTTCACTATCAAAAACAGCAGAAATGAGATAGAAATATGAAAAACTGCAACTTCAAGTAAAATTAATCCCTAGTTCCTCACTATTGATATTTTTACCCTGGGCACTGAAAAATAAAAATATTTTATTCATAGTACTTAAAATTTAATATACGATCGATCATTCTTGGGTGGATGTACTAAAAAGACATCGAAGGAATCAGTCGATTACAATTTTATGCGCGATCTTAATGTAAAATCTTATAGTGTGTAATAGGCAAATATGTTGAAAGTCTAAAAGGAATAAAAAGAGTCACAGACTTCCTTCCACCTGAAACTGCAAAGGAACAACTCGTCGTATTGACATTACGACCGTCAGTCGACACTTCTCAAAGAAAAGAAGGGGTCTCCGCTCTCCCGGCGGAGGAGAGGGAACGCCAGAAATACAAAACATTCTTCTCTTGTGTTTTCAGGTGATGACACATTCTCTTAACTAAAATCTTAAAGAGAAAAGCAGAAATCTGTGAATCGGTTGAAAAGTGAACGGACCGGTAATTCTTAGAATTATCGTGTCATTGAATCACATATCACTGAAAGTGGAGCTATCACAGAGAAGTGTTCATAATTGTGAAGTCACCTTAATGATAACCGCTCTACTTGACTTTCTGATATTCGCATTTGAAATGCGTTATCCCATGATGATCATTTCTAATTGCCGGTGACATGACTCTCTAATGGCATATAGTCTATTCATTCTGCAGGTGCCATCTATTCGTAGAATATAGAACTAAAAATAACATTTTAAAGAAATAACCTTTTTTTTAATTCAGCTTTTCAGAAAATAGTTTATTTTAATAAATAAATTAAATTAATAGTTTTGAGAAAAAATTAGAATTAAAAAGTAAGCTCAAATAGATAAATTAACTCAATCATACGTTACTTAAAACAGTAAATTAAGCATTAATTACAATTAATAAATTTTATATTTAATAATAATTAATAAATTTTGATTAATAATATGATCGAAATAACAGATATTTGGAACGAATATTTAAAAATAACAATATAAAAATTATTTGTTATTCAAAAAATCGTGGATTATGCATCTCTAGTTGTAAATAGACATAGCGGCTCATGTTTGCAAATCAACCAATCACAAGTACCATGACATTACTCATATATGTATTGACATAATTTCCGAAGATTGGTTTGTTCCATAAGAATTGGATTTTTTTATTATTTACCTAATAATATTTTACATCTCCAGGCTTTCTTTTCTTTTACATTTCAAGCAAAACCCTTAGATTAATTTTTTATTTTTAAAATTGTCACATATATATTAAACACCTCCCGTTTGGTACATTAACTGTAACCTTAACCTTCCGGCATTAAAAAGGCGGGAGCCAATCTTCATCAGCTGTTGACTTTTTTCAAATTCTCGTTCAGCAAAATTTTAGTTCGTTAAACATGTTACATCAAATATTTAACACTTAACTTCAATATTAAACCCTTTTTGAGAAAGAAGCTAGCTTACATATCAATTTAATCGGTATGAGCTCTTTTTTATTAACTAAAGAATTGTTCCATTACAATGACTTCCATTTTATGTGTCGAAACATTTTTTGTATGATAGCATATTTCCTCATTTTAAGAATTAATTTATCATGCATTTTGTAGAATTAGTTACTTATTTTAATTTTTTTCATCTCTAATTTAGACACATTAATTAATTTTATTTAATTATGATGGCTGCATTTTGCATGGGATTTTTTTTTTGCCAGAAATCGTATATACAGTGTCTCACAAAAGTGATGGGACACTTGTGCTTTACAATAGGAAACTGTGATAAAATAAATAAATAAACATGTACAAAATTTTTTTGGGTGTGTTTCATATTTAAAGTTAGTAACAATTATTACATAATATACATTTTGTCAAAATATTAATTTAATAAAAATACAATTGCTTAGAATGGAGCAAAAAATAGCTCACATAAGTCATGGGATACTTACTTTTCCATCAAATATTTATCCAAAAATTTTACTTTCTAAAAGGTTTTAATATTTTGTTGATTTCTTTTTACTTTTAAAACATGATTTAATCTTCTTGGGATGGATTTGAATAATTTTTTTGTGATTTCTGGAGTGATTTTACCCCATTCTTCTTGAAGCACCGATTTTAATTGTTGTTTTGAAGAAATGGTGTGTTTGCGAACTCTTGATTCCAATTCTTGCCAAATATTCTCTATGGGATTTAAGTTTGGAGATTGTGGTGGTGTTTTTATTATTTTAGGACAGTTATACAGCAGCCAGAATCTAACTTTCAAAGCAGTGTGCTTGGGGTCATCGTCCTGATAGAATTTAAAATCCTTATGAAGGTTCAATTTTCATGCTGAAGATTTCAAATTTTGTTTTAAAATGTCAATATACTTGTACTGATCCATTATACTGTCAATAAAAACAAGATTACTAACTCCATTGGACGACATACACCCCCATACCATAACTCCTCCTCCACCATGTTTTACTGTTGGCACCAAGTTCTGTTTGCGAAATTCTTCCCTGGGTTTTCTCCACACCAAGATTTTACTGTCAGAACCAAATATATTAAATTTACTCTCATCAGCAAATATAACTTTATTCCAGTAATGAGAATTCTTATTTATGTTGGATTTTGCGAAAGCTAGTCTGAGTTTTCTATTCTTTTCACTTACGAAGAATTTTTTCCTGGCTACTCTACCATGATATCCAGCAGATCGAATTACCCTTCTAATAGTCTCAGGATTAACAATTATTCCATATATAATGCTTGTAAATCAGCAGCAAATTTAGGAGCACTATTTCTTGGATTTTTTTTTAATATTTCGAATGATAATTCGCTTTATTCCATTGGATAGCTTTGATGGTCGGCCAGGTCTTCTTTTATCTTGAATAATGTGATTTTTTTTTATATCGTTTAATGATACTGAAAACTGTTGAATGACTCAAGTTAACTATTTCAGGAGTTTTTCTTATATATTTTCCACGTTCAATATTCAAATTAATAACTAATTTTCGAATTTCAGGCGAAGTTTCTTTTCGTTTAGCATTCATGGCTGCACAGAGCTAAAACATACAAAAATTCCAAAACAAACTGGAAAGAAATACTGCAGACGATTTTATAAATTATTGCCAATTGTTTTTGAGTAAAAATAAAACCACCAAAAATATTTTTATTGCTTATTTCAGACGATTTTTGTTGCATATCTAATGGTGTCCCATCACTTATGTGAGCTATTTTTTGCTCCGTTCTAAACAACTGTATTTTTATTAAATTAATATTTTGACAAAATGTATGTTATGTAATAATTGTTACTAAATTTAAGTATAAAACACAGCCACAAAAAATTTGTACATGTTTTTTAATTTATTTTATTACAGTTTCCTTTTGTAAAGCACAAGTGTCCCATCACTTTTGTGAGACACTGTATATGATTTTCATCTTATGTTTGATGAATAAAGAGTTTATTTCTGCTTCATCAATGTTAGCTATGTTTTTCAGTGTAAAGAAAAGTATTTATGCTTTATTTATTTTCTTTGGATTGTAGAGATGATGCAGGATTTACTCATGATAATTTTATCCACTTCAGGAAGTAAATGCTTGCGAAAATAGATCTGTTCTATATTGGTCTTTTAGAATTTTGAAAAGAAAATTTTCTCATTCCTTCTTCTAAATTGGAAGGAATTGGTTAATTAATTTAGGTGGGTTTAAATTTCCTTGACAGGCATGAAGAGGTATATACACATTATTTTCCGTTCTGGCGAAACTAAAATTTTGTATTTAAATTATTTATTTGCAGTCATGTTCAGTTAGTTTAATTTGGTTTCTTAATTCTTGATGAAATTAGATCTTTTAAACATATAGGATTATATATTTTTTATTTATAAGCAGACATTTAAAAAGTAGCAATTTCGTCATATTTTACTTACTTCATATTCTCAATTTCTATTCATATCCAGTGAAGGAATACGTACTACACTTGAATTTATTTATGTTCTTGGATACTTATTATTCTAATACAATTAATTATAATAATTTCTAGAATATATGCTATTTGTTGTTTTTTCCATTTTTTTTTTTTAGAAAATACACTTAAGAGATAATAAAGAAATTCTATCAACTGTTCTATTTTTTAAAGTAAATCAGATCATAAGCAATTTTTATAGTAGTGTTTTGCACACTCTTTTTTCATATTATAGCTATTTCACTGTATAGATGTGGAGAGCATATAATCATAATAAGGGGGATACAAGTAGCCCTTGTGTCATGACCATCTCAAGGATGGCCATGGTACAAAGCAGAATTTCCTTTGTATGTTATTTACTTCACATTCCCATTTCTAAATGTTTAGGCATGCAACAATGCTTGCCTTCTTTTTATAATACTGGTCAGAAAACTTGCTAACCTTTTTAATCATTTGATTTTAAGGCACCTTACTTTGATAGTTATATTAAAACAAAGTTATTAATTATTGTTATTGATGTATTCTAAGAAAAATTACATTTGAGACTTGCTCTTGTTTAAAGTTATATTGTTTCATTACCATAGTTCTTACATTGATGGTGCTAATCTTTGCAGATCTGAGTGACTTTTTTGCCAGATTTGATTAGTTTTCGTCAAACTTCAGTCTAAAAACTACAGAAAATTTTCCCATAAAAATATATATATAATAAATGCAATTTATTATAACATCCGGCTGATATGGCACCCGATAATTACATATTTTTTAAGCTATTTTGAAAGTATAATTTCCTTTAACTTTTCTGGAGTACCTTTCTACATAAATGTTAAGAATTAGTTAAAATAAATAATTTTAATGCAAGCCATATAATTTCTCCCGCTAAGGAGAAATCTAACATTGCACTGAAAATAAAATTAGTACTATAATAAAAATTTACCAAATTTTAAGAAACAAGACTATTTTTTTATACAACAGTGCCAAATATATTACTAATGATGTATAAAAATCATTGATGGATTTAAATTTTCTGTTACATTTTAAAAAGAAAGTATTCATATATGGATAAATTTCTGTGCATCAGTCAAGATGTATTTAAATATATATTAAGGGAAATTTATCAGTGGCATTTTATTTAAAATATGAGTTTTATTTTTAAATGACCAGGGGTGTTTGTGCTCCGGGGAAACCCCGGAATTCCGGGGATTTTGAACTTCGATACCCGGAAATTCCGGGGATCGTCGTTCAAAAGGAAGTAGGAATAATAATGAATTATTTATTTTGATCTGGGTAATTTTGTTTGCTTTGAAAGCAGAAAGCGCAAGGTCAGTGTGTGTGGTGAAAATTTTTCCTTTCTTTCTCCAAAGGCAGTGATAATGCGTGAAAAGGGGGGAAAAACTTCTTTTTTGTTCTTTCCTTATTGCGAGTTATGACTCATTCCCCCGGTTCTCGGACATTCTCTTCTGGATTCTTTTCGGCAAGTAGGCGCGGCAGAAAAAAAAGGGAGAGACTTCGTTCGACCAGATGTGCGATCACGTGACCTGGGTTCAAAGGTCTTAATTTTGCAAAATTAATGGTTATTAATTTTGCAAAAAAAGTAATTCATTGAACTTTTATAATTAGGTCATTCAATACTTAATAATCGTAATTTTTCATTTCTCTCCCCCCCCCCCTTCTCGAAACTGCAAAATGTCGGTAGTAAGTCCGTAAAAGTTTCCGGGGATTTTTTGGGGTCCCACAAACACCCCTGAATGACTGAAAAATAAGTCATACATCTGTTTAAAAAACTGGGCATTCTGTATTGGCAGAAACCTCATCAAATTGATGCCCAAACGTGTGAAATTTCAAAAATGAATCAATAAAAAAATTAATCTTGCTTTGTAACATTTTTTTTGTTAAGGTTAATCATGGAATGATTTGTATCACAACAATAAAGTTTCGTATTTTATTTCACTGGAATTCTTAATTTTGTGTGTCTTACAGTTAAAGAACATGAGAGGTAGTAAATCCCCTTTCCCTTAATATATAAATTTTGTTCTGCTAAATTCTAGATCATAAATAAAGAGAAATTTTTTTTCTATGTAAGTACAAACTCTTTTTTTAAAAATGCTATTATTTCAAATAATGTTAAATTGTTACTTCTTTTCTTTGCTTTTTACACTCTTTAAAATCATATTGCATTTTAACTAGTACATGAATATCCTCATATGTTGAATATACATACCGGGAAATTTTTTTTCCACATTTGAATGGCAACCCTGTTTATAAAAAGACGCATATTATTATTAAGAGTTCTTAAAAGTGCTTATTTTTTATTCAAGTACTTATATTTTCCTTCTGTTGTGTGGGGGAATCCCTTATGCTAGATTTACCTGTTTACAGACTGTTTTTCTTTGCTATAATGGATCTTTCCACGAATCTGGACGTTAGTGGGAAAGGTTTTATCTCAAGTTAGAGAAATACTGATTGAATAAGGAACATATATCCGTTTCATTTACTAGGCTCCCCACCTTTTGCTTGTTTAGACAGGGAGAAAAATGCTTTTCTCTGAGAGATGATTTTATGTATTCACGTTAAAGCACTAGTTTTGATTTTTAACAGTGAATCGGTGTTTCTCTTCATATGATTACTTCTTTGTAGAACATTTGTTACTAGTATGTAAGTA
This sequence comes from Argiope bruennichi, assembly GCF_947563725.1. NCBI lineage: Eukaryota > Metazoa > Arthropoda > Arachnida > Araneae > Araneidae > Argiope > Argiope bruennichi. The sequence continues at coordinate 26,551,722 of NC_079163.1, forward strand.
TAAGAGAAAAAGAAATGTAATTGCCAGAAAATGGAAACTTTCTTTTTCGTCCAATCTTCCTGATTGAAATCTCCGAATAAAACATTTTTGGAAATGTCTGTGAACGCTAAAACACAAAAAAAACTTTTAATTGAATTTTCTTTCTTTGAAACACCAAATTTGCAGATTTCTATCAAATTTTGAAAGAAATCAATTTCCATTGTTTATTTATTTATCCAAGTACAGGTGAATACAACTTCAAAGCACTAACAACACTGGTAATATTTAATGCACAATTTTAGCATCTTGTTGAACATTTATCAGTCTTTCTGCTTGCATGCATGTAAATATCAAAACAGAGAAACACAATAATTTAGATAAATGAAATTTGATAAGTAATCTTGTTTTTAAAAATTGTAGCGCTATCGTAAATTTTGAGTTCAATTGGCCGACGAAAATGTTATGAAGCATATTTGTTGCTCTCCCTCTTGTTTTTTTTTTTTTAATACTATACTAGACCTATGAAAATAAAATATGTTTGTACTCTTGACTTTCATAGCTTTGCCCAAGGTTCCCACTTTTTATTGTGGAAGGAGAGGTAATGATATCTTTCTTAGAATATATGCAATGAAGTATTGGACATTTTCAGCTGGTTTATATGTGCTGCAGAGCGTATTAAACCATTTTTTTTTAAATGTGTCTGAGTGATTACACACCCAGAAGGAAATTGTCTTTGATGCATGTTATATTTATAAATTAATAAAACTGTTATTGTATACTTTAAAAGAAAGTTTAAGAAGAAAATTTATTTTCATTGTCCGACCCAAATATTATGGAGCATATTTGTTGCACTCCCCCCCCCCTTTTTTTAATTCTATACTAGACTTCTGAAAATAAAATATGTTTGTACTCTTGACATTCATAGCCTTGCTGAAGGTTTTTTCTTTTTATGCTAGAAGGAGATGTGATAATATCTTTCTTAGAGAGTATACAATGAAGAAATGGACATTTTCAGCTGGTTTACATGTGTTGCAGAGCGTATTAAATCAATTTTTCAAATGTGTCTGAGTGATTTCAACCCTAGAATGATCCTGGCTTTTTCTGGCCTAAATAGCTGAAGGTCCTTATATTTATAAATTATTGTATTCTTTAAAAGAAAGTTTTATGTGTTAAAATTTTTTTCTGTAATTGCTAATGTCAATATAATTTTTCAATTACTGCGGAATAGAGAAGGTAATACAGGAATAAGAGGGAACAAATTATTGTAAGTCTTATATTTCACAAAAGAAATATCCAATAGTTTTATGCTTTTCTAGCGTGTTTGTCTTTAGCTTATTTAAAAATCCCTTGGAATGCAAAATGAATTCATCTCCAATAAATTTTACATTGCCAAGAAATTATGTTTTACTGAGAACAAGTAAAGGTGGGGGGGGGGGGGAAATGCCAGTTTCTGTATTGCACTTTCATCAGAAAGGATTTTTAGAAAAATCCAGACTTCATAAAGTTCATTGATTTCTTGGTCAAATTTTCTTTACACAGTTTTGATTTTAATGTCTGGAAAATGAGAATGAACTAGCTGTTTTTATCCATTAATTGAATAATCATAAATAATAATAAAAAACTACAGAGTTTTAAAAATTAATTTCATTCTTTCTCATGAAAAATCATCTGTTGAACGAAAATTCAGCATTAATAACTGCATTGATTTGGAAAATTTAAATGAAAAATATTTCGCAACAATCAATCTTATGACTACATAAAGCAGTCTGGCAGAATCCACTCAGTAGTCATTAATAAAAAAAGTTGAGAAGTTTAGAATTAAGCTCATTTAAAATATTGCCTATTTTTGTGGATGGTAAAAGAAATAGTCAGTGGCATAAAGTTAGAATCTGATTTCCTGATCTCTTCATGATGAAAGAAATTTCTCTTACAAAAGGAAAATGCTGAAATTGAATATAAAACTAATTCACTTGTTTGGCAAGCTAGAAAACTTTTACTACTAATAAATTCTAATGAGTTGGAAAAGGTTTTTTTTTTTTTTTTTTTTTTTAAAGAAAATTGACTTTAATAAAATGTGCTTGAATTTTATATTCTAGTTTTGTTTGCTTATATTCTTAACCTTTTTTTTGAGGAATTGGAATATTAATGAGGTAGGAATATAACTTTTTTTTTACTTATGGAATTACACAACTGTTAATTGTATAATTTTTTTATACTTATGGAATTACACAACTGTTAATTGTATAATTTAAGACGCGGTGAAAGTCATTTAATAAAATTTTACAAATGAAATTTGCATTAAAAAATGCTTTAAATAGCTGAGTTTCAATGTATGTAAAAAAATATATATATTTGATATTTACTGGTAATATTCTTTGTTTGTATTTCTATAAAATTATGCATTTACTTAGTCAATGGCTAACTTAATGAATTTCATCGAATTCATAGTTACATATATTGTTGAAAAATATACATTATGAATGGTTAGTTCTTAATTTTTTAAGATAAGATTAGTCTATGCAACCCATTTAAGACTGCAAATAAAATTACTAAATAGAGTGAGTTACTGCAGGAGGAAATTATACTTTCCATCCCAGCTATGCTGAATCTTATTTATTGCATATACAAATATACTTAATTTTTGCAGTAATTTCTCTGTTACAAATTATAGGATTAATTTAACATTCCACTGGTGGATGTAATTATTTTAGATTTTGTATGCTTTTAAGAAATATCAAACAAGATCATTTAATTTTTATTTTAACCTTTTTCACTGAATTTCTTCATTAACCAAACTTTATTTATTGGTTTGCTTCCTGTCTTAATGGATGGGAAAATTCATAAATGTTTGAAAATGTACCTAATAATTTTTAGTTTTTAATAAATACATACCAAACTGAAATACCCATTTTGCTCCTTATATTTTTCATTTGTTTTGAACTTGTAATTTCTTTTCAATATTAATAGGACTATTGATGTAATCAGTATATTTAGGTATGAACAATTAAAGAATATTGCTGAACTTACTATAATTTTTTTAATGATTTTCTACTCTTAAATTTGAAGAAAACGGAACGGACCGTGAACAAAACATATATAAACATTTCATTGTTTGATTAAATGGATGTGTTAAAATTTGAAGTAATAAAAGTTGTTTTATTTTTTAGAAATTAATATAATACAAAATGTACTGTAAATATGGAAATAAAAATGTTATTTGAGGGATGGTCATTAAAATCCAAAGAAGGGTTGAATTAATTTGTACTAATATTGTAATTTTAAATCTTTTTGAAAAGGTGATATCTGCTATTGTATTTTTAATCAGTGAAATATTTGCCTTAGTTATTTGTACAAAATTTGTGTATTGAATTTTTTGAAATTAGATATATTCTGCATGTTTAAAGTATAAAAAGTTAACTTTTTTCAACTATATGCTAATTTTTAGAGGAAAAGATATAAATGAAATAATAGCTGTATTTTAAAATTTATGAAGTATGGAAATAACTAGCTTGAAAAATAAGATTTTTTGTAATTTATCTTATGGTGGGAATTTTCCATTGTGGAAAGAAAGTAGTTCTTCCTTGCCCACTTTATCTTTGCAATAACATGTTTGCCCACTTTATCTGGCAAAATTGTTAAATGGCAGGTAAATATTTCATAGAAAGAAAATAAGGGCCCAGGTCCCAAATTTCTTCCCTGTCTGACTCTCAGCAGAAAATGAACATGTTTGTTGTAGCTACATTCAAAAGCAGACTAAGAAATGTCAATAATCATACCAATGAAAGACCTGTTAACAATGTGTCTGAAATAGCCACAAAATTCCATTAATATTGTAGAAATATTTGCTTAAATTGTATATTTATTTTAATTTACTGACTTTTCCTAATACTTATTCTCTTATATACTGAACATGAAATAATTTTCCCACTTCGGAGGGCTTTAGAATGAAGGCCATTAGTCCAAATGAGATGAAATTTGAGCTACAGATTATTGAAATGATGTGCTTAACATTTACTAAACAAAAAATTTTTACATGAAAATCCACCAATAAATGGCAATGTAAATACACTTTAAAACATTTAATATGCTTTCTAAATGTTAAATAACACACACACACAAAATGTAGCATTAAAACTAAACAAGATGTTCTTCTTCATGTTCAACAATGTGCTCTAATCACAGAACCATATTTGCCACATCTGACTGGAATAAATCTGATAGATTTTCAAGAACACAGTGCCAAATATTGTCCATCAGATCTAGCACAGATGCTGCTTTTCACGGACCAACATGTTTTTGTCCACCATGGTCTTTTAGGAAACTTAACAACCAAAAGTTGCACGGTGTGAAATCCAGTGCACAAAGAAACCATATAAATGGAAAATGATGACTAATCACTCACGATTCTGTGAAATGCTGTTGTAGTAATTGTTTTCCTGATGATGTGAGGATATGTATTATACTATATAAAAATAATGTGATAATAAATAATGTTGTTACATCTTTTTATTTTCTTTGTCTTGGTTTTATTATTTGAAAATTATAGTTATTTCATGGCCATTTCTGTACTTACAGCATTTGTTCATCTTTTTAATTGATAAATACTGAAGTAAAATGAATAGCTATGTTTAAACACGAATTGCTAGTAACTTTTTTTTTGTTCATTCTTGATTTATTTATATTATATGCAGTAATATTTCTATTAGTCCAATCACAGTGTTTTGCTTGAATTTTTTCCTCCTCTTTGCCATCTTTATGTTTTACCAAACCTTTCAATGATACAATATGGAAGAATCTAAAAGGTTTGGAACTAAATAAGAGTTTCATTACATATTCTTTTAAAATAAAAATGAAAAATATACTCCATTCATATTAAATAAATTAATAGGAATTTTTCTTACAATTTTTTATATTTGTATTGCTTAAATGTATTATCAGGTTCATGAGATTGTTCTTCGTGGTTTATTTTTAGTTTAGAATATTATCAAACTTTTCTTGTTAAATTTAGTTTCTGTAATATTTTTCATTAATCTTTTGCATCTGAATTTATATGATTCATGACATCATAAACTGAATTTTAATTTTTCAGAATCATTTCTTTGATTAAGAAATTCTTCATTCAGACATTCTTCCATTTCTTTCTTATTTCTCATATCAAAATATTTAATTTCTGTCAGAATAATGGCTTGCTAATTTTGTCTTTAAAGGTTCTGAATTGCTTTGAAAATGACAGTAGTGAGAGTAGCTGCAGTATTCAGAGTGCAAATTGAAAGCAAGCTTTAAAAATTGCATGATTTTTCTTTTGCTGTTGTTTTAGAGTTCTTGATTTCAGAGTTTACTGATACATATGTTAACTATTTATCTATGTACGTATTAACCTATAATTGAATTTTATAAGTTTAAATTATCAAATTAAATAGTTTTCAGTATTTATGTGTTGTTGCCTCCTGTTACTGCAAATATATCAAACTGAATTCGTCTATTTTTTATTATGTCACAATTTGTATAAATTCTGGCATTTTATAAAATGAAAATGCATAGTAAATATTTTAATTTTACTGAAATTATAGTGTCTAACAAATCCTTAAAAACAATAAGCTTTTTAAAAGTATATCATCTTTATTAGTTGCTTTGTTAATAGTTTTTCATAAACATTGAAAATTTCTATGTACTGAACAAATTTCTCTTTCCAGGGAAGCCTATTGCCTTGAAAAGAAAATTAAGAAATAGAAGATATAGACTGATATTTACAAAAGGTAAACTGATTTTTCATTTGGCATACTTTCAGTGAATAGGACTGAGCCTAGTTTTTGTTTTCATGTAAGTTGGGGGGAGGGTGTTATTTTGCAACTGTATAATCTACTTATACAGTTAAACTTATAATAGGTAGATGTGGAATGCATCTCAGTTTTTTTTTATGTACATTGTTTGATTTTATTTAGTAGAAGTTTATATTTTATTCTAAAAGGAATAAGTATAATTTATAGGATCGCTAATTTCAAATTTATGCCTTCTTGTTCGAATTTGCTTACATAAATGCCATATTCTCATATTTTCCAAATGCTCTCTATTTAAATTTTAACATAAATAAATTTACACATGCAAAAGTTCTGTTTATAAAGTATGTTTAGAAGAAGAATGACACGTCAGTTTCTTAAACTGGAAGTATGCCTTAAACTTATTCACTTAATGATGTAAAAAATTACTGACTTCTCTTGTTTTGTTTGTTTAATCATAGATTTAAAGACAGCAGGCTTCTAACTGAAGATGGCTTCCAAAAAAGATTGGAATATTGGAGATTTGGTTTGGGCAAAGATGAAGGGTTTTCCTTTTTGGCCAGCCAAGATAGTAGAACATCCCACACATCAAAAATCTATTCCTAAAAAGGCACGTCATTATGTATTCTTTTTTGGAAGTCTAAATTATGGATGGATACAAGATGAAAATATTGTACGTCATTCTGAAGAAATGCTACAGTCTACTTCCAGTAAGAAAAAATCTGCCCTTTTAAAAATTGCAATAAAACAAATAATTGAAGAAGCACCCAAACAACCTAAATCACTAGTCAAAGGAAATGAATCTCCTGAAGTATTGACAAGTGGTACTGAAAAGGAAACTGCTAAAGTAGAAAGAAAGAAAGTGAAAACTGAAAGCCTAGAGCAAATCACTGAAGATGCCCCCAAACAAGTTAAATCACTAGTCAAAGAAAATGAATCTCCTGAAGTATTGACAAGTGGTACTGAAAAGGAAACTGCTAATGTACAAAGAAAGAGAGTGAAAACTGAAAGCCTAGAGCAAATCACTGAAGATGCCCCCAAACAAGTTAAATCACTGGTCAAAGAAAATGAATCACCTGAAGTATTGACAAGTGGTACTGAAAAGAAAATTGCTAAAGTACAAAGAAAGAAAGTGAAAACTGAAAGCCTAGAGCAAATCACTGAAGATGCCCCCAAACAAATTAAATCACTAGTCAAAGAAAATGAATCTCCTGAAGTATTGACAAGTGGTACTGAAAAGGAAACTGCTAATGTACAAAGAAAGAAAGTGAAAACTGAAAGCCTAGAGCAAATCACTGAAGATGCCCCCAAACAAGTTAAATCACTGGTCAAAGAAAATGAATCACCTGAAGTATTGACAAGTGGTACTGAAAAGAAAATTGCTATAGTTCAAAGAAAGAAAGTGAAAATTGAAAACCAGGAAGAAATCACAGAAGAAGTACCCAAACAAGCTAAATCACTAGTCAAAGGAAATAAATCTCCTGAAGTATTGACAAGTGGTACTGAAAAGAAAATTGCTAAAGTACAAAGAAAGAAAGTGAAAACTGAAAGCCTAGAGCAAATCACTGAAGATGCCCCCAAACAAGTTAAATCACTAGTCAAAGAAAATGAATCTCCTGAAGTATTGACAAGTGGTAATGAAAAGGAAACTGCTAATGTACAAAGAAAGAAAGTGAAAACTGAAAGCCTAGAGCAAATCACTGAAGATGCCCCCAAACAAGTTAAATCACTGGTCAAAGAAAATGAATCACCTGAAGTATTGACAAGTGGTACTGAAAAGAAAATTGCTATAGGTCAAAGAAAGAAAGTGAAAATTGAAGACCAGGAAGAAATCACAGAAGAAGTACCCAAACAAGCTAAATCACTAGTCAAAGGAAATAAATCTCCTGAAGTATTGACAAGTGGTACTGAAAAGAAAATTGTTAAAGTACAAAGAAAGAAAGTGAAAACTGAAAGCCTAGAGCAAATCACTGAAGATGCCCCCAAACAAGTTAAATCACTAGTCAAAGAAAATGAATCTCCTGAAGTATTGACAAGTGGTACTGAAAAGGAAATTGCTAAAGTACAAAGAAAGAAAGTGAAAACTGAAAGCCTAGAGCAAATCACTGAAGATGCCCCCAAACAAGTTAAATCACTAATCAAAGAAAATGAATCTCCTGAAGTATTGACAAGTGGTACTGAAAAGGAAACTGCTAATGTACAAAGAAAGAAAGTGAAAACTGAAAGCCTAGAGCAAATCACTGAAGATGCCCCCAAACAAGTTAAATCACTGGTCAAAGAAAATGAATCACCTGAAGTATTGACAAGTGGTACTGAAAAGAAAATTGCTATAGTTCAAAGAAAGAAAGTGAAAATTGAAAACCAGGAAGAAATCACAGAAGAAGTACCCAAACAAGCTAAATCACTAGTCAAAAGAAATAAATCTCCTGAAGTATTGACAAGTGGTACTGAAAAGAAAATTGCTAAAGTACAAAGAAAGAAAGTGAAAACTGAAAGCCTAGAGCAAATCACTGAAGATGCCCCCAAACAAGTTAAATCACTGGTCAAAGAAAATGAATCACCTGAAGTATTGACAAGTGGTACTGAAAAGAAAATTGCTATAGTTCAAAGAAAGAAAGTGAAAATTGAAAACCAGGAAGAAATCACAGAAGAAGTACCCAAACAAGCTAAATCACTAGTCAAAAGAAATAAATCTCCTGAAGTATTGACAAGTGGTACTGAAAAGAAAATTGCTAAAGTACAAAGAAAGAAAGTGAAAACTGAAAGCCTAGAGCAAATCACTGAAGATGCCCCCAAACAAGTTAAATCACTAGTCAAAGAAAATGAATCTCCTGAAGTATTGACAAGTGGTACTGAAAAGGAAACTGCTAATGTACAAAGAAAGAAAGTGAAAACTGAAAGCCTAGAGCAAATCACTGAAGATGCCCCCAAACAAGTTAAATCACTGGTCAAAGAAAATGAATCACCTGAAGTATTGACAAGTGGTACTGAAAAGAAAATTGCTATAGTTCAAAGAAAGAAAGTGAAAATTGAAAACCAGGAAGAAATCACAGAAGAAGTACCCAAACAAGCTAAATCACTAGTCAAAAGAAATAAATCTCCTGAAGTATTGACAAGTGGTACTGAAAAGAAAATTGCTAAAGTACAAAGAAAGAAAGTGAAGACTGAAAGCCAAGAGCGAATCACTGACGAAGCACCCAAACAAGCTAAATCACTAGTCAATGAATCTCCTAAAGTATTGACAAGTGGTACTAAAAAGAAAATTGCTAAAGTACAAAGAAAGAAAGTGAAAACTGACAGACAGAAACAAATAACTAAAGAAGCACCCAAACAAGCTAAATCACTAGTCAAAGAAAATGAATCTCCTGAAATATTGACGAGTGGTACTCAAAAGAAAATTGCTAAAGTACAAAGAAAGAAAGTGAAAACTGAAAACCAGGATGTTCCAAAGAGGGTTTTACCTAAACGACTCTGTACGGATAGACCAGAATATGAAAGAACATCTCCTCAGAAGTTAACTGAAGGGCCTACTGTCGATTTCTCTGAATTAATTAATAATACACCTCCTAATTTAAACTATAAGCGTATAGCTGTTATCAGACCATTAGATAAGTATTCTCCTTCAGGAATTACCAGCAGTGAATTTCAGCCATTTCCTACTTTTGATTTACATGAACCTAATGAAGCCATAAAAGCAAAAAATGTCATACCATCGCATAAGAAGATAGGATTTATTGGTCTCGGAATGATGGGTCAAAGGCTTGTTAAAAATCTGCTTACTTCCAATCACAAGGTCACAGTTTGGAATCAAACCCCTGAGAAATGTGTAGAATTTGCTAAAGTTGGAGCTGAGCTTGCACAGACTCCAAGTGATGTGGCTGAAAATTGTGACATAATTTTTTGCTGTGTTTCTGGTCCTGAGGCCTCAAAAAGCGTGGTTTTTGGAAAATGTGGCATTCTGTCAGGTCTTGAAAAGTCGCCACCTGGATCAAAAAGTTATGTTGAAATGACTGCATTGGATCCAACTACATCAATAAACATTGCAGAAGCTATAAATAGTGCAGGTGGAAGATATCTTGAAGCTCCATTTAGTGGATCTAGAGAAACCGTAGAAGATGGAAGTCTAATAATTTTGTGTGCAGGGGAAAAGAAAGTTTTTGTCTCTTGTTACAGTTGCTTTGTTACCTTTTCAAAAAAGGTATCTTATCTTGGCTCTGATGTTGGCACAGCTTCTAAGATGAATCTGATTTATAGTACATTAGTGGGAGTATCATCTGTTGCCTTGGCAGAAGCCATGGCACTTGTTGAGCGTTGCAATCTTTCTCAGCTCGACTTCTTAGAAATTATGGAACTTGGACCAATATGTTCACCTCTTCTTATAGAAAAAGGGCTAGCCATAATATCACGTATCTTTAAAACTAATACTTCTCTTAAGTATCAACAAAAAGATATAACTTTGGCTCTTACACTGGATAATGACCGTGGACAGCCAATGTCAGTCACGACAGCAGCAAATGAAGTGTTCCAACGTGCTAAACTTCGAAATTATTCTGACCATGATGTATCTGCTGTTTACATGGGAACTAAGTATTAGTGTCAGTTCATTGTTTTGCTATACTATGTTACATTCCTGAAGGACAAATATGTTTTTTTTTATCCCAATTCATTGTAAAATGTTATAAAAGATTTCATAATCCATTAAAGATATCATTCATACAATTTTATTTTCAATTTAATTGTGTCTTTTTATTATTTAGTTTAAAACTTTTATATTTTCATTTTATCATCATTGCTCATTTTATATTCTGAAACCAGAACAGCTTAATTATTAAATATATTGAATAATAATAAAGCACCTTATTTCTTAAAATTTGATTTTTAATGTTTATTCAATTTTGATTAAGAATTTATACATACATGGTTTGCAAAATTAGTGCATGCATTGTTCTGAGCTGAAGAAAAGACCTTTAATTCTCACTTATAAATTATTTTATTGCATATATATGAACCCCCCCCCCCCCACCTTGGATGCAGGTACAGAAAGAATAAAATTGTAGTATAAAATGTGCTTATATAATTCATAAACTATTGCTATTAATGAATTATGGAAGTTTTGGATACAACAAATCATAAACTTGTGGTATAAAATCAATGTTTTTTGCTTCTTGCCACTTTCTATTTGTATTTTCCATTCTTTATGCTTGTTGCTGCTGCAAAAGAAAATCAATATTCTAAATACTTAGTAAATCAAACTAAATATATTTTTAAAATATTAGTTCAATCTATTGACCTAAATGCAAAGTCAATCAAATTATTTAGATATCAATGATAGAAAGTCCAATTTGATATTGGTGTAAATCATTTATGATCCCTGGTTTGAAATAAAATATAACAAGTAGTCAAATCCATTAAAAGAGAGAAGAATTTTTTTCCAAATATTTAATAAAACGAAATGAAATAAAACACATGAATAATTTCAAGAGAAATTTTGCCTCCAAATAATGAAATGTTGACTCATCTGTGCTGTAAATAAGATGAAATCAAAATAATTTACACATAAATTCTTAAATTTTGATGCACCTACTATAAAACAGTTGTTTGAATACAGTGGGAGTATGCTATTTATATCAATAATTGGAAAACGAAAATTTGTGTTGAACATCAGTTTCTATTCCAAGATCAAATGAATATGTAAATTACAAGGTGAGAAAACTTTATATTGCAATTGAATAAAGCTGAGTTTTAAAAGCTGAAATTAAAAACTGAATGAAGTTAAGGCACCATATGAACAATAAATGAGGTAATCAAGGATGTGCGAAATAATAACTATGCAAGTTAGTTTTGTTATGTTGTATTATTGAAAATGTAGCAAAAAAAACACAAGCTTATTGTGCACAAACAAAATAAAAAAAAATCAAATATTTATTGAATCAAAACTATACATATTTTTATAATATTAGTTCAATTGGTTGGCCTAGGAGCAAAATCAATCAAATTATTAAGCTCCCAATGATATGAATTCCATTTTAATATTCTTGTAAATTATTTATTTTCCTTGGTTTCTAATTACAAGTAATAACAGAAAATCAAGTATGAAAATTTAGAATATTTTTAGTAGAAAAATATACAAACCTTAACTTTCATGGAAAACATTTTCCTCAGTCTAAAACTACCCAGAAGTTTTATGCTATAAACAAAAGGAAATGATAATCATTTGCATATGATTACTTAAATATTTTTACAATTATTTATCACTTGTGTGAATAAAATGTCTGTATGTAATTCAAATCAATAATTGGAAAATGAAAATGTGTGTTGAAAATTAATTTTTATTCCAAGATCAAATGATTATGTAATCGGCATGGAGAGAAATTTTATATTGCAATGGAATGAAGTTGAATTTTAGTGGAATTAAAAACTTAACATGATTTGACACCAAACGGACAATTAACGAGGCATTCACTGAAAATGTGTTATATATTAATTAAGTAAATTATCTTTGACATGTGGTTTCTGTCGAAATGTACCATAGAAACAAGCTTTTTCTGCAAAGAATTAATTTTTTCGAATTCTTAGTAAATCAAAACTAAACAGATATTTAAAAGATTAGACCAATCTGTTGACCTAGGAGCAATGTCAATCAGATTGTTTAAGTTATCAGTGGCATAAAGTCCAATTTAATATTCATGTAAATCATTTATGATACTTGGTATCATATAAAATATGACAAATAATCAACTCCATTAAAATAAGAGAGCAATTCATTCTAAGCATTTAACAAAAGAAAATAAAAGCAAACACCTATGAAATTAGGGGGAAAAAAATCCTGCCCAATAATAAAAATTAGACTCATGCTATAAATAAAATGAAATGATAGTAGTTTGTAAATAATTTCTTAAATATTCACACAATTATTAAACAGTTGTGTAAATATGATGCAGAATGTAATTTTTGTTTATAATTGAAAAATGAAAATGTGTATTGAACATGAGTTTTTATTTTAAATTCAAATGAATATGTAATCTTTGTAGAGAAATATATTTTTGTCGCAATAAAATAAAGCTGAATTTTAGTTAAATTAAAAACCAGGCATGATTTGACACCAAATGAACATTAAATAAAAGATTTAGTTGTTATGTGTGATATAATAATTAAGTATGTTTTGTGGTTCGACAAAATGTAACAAAGAAACAGGATTATAGTGGAAAAAAGAAATATTCCTAATCAAAACTAAACAGATTTTTATAGGAAACCTCTCGTCTTTTAGCTTCTTTTACAGAAGTACTGAAATTCAACTTAGTTCAATGCCGATATTCTTCTGAATCGTAATGGTATTCAGGTGGAATTTTTATGTATTTCCTATACATCTGATCTTGAATTACGGAAGAAGAAATATACTATATTTTACGCATACGCATTTAATTTTTTCCCCCTGAAAAATAAAAGTCAAGATTATGTGTCCAAGGATGGATAGCAAAGACATCAGTGAGCTTACGGAAGAATATAGAAAGAACTCCGGAAAAATGTATGGAAGTGTATTCTGTACTGCAGCAAGAAGTTGCAGCTGAGATTTGATCTGGAAAGAAGAAAATAATAGCTTCAACACAGCAGCAGCCTTCCAGTGAAATAAGGGAGATGCTGAAAGCTACTGTGTTATCACCTTGATAACGTAGTAGCTATACACACTCCTAATTAATTTACGAATACTGCTGTGCTTCATTTTCGCCAAATTTCAAAGCGTATCCTAAGACAAATGTCTTTAGACAGTTTTCTTTTAAATGAAAAACATGCATTAAAAATAGTAATTTGTATTATAATAATTTTTTTTTCTTCTGGAATCAAACAGATTGTCCTATTTTAGATGGGTTTCTCCAAATAGTTTTTTTTTTTTTTTTTTTTTTTGCGCTCGCTACGAGGATGTAGCCTTCTTTTGAATAAGATTCTGGAACGAATTACGCTTATTACGCAAAGTAGCACTGTACATGTTTCTTAAAATATATAAGCAATATTACACGAGGTATTTGATCAAATAAGTGATTTGATTATGATTTAAGAGAAAGAAGAAGAAAAAAAAAAAAAAAAAAAAAAGGGGAGGGCAAGTTAATTAAGAAATTCGGACTGCTTCTTCAAGTGAATTATAATTTTCACTTTAAAAAGCAATGTCCGGAATTTTTAATTTTCTTGATTTTTTGTTTTTCTTTTGCTGCTGTTGTTGTTCTTTGTCTAAAATTATATCTCGGCATCTTGTCTTTGTTAAAGTTATTCATCGTGATCCATTGCAGAATTAGAACAAAGTGACATGCGTCAGTTAGCAGCAAGAGAGCAACGTAAAATAGAAGCAAACATTCTGATGAGAAATTAGATCAACATTGACTAAGTATAAATTGCTTTTTCAGCATTTTAAACGAATTCGCGATGAAGACCGATGTATTGTAAATATTGTATTATTACCATTAAGATATCAAATATTAGAGTAATATTTGAAATTTCAATGGTAATTTGCAAAATATAAAAAATTAAACAATAAATGTATTAAACAATTTTGCGCAAAATATAGAAACAAATTTCAATATATTTTATTTGTTACTTTATCTTGTGATCAGAAAGCAGATTTCTTATGATTTTAGAAAAAAAAAAATTATCATTTACAGGCAGGAATATATTACATTCTGCACACTTTGAATGCTGTCTTGACTCATTCAGCAACATATGCAGACAAAGAATCCGCAAAATATTTAATTTCCTTCCTCTAAACAGAGCATTTTAAAATAATTCTTTACTTTTAACTTCAATAATTTTAATCCTTAAGTCTCTTTAAAGCTGAAATTGCGTAATACGATTAAGCAGTCTCGGCAGCTCAGATCCATTAATCGAGTTTGTGAACTGAAAATTACAAACAACCCAGTCCTTTTATTATTATTATTATTTATTTATCGAGATGAACTTAAGAATTAGAATTGATAAACTATTTTTTTTTATTCCTCTAAATGACGAATTTGCGTGTACATAATTCGCACAAACAAATTCAATTTCATGGAAGACCAATGAATATATATATATATATATATATATGTATATATATTCAATGATGACCCACGAAAAGTGAAATGAGTTTTACAGTAGTCTCCCGATTATCCGCGCCTGCCGCACTGCGTTTTTTTTTTTTTTTTTTTTTGCTTCCAAGCAAAGAGAAAATGCTTCCAAAGCAAGAAGCAAACACAAATGACTGATTTCTTCAAAAAGGTGTAGTTTTACACTTATGCTTTTGTAATTACATAATACATTACAGTATTAAAACAGTACATATGTATTAATTTTTCTGTGCATCCTTGACGCCTCTTGTAAATACAAAGCACTTTTTTTTTCATTAATAACATGCATTTTAGGTTAGTTTTGAGTGATATAATAAAATATCAAGCGTTAGTTAAACATTTCCTGCTGTTTATTTTACGTTTTATTGTACATAAAACGATTTTTCAAAGTTGGAATGATTGTTTTCTCTTTTGCTATACCCGTTTTTAGCTTTTTTCGGATTATCCGCGATTTTTGTTATCCGCGGCGGCCGCGCCACCCAATTCCGCGGATAATCGGGAGCGTACTGTATTTCCCTAAATACTTACTCTAGGAGAAAATTACGTTTCTTTCATTCATGTATCCATGCACATTTTCAAGTTTTATATGCAAAATTTGCAGAGATATGCTCATTTTTAATTTTAGAGGGACTAATCGCCAAAAATATCAAGTGCACACAACTGATAAAGACCAAAAGTATCAAGTATTCGGTATCGGATTCGATAGATACCAATAAATAATCGTCTCTAGGGATGGAATATCTAAGAAGCGAAGTAGGCATTGCCTACGATTCTCTCTCGCCTCGAAATTTTGAGGTATTTTTGCAGGATAATCTAATTTTATGCCTTGTTTTTCGTTTGATTAATAAGAGTCAAATACTTGATCTTAATCAAATTAAAATCAAAAACTATTTAAATTTCAGAACACTATTTTTAGGATTTTTTTTTATTTTTTTAAATTCAGACAGTATGGTCTAATTTTTATCGCAGTTCACTGATTAACTCAAATGTCAATAACTCTAACAAATTTTATATAATTGTGTTTTGATTATCAATGTATCTGCGCATACTACCGTCGTGCCATCTGTATGAAAAAAAGAGTTTTTGTGTAAAACAGTGAGTTGAGTGGCGAGCAGCCGGGAAGAGATGTGTGTACCATCGGCTCTTGTCAAATTATTGAGTGTGGATTAAAAGTGAATTACAGTCCGCTAAATGAGCATTAATTTAGTTATTGAGTTTGAGTTCTTTTCATGAGCAACGACGACATGTGGTCCGCTCGTACGGAGTGAAACAGTTTAATTATTATTATTGGGAAACAGTTTCGATTCACCATCAAGTTTCGTTTCTGGAGTTACTGAGATATCTTGTGGATAAAAATTCTTCATATGGGGTAGGATTGTTTTGTTTTCTTTATTGACTGTACTTTATTTCAAAATGTTTAAGACTTGTAGAAAGGCTGATTTAAGGCTTATTGCCAAAGAACTTGGTTTGAACACAAGTGATGAAATGACAGTTTTAGAACTAATTGATATGATTAAAAAAAGCGACAAATTTAAAACTGAACCTGAAATTGTAAGTGACCTTTCAAATTTAATTGATGAGGAGCGCAAGGCATAAGATGAAAAAGAATTAGCATTTGAGAAGTTAAAATTAGAAAGAGCAAAAACTGAGCTTGAAATAGCGCGAATTCGTGCCGAGGCAAAAGAAAATTATCCAGAATCATTTGAGCCTAATGATTCCTTAGACACATTAGTAAAGAGTATAGACACATTAGTAAGAGTAGACTTCAAGAAGTTTTGGGGAAATTGAAAATGATGAAACGGAATTAATTGAGAGTAAAGAAAAAATAATTTGTGAAGAACATTTCAAAAATAACTTTTCGAGAAATTCGGAATGACAATATGTTGTAAAAATGCCCTTAAAGGAAGATCCTAAGTGTTTAGGAAAATCTAAAGAGTTTGCACTGAAAAAATTAATCTTGTGGCGACGTCTAATTAAGGATCCAAATTATTTGTCCCTATACAGAGATTTTTTACGTGAATATTTCGAGTTAGGGCACATGTCAGAAATTCAGGATGAGGAGGAAGAAGCAACTTATTTTATTCCTCATTTAGGAGTTTATCCACCTGACAGGCAGTCAACAATGCTCATAGTTGTTTTTAATGCAAGTTATCCAACTTCAAACGGAAATTCCCTAAATTTCTTACAATATAACGGAGGGATAGTGCAAGGCGATTTATTTTCCATCATGGTTAGGATTCATAAATATGTCTATGCCTTCACAGCCGACATAAAGAAAATGTACCGAATGATCTTGATTCATCCAAGCCAGAGAAAGTTACAGCGCATTCTATGGAAAGAAAATGAGAAGGAACCAGTCAAAACTTTCGAACTAAATGCTGTGACGTATGGAACGGTGAGTGCACCAGTTTTAGCAACTCGCACGTTGAAACAAATAGCGATTGAAGAGGGAGAAAATTATCCTTTTGTGTTGAAAACGAAAATTTGTGTTGAACATCAGTTTCTATTCCAAGATCAAATGAATATGTAAATTACAAGGTGAGAAAACTTTATATTGCAATTGAATAAAGCTGAGTTTTAAAAGCTGAAATTAAAAACTGAATGAAGTTAAGGCACCATATGAACAATAAATGAGGTAATCAAGGATGTGCGAAATAATAACTATGCAAGTTAGTTTTGTTATGTTGTATTATTGAAAATGTAGCAAAAAAAACACAAGCTTATTGTGCACAAACAAAATAAAAAAAAAATCAAATATTTATTGAATCAAAACTATACATATTTTTATAATATTAGTTCAATTGGTTGGCCTAGGAGCAAAATCAATCAAATTATTAAGCTCCCAATGATATGAATTCCATTTTAATATTCTTGTAAATTATTTATTTTCCTTGGTTTCTAATTACAAGTAATAACAGAAAATCAAGTATGAAAATTTAGAATATTTTTAGTAGAAAAATATACAAACCTTAACTTTTATGGAAAACATTTTCCTCAGTCTAAAACTACCCAGAAGTTTTATGCTATAAACAAAAGGAAATGATAATCATTTGCATATGATTACTTAAATATTTTTACAATTATTTATCACTTGTGTGAATAAAATGTCTGTATGTAATTCAAATCAATAATTGGAAAATGAAAATGTGTGTTGAAAATTAATTTTTATTCCAAGATCAAATGATTATGTAATCGGCATGGAGAGAAATTTTATATTGCAATGGAATGAAGTTGAATTTTAGTGGAATTAAAAACTTAACATGATTTGACACCAAACGGACAATTAACGAGGCATTCACTGAAAATGTGTTATATATTAATTAAGTAAATTATCTTTGACATGTGGTTTCTGTCGAAATGTACCATAGAAACAAGCTTTTTCTGCAAAGAATTAATTTTTTCGAATTCTTAGTAAATCAAAACTAAACAGATATTTAAAAGATTAGACCAATCTGTTGACCTAGGAGCAATGTCAATCAGATTGTTTAAGTTATCAGTGGCATAAAGTCCAATTTAATATTCATGTAAATCATTTATGATACTTGGTATCATATAAAATATGACAAATAATCAACTCCATTAAAATAAGAGAGCAATTCATTCTAAGCATTTAACAAAAGAAAATAAAAGCAAACACCTATGAAATTAGGGGGAAAAAAATCCTGCCCAATAATAAAAATTAGACTCATGCTATAAATAAAATGAAATGATAGTAGTTTGTAAATAATTTCTTAAATATTCACACAATTATTAAACAGTTGTGTAAATATGATGCAGAATGTAATTTTTGTTTATAATTGAAAAATGAAAATGTGTATTGAACATGAGTTTTTATTTTAAATTCAAATGAATATGTAATCTTTGTAGAGAAATATATTTTTGTCGCAATAAAATAAAGCTGAATTTTAGTTAAATTAAAAACCAGGCATGATTTGACACCAAATGAACATTAAATAAAAGATTTAGTTGTTATGTGTGATATAATAATTAAGTATGTTTTGTGGTTCGACAAAATGTAACAAAGAAACAGGATTATAGTGGAAAAAAGAAATATTCCTAATCAAAACTAAACAGATTTTTATAGGAAACCTCTCGTCTTTTAGCTTCTTTTACAGAAGTACTGAAATTCAACTTAGTTCAATGCCGATATTCTTCTGAATCGTAATGGTATTCAGGTGGAATTTTTATGTATTTCCTATACATCTGATCTTGAATTACGGAAGAAGAAATATACTATATTTTACGCATACGCATTTAATTTTTTCCCCCTGAAAAATAAAAGTCAAGATTATGTGTCCAAGGATGGATAGCAAAGACATCAGTGAGCTTACGGAAGAATATAGAAAGAACTCCGGAAAAATGTATGGAAGTGTATTCTGTACTGCAGCAAGAAGTTGCAGCTGAGATTTGATCTGGAAAGAAGAAAATAATAGCTTCAACACAGCAGCAGCCTTCCAGTGAAATAAGGGAGATGCTGAAAGCTACTGTGTTATCACCTTGATAACGTAGTAGCTATACACACTCCTAATTAATTTACGAATACTGCTGTGCTTCATTTTCGCCAAATTTCAAAGCGTATCCTAAGACAAATGTCTTTAGACAGTTTTCTTTTAAATGAAAAACATGCATTAAAAATAGTAATTTGTATTATAATAATTTTTTTTTCTTCTGGAATCAAACAGATTGTCCTATTTTAGATGGGTTTCTCCAAATA
Source organism: Argiope bruennichi (assembly GCF_947563725.1). Classification (NCBI taxonomy): domain Eukaryota; kingdom Metazoa; phylum Arthropoda; class Arachnida; order Araneae; family Araneidae; genus Argiope; species Argiope bruennichi. The sequence goes on from NC_079163.1 coordinate 26,571,284, forward strand.
GTTTTTTTTTTTTTTTTTTTTTGCGCTCGCTACGAGGATGTAGCCTTCTTTTGAATAAGATTCTGGAACGAATTACGCTTATTACACAAAGTAACACTGTACATGTTTCTTAAAATATATAAGCAATATTACACGAGGTATTTGATCAAATAAGTGATTTGATTATGATTTAAGAGAAAGAAGAAGAAGAAAAAAAAAAAAAAAAAAAAAGGGGAGGGCAAGTTAATTAAGAAATTCGGACTGCTTCTTCAAGTGAATTATAATTTTCACTTTAAAAAGCAATGTCCGGAATTTTTAATTTTCTTGATTTTTTGTTTTTCTTTTGCTGCTGTTGTTGTTCTTTGTCTAAAATTATATCTCGGCATCTTGTCTTTGTTAAAGTTATTCATCGTGATCCATTGCAGAATTAGAACAAAGTGACATGCGTCAGTTAGCAGCAAGAGAGCAACGTAAAATAGAAGCAAACATTCTGATGAGAAATTAGATCAACATTGACTAAGTATAAATTGCTTTTTCAGCATTTTAAACGAATTCGCGATGAAGACCGATGTATTGTAAATATTGTATTATTACCATTAAGATATCAAATATTAGAGTAATATTTGAAATTTCAATGGTAATTTGCAAAATATAAAAAATTAAACAATAAATGTATTAAACAATTTTGCGCAAAATATAGAAACAAATTTCAATATATTTTATTTGTTACTTTATCTTGTGATCAGAAAGCAGATTTCTTATGATTTTAGAAAAAAAAAATTATCATTTACAGGCAGGAATATATTACATTCTGCACACTTTGAATGCTGTCTTGACTCATTCAGCAACATATGCAGACAAAGAATCCGCAAAATATTTAATTTCCTTCCTCTAAACAGAGCATTTTAAAATAATTCTTTACTTTTAACTTCAATAATTTTAATCCTTAAGTCTCTTTAAAGCTGAAATTGCGTAATACGATTAAGCAGTCTCGGCAGCTCAGATCCATTAATCGAGTTTGTGAACTGAAAATTACAAACAACCCAGTCCTTTTATTATTATTATTATTTATTTATCGAGATGAACTTAAGAATTAGAATTGATAAACTATTTTTTTTTATTCCTCTAAATGACGAATTTGCGTGTACATAATTCGCACAAACAAATTCAATTTCATGGAAGACCAATGAATATATATATATATATATATATGTATATATATTCAATGATGACCCACGAAAAGTGAAATGAGTTTTACAGTAGTCTCCCGATTATCCGCGCCTGCCGCACTGCGTTTTTTTTTTTTTTTTTTTTTTTTTTGCTTCCAAGCAAAGAGAAAATGCTTCCAAAGCAAGAAGCAAACACAAATGACTGATTTCTTCAAAAAGGTGTAGTTTTACACTTATGCTTTTGTAATTACATAATACATTACAGTATTAAAACAGTACATATGTATTAATTTTTCTGTGCATCCTTGACGCCTCTTGTAAATACAAAGCACTTTTTTTTTCATTAATAACATGCATTTTAGGTTAGTTTTGAGTGATATAATAAAATATCAAGCGTTAGTTAAACATTTCCTGCTGTTTATTTTACGTTTTATTGTACATAAAACGATTTTTCAAAGTTGGAATGATTGTTTTCTCTTTTGCTATACCCGTTTTTAGCTTTTTTCGGATTATCCGCGATTTTTGTTATCCGCGGCGGCCGCGCCACCCAATTCCGCGGATAATCGGGAGCGTACTGTATTTCCCTAAATACTTACTCTAGGAGAAAATTACGTTTCTTTCATTCATGTATCCATGCACATTTTCAAGTTTTATATGCAAAATTTGCAGAGATATGCTCATTTTTAATTTTAGAGGGACTAATCGCCAAAAATATCAAGTGCACACAACTGATAAAGACCAAAAGTATCAAGTATTCGGTATCGGATTCGATAGATACCAATAAATAATCGTCTCTAGGGATGGAATATCTAAGAAGCGAAGTAGGCATTGCCTACGATTCTCTCTCGCCTCGAAATTTTGAGGTATTTTTGCAGGATAATCTAATTTTATGCCTTGTTTTTCGTTTGATTAATAAGAGTCAAATACTTGATCTTAATCAAATTAAAATCAAAAACTATTTAAATTTCAGAACACTATTTTTAGGATTTTTTTTTATGTTTTTAAATTCAGACAGTATGGTCTAATTTTTATCGCAGTTCACTGATTAACTCAAATGTCAATAACTCTAACAAATTTTATATAATTGTGTTTTGATTATCAATGTATCTGCGCATACTACCGTCGTGCCATCTGTATGAAAAAAAGAGTTTTTGTGTAAAACAGTGAGTTGAGTGGCGAGCAGCCGGGAAGAGATGTGTGTACCATCGGCTCTTGTCAAATTATTGAGTGTGGATTAAAAGTGAATTACAGTCCGCTAAATGAGCATTAATTTAGTTATTGAGTTTGAGTTCTTTTCATGAGCAACGACGACATGTGGTCCGCTCGTACGGAGTGAAACAGTTTAATTATTATTATTGGGAAACAGTTTCGATTCACCATCAAGTTTCGTTTCTGGAGTTACTGAGATATCTTGTGGATAAAAATTCTTCATATGGGGTAGGATTGTTTTGTTTTCTTTATTGACTGTACTTTATTTCAAAATGTTTAAGACTTGTAGAAAGGCTGATTTAAGGCTTATTGCCAAAGAACTTGGTTTGAACACAAGTGATGAAATGACAGTTTTAGAACTAATTGATATGATTAAAAAAAGCGACAAATTTAAAACTGAACCTGAAATTGTAAGTGACCTTTCAAATTTAATTGATGAGGAGCGCAAGGCATAAGATGAAAAAGAATTAGCATTTGAGAAGTTAAAATTAGAAAGAGCAAAAACTGAGCTTGAAATAGCGCGAATTCGTGCCGAGGCAAAAGAAAATTATCCAGAATCATTTGAGCCTAATGATTCCTTAGACACATTAGTAAAGAGTATAGACACATTAGTAAGAGTAGACTTCAAGAAGTTTTGGGGAAATTGAAAATGATGAAACGGAATTAATTGAGAGTAAAGAAAAAATAATTTGTGAAGAACATTTCAAAAATAACTTTTCGAGAAATTCGGAATGACAATATGTTGTAAAAATGCCCTTAAAGGAAGATCCTAAGTGTTTAGGAAAATCTAAAGAGTTTGCACTGAAAAAATTAATCTTGTGGCGACGTCTAATTAAGGATCCAAATTATTTGTCCCTATACAGAGATTTTTTACGTGAATATTTAGAGTTAGGGCACATGTCAGAAATTCAGGATGAGGAGGAAGAAGCAACTTATTTTATTCCTCATTTAGGAGTTTATCCACCTGACAGGCAGTCAACAATGCTCATAGTTGTTTTTAATGCAAGTTATCCAACTTCAAACGGAAATTCCCTAAATTTCTTACAATATAACGGAGGGATAGTGCAAGGCGATTTATTTTCCATCATGGTTAGGATTCATAAATATGTCTATGCCTTCACAGCCGACATAAAGAAAATGTACCGAATGATCTTGATTCATCCAAGCCAGAGAAAGTTACAGCGCATTCTATGGAAAGAAAATGAGAAGGAACCAGTCAAAACTTTCGAACTAAATGCTGTGACGTATGGAACGGTGAGTGCACCAGTTTTAGCAACTCGCACGTTGAAACAAATAGCGATTGAAGAGGGAGAAAATTATCCTTTAGCTGCATCCGTCATTGAAGATGACTTTTATATGGATGACGTGTTAATCGGTTCTGATAATTTAGTTACCGCCAAAGAACTTCAAAGGCAGTTAATTGATTTCTAGGAAAATTCTAGCGTGCAACTGCACAAATGGCATAGTAATTGTGAAGACTTATTATCAAGTAGTGAAGATATCTATAATTTTACACACTCCGAGGAAACGCAAGTTTTAGGAGTTTTTTGGAATACCAAAAAGGACAGCCTTTACTTTAAAGTCGATTTCAAGCCGTCTCAAGGGAAAGACTGCCGAGTCACAAAACCACTATAGCAAGACTTTTCGATCCTCTTGGATTACTAGGACCTGTAGTCACGAAGGCAAAAATATTTTTTACAGAAATTATGGTCTTTAAACCTGGATTGGCATGAGGTACTGCCTGAGAAACAAATTAAAAAGTGGTAAAATTTCGTCGAATCATTACATAGTGTTAGTAGCATGAAATTTGAAATATGTATACTTACTGGGGGAGCTGAAGTGATAGAAATCCATGGGTTCGCTGACGCATCAGAAGCCGCTTATGGTGCAGTTATCTACTGTAAGTGTATTAAATATGGCCATGCATCAATTAAATTGATTGCCAGTAAATCGAGAGTGTCTCCATTAAAAAGAGTTACCATCCCAAGATGGGAACTTTGCGCTTCAGTGCTTCTAGCAAAGATAGTGAAAAAGGTGATACATGCTCTCAAATTACCAATATCCCGCACCTATCTATGGAGTGACAGCATGATTGTTCTTTCATGGATTCGCAAAGAACCATTTCTTCTTAAGACATTTGTTGCCAATCGGGTAACCCAAATTCAGGACCTCACTTGCATTGAAGATTGGAGATATGTCCTTTCTAATGACAATCCTGCTGACCTCATCTCCAGAGGACTCGATCCTGATAAACTTCATCATTGCAAACTGTGGTTAAAAGGACCGTCATTTTTGCGTAGCAGTGAATACCCAAATACAGACACCTTAATCAGAGTTATTGCAGATGAGTTTTCGAAAGAGTTTAAATCATCTAGTGACTCTAATTGTTTATAAGTGATAACAATAATTTTCTTCATAATTTTCTAAAAATTAGTAATAGTTATAGTAAACTTATTCGTATTTTGAATTATGCTCATAGGTTCATCGATAATTATAGAAAGAAAGATGACAGTTCAAGAGGTTTTTTATCCCCTTATGAGCTCAGACAAGCCGAGCTTTCATTGGTAAGTTTAGTCCAACAAAGGGAGTTTGCCAAAGAGATGAAAGTTTTAAGATGTTCAGGTGAAGTCTCAAGGCAAAGCCAGGTAAAAAATTTACATCCTTTTATTGATAAAGCAGGTATTTTAAGAGTTGGTGGATGATTGTCCTACAGTAATTCGAGCTTTGACAAAAAGTTTCCGATATTGTTACCATCGTTTAACGAGATTAATAATTACTAGTTATCACATTAAGCATTTGCATATAGGATCACAAACATTATTGTTTATTATAAGGCAAAGATTTTGGCCGATTAATGGCAAAGCTGATTGTAGAAAGATAGTCCACGAATGTGAAACTTGTTTTAAAGCTAAACCAGTAACGTGTGACCAGCTAACTATAAATGTTTTATTTCTTAACCAGTGGGCTTGGTCTCTCGAAACTTTCTTACTTACTCTCTAATCAATATACTTGTGTATTATTAACTGTATGCCACTTGCGATAAATAGGAAAGAAAGAGCCTGTTTAAGTGCGATCTTTGGCGATTAAGCGTTGAGATGTTGTTAATCTACAAGTACTATATAATTGAGTATGTATTTTGAAAGCATTTTTTTACAACTGATTAAAACCAAAATTGGGCATAGAACTACAATTATAGTCACAAAATCACTTTCTAATGTTCATATATATGTAAGGAAATGCGCTTTTCAGTTATCGCGTTTACTTGTATGTGAAAATACTGCCCGACAGACAGTCAATCCTTTGAGAGATTTTATTCAAAATTTGATAAGCACCAACAGTTTAGATGCTAAGCCTGTGTATAAGATTTTACCAATCTAGATCTCCACGCTTTATAGTTATCTTGTTAATTTATATTGAATATACCCGGACAGACAAACCCCCATCTGAATTTATTTCATCCAAAATTTTATAAAGTTCTAAAAATTTAGTCTTAAATCCAAATACCGTAAACGATTTTTAGTTATGGTGTTCTCAGACAGATAGACATTATACCAAAAATGCGTTTTTCTAATCTATTGAGGGCTCAAACATGAGAATTTGCCGAAATCTCAAGTTTGAATTTCTTGGCGATTACAGTGCTTTCTCTATACTTCGTATATGAGAAAGTAAAAATAAACGAATCAATTCATTTGGCAACACTTTTTACTGTGGCGTTATATCAGTTTTTTTTTTTTTTTTTTTTTTTTTTTTTTTTTTTTTTGTGTGTGTGTGTGTGTGTGTAAAATGCACGATTGTTTCCGAAATTGGAATGTCGATTTGTCTTTACACTACTTTATCTGAACTTCAATTGTCTTAATTGGAATTACAAATTCTAAATGTTTAGGGATTGCAATACCGGACCAAAATTTCTATACCGGTATTCGGTATTTTTTAAATCTTAATACCAGGATACAGGTTTTAATACCGGTATTAGAAATTTTAGAAAAAGGAAGAAAACAGCAGCGTTTCTTTGTTTTATTTTCCAGTTTTGTTAGACAGTGTAAATATCATAAAAAATAATGTGTAACTTATAAATTATAACAGTATATAATCACAAAAAAGTAAAGGAACATCTTATTTATTTAAATCACAAAAAAAGTGTAAATATCACTATTCAGTCTGTTGTACTATTACAAATTTTTGAAATGTGATCTTAAAAAAACATAATGCATCAATTGTACTTTCATTAAGCCTGAAAAGTAATTTTGTGTAAAAATGACCAGCTGTCGAAAACGCTCTTTCGGCATCTACACTAGCTGGTGGTACTGTAAGCAATGCGCGATATATTTTTTTTTTCAAGTATTACCTCTAAATCCCTCATCTTCAAATAAATCGATTTATCGTGGGATAATTTTGGATATAGCTGATTTCTGCATTGTATTTTGGTTCGTGGAAATTTTTTTTATTTATCTTATTATTACTCTTCCAATGATATACCTATAATAATTCGTAAAATATATTACAGAATTTATGATCAGGAATTGATTATATTAACTGATTGATGTTTGTTCATTATATTTATGATAAATAAATTAAAGATATATATATTGTCTCGTAATCTATTGTTACTTATCAAGCATTAAACTTATCATTACTTCAAATGCATATAGCGTCCTCAATTCAAGTGGATCCTAGCTATTTAATAGGTGAATAAAGTAAGATCTTTACATATTAATCTAATTATCCATTGTATTTTTAAAAATGTTCAACCTATTATCAATAATAAGACAACTAAAAAAAATTGGTAAGGTAGAAGAAGAGATATTTATTATACATCACACAAATATCAGAGTTCAGTAGCTGTTACAAACAGTAAGATAATGATTTTGTTTTATTTTCAGTCTTTTGGAAAATAATGACATTTTATTTGCAGTAAATTTATTTCCTTTGAATAGTATTTTTTAAATAATACAGCTAATTAAAGTATTTAATATTTTTTAAAGTTACATAATTTTTATTCAACCAACTTATAAAATTTGCTAAATATATACAGTAAAAAATTGCAGGAGGCAGCTTTCTTTCTAAAAGGAGGAGAGGGGTGGAGTTACAAAGTAGGTGAAAAAGTAACAAAAATGCAGCACATAATTGGAAGAAGTGTAGATCCGGCAGTTCTGCCAAGAGCATAGGACCATTTCAGTACGGCCCTTAATGGAATATTATTCGTGTAATAAAAAAATACAATTATCAGAAAAGACAAGAAAACACAAAAATGATTTCATAAAGACTAAGCTACTCAATATACAAAAATCTATCGACACATAATATATAAATTTAGAGATATTAAATAGTTGTTGAACAACCAAGAAGAGCATGTTTTGATGGATAACAATATATATTATATATGTATATACACTGTACTAAAAAATTAGGTAGAAAATTAATGATAAATATAAAAAATTTAACAATTTTAATTATAAGGAATTTATATTTATATATTCTAATTCCTTATTTTCATATCAGGAATTAGAATAACAATAGAATACCTCCCTGTGACCAATTCAACTGGAACAAATAAAAAAAACTAAATTAAATGTCTGCTTATATATAAATCGTTACATTTTTAATAAATAGCTGAGTAGCAAAATATGCAGAAAAAAATCCCTGTTTATACAAATAAAATTTTTAACAATTTCTCATTTTGACAACTATTGTATTTTTAAAAAAATTATAATGTCTATGTGTGTAAAAAGAGCAACTTCTATAGTTTATTTTCTATTAATTTCATAAATCTTATCTAAGGAAGAAATAAAAACATGAAAAAAAACCCTTCAATAATCATTAGTGTATATTAAGCATTTCACATTAAAAAGCAACAAACTTTTAAAACTTCAATGGTAATGATTATCAATATATATTTAAAAAGAAAGAAATTCAAAACATTTATTTTGTTTATGTCTGTGAAAAAACAATGTATAAGGAGCGTTCCAAAAGAAACGAGACGGAGGCTGGAATGCAAACCGGTAACAGAATTTTAACAGAGCGAGCGTCCTAGCCTAGGAATAGCGCGTCTTTGCTAGGGCGTCCCGAGTTCGAGCATAGTTCCTGTGTTCTATCCGTGACGTGAGTGAAAGACCCCCCCCCCCCCCCTGTAAAAAGGGGTTGTGCACACGAGCGTGTCAGTGTCATCTTCATATGAACTAAAGTCAGACTTTTGCCCTCGGGTATTCAGGGGTCTTTACCCTCACAAGCTACTGCACCCCTCCTTCCCCGATATCTTTGACTTGATTTGAATTGGCGTTCAATTCAAGGGGGATAAGAAACAACAGAATTTTAACATCGTTGCATGTAGGGATTGCAATATCGGACCAAAAGTTCAATACCGGTAGTAGAAATTTTAGAAAAGGAAAGAAAACACAGGTGTTTCTTTGTTTTATTAGCCAGTTTTATTAGAGAGTGTAAATATCACACAAAAAAAATTGTAACTTATAAATTATAATAGTATATAAAGAATCACAAACAAGTAAAGGAACATCTTATTTATTTAAATAGCAAAAAAGTGTAAATATCATTATTCAGTCTGTGGTAGTATTAAAAATTTTTGAAATGTGATCTTAAAAAACATAATGCATCAATTGCACTGTCATTAAGCCTGAAAAGTAATTTTGTGCAAAAATTACCAGATGTCGGAAACAGCTCTTTCGGCATCTACGCTAGTTGGTGGTACTGTTAGCAATACGCGATATACTTTTTCCAAGTATTTACCTCTAAATCCCTCATCTTCAAATAAATCGATTTATCTTGGGATGGTTTTGGATATAGCTGATTTCTGCATTGTATTTTGGTTCGTTGAAATTTTTTTTATTTATCGCTAATTCTAATTTTTGTTCAAGAGACAATTCCTTTTCGCTATCGACAGTAGTGACATCATAATCTTCGATAATTGAACCGAATTCTTCTGAATGTGGATAGGTTTGTGGGGAAAAAAATTGTAAATCAGATTTGAATTGGTTATTTTATTTTCTTCTTTTTCATTTTCATTTTTAAAATCATTATAATTATGTAAATACTATAAGACATTTTCTATTTCGGTATGCCTTTCTTCTGTGCGATTTTTCAATGTGATATATAATTCTTCAGATAGTGATGTGTGCTGTTCTTTCAGTGACTGTAACATGAAATTTATTGTTGCATTAGCTGTTAATAAATTAGAATCTCTCCGACATAATGCCTCAACAGCCAGTTTTAATATTAAATTTATATTGAGTTATAACAACCTGTTCTGGATATTAAGTCGAATTCACTATCTGAAAAATTAATTTGCTGGTTTAAGTCGATTATTGCTTTTTGGATTGAATTTCTCAGTTGCTCTAATTGGTAGGACTCTAAGTAAAATGCTATGACATATAATAAAAGCATTTGCAGGTATCTTGCTTATTTGTGAGCTCGTTCTTGCATTTAGTTAAGAACCTTCTTTTGAAATTACAATATCTTTACACCTTCGTGCTGGTGAAAACTTACGAAAAAAAAATGCGTCTTTCATAGCAAGTGTATTTATTTATTATAATTTAAGATATATTAATGTATTGTAAGTTATTTTCAAGTTAAGACACTATATTATTCATTATTTGCTAAGTCTTATCCTGTTGCTAATTAACTGCAAGGGATTATTCAATGATTGCTAATAGCAGAATCCCTTCATACATGCATAATAGATATATTTCTAAAAAGAAACAGACATAGTGAATTTCATTATATAAATTCAACTTCCAGACTCCGTGCCTGGATCTCATAATCAACCAATTTAAACCAATACTGCCTTGTAAAAAAATAATAATTACAACCTCTTTTGAACCAGAAAGGGGTGGGGGAAGGGACAAAGAAATACGACAATGTTTAATGCGACAGAACTCTTCAGTTATTTACTAGACAAGCTTATTTCTTAAGAAAAAAATATTATAACTGTAGAAGTGAATTAAACATTTACAATTCTACTTCAGACAAGAGGGAACGAAACAGTCCACTTATGCGTCTAATTATCTTATTTTTAAATGTATAAATAGAAATTAAGTTGGTGATGAAATAAGGTACAAACATTCAGCGGAATATGTAAATTTCTCAAATGTTTTAATTAATTGAACGACGAAACACAGTTCTACAGCAAAACTCATCCTCTAATTAGACAGAACAAAAAAACTGAATCTTTAAAAGAGCTAAAGCAAATTGGCAGTGATTTCACACATTTTTATTTAGCTTGACTTTTATTTACTTTAACTTTACTTTTATTCTTTGTTTTATTTATTTCGCAGACTTTTATTATCTTGTTTCATTTTCAAAACTGAATTTTGTAACTGATTTTTCATTCAATTCCGAATGTATTGGGATGTTCAAATTTTGAACACTTGTATGCTCTTAATGATAGTATACTCAAATATTTCCAGGATTTAATTATTAATTGATCATTAGATTTAATTATATTTGAATTCCATACGAGAAAAACAATTGTTTGCGAATTTGAGAAAAAAAAAATGATTTCCAATTCCATAATATTGATCGGGCGAATTCTTGATTTTTTAGCATGGTCAAATGCCGAGGGAAACACCTGAGCTGTGCATCATCTCCAAATTTTCACACCACCAAATAGTTCGAAGTACGGGAAGTAGCCAATAATAAAGATTTTCTGAGTTATAGCCGACATTCTCTAGACTTCGGAAATGCAACCCGACTCGAAATTGATGAACAAAATCCAAAAACTACATTATTTTAAATGACATTGAGTACATAATTCTTCAGTTAGATAAGTAAGATATAGGTTGATAACTTTCAGTCTAAGTTAATACCTACAAATTAACATTTGGTGCAGAAAAATTACCAGGGCAAGTCATACTAAATTTGTTAATTTAAACTTTCGACACGAACCTGAATTATAATGTCAACTGTTAAAGAAAAGCTTGATATACATAAACATAAATAAACAACGCTTCGCGCCACCATTACAAAATTGGCAACGGAACTGAATGAACCTTCTGAAAGAAACAAACTAAAAGTAACTTGTTAAGAATGAACACTTTTGCAAGTATAAAAAGTTAAAATCCTCTAACAATACTATCGTACATACGATTAAGTTCATCACATGAGATTTCAATACAGATTACTTTAATTTATCAATAGAGATTTAATTTAAAATACATTTAATGTTTTCTAATTCCTTACATTAGAACTCATTTAAATATTAACTTAATATTGTAATCAAATAAAAAATCTTCCTAAACAGAAAGATAAATAAAAAATATACAGACCTAATTCATGTGACAAGATTATTTTAACTTTTTTTTTTTTTTTGCATCTCAACAAAGTGCCATTGCAAATTTTTAATGCCCTTAAAAAGAAATAGCAAAAAATGTATAAATACTCATTGATTATTGTTAAAGAAATGTAAAACATAAACACTTTTATGTATAATTATAAAAAAGTATTCAAACATTCAAAATAAACACATTAGATCCCAATCTGAGATTTTCTAAAGTCAGGTAAACTACTTGCAATCTTCATAGTAAAAGCACATTTACAATGCATTAATATCAGTACGAAACAGAGATATCAGATATAATTAAAACAGGAGTGCAATAACAAATGATCATGTATTTCTTGGTTTGACATTCAAACAATTTCCGTTTGAAAGTATTTGATGAGTATCATAAAGTGGCAAAATTTTCAATGTTTTATAAAGGAAAAGCTCAGAAAAGAATTTATAGATATGAGAAACACAGTCTTTCTTAATATAACAGAGGAACTATCCAAAATTTTAAAGGAAAACCGATAGTCCAACTGTCTTAGTAATATTTTCTCTCAGAGAGACACTTTATGTGAATGGTACAATCAGAAGGAAACTATTAAATACAGAAAAATGATATCTAATTTTCTGTTCGGACCATTCACAAAATATTTTTTATGAGAGATATTAAAAACATCTCTTTAAAGGGCCCATAATAAAATGTTTTGTCAGATTATGATAATTTGTTACATAAAACTGTTCACAAAAATAATAAAGATAATAAAAATTACCCGATTTCATATGGAAGGTCTTAACTTTTCAGGTATTTCAAATTTGAAAAAAAAAAAAAAAAAAAAAAAAAGCAAAAGAAACTTACATTACCTTAAGGGCCTGTAAATGTTTAATCGAGACCTAAGGAGACACACCTGAATACACTCATATTCTTACTGGTTTGTCTAAAATGGGGAAATATGGGAAAAGGCTACAAAAGTCGTTATCACTCTTCATAGATGTAAAGTTCTTATAAACACTAACAATTTATTGTGAAGTTTGTCTTCGCAAGAAATGCTAAAATGAACGAACAAGAAATATCGAATATAAAGAATGATTCCCATATAAAATATCGGATTCACAAACTTACTCGGTATCATCATACTCTTCCCGTAAAGAAAAGAAGATAAAAAAAATAATGAGTAAATTTAAACATATGTACATGGTACAAAGCGATGATTTAAAAAAAATGTAAGACATTAGTGGTAAAATATATTCATTTGAAGATAGCGAAATGAAAAAATAAAATATTACTTGTATACATTTTCAAATTATTTTTATTTCTAGCTAAGATTTCCAGTTGCCTTTATGACAGTTATATATTTTATCTTAGTAATATCTCAGTGATATTAAGATTGGATTTGCTTAATATTTCTTTCAAAATAGAGTACGTTCGCCAAAATTGTTGCAATCGTTTGCCATTAAGGTTGGGGACTTAAAGATGAGTTCTTCGATATTGGACTGAATTTTGATTAACGTAGCGAAGGACCAATCGCTTTCGTAAGCGTCATCGAAATACGGAATTGTTTGATTGCAGAATGCCATATGAACGCATGCATATTTTCCCTACTTTTTCATTTCATTTCCGACGTTAGTTTTAAATGCTCACCAATATATATATATATATATATATATTAATTTTTGCTAAAATAAAGTAAACATGATTTGTAAATAGTTATTAATTTATTTCATGTAGATTACGAGCCTTTCAAGGAGTCAAATACAAAGGAAAATAACTTCTTAGAAAAGTAATGATAATGTTTGGAATTCTTTTGAAAAAATTGTAATTCTTGAATAATGTTTTCTTTTTAATGTCAAAATTATGATCTTAAAACAATTATCAGTAAAAATGCTAAATGATTTTAAATCTGACTGCTTGTTTTCCCTATCGTATCTGCCTTGAATTTTCTTATTTTAAAATCTTGATTCGGTCATACTTTCCCCCATCTTTTTTTTAAAGTTAAAAGTTATTATTCCATGCATTCTCTCTTTTCAATTATTTTTGTTTACTTTCAAAAATTTCAGTAACTGTTAAAATGTGTCGAAGATACAAGATATTTACTTTTGATTTTGTACCATATCCAGCTTTTTTTTTTTTTTTACTTTATTCTTTATTTTATTTTATTTTTGCTAGTTCTGTTACCCTCTGAATATCCCATTAATTTTTTTATGTATATATGTGTATATATTTCTAAGCTTTGACTGAATTTTAAAAATTTATTTATCTGCAAAAGTTTTTTTTCTGAAATATTTCTTTTCAAATACTGTAGCAACTATTTATATATAGTTACTATTTCTCTTTATAGGCATCAATATTAGTTAATGGTACTTCATTAATATTTCTTTTTCAATTTCATTTGCTGGTCACATTTATGCGGCCCATATATTTTTGGTTCTCTTAGGCTTTTTTATGATATCTTTTGTTTAATCACAACTTTGTTAATTTTAAATGTTTTCTTATGTAAGCAATGAGAAATAATTAACATTAATTTTAAATTAGAGTACGTGCGTTGACTTAACGTTTCTGTTTTTTGTATTCTGTCTTTGTTGGTCTTTCATATTTTCTAGTTTTTTTATTTGATTACCACTTTGTGTTTATATTTAAATTTGTTCTAATGTAAAGGATCAGAAAAAAGTAACATGAATTATAAATTGGACCTTTGTTCTTGAATTCGAGAAATGTATCTTGATACAACAAATCATGAATTTATCGTATAAAATCAATGTTTTTTGCTTTATGCCACTTTCTATATGTATTTTTCATTCTTTATGGTTGTTGCTGCTGCAACAGAATATTAGATATTTGCAACAAATATTCGAATATTTCTGTGTGTTATTAAGACTGATTATGTTTCTCATTCCAGTATATTCTTTTCTCAGCCTTTTTATAAAATTAAAGACTGAAAGTATTGCTTTTTTAGGATATACCTTATTTGTAAATGTAAAGTTTATTAATTTGGTATATCAAGAAAAGTATGCTCAGTTGTTATAACATTTGAATTTTAATTATATTTGAAATCTCGGTTACATATTAATGTCAGTGCAGAATGAAACCTGCTTTCACTCTTATGAACTTAATAATTAATCTTAATAATTAAGCTTTGTCGAAACCATGGCAAAGGAGAAGGAGAAAGTGAGAATATTAGGGAAAACGAATGTCCTTGAAACACCTACAGAAATTACACAGACTATAGTTTGGTTCAGAAAAAAAATTATTTTTAATTCAATTTCATAATGATTGCATTTTTGATTGATTTCAATTCAAACTGATATTTAACTCATTAGATGTGGGAATGTTCAATTATAAGTACAAATCCCAAGAAGGATAGCAAAATTTTCTAGTTTCTTTTTCGCCAAAACTAATTTAATTTCATACAACAAAATCAAACCTGAATCCAATGGTACTAAATAGTATATGAAAATGTGAAATAATTTCCCAGTTTCACAATGGTCTCAACGTTTAAACCAGGTGTCTTGGCATCCCAAATTTTAGACTGAATAATTTAAATATATGTTGCCGTAAGTGATGAATCAACCTCTTAAAATTTCAATAAATTTTTAATCAGAAATTCTCCAAAGAAAGATAAGACACAGAGATTACTATTATCGATTTCACCAGAACAGGATTATTAAAATTTCGCGATTCAAAAAGGGATTCATATTCATTTAGTAAAAATGATATCCCGTTTAGAATTTATCCTATGTCTGTTTTTATATGGACCTAGGAATTTTGAACCGTAATTAAATGATTATAACGATACCTGAGGAACACCGCACTCCATACAGAACTTATTAATATCGAAAATTATATCGTACGGTCTAAATAACTCTTTAATATTATCTAAAGACGAAAGTAATATGAATATTTTGACTTGGGCCTCATTTCTTTTTTTTTTTTTTTTTTTCCCTTTAAGCAACTCCTTTCATTGATTTCTGTGTAAAAAATGAAATAAAATCTTTTCTTGCTCCGCCACGAAAGATCATGGTAAATGCCTATAACTATCACCTGCCTAGAAAGAAGAATGGAACACTTAGTACAAGATAATATTCATTATTGGAGCTGATTGAAACCTTTATCGCCTTAAGTAATTTAAAATTTATTTAACAAAGAGGGAATTTTAAATTATTTATTCATTTTTATGTTTTCAAAATTTAATTCGAACTTATGAAAATAATTTCGATCAAAATATAATAATATTGTCTTTCATTAATATTTTAGCAAACTCTTTTATTGATTATCAGCTTAAATATCATTATTATATTAATTATCAGTAATAAAATGTTTTGTCAGATTATGGAAATTTGCTACATAAAACTGCTCACACAAATAATTAAGATAAAAAAGATTTCAGTAGGGATGACGAATATTTTACGAGCGGTTATTACGTAACCAATATCAAGAAGTCACAAATACCAGTGATCAATACTTTTCAAAGAGGGGTGTGATTCAATTCCTTGACATGATCTTACTGGTGATATTAGATTATTACTGGATTACATGTCTTGGATCATCATAGAAAGTAACAATCGATACGATCTGTCCAATGGAAGCTCTCAAACAAGAATTCAATCATGCATAATCAAAGTCCCTTACACGTTGATGCACGTTCCTGGAACAGACCTTCGACAAATAGTTGTGGCGGGCGGTGGAGCCTATTGATCACATGCGGAGAGTTTTCTATTTCACGAAGAGTGATAATCCGAGCTCTTCCGATCCTATCGCAAGATAATGACTTTTGCTGGAAGCAATGCGCGGCTTGTCTCATTGTACGAAAACAAGATTTCTTTCGCACTCAAGTCTCCACAGAAAACAAATTTCTGCAGATATTCAAATAAATTTCATATGCGATATCCCTAAATAGATATAAACACCATAATTACTATTTTTCCATGATTGAAACGATTTGATATTAGCATAATTAAATTTTCTGTGACTGGTTAGCATGAGAATTCCGCTGCTCTGAAAGATTGTCCAAGTTTTTAAAAACAGATTTATAGCTTTTTTTTAAAGATTTTTTAAAAATAAAAGGGATATTTTAAATAAATTCCTAATAATAAATTTCTCTTTATGGAATTTTAAAAACATTTTGGATGATGCACAGAAATTCATCCAAATGTCAATCTTTTTAATGTATAACAGAAAATCTAAATTCTGGCATCACGTATATATCAATACTTTTGTTTACGTATCATCAATATCATGGTTGGCAAAGAAAAAAAATGCCTCGTTTATTAGTCAATCATATATATTCTAGATTGTATTATCTACACATTATTTTTATTGTAATTGTATTTTATTTTTCAGAGAAAATTTTAATAAAAGAAAAATACGTAAACTATATTAAAAAATCATAAAAATCATTGGTTATAAAATATTTATCATTAAAACTAAAATACCTTCAAATTAACATTCTTTTATATTAGAATAAATTCTGCATGTTTTAAAATGTAAAATATTTAGTCCGGTTTCATAGAAAACATATAAAAAATAGGTATCGTAAAAGTCATAGCTAAATGCGGTGTTTGTGTCTCGCAATACTATATACTTTTAGGAATTAAAAAAATATAACAGTAAAATTAATACACTATTTCGGTAATATAAATATTATACATATAAAGGTTTTAAAGATTGTAATAATCAATAAACGATTCATAAGAAAAATTGATAGGGAAAAAGAGATTTTTTTTTAACTAAGAAAAGCTAATTTTTTTTATATATATCTTAAGCACAAAATAAATTAAATCATTCTTGATGGCTATCATAAAAAGCGTAAATATTGGATTATTTATTTATTTATTACTGGCAAATGTTTATCTCATTGGCTGAATGTTTTCCAACGAGTTCAATCGTGACCGTTCAATCCTTCATGTGGAATCCTTCTGAGTTCCGATAGATGAAGAAACGACATGTCAATGATTGCTAATTAATCACATTCAAGAGATTTAGAATCTCACAAAGAACATCTGTTAAAACCTGAAATCGCCTCCGACCAATGATATATGTAAAGGCGCTGTTGTACCAATAAAATTTACTCGTTCTCTCATTTTTGGATCCTTTTATATGTTTAAACAGAGATAAAAAAAAATTTTTAAACATAAGAATTATTTCTATTACTTCGTAATGTTCACAAAGAAATTCAAAATGAATGAAATGAAGGGGAAAAAATTAAATTTCTTTCATACAACAATGCACGGAAAAAAAGGTTGCAATAGGTTTTACATATTATTTAATAAAAATTTTGAGAGATTAAAAACAAAACAATGGCTTGGACATTCTTTTATGATACGATAGATTCATCAGATATTTGGAAATTATTTTGTGCAAATGGAATGTTTTATATATATATTCTAAACTTAAAGGTGATAAAAATGTCTTAAAAATATTTCATAACGAAAATAAAATGTATGATGTAATGATTTAAAATGATACAAATGCGATTTAAAAAACAGTATACCTGAAACATAATTAATGAGCCAAATATTAAATTTTCTGAATATGTTTTATTGAGAATTGCGTTTCTAAAAAAAAAAAAAAAAAAAAAAAAAAAAAAGGAACGGAGGAGGGGGAAGGGGAATTCGTCTGGAAATTTACTAATATCTTCTCAATACGAAATTAATAATAATGGACACTGCTACTCTAAAAAAAAGTAAAAGTAATGACTTTGTTTGATCCCAAGTCAATTCTGTAATCATTATTGATTCTAGACTTTAACTATTATCAAATCTTTAACTATTACAGACAAAGCTATTTCGTTCTGAGAATTTGTTATTGATTGAGAGTATTTTAAAAAGATTGAGAGATTTAATGCAAAAATTTCGAAATTTTCCAAAAAAATTAAAACAGTGTATATATATATATAGTGACGAACGCATGATGACGAGCGCCATCTGCTTGCTAACAGGTGTTGATGCTTGTTAGACGGAGTACAGATCGTCTGGGTTGTATGACTTTTGCGTACAATACACTTTGCGTACGAATCATAAAACTGTCAATCAGTTGTCTCGTTTACAGAGAGTTTGTGTTACTGATAAGGGTCAGTTCTAGAAGAGGTTACAACATCTTAAACGTTATCTAAAAGTGTCATATTTGGCGAGAGTTAGCCTGATGTTTGACACAATTTCGAATACTTAACGATACGTTCATTAATATAATTTCATGCGCTTTAATACTATAGGAGTAATTTCCACTTTGCTTTTTATGAAAGATGGATTGCTTTTCAATGTATATATTTAAAAATGTAAGATAAAAACATTGGGGAATGATATTTCTGCTCATATAAATAGTGTACCCACTTCGAAATAATAATCATTTTTTCTAGATTTCAGATATAAATGCATTACTTTACATAAATATAACGTTTTGCATTAAACGAAAGAGTTTGCGTTTCATTAATTTTTGATTTATTTCTTCTTGATTCGTTTATTTAATTCAATAAGTTCGTTATTTAAATATAGGCAATTAAAAATTATTTCCTAAATTTAAAGTACAATTAAATGAGGTTAGTGGAATTGGAAGGATTTGTAAGGAGGGAATTGTATTTGTTTTAAAAAAATCAGTTTCCAGAGTAGAACGCCATTCAAATTTAAATTTTTCTGTTTATCATCGTAGATTTAATTTAAATGTTACATTTTTTTCAAAAATCTGTACTCTGATACAGAAAAATTATTTGTTCATTATACGACTTTGCATTTTATGTATGAAATATTTTAAGTATAAGGTGCGTAAAGTATTTTAAGTATAAGGTGCGTAAGCAGCTTACTAAATCAGAAGTATATTAATATTTTGCTAACTGATCATTTGTACCTGCGAAAATTTATAGGAAATATTAGCTGAATTCAAATTTAACTTTCTTCTAGTTGCACTATTCATTAAACTATAAACGAAATCTACTGTTAAATATAAAACAAAATTAAGAAAAAGGATTTTTACATTAATAAATGTAGTATATGTTCTTCAGAAACTTTAATTTCATTAAAGATCGTTCTTATATATACAAAAAGTCATTAAAAATAGTGTTGAATGAAGTTCTGGTAAAATACTCTTCAACAATATACATCTACCCCTTTATTGAAATGTTTACTGATTAGCTATGCGTTTTTGTCCATATTTTAAACAATGTAATTATTTCTAATTTCAAAAGAATTCATGGCCGTTTTAAACCTTCCTGGGGCCCTGAGATAATGCAAATCTCGAAGCCCCTTTTCCCCTCCAAATTTTTTATTGGTTTTAATTTAATTTTTATTCAGCAATTTTAAGTAGTAAATTTTGAAAACTGAAGTCGCAAGTCCTTTTCTAAAAAGTCCATTTCAGTATTGAACAAATAAAAAAAGTGCACTGTCAAGACGTAAAATTAATTTTAAGCAAAATATCGAAAACAAAAGAAAACTTTCTATAACACTCTAAACAATATTGTAAAAGGAGGGAATATATTTCTTTAAACTATAAAGCTTCAAATTTTTTAGAATTATAAAATAGCATAACGAGTAAATGATAATTAGGAATATTACTAGAATAAAGTCTCAAAATTAATTTATAATTTTGATTATAACTTGAATAAATTTGACTGCACGGCCCACTTTCATTAAATGAAAGTATAAAACTATTTACCTTTCTACAACTATTAAAAATTATCAAGAGCTGAGGAGTTCCTTGACAATTGCCAACTTTACCTATTTAAAAATCTTGTCCCCTCCTCCCTCGAGATTAGAATTATTTAAATAATTTTTTTGGACTGTTGACATAACAGCTCCTGTATAGTAGATTCAAATCTCATGGGAATTTAATTATATTTAATAGAAATGGCTTCAAGGGCATGTTTCGATTTTCCCATTGATTCGGACGTTCTTAAGCGATTTTTTTTCGTGAAAACAATGCACAATTTGCAGATATTTTGCTATGGCAAATGTCTGGTTATCTCACAATGCGCCCATAGTTTTCAGAAGTCCAGTCGAGATCCATATAAGATTTTAAGAGCAAATGAATTTAGAACATTAGTTTCTTTATTTAAAAAAATAAAGTCAGACTTCTTTTACTGCATTGCAGAAGAAACTCTTGCTGTAACATTAAAGAAGTTTTTAAAGAGATGTTTTATTTCTTCATAACTATTTAAGTGAACATTCACTTCTATTTCTGTAATTTACTTTCATTCATAATACATGAAACTTTGATTAAATCTTCAGTATTCCATTATAGTATTTCCATTATAGAAATTTGCAATCTTGTAATTAAAATAAAATGAATAATTTCCTATTAGTATATTGCTAAATAAAAAGACTGCATTATAATACTTATGTAACAGTTATAATTTTTTTTTCTCAATATAGGCTAAAAGTTTGGTGAGTTTGTATTGGATTTGAAGGAATATTTCACAGAGCATTAATTCTTTAATGCTACTATGTACTAAAAAATAATTTAAATTATTTCTTAGATCATAGTATTCAATACACTGCAATATTATAAAAATCAAATAAATAGTAAATGCGGGGTAAGTTTAAAAATTGTGAAAAATGCTTTCTTACGTAGTATTATTCCATTTCCAGTTGTAATGTTCCATTAAAATATCCTGACTTTTATTTTTAATTCATAAAATAAAATAAGGACTGTTTTAGGAACTTAAATAACAAATTACCTAATAACATACGCACACACACACAAAGGATGGGGGGTGGAAAAAATTGGCTTTTAACACAGAAGCATGTATTTTAAATTTCACAGATATCTCCAAATTTTTCGTTTAAAATTATTCAAAAATTAAAGTGTGGAATATCCAGACTTTAATCTAAAAGTTTTAATTAACAAAATAAGATTTTCTTCCAAGAATAAAAGTGAATGTATATATATGCGTCTATCATTATATTTAAAATATAGACCATTGTACGTAGACATACTAAATTTAACACACGTATATTTGGAAGAAAAAAATATGCAATTCAGTGCATTTAAAAATATTAATACAAAAAATATTGTTATGTCTTACGTAAATTATCTTAAAAATTTTAAAAAATTCATTAACTTTATTGGTTTATCAGTCTTTGCTTAATTTTATTCTGTAAAAAGAATACAGATCTTAGATAGCATGTATGTTTTATAGTCAAGATCTTCCGTTTATATTTACGTACGAAAAGATAAAGTTTTCACATAAAAGAGAATACTAGATTTTTAAATATAAGATAAGATGTATTTTTATTATATCAGGCTTCTTAAATTATTTATTTCATGTGTATTTGAATTATTTATTTGAGTTCCAGAAATTCAAAAGCTTTGAACAGATTTAATTTCAAATAGTAGTAAATTTATCACTGTTAAATTCTGTTATTGATTTATGTGCTATTAATTAGCTGAAATGCGCATTTAAATGATCCACTTATTTTAAAACAATGGGAATCGTTTGTGATGGTAATAGTTAAGTTCAGGTGTATTTTTTTTTAGAATGGAATTTCTATTTCGGATTTTTTTAAAGTTTATTGATTTTCATTTCATGAGAACTATATTTAGCATACTTTGATTTTGAATGAATAATGCAGAGAATTTATGTGATTTGGAAGTAAAAACTATTTTTTACTGTAAATTTTTAGAAAGTTATCAAAGTTATCAAATATTTCTCTTATTTTTTGATAAATTAAAATTCTAATTAAAAATTCAAAAAATCACTTTCCTACCCTCCAAAATATATATTTGCCAAATTTGATAGGCAGACGGCCTGGTGTGTACAGAGCCAGCATATACACATAGAGACAAAAGTTTTTTCCCTGTGCTTAAGCATCAAAATTTAGTTAAAATACCAATACATTTTCTCGCCAAATACTCTTGCCAACAGATAACATATGTTTTAGCAAACCCAGACTAATTACTCCCTACCCCTTTTTTCAAAGAGCTACGCGTGATTTATTGGCTTTTTTATGAGCTGTACGCATCTGTCCCACTACCGATCAGACGGGTCTCTGAACCAGAGGCGGCGACAGTGGGGGGGGGGCGACCCCGTCGGCAAGAGTTGAGAATTTCGTCGGCAAAAGTCTTTATTACTTCGGAACGTAAGAGTAGCGAGTTTGTAATTAAGGAATATAATAATTTAAAACCCAACTTAGAATTGGTGTATTATAAACAATCGAAGTATCCGAGAAATGATTTAAGTTGGCAGAATGACAACGTTCGACAAATAGCCGACAAGGCGACTGGTGAATGCATTTTCCGACAATTCTCCGTGAGTCGATTAAGAAATCAATGCTAAGTTAGGTCGACTGATTGTCGAATATAAGATAGAACTGTCGTATATTCAACCCATAGTTTGTTCAACATCTGGCATAATAACCAAAGAGGTGAAAAGCATCGCATTTTGCCGACTATTCTTTGTCGGTCGACTAAAAAATCAGCGGCGAATGTTAAAATAGGTAATCGGATATTTAATTTCATTGTCGGATATTCAGCCTATAATTTGCATCACATTCAGCAGAAAAGCCGACAAAACGAAAAAGTGTATAAGATAACGCATTTGCAAGTTTTTTTTTTTTTTTTTTTGTCGGACACCGATGACGTTTGCACATTTGACTGTATATGCGATAAGATTACTTAAAAATAAAAATAAGGGAGCACAAATTCAATATCTTACTGCCTTTGAATAAAATGTAGCCATTTTTTAATCTAAATATGCACGTATGTATAAATTACATGTTAAATAGTTCATTTTTTTCACATACAATTTATATATCTTGTGACATTTATAAACGAAGGAACTTTAATATTTACAAGATATTAAAGTTATAAAGTTTTTTCTGCCCATCTTAAAAGAAAAATCGCATCCCATTATATATTCCACATTTTATATGGTTCCTGTGCGCGTGCTCGGAAGATATTTTAATGCCGATAGTTTGGTTACAATCCTTATTTAAAAATTCTTTTAGGTTGGTGATTACATGGCCAGATTATTGAACAGGTAGAGTAGGCTACTGCCTAAGGCCCCTTACAATTTCAGGGGTATGCAAGAATTTTTTTATTTGTCTTTTTTGTAGTGCATTTGAGACTTTCTTCTTGAACATATTCTAAATAAAATCAACATTCGTTTAGAATATTAAAACCTATTTTATGTGCCCAGATTTGAGTGCTTGCAGGTCAGTGAGATCTTGTTCGTGTTTAGTTAGCTCACACACAACATTTTCCTTCTATAAAGAACGTACCCTGTGATCATAAAAGAAGCGGGTGGGGAAATTGCAACAGTAATTCGAAGAACAGTTCCACTTGTCTCATTGAAGAGGATGTTCGTTTCCGAAACTTCTTTCAAGGACAATAGGGAGAGACATATACTTCCTTGAACTTACGTAGAGGGGTTGAGAATGTTTTGTAGATTTCTGTTTATTCTCGTTTTCTGTCTGTATTCATTTATTAAACTACTAGTTTACACATTCGACATTGCTCGCAATCAAAATACTTCGTTAGTAATAGTTTAAAAAATTCTTTCTTTATAAAATATTATAATATACATAATACTTTTAGCGTTTCATGTTTTTAATTAAAATCTTAATGTCAATTAAACCAGACTATTTTTTTAAAATGCCGATAAAATTCTTTATTTCACAATCGTCCGCATTTACTTAATTGTTTCTGAAATTTGAAAAAAAAAAAAAAAATTGGCAAAAATTAAAGAAAAATTACAGGGAAATGAAATTGAATCATTGAAAAGGAAAAAGTTTGAATTTTAAGATAGTATAAATACATTTCTTGTAGAATAATTTGCTCCGAAGTTACTGTAGACAAGCGATAATATTTCGGTGTATTCTAATTAATTGAATATTTAATTAACTTTCATGCTTATAAAAGTTAACAGGTATTCTCTCCTTTTCTCAAATAATACATATATAAGATTTGATTGATTTCGGGCCAGTTCTTTAGATCTATAACATATATACACCGTTACAGTGACCTGTATTTACATTAAGATTATATTTTTAATCCTCTCAAGATACTGGGTAATTGTTTTACCGAGTTTTTGAAGATAGCCAGTTTTCAAGTTTCGTTTGACGAGTAGAGAACACATAAATAAAATTTAAAAATTAAGAATGTACTTTTTTAAAATTGTCATTTTTGAATGACTTAAAGGGAATTAATTCATTAATTTTCTCTATATATTACAAGAACTTTTTAAAAAAAAATGTAACATAATTCTAACAAAAAGAATTAAGAAGTAAATAATTGAAGAATGAGTTTAATAGCAAATACGAACAGATATAAAAACAAATTATTGGAGCCTAACACTTGCACATTTTAACCTTTTGTTCTGCTTGGTTAAAAAAAAAAGAATTAGATTCTTTCATTCTTTTCATCTCAATTATTAAATTTCTTTTTCCTGTAAGAGATATGTAGCTTCATAAAGGAACTTGTCGAGCAATTTAGTTTGGTGAATTACATTTAAACAAAGAAATATTTTCATTCTTAAAGTATTAGCTCTTTTAAATATAGATACGCGTTTTATATCGATACATGTTATATAAACATTTCAATAATTACATTATTCAGATCATAAGTTCTTTCATGAAATTTAAGAAATGTCATATTCCTATAGCAAGAATACGAATTATTTGTTTCTGGGGGAAAAAATCGGTTGTTCCTTTTCATTTTTTCTTTTTAAAAAAAATGCAAATTTGATTCTTGTGAGCATCAGAATTTTAAATAGCCTTCTGCATGATTCATAAGAAATGTTTCTTTAAAAAAGAAGGCAAGATATCTTTTTGAAAAACTACATATATTTTTTAATCATTCCCTGACAAACTTTTATGCTTCTTTGGTATTTATTCCAAAGTTGGAAAAACATATATACTTCTGCAATTCAGATATGTTCATACTCTTTAATGTATATATTTAACGATAGAAAAATATAAACATCAAAAATATAGTTTACTGAGTTTTCTTCCTCCTCAGTAAAATGTGCGCCTTTCTAGAATAAATTCTTAAGATAATTCTTCTGCTTCCTCTTCTTGTGTACACTACTGTAAGGCAAATAGAACAATTTCTTTTTTGTATACTGGGTACATTTACAAGGCTCTTGTAGCTTGATGACATTCCACAGTTAAAAAGGGGGCTAAAATAGCCTGACCCTCATAAATTTATGGCCGAGGGAAATTCAGTTGTAAAATCACTCGATCCCCTCAGTTCCGATTGGCTAAATATCTCAAGCTGTTACCAAGGGTTCGACTCGAGACAACGTTCTTCAAAACAGTTACTTTCAATCGAAGAAGTTACAGTACTGCGCGGAAAATACTACAACTTGTATAGAAGAACTAAACCTGGGTTGTGGGAGGTAAGTAAAATCCTGCTTATTATTTTACTTTAATCTTGTATTAATTATTAATTCATAGAAACATGTTATCTTTTAAATATATCTAAAAAGTTCTGCAAATATAAATCCTTGTGGATGTTCATATAAAAAAAGAAAAGAATATTTGTTGTATTTGAATGTCTTAAAAATAATTGGGTTGAATTTATATATGTATATAATTTTAACATTATGTATTTGATTTATGTCAGTTCTTCCTTTTTCTAATATATTAAATTCCAGTGAATCTTTTAAAAATGATTATTTTAAAAAAGATAGCTTAGTTAACAAAACAGAATAGAACGTTAATATGCAAATAATAATTATAAACTGAAATGAAATGCTATGTTTTTCAGTTATATTATTTAAAATTTTGCATGAAATAGCTTTAATTTCTTACTTTAAATTCCTTGTATTGAAATATCTGCCTTTTACTTTATTTATAAATATATCTAACAAATTTTTCAGTATTAAACATATAATCAAAAATATGTTGACGCTTTTTTATTAGTTTCTCTTTGGTAATTTGGGTAGTTGATTTTAACTAAATACTTAATTTTTAATCTTTCCTGAATTGATAACTGTAAAGCTTTCCATCAAGAAATCAAGATCACCTGAACTCTCTAGCTATTATGGCCAGTAAACTTCCAAACAATTTTAACAGAATTTGCACCAAAAAATTAAAGAAAGTTACATAATGAAATTGCATGTAATAGTTCATAAATTGAAATGCAAAATATGAATTGTTTTATAATTTTTCAAAATAAGGCTTTTTTGTAATTAAAGAATGTGTTTTGTAATTAAAGAAATTATTTTTGACATCATTTACCTATTGAATTTAAAATAAAATATTTTCGACATTTCGGTTTGTTATATTTTTTAACTTAAAAAAAACCCTATTGAAGAATATGTAAGTCAATAATTAAGTAATTATATTAATTGAATAATTTTAACCTAATAGCAATGAATTTAATAATTTAAAATGATTTTTATTTATTATTTATTTAAATAATTTTTTTATTTACTTTTGGGTCCACAAAAGGACTTAATCCGGTATTGGCTGAATGTATTGATTTTTGCCGAAAATATCTAATATTTTTATATTAAATATTCTGGATTTCTTAAAGTTTTTTTTTTATTACAATGCTGTTTGAATTTAGTTTCCATGTTCATTTTATATAGCCAGCTGGCATTACAACAGCATATATTTCATTCATTTAACGAGAAATGTTAGCCATGCGCAATCGATACAAAGTTGAATGCGTTCTGTGTAAAAAACGCTTTGACAATGATTACACCAAAAGACACACGAGTGTGAAACATCCTGAACTAGAGCAACAAAATCGGATAGCTCCAGTCTTAGAAGTGGGAATGAAGAAAAGGAAAAATCCATGGGAAATTATATCCTCAAAAGTTTCTCGGCTTGAAGACGATAAAAGCTCCAATGCTCTTCAAGGTGCCGCCGTCAAAGGTAGATAAATTATTTATCGTTTTCTATGTTTCCTCTTGCTACATCTGTTCTTAGTCATTAATTCTTTTCGTATAATTATATTTTGAAAAAGAAAAGAAAATTCATAAATCATGTATTCTAAAAATCTTTTCGCGAAATATTTTATGTATTTTTAGATTGAATTATTTCATTTCATTAAATACTATTTTAGATATTCTATTATTATCCAACAATAGATATTTATAAATTATTAAAGCACTTTTTGATTCATTTAATTTTCTTGATAATGAGATAGTTTATAAAATGAAAAAGAAACCCAGATGATTAAAAAATTTTGTCAAATTAGTATTGAATTCAAAAAAGTTAAATATGTATTCCTTAAAGTCCGATCAATATTTCCATGATCATATTAAGCAATTAAAGGAAATTTATTTCCACATTTTGTGTATTGATCGATATATTATTAAAATCTCTAATGAAATATAACCATATTTTTTCTAGAATTAGATCTCAGCGTAATTAAATTTTAAGCATTCCATAAAGGATAGACTCAAATATTGATAATTTTCTGATGGGTAATAGAAGAAATTGAAACCACCCTTCCAAAAATTTTTACAAACATCCCAAAACAGCAAATTTTTAACAATGAGATAAAAATTAGTATCGATATCTGATTAAAAATCAAAAATAAGAGGATGAAGAATTTTATTGAGTAAAAGGGGGAAGAAATAAACTTCATTTAATATTAATCAATTTGATTTTTACTTTTCGAAATTTTAAATGAAACTCCATGGAGCGTCTAAAAATGAAATATAAAAAAGCTCTTAACTTTAATAGTTGAACTACTTTATTAAAGACTATGATGAATCATACATCAAATATCGAGATGTCATAATTTTGAACTAAATATGAACTTTATTTCCACAATTTATTTATGACACTTTTTAGGAATATTTAATATGAAACAGGCGAATAATTTTATATATATTTTCTTTATTTCATGAGAGTTCCTTTGGACGTTTTCTATCTTATTAGATTTTCTTAACTTAAAATATTATTCTTCATCTAGATATTGATGAAAATTTAAAAATGGCAATTGAAAATTATGAATCAGAAGAAATTATTTCGGATTCAACGACCAGTGAAACTCGAGAAAACAACCCAACAAAGAAAAATGAAAACGAAAATGATTCTGAATACCAAAGTAATTATTTATAACATTTTATTATTTTGTGAAAACTCTTTGTGAAATTTATACTTTTTGAATTATTTATAGAAAATTTTAGACATGACAAATTATTGTATGTTAGATACTTTTTGATATATTCATATATTTTCGAGGCAATAAAAAAACAAGTTCAGAAAACTTGTATGTTTCTAGATTTAGAGATAAGCACCGCTGTAAGCGGTCTCATCAGATTACATATAGCTATTTTACTATATTTAGACACCATTCACGCCTAAAGAATATATTAGACATTTATTCATGTCTAAGAATTTGCCGTTCTATTTTCTATTCAGATGAAACATTCCAAAAGAAGTGCAGAAAATCTCTATGTTTAAAAATTAGTTTGATTTGAAAAATGTTGTTGAAAACTTTCGAGATTCTTTTATTCAAAACTCAAATACAAATTCGAAAAAATTTCTAAAAAATATAAAAGAAAAAAATGTATGAAAAACTTTCTAAAATCGAACCATGATCGAATTAATGCTCTAGATTCTGATGGATTCAAATAATTAGTGATTGCAGTTTCTAACTATGAGAGTTTTTTTCACTTTTTTTTTTTTTTTTTTTTTTTTTTTTTTTTTTTTTTTTTACAGCGAAAGATATTATTTTAACGAACATGCAACGTGACTTACTTTAAAAAACTTTTTGATGAAAGGTTTTTTTTTTCTTTTTTTTT
Organism: Argiope bruennichi; assembly: GCF_947563725.1. Classification (NCBI taxonomy): domain Eukaryota; kingdom Metazoa; phylum Arthropoda; class Arachnida; order Araneae; family Araneidae; genus Argiope; species Argiope bruennichi. The sequence continues at coordinate 26,600,599 of NC_079163.1, forward strand.
AAGATTTTGATGGAAATTCAAATCTATCCAATGATCATGATGTAAAAGATGTCGATACTGATTCAATGGCTAGTGACGATGAAGAAAATAGCCAAGCAAATGATTCTAAATGTGAAGATACAGAGATTCTTGGAGCCAAACAGAACTCAATTTCTGTTCTAGAAAATAAATATTTACCACCTGGGCCGAGTGACATTTCAAGGACTAGAAATGGCATGCCTACAAGACCAGATTTAGAATCATATCCCATGCACAAGGATGGAAAATTCTTCCGGTCATTTTACAAAAAAATTTTATAAATATGAATGGCTCGAATATTCTGTATCCAAGGATGCAGTATTTTGCTATTATTGAAGGCGCTTTCTCCATGATAATGCTGATGACCCATTCAATGATGCGTTTCGAGTCAATGGCTTTAGACATTGGAAGAAATGTTACGAGAAGGACAATAAAGAAAACCGGTTGCTCAAGCATCAATTAAGTTCTTCCCATTGCACAGCCGTGGTTAACTGCAACTTATTTAAGGAATCCCAAAATAAAGGGAATATACTGATGCAATTAAGTAAGGAGAAAGCAACAATAGTAAATGAAAACAGGCATTATATGCGCACTTTATGCGAAATTCTCCTTTTAATTGCACAGCAAAAAATTGACATTAGAGAATCTAATGAATTTCGTCACTCAGACGTAACAATAAAAAAGGATGTCATTGATTATGGGCCACATGGTGGAAATTTTTTAAGTATGCTAGCTTTAGTTGCAAAACATGACGATATCATTGCACGAAAAATCAGGAATGGGCCATCCAATTGCAAGTATACTCACCATTCAATACAAAAAGCACTGTTGGGCATTATGGCAGAGGAGGTGCAAAAGGAAATTTCAAATGAAGTAAAAAAAGGAGAATATTTTTCAATTCTTGCAGACGAATGTAAAGATTTGGGGAAAAGAGAACAGTTATCCGTTGCTGTGCGTTATTTATATAACGATAGCATTTACGAAGAATTTCTTCCTGTGGAGGAATTAAGCTCCTTAAATGCCGATTCTTTAACTAATAAAATAATTAAAGTCTTTAAAATGAACAACATTAACTTACAAAAATGCGTTGGTCAAGCATATGACGGTACTTCAGTGGTTTCTGGGAAACATGCTGGAGTGAATGCACTGATAAAAAGAGATTTTGCTCCTTTAGCAAATTATATTCATTGCTTTAACCACAAATTAAATTTAGTGATAGTAGATGTAGTGCAATCAATCCAGTGTGTTTCAGACTGCATATCAATATTACAAAAATTATATTCTTTTATAAGTTGTAGCACCATTCATCCACAATGGATAGAAATTCAAAATATTAATAAAATGAAAATAATGGAACTAAAGTCCATTTCAGAAACAAGATGGGCATGTCAAGCCTCTATGCTGAATATAGTTTCCAAAAGAATTAAGTGCATTTATGCACTTCTTTACAAAATAAGTAATAGTTGCTCTAACAATTCGGATAGAAAAGTGGAGGCACGAGGGTTAATATATCAATTTAAACCATCCTTCATTAAATTGATCTTCGCATTGAGGACAATATTTCAACTATCAAAAACGACCTCTGATTTACTTCAAGATCCTAAGCAAGATTATTCTGAAGCCTTAATTCTTTTGGACACTTTAAAAAATGATTTAATTAAAATGAGAGAAAAATCATCATTAAAAAAAAATGTGGGACCAAGCAACACTAGTTTGCCAAGAAATGGAGCTTGAGGAAGAGGAAAAAAGACATAAAAAACTGCCCTCGTATTTAAAAAACTACCTAGTAGAATCCCCCGCAGAGAAAGAAGTCAACAATTATGATGTATATTGCAGGTAAGTTTAGCTTTGCTTTTATGTTATGCATTAAATTTTTTAAAAAATGACATTAAATTAAAAAATATACAGTGAAAAATTGATTGTAAACTCGACAGCTAGTATTTTCCTTTTGTAAATATGCTCACATGCTGATTTGTAAATAGATGCACAATTACATATTAATAATTTTTTACAGGACAATTATAACTGTTATAGATAAGATTTTGGCTGAAATAGACCGCAGATTCAGCAACGACAACAAGTCTATCATATTAGGCTTGAGGGCTCTCGTTCCTGGATCTCCTAATTTCCTAGAGGAGGAGGACATCCTTGCTTTCGCTCAGCTGTATGGAGCAAATATTGATGATTTGTCGATTGAATTGAAAAATATGGAAAAGGTTATGAAGCGAAAGAATTCCAACAAACCTGCTAGTTTGCTGGAATTCCAAATATACGTTTCGACCGTTGCCGAAGCCTTCTTTGAACTCAGTCGCTTATTAAAAATTGCCTGTACTATTCCTATTTCAACATGCACGTGCGAAATTAGTTTCAGTACTATGCGTATAGTCAAAAACTACATGAGAACTGCAATGGCAGAAAAAACTCTAAAAGGCCTAATGATATTAGGAGTTCATAAAAAAAGATCCCAAAACCTTGATTTGAATAAGATAATCAAAATTTTTGATGAATTATATCCTAACAGTAGGATACAATTGCATTAAAGTATGAAAATGATAAATATTTTAATGATTAATATAGTATATGTATATACGTGTAATAATAAATCAATTATTTTCTATTGTTCCAGCAATTATTTTATTTTGTCATGAGATTTTAATAATAATGTGCAAATTTATATACATTATCAAAACGGTATATCTTATTTGTTGTGCTATATATGCACAAGATTCTACATTTCCGTTATTGCTTTCTTTCCGTTAAAAAATATTACTGTCTCTATATCAAAATTATTTGTAAGCATATATACAATTATTTGATAAACAGTTCAAATAATTACTTATTATAATTAGTTTTTATTAATCATATAAGCTAATTACTTTTAAAATGTAAAATTGATTATTATGTGATATCTGGAAGCTAAATTTGAGAAAAGTTGCTTGCTCCCCCCCCCCGTTGGACATAACTTGCCCCCCCCCCTCGTCGGCAAATTGCTGCCGCCACCTCTGCTCTGAACGTAAGACGCGACGTAAGTCTGGACGAGTGCTGTGAGATGATGAATGTAGCTGACGAAACGACGAATATTGCCATGCAATGACTGCGATATTAACATGTGAATTAAACCTGCGACGTATTCGACAAAATCTGTTTAATGTTCATTTCATTTATATTAATGTAATTATCCGTCCTAAATGTAATTAAATGTGCGTGATTCTAAAATAGTAGTGATTCCTGAGTCCTGCAAATATGGGGGTTCTGCCGTGATCTGTACGAAGACCGGTACATAGACGGAAGAAGAGCCAAACAGGAGTGAAATTTGACGTAGAGCAATTTGACGTGCTACAATAAACCTTTTGGATACCAACTCCTTGTGGACTGACGCACTGTGGATCAACGTTGAAGAAATTGAGAGTACAATTTTTATTTATTCTCAAGTATGGCATTTCTTACACGAGCACGAAAGAGCGACTTACTAACTTTAGTAGACGAATTAGAACTAACGGCATCACAGGATGCCAAAGTGCGACAGTTAGTTACAATGATAACAGAGTCGAAAGACTATGACGAAGAGTTCGTAAAAAACTTACTTTTAACTATCACTCAGGAGCCTGAAAAGTTAGATGCTGAAAAAGCCGAAGCCGAAAAGAATGAGCGTGAATATACTTTGAAAAAGTTAGATCTTGAATTAAAAAGTAGAGAAAATACTTTAACTGTATCAGATATGCCTAAGACTGATATATTAAAATTGCTAAAGAATTATGATAATAGCGGAGACATAAGTGTTTACCTTTCGTTATTTGAGAAAAAAATAAGTAGGGCTAACATTGGAAAAGAAAATTGGATTTCTTATTTACTCGGGTTATTACCATTGGATATAGTCAATTTAATTGCTCGCGAATCTGATCCATCAGCTAATGACTAATGACAGCTAATGACTAAAATACTAAATGACGTACGCGATCATTTTCTCGACGATTTGCCCAAAATAAAGAAAGTAGAAGATTTGGTTAATAAACTGGACGAATGTGAAGCTGCACGAAGTCACCTTAAAACGGAAACAAGCAGAAATTGGCGTGTTTCCGAAAACAGAAGTAAATTTGATATCACGAAAGAAATTCACTATTGCCGTTCGTTCGTGCTCAAAAGAATTATGTTGATGATAATTACTATAACACGAGTAATAATAAATGTTTTCGTTGCAATGAGGCTGGCCATAAATCAATTAATTGCAAGTTTAAAAACAAAGGACTGAAATGTTTCCAATGTGGTAGCTTTGGCCACAAAGCCAGTATCTGGCCGCAAAGAGATTTTAAAGTGTCTCTCTCTAATAAAGTGTATATTCGTAACTCTCCAAAAACTGTAAATAAGCTTAGTAAAAATGTTGAAATAAATGGTGTAAATTGTGATGCATTAATTAATATTGGAAGTGATATTACCATTAATTATGATTTTTATTTGAAAATTGGTAAACCTAATTTAACGACTGATAATGTGAAATTAACTGGTATAAGTGGAGATAGCATTACTCCTCCAGTTTTTTTTTATTGTGATATATTAATTGATGAATATGTAATATCAACTAATGTGTATGTGTTAGAAATAATGCGGAACGTAATAATCATCGGCATGGACGTATTAAATAATCTAAGCTTTTCATTCCGAGAAAACCAAATTATTATTCATGGAAAAAAAGCCCAAATAAATTACACTCGGCTGGTGGGAACGAGGTCAATGTCGTATCACTACGGTCCTCGGAGCGGAAAAGAGACAGACAGGCACCTAGATGTTTATGAAGTATCAACTTCTCCACAACTGCATGCTTCTTCGAAAGCAATATGGGGAAAATAAAATTGTGATGGTCCTTTCTTTCAGTTAATCTGGTCTTAACACGTAAAATGTCTTCCTCATCTTTGAACACACTAAGTGACTTCAGCTTCTTTATATCTTCTGAAGAAAATAAATCATGTTGAATAATCTTTACGATAGATTTCTCTGCTATTTTTAGCTCATTGAGCTTTAACTCACCGTCTTCTCTTTCTTCTTTTGTCTTCTGGCAATTTCCTATAAATCTGTGTATCCAACCCATCATGCTTATTATTTTCGTGTATTTTGAAAAGTAGTTCAAGACTCGTAAAGAAAAATCATCACATGGTTTAATGACGTAATCACTTCTCTACGTTTTTCTTTGTTAGCCTCCACTTTGTCATCGATTGGCGCAGAATGAGGTCATTCTTCTTCCGACAATGCCAGCCAATGAGGCCCCTCCCACCATCTGGATTCAATAAGTTTATTCACTGAGCATCCTCTTGATGGCATGTCGGCTGGATTTTCTGTACCAGGTATATGGTGCCAATTTCTAAAGTCGGTCAGGTTCCTAATTTCTGAAACTCTGTTATTCACAAAAGTTCCCCAAGCTTCTACATTCTTTATCCAGAGGAGTGTTGTCGAAGAGTCGGTCCAGTAATACTCTTTTGAAATTACGACCTTGAGGTTCTTCTTAATGAATGAAGCCAATCTCGCTCCAATAAGACAAGCAAGCAATTCAAATCTTGGTATAGTTGTTTTCTTTCTTCCATTGTTTAGTCAATATTTCGCTAGCCGATCAATTATTAAAAACTTCTGATTTTTTTAAAGATATTATTTTGAATTATTTTCTCCAAATTTTTTTAGTTATATAATTTTATTCCTTATATTAAAATTTTAATTAGCATTTTCAATGGAATTATTATTTTTGCATGATTAATTAATATCGCTTTTAAATTCGTTTGGTGCCGCTTTTTCCTTTCCTTTCTCATATCCTCCCCCCCCCTTTTTATCCAAAGGATACATTTTGGCAAATGACTATGGCATTGTTTTTGAAAAATTACATATGTTCTTTTTTTCATATTATTTAAATATTATTGAATGTTGAATCTTTTGAATATAGTTCCCCCAGTTAGTTCTTTTTAAAAATAATTATTACTCATAGATAAGTTAATATTTTAAAGCTTACTAATAAAATTATTATATATTTTTTCTTATGTAATTACTTTTATAAATATTGAGACTTTGATGTTTTCAGTTTGCTCAGAGGAAAGAACATGGAACTCAAATTAGTATACTATATTGAATAAATTATGCTAGAATTTCAAATTATGAAATGCGAAAGGTATGGATACCTTTTTTAAATCTATGCAACTTATGAATAAATAATTTCATTTTAATTTGTAGAAATCATTAAAGGAAAACAAACTAAATCACGCTTTCATAATTTTTATTTACACATTACAAATATATATATATAGAGAGAGAGTGAGAGATAAAATATATGGGATAATTATTTGAAAAAATATGATCAAATGTATGTTTCAATGTACTCACTAATTCAAAAAGCTAAAAAAACTATTTACTATTTATCAACATTTATTTTTCTAGACACTTAAAAATAATATAAACAGAGTATGACAAGAATGTCAATGTAAATGATGAAATCAATTTTATTCAACAGAAACATCCTAGCTACTAAAGAACAGTTTTTTTTATCACTAAAAAAAACATAATGTTGAGCAATATACTTTTAAAGCAGAAAATTTATGAAATTTTTTTAAATGCTGAAATTACATTGAATGAATATCATAAAATAAAACAAAAACATACAATACAGTTAATTTAATAAACAAGAATAAGTTCATGATATATATATATATATATATATATATATATATATATATATATATATATATATATATACAGGGTGTCCCATAAATATTGGGACAAACTTTAAGGGGAGGTAGGGGACATCACAAGGATTCAGATTTGCATAGCAACCCGTGGTCCTAAACGCCTTCATTCGGCGCTTGGCGACGTTTTTCACAGTAGCATATAAGGAATCAGACCTGCAATCCCTCAGTCATTTGAGCTGCGATCGCCCTCAGAGGAGTATGGAACGTTTTACGAACACGTAGCTTTTAGATATCCACCTGATTTATGGATTGGCAGAAGGAGCTGCAAGAGCAGCTGAAAAGTTGTATCGGGAAAGGTACCCACAGAGAGATGCAGAGATGTTTAGTAATTTGTATCACATTTTGTGTGAATATGGGTCGTTATGAGGTAATAGAAATAGTAAGGGCAGGCGACAAGGGACTTTAACTCCCAGGATGGAAGAAAATGTGTTCAATAAAGTTAGAAGGAATCCGAGTGCCAGCGTACTAGCCGTCGCTACTGCCGTTCCTCCAAGACATTTCGATGAACTCTGAATAGTGTTCATCGAGTTTTGCAACGTGAAGGCTTACACCCATACCATCTGCAAAGCGTACAGTTACTACTCCCCGCAGATTACCCACCTCGTGAACGTTTTGCACGGTGGTATCTCGATCAATGTTGTAAGATGCGAATTTCCCATCCTACGTTTAAATGATATATGAAGCGTACTTAAGCGAGATGGGATGTTCAACTACCACAATGTGCATTTATGGGCTGGCGAGAATACACATCTGAGGGCGATCGCAGCTCAAATGACTGAGGAATTGCAGGTCTGCTTCCTTATATGTTACTGTGAACAACGCCACCTAGCGCCGAATGAAGGTGTTTCGGACCACGGGTTGCTATGCAAATCTGAACCCTTGTGATGTCCCTACCTCCCTTAAAGTTTGTCCCAATATTTATGAGACACCCTGTATACAGAGAGAGAGAGAGAATATAAATAGGATATAAAGAGAAGTTGAAAGAAACACTTGTATGTTTTCACAGAGTTTTATAATTCAAAATTGATATGTTGAAGAAATAGAAAAAGAAAAAAGAAAAAAAAAGTGAAACATGCATGTAGCAATGAAGTTGGGAATAAAAATTATATAATAAATGCTGATATGGAAATTGATTTTCCATGAATAGACTTTTATTTATTAAAACAGAAATCACTTAGGTGCACAGTGTTATAACAGGATATTATGATAACAGTCAATTTCAGTTTAAATACAATAAACAATTGACATTTCATTTTTAATAATAGAAAAGTTGCTTGATATAAATTCACTTTGAATCCATCACAAATCTGCAAATATAATTAGAAAACTAGTAATACTCATTTCCACCTAAGTTTAGCATTATAGCAGTTGTTATTTTTGTAACAGGAGTTTGTTTACTTACATTAATTAAATTAAAATAAGATTTTGTAAAAAAATGCAATGTAATATTCATGTAAACATTTTAAAACCTTCTAAGCATATTCAAAATTATCAGAAATTTCATCAAATGTGAATAAAGTAAAATTAGAAATGCACTCACGATTTTGTTTGATTGTTTTTGACGGCAAATCGCTTACCGATTTCTTTTTTTTTCGAAGAGTTTTTCTAACAAATGACTGGAACAGCTATATTTATTAAATGGAAACACACTGAATGAATTCTTCAAAATGATCGGAGCATATCACCGACTTCGAAGGCTTGAAAAAATCTATACCAAAGCTATCAACCCAAGTCAGGATTGTTGAAAGGAAAATAAGGAAACATTTTATCATGACAGTCACTCTTGTGTTTCACATTAAAGAATGCATCCATCAGCACACCAGTATTTCCTCTGTTAACACGTAATAAGAGGAAAGAAAATGCCTCAATAATTATAATTTCAAATGTAAACAAAAAATCCGCTTCATACTTGGCGGAGAACGTTAATGGCAGACTGATCGACGAAAGCGGTGCGGATTAAACTTAAATGCCATGCGCAAGAAGTACATAACATGTGACTTTTACGTCACATGAATTGACCCCATTCCTATTTTTTCTCGCCTAAAATCAAGCAGCAACCTTGGTATTAATTCAATTAAATTTTCGCCTTTTGCGAGACAGTCGTTAAGGGAAAGAACGTCCTTCTGCTTACACGAATCCACAAAAGCTGGTCTTATGGATGTTGAAGAGTTCTCTTTGAATATCGGCCTGGGTGGAAGGTAATAGTTGTGCACACTTTTCTCCTCTTATGGTACTTCTTCGATTATTCCGCATTTAACCCATTCTTCGAACACTGCATTGTAAGCTTCTGTTTTATCTTTAAACACGAGTTTCTTTGTCGTGGAAATTAGTCTTTTTTTTTCGCTACTTCTCTATTACAGGGTAATTTGTCTTTCTCATCAATCCAAGGTAAAGAGACTTCATATGTTTCCTCTGTCCTTTTTAGGGTCTTATGAAAATGATCCCATACTGCTTCTTGTAATTCGGCATCACTTCTGTTTTCTTTGGAATCTGTAATTCCCAATGCCTCTAATTTCCACATGTTTTCTATGTCGCTACTGTGAACCAACATGGACGTTATCAGGGAGGACATAGACACGTTACTTTCTGAAGTATAATAATTTATTCTACCCATAATTGTCCATTCGAACAAAGATTCCACAGCAACCAATCCGTTTTCTAATTTGTAACTTTTCCCGTCAACAATGCACCTGCGACGTCTGCTCCAATAAGGACTTTTATTTTCAAATCTTTTCTTCCAACATCAGAGACAGTGACACCTTTTTGTTTCATTTCTTCTATAAATGGTCGAGACTGCAAACTGGTCACTGGTCCACAAATCTTCAAATGTTCCAAAAGCTTCAATCTTCTACAATAATTGCCATATAGGCTACTAAGAGACACTTTATAACATTTGTGGGTTTTTCTCTTTTGTTGTGGTTCCTCCAAAAAGATCATGAATCAAATTTCTGTTCCATTTGAATGGCACCCAATTTCTTCAGCCGTTCCTTTTAATATATATGAACACTTTGACTCAGTGTCAATGAGTGCCCTTACCGTTTTCTGCCTTTTATTAAATTCGATATTCACTAATAAAGTTTAAAGATACACTTCATGTTGATAACTAAAACTGGTACTTGCTAAAGATACTTTTTGTGCATCCTCCTCCTTAATTTTATCATCATCTTCCTTCTTACATGTTTTTAAGTCTGGACACATTACAGCCCAATGTCTTCTTAAGCATATCAAGCATCGAACAGTTGACATACATTGCTTCGCCCTATGTGCAATTTTTAGGTAGATGAAAAATCCATTTCTCTTCTTAATTTCATCATTTTTTGACTTAACGTCATTTTTTGAGCCACAAAACAATTTTGGCTTTCATCTTGTTTCTCACAAAAAATGCAAGAGTTCTTTTCCCCATGGTTAAAGGTTTTCTTATGGCCTGAGAATAATTCATTCGCAGTAGGCACGGGATCTTCATTTTGGAATATTTTATCCCTTCTAACTTCATTTCGTGCACCAAAAGGAAATTTAAACTCAGCTTTTGACAGAGAAATTCTCTGCTCTCCCTCAACTTTATTTCTCAAAAATAACAATAATTGTTTTAATCTTTCGGAATAAGTATTTTCTTCTGTAATTGATGCCTGATTTCTCAGTCAAACTCTTAATAACTCCTCAGGAATACACGATTCAACGAGTGGAAATAACATAGCAGAGTATTTGTTGCTTGTCATTCCAATTAATTCCAACGAACGCAAATAGGATTCTAATTTGTCGTAAAGCTCGGACACACTGCACTTCTTCCTTTGCTCAGTTACATTTTTAATAATCAGACTTAAAAATTCTCGGATATAAAATTCCATTAAAAACTCTTCCCGTCCGAATCTATTTTTCAAGCTTTCTATTACTTTGTGATAATTTTCTGCGGGTGCCGGGAAGTTATTTACAATGCCACGTGGTCTAGTACCAGGTATGGTAGCTTAGATCAAGTAGTGAAATTTATCTTCGTTCTGAATTACTTTATCGTCATGAATTCGTTGGAATTGCCCCCAAAAGGCAACAAATCCTTAATGTCCCCACCGAATTGTTTTAATACTATTTCAGGCAGCTTGAGTTTTCTTTTGTGTAAGTTTGGAAACACACTGGCGACGGAATGTGCAATTTGGCTGGAAAAGAACATTTCAACTTTAACTTTAATTAAATCTAATTTTTCTTTGTATTCTTCAACGCTTTCCGTCTCACTATTAAACTGCTCTTCAGAAGAATATTCTGAATCTGAAATTTGAATATCATAAGAACGAAGTTCTTCCGACAAACATTCTAAAGTTGTCTATTTTGATCTTACAAATTCTTCGTCCGGGTTTTCTTTATCTATTTCAAGTTTAATTCCATTACATATTCTCGTACAAGATGCTCTAATAGGTTTTCGACTCTGAACTAGTGCTTCCATTTCCATAAACTTAGACAAAACGCGAAAGCAAAATGTAATAAATTATCCGACCTTGAACACTCAAAGTATCCGTTACTAAAAGATAAATAAATTGTCTGACCTGTATTTTTCTTGTTTATTTTCATAAAATCACGTACCGAGGTCACCAAATTTTGCGATTTTCAGAAACAAACTGTTTCCCTTTCGCCTAATAAAGCTTTTAAAAAGTAAAAATGATCAGACATCTAAATTGCGAGCAACTTCGTTCCTTTATTTTGCCAATGCCTTTATTTTGACAATGATTTTTACATGTTGCCAAATTTCAAAAAGTGAAAGTACTACAAGAAAGTAAGACAATGTTTCAGGCCTGCTTTTACCAGTTCAATCTCTTTTAACACATTTAATGGCAATGCAACAATAAATTTAACCCATAGAAAAATAGTGAAAAAAGTTCAAGTTCCCTAAGTCCTTCTACCTTAAACTTACAGAATAGTGTAGTAGAATAAGACTATTAGTGAAAAATAATTGAAATTTTTAATAAGCTAAAAATTTTATTTTTATGCAGAAGCAAACATAGTATTCGCACACTATAAGTGAATACCATGAAGAAATGTGGTATAATAAAAATTAATAAAAATGCAGAGACAATAAGTAAGATTTTAATTCATTAATGGTTAGAAAATATTCAAACAATACTATTTGTTTGGATAGTATGAAATCAAATCAATTATACTTGTTCTTAAAAATGCACACACACAAAACACGGGTACATATATTTTAATAGCGGAACAAGAAATAAATTCACCCCATATAAAAAATATACAAATATATGCTTTTTTTTTGTCTCAAGAATTAAATCTTTCTCCCTAATTTCCAGAAATAATTTTATAATTTAATATTATAAAAATGTTTTCATAATTTAAAATTTTTTTAAAAAAACTCAAAGGATCGGACACATTTAATTCGTAACAACTAGACTCTTATCAAGGCAAAAATTTTAAACATTGGCTTTTTACGTAAGTTTTATGCAGTGTTGTATGATACAACTGAAACACGATTACAAATTTCCACACAGATTTGTTACGTTTTGGAACTAAAAGGCAATTTCAATTTTTCTCAGAAATCGAAAAAAAGAAAAACCTTTTCATCTCAGAAAGCGAAAATTTGACGCGATAAGCAACCGGTGTCCTAACACTGCTTTCGGGTGGCTAGGAATTAATTAAAATTCCTACTGGGCAGAAGGGGAAAGCAATATCTTTGCCCAATTTGTAACACTTAAAAGTAGTAAACAATGTAGGAAATAGAGAAATCCAGTTGTAAAAGAGTCACATTTCAGAGCAATGCATAAATATATTACGTTATCCAACCTTAAAAATTCGATTTAAAACATACGTTTTAGATTTAAAAAATGATAGTCTTTCAAAATATTTTTTAAGAATACAAAAAGCCTATAAAAGGAATATAAAATGAGTTAAGCTTAAAATAATCCATTCATCTCATAATTCTCTCGAATTGTATAGAAGAAATGAATGGCTTCTTTTACAACGATCTATGAAATCACACCCATAAAAGTTTGTACTTTGAATGAGAAATATTTACAGAATATCATTTAATAACTTATTTTCAAAATATATTTAAAAAAAAGAATATGAAACATCTTTGTCGTGGAAAATACGTGGAAAATAATGTATTTTTTTAAGAAAGGAAATTTTCATTTCATTTTATTAATATAAAATTGATCATTCTCTCGTTAATGTACCATGAAACCTCATGATAGACACATATAATACATAGATAGAATACATATAATCAAAGTCAATCATGTCACGAGCAATTAAAAATGATCTGTATGGAATAGTGCATCATCAAATACGAATATCGGTCACTCCTGTAAAGTGGAGCGGTGACTTCGCACTTTCCAGTGAAGCCTCGCACTTTCCTGTGAAATCACCGCTCCGATAAATTTCAGTGATATGCAATTCAATGATACGATACGATTAATTCCAATAACCAGTCCGTTCACTTTTCAATCCAATCACAGATTTTTTTCGAGAGATTCCATTGGACAAATCGTATCGATTGTTACTTTCTATCGTGATCCAAAACCTGTAATCGAAATATCATCAGTAAGATCGTATGAAAGATTTGAATCACACCCCTCTTTGAAAAGTATTGATCACTTGTATTTGTGACTTTTTGATATTGGTTACGTAATAACCGCTCTTAAATATTCATCATCCCTAAACTGCTCTACTTGACTTTCCGATATTCGCATTTGAAATGCGTTATACCATGACGATCATTTCTGATTGCCTGTGACATGACTCTCTAATGGCATATATTCTATTCACTCTGTAGGTGCCATCTTTTGGCAGAATATAGAACTAAAAATAAAATTTTAAAGAAATAACTTTTTTAAAAATTCATCTTTTCAGAAAATGGTTTATTCCAATAAATAAATTAAATCAATAGTTTCGAGAAAAATTTAAAATTCAAAAGTAAGCTGAAACAGATAAATTATTTCAATCATGCGTTACTTAAAACAGTAAATTAAGTATTAATTACAATTAATAAATTTTATATTTAATAATAATTAACAAATTTTGATTAATAATATGATTGAAATAACTGATATTAGGAACGAATATTTAAAAATAACAACAGAAAAATTATTTGTTATTCAAAAACTCGCGGAATTTGCATCTCTAGTTGTAAATAGACATAGCGGGTCACATTTGCAAATCAGCCAATCACAAGTACGATGACATTACTCATATATGTATTGAGATAATTTCCGAAGATTGGTTTGTTCAATAAGAATTCAATTTTTCATCATTTACCTAATAATATTTTACATCCCCAGGGTTTCTTTTCTTTTAAATTTCAAGCAAAACACTTAGATTAATCTTTTACTTTTAAAATTGCCACGCATATATTAAACACATGCCGTTTGGTACATTAACTGTAACCGTGACCATCCGAAATTAAAAAGGCGGGAGCATCAGCTGTTCACTATTGTCAAAATAACGTTCAGCAAATTTTTAGTTTGTTAAACATGTTATATTAAATACTTAACTTAAATATTAAAAACTTTTTGAGAAATAAGCTAGCTTACATTGAAATTTAATCGGTATGAGCTTTTTTTTTATTAACTAAAGAATTGTTCCATTACTATGACTTGAATTTTGTGTGTCGAAACTTTTTTATTTGAAAGCATGTCCTATTTTTATTTAGTGTTATTTCCTCATTTTAAGAATTAATTTATCATGCATTTCGTAGAATTAGTTACTTATTTTAATTTTTTTCATCTCTTATTTAGACACATTAATTAATTTTATACTAATTATGATGGCTGCATATTGCATGGGATTTTTTTTTTTCCAAGAAATTGTATATATATGATTTACATCTTATGTTTTATGAATAAACATATATATATATATGAATGAATATGAATATGTATATATATTCATTTTATGAATATATATATTTTATTTACAAGCAGAGATTTAAAAAGTAGCAATTTTGTCATATTTTACTTACTTCATATTTTCAATTTCTATTCATATCCAGTGAAGGAATATCTACTACAGTTGAATTTATTTATATTTTTAGATACTTATTATTCTAATGTAATTAATTATTATAATTTCTAGAATATATACTTTTTGTTGTTTTTTTCCATTTTTTTTTCAGAAAATACACTTAAGAAATTCTATCAACTGTTCTATTTTTTAAAGTTAATCAGATCATAAGCAATTTTTATAGTAGTGTTTTGCACCCTCTTTTTTTCATACTATAATTATTTCTCTGTATAGATGTGGAGAGCATATAATCATAATAAGGGGGAAACAAGGTAGCCCTTGTATTATGACCATCTCAAGGATGGCCATGGTACAAAGCAGAATTTCCTTTGTATGTTATTTACTTCACATTCCCATTTCTAAATATTTAGGCATGCTACAATGCTTGCCTTCTTTTTATAATACTGGTCAGAAAACTTGCTAACCTGTTTAATCATTTGATTTTAAGGCACCTTACTTTGATAGTTATATTAAAACAAAGTTATTAATTACTGTTATTGATGTATTTTAAGAAAAATTGCATTTGGAACTTGCTCTTGTTTCAGGGTACAAATATGTGAAATTTCAAAAAAAAAAAAAAAATCTTGCTTTGTAAAATTTTTTTTTTTTTGTTAAGGTTAATCATAAAACGATTTGTATCGCAACAATAAAGTTTTGTATTTTATTTCACCTGAATGCTTAATTTTGTGTGTCTTACAGTTAAAGAACATGAGAGGTAATAAATCCCCTTTCCCTTAATATATAAATTTTGTTTTGCTAAATTCTAGATCATAAATAAAGAGAAATTTTTTTCTATGTAAGTATGAACTCTTTTTTAAAAATGCTATTATTTCAAATAATGTTAAATTGTTACTTCTGTTCTTTGCTTTTTACACTCTTTAAAATCATATTGCATTTTAACTAGTACATGAGTATCCTCGTATGTTGAATATACATACCGGGATATAAATTTTTTTTTCAGATTTGAATGGCAACCCGGTTTATAACAGGATGTGTATCATTATTAAGAGTTCTTAAAAGTGCTTATTTTTTATTCAAGTACTTATATTTTCTTTCTGTTGGGTGAGGGAATCCCTTATGCTAGATTTACCTGATTACAGACTGTTTTTCTTTGCTATGCCGGATCTTTCTGCGAATCTGGACGTTAGTGGGAAAGGTTTTATCTCAAGTTAAAGAAATACTGATTGAATAAGGAACATATATCCCTTTCATTTTTTAGGCTCCCCATCATTTGCTTGTTTAGACAGGGAGAAAAATCCTTTCCTCTCAGAGATTAATTTATATATTCACGTAAAAGCTCTAGTTTTGATTTTTAACAGTGAATCGGTTTTTCTCTACACATCATTACTTGTTTGTAGAATATTTGTTACTGGTATGTAAGTATAAGAGAAAAAGAAATTTAATCGCCAGAAAATAGAAACTTTCTTTTTCGTCCAATATTCCTGGTTCAAATCTCCGTATAAAACATTTTTGTAAATGTCTGTGAATGCTAAAACACAAAAAAACTTTGAGTTGAATTTTCTTTCTTTGAAACGCCAAATTTGCAGATTTCTATCAAGTTTTGAAAGAAATCCATTTCCATTGTTTATTTATTTATATTTGTTTATCCAAGTACAGGTGAATACAACTTCTAAGCACTAACAACACTGGTAATATTTAGCGCACAATTTTAGCATCTAGTTGAACATTTATCAGTCATTCTGCTCACATGCATGTAAATATCATAACTGAGAAACACAATACTTTAGATAAATGAAATTTGGTAAGTAATCCTGTTTTTAAAAATTGTAGTGCTATCGTAAATTTTGAGTTCCATTGGCCGATGAAAATGTTGTGAAGCATATTTGTTGCTCTCCCCCACCCCTTTTGGTTTTTTTTTTAATCCTATACTAGACCTCAGAAAATAAAATATGTTTGTACGACTTTCATAGCCCTGCCTAAAGTTCCTACTTTTTATGATGAAAGGAGAGGTAATGATATCTTTCTTAGAAAGTATGCAAGGAAGTATTAGACATTTTGAGCTGGTTTATATGTGCTGCAGAGTGTACTAAACCTTTTTTTTTAAATGTGTGAGTGATTTCCCACCCAGAATGAAATTGGCTTTTTATGCATGTGATATTTATAAATTAATAAAACTGTTATTGTATACTTTAAAAGAAAGTTTAAGAAGAAAATTTATTTTTATTGTCCTAACCAAATATTATGGAGCATATTTGCTGCACCCTCTTTTTTTTTAATACTATACTAGACTTCTGAAAATAAAATATGTTTGTACTCTTGACTTTCATAGCCTTGCCGAAGGTTTTTACTTTTTATGCTGGAAGGAGAGGTGATAATATCTTTTTTAGAGTGTATGTAATGAAGAATTGGACGTTTTCAACTGGTTTACATGTGTTGCAGAGCATATTAAATCAATTTTTCAAATGTGTCTGAGTGATTACAAACCTAGAATGATCCTGGCTTTATCTGGCCTAAGAAGCAGAAGGTCCTTATATTTATAAATTAATGTATTCTTTAAAGGAAAGTTTTATGTGTTAAAAATTTTTTCAATAAATTGCTAATGTCAGTGTAATTTTTGAATTAGTGCAGAATAGAAAAGATAATACAGGAATAAGAGGGAACAAATTATTGTAAGTCTTACATTTCACAAAAGAAATATCCAGTAATTATATGCTTTTCTAGCATGATTGTCATTAGCTTATTTAAAAATGAATTCATCTCCAGTAAATTTTGCATTGCTAAGAAATTAGGTTTTACAGAGAACAAGTAAGGGTGAAAAAAAGAAAGCCAGTTTCTGTATTGCACTTTCATCAGAAAGGAATTTTAGAAAAATCCAGACTTCATAAAATTCATTGATTTCTTGGTCAAATTTTCTTTACACAGTTTTGATTTTAATGTCTGGAAAATGAGAATGAACTAGCTATTTTTATCCTTTAATTGAATGATCTTCAATAATAATAATAAAACTATAGTGTTATAAAAATTAGTTTCATTCTTTCTCATGAAAAATCATCTTTTGAATGAGAATGCAGCATTAATAAAAGTATTGATTTGGAAAATTTGAATGAAAAATATTTCGCAACAATTAGTCTTATGGCTACATAAAGCAGTCTGGCAGAATCCAATCAGTAGTCATTAATAAAAAAGTGGAGAATTTTAGAAATTCAGCCCATTTAAAATATTGCCTATTTTTGTGGATGGTAAAAGAAGTAGTCAGTGGCATAAAGTTAGAATCTGATTTCTTGATCTCTTTATGATGAAAGAAATTTCTCTTATAAAAGGAAAATGCTGAAATTGAATATAAAACCATTTCACTTGTTTGGCAAGCTAGAAAATTTTTACTACTAATAAATTTAAACGAGTTGGATTTTTTTTTTTTTTTTTTTAGAAAATTGACTTTCATAAAATGTACTTGAATTTTATATTCTAGTTTTGTTTACTGATGTTAACCTTTTTTGAGGAATTGCTTTTAAGAAGTATCAAATAAGATAATTTTATTTTTATTTTAAGCTTTTTCACTGAATTTCTTCATTAACCAAACTAAATTGCTTCATTTATTAATTTGCTTCCTGTGTTAATGGATGGGAAAATTCATAAATGTATGAAAATGTACCTAATAACGTTTAGCTTTTAATAAATACATACCGAACTGAATTACCCATTTTGCTCATTATATTTTTCAGTTGTTTTGAACTTGTAATTTCTTTTCAATATTAATAGGACTATTGGTGTAATCAGTATATTTAGGTATGAACAATTAAAGAACATTGCTGAACTTACTATAATTTTTTTAATGATTTTCTACTCTTAAATTTGAAGAAAATGGAACGGACCTTGAACAAAACATATATAAACACTTCATTGTTTGATTAAATGAATGTGTTAAAATTTGAAGTAATAAAAGTTGTTTTATTTTTTAGAAATTAATATAGTACAAAATGTACTATAAATATGGAAATAAAAATGTTATTTGAGGGATGGTCATCAAATCCAAAGAGGGGTTGAATTAATTTTTACTAGTATTGTAATTTTAAAACTTTTTGAAAAGGTGATATCTGCTATTGTATTTTTAATCTTTGAAATATTTGCCTTAGTTATTTGTACAAATTTTGTGTATTGGTGATATCTTTTTAATCTGTGATGTAAGTCTTCTTTCTGTGTTTTATTACAATTTCTGTACTTACAATATTTGTTCATCTTTTTAATTGATAAATACTGAAGTAAAAGGAATAGCTATATTTAAACATGAATTGCTAGTAACTTTTTTTTGTTCATTCTTGATTTGTTTATATTATATGCAGTAATATTTCTATTTGTCCAATCACAGTGTTTTGCTTGAATTTTTTCCCCCCTCTTTGCTGTCTTTATGTTTTACCAAACCTTTCAGTGATACAATAATGGGAAAATATAAAAGGTTTGGAACTAAATAAGAGTTTCATTATGAATTTTTTTAAAATAAAAATGAAAAAGAAAAAATACTCCATTCATATTAAATAAATTAATAGGAATTTTTCTTACAATTTTTTATATTTGTATTGCTTAAATGTATTATCAGGTTCATGAGATTGTTCTTCGTGGTTTATTTTTAGTTTCGAATATTATCAAACTTTTCTTGTTGAATTTAGTTTCTGTAATATTTTTCATTAATCTTTTGCATCTGAATTTATATGATTCACGATGTCATAAACTGAATTTTAATCTTTCAGAATCATATCTTTGATTAAGAAATTCTTCATTCAGACATTTTTTCATTTCTTTCTTTTTTCTCATATCAAAATATTTAATTTCTGTCAGATTAATGGCTAGCTAATTTTTGCTTTAAAGGATCTGCATTGCTGTGAAAATGACAGTAGTGAGAGTAGTTGAAGTATTCAGAGTGCAAAATGAAAGCAAGCTTTAAAAATTGCATAATTTTTCTTTTGCTGTTGTCTTAGAGTTCTTGCATTTCAGAGTTTACTGATACATAACTATTTATCTATGTACGTATTAAGCTATAATTGAATTTTATAAGTTTAAATTATCAAAATAAATAGTTTTCAGTATTTACGTGTTATTGCCTCCTGTTACTGCAAATATATCAAACTGAATTCGTCTATATTTTATTATGTCACAATTTCTATAAATTCTGGCCTTTTATAAAATAAATGCCTAGTAAATATTTTAATTTAACTGAATTTATAGTGTCTAAAAAATCCTTCAAAACAATAAGCTTTTTAAAAGTATATCATTTTTAATAGTTGCTTTATTAATAGTTTTTCATAAACATTGAAAATTTCTATATACTGAACAAATTTCTCTTTCCAGGGAAGTCTATTGCCTTGAAAAGAAACTTAAGAAATAGAAGATATAGACTGATATTTACAAAAGGTAAACTGATTTTTCATTTGGCATACTTTCAGTGAATAGGACTGAGCCTAGTTTTTGTTTTAATATAAGTTAAAACTTATATGAAGCATTTTTTTTTTTTTTTCAATTTAGACTGTCTGTTTAGTAAAAAAAGGAGGGAGGGTGTTATTTTGCAACTGTATAATCTACATGTACAGTTAAAATTATAATAGGTAGATGTGGAATACATCTCAATTTTTTTATGTACTTAGTTTGATTTTATTTAATTGAAGTTTATATTTTATTCTAAAAGGAATAAGTATAATTTATAGGATGGCTGATTACAAATTTATGGCTTCTTGTTCGAATTTGCTCACATGAATACCAGATTCTCTATGTATTTCAATTTTAACATAAATAAATTTACACATGCAAAAGTTCTGTTTATAAAGTATGTTTAGAAGAAGAATGACTTGTCATTTCCTTAAACTGGAAGTATGCATTAAACCTATTCACTTAATCATGTAAAAAATTACTGACTTCCCTTGTTTCGTTTGTTTAATCATAGATTTAAAGACAGCAGGCTTCTAACTGAAGATGGCTGCCAAAAAAGATTGGAATATTGGAGATCTGGTTTGGGCCAAGATGAAGGGTTTTCCTTTTTGGCCAGCCAAGATAGTAGAACCTCCTACAGATAGAAAATCTAGTCCTAAAAAGTCACGTCATTATGTATTCTTTTTTGGAAGTCTAAATTATGCATGGATACACGATGAAAATATTGTCCGTCATTCTGAAGAAATGTTACCGTCTACTTCCAGTAAGAAAAAATCAACCCTTTTAAAATTAGCAATAAAACAAATCATTGAAGAATCACCCAAACAAGCTAAATCACTAGTCAAAGAAAATAAATATACTGAGAAGTCTTCTGAAGTATTGACAAGTCGTACTGAAAAGGAAATTGCTAAAGTACAAAGAAAGAAAGTGAAAACTGAAAGACAAGAACAATTCATTGAAGAAGCACCCACACAAGCTAAATCACTTGTCAAAGAAAATGAATCTCCTGAAGTATTGACAAGTGGTATTGAAAAGAAAATGGCTAAAGTACAAAGAAAGAAAGTGAAAACTGAAAGCCAGGAAGTTTGCAAGAGGATTTTACCTAAACGACATTGTAAGGATAAATCAGAATATGAAAGAACATCTCCTCCTCAGAAGTTAACTAAAAGCCTTACTGAAGATTTCTCTGAATTAATTAATAATACATCTCCTAATTTAAGCTATAAGCATACAGCTGTTATCAGACCATTAGATGAGTATCCTTCTTCAGGAATTACCAGCAGTGAATTTCAACCATTTCCTACTTTTGATTTACATGAACCCAATGAAGCCATAAAAGCAAAAAATGTCATACCATCGCATAAGAAGATAGGATTTATTGGTCTCGGAATGATGGGTCAAAGGCTTGTTAAAAATCTGCTTACTTCCAATCACAAGGTCACAGTTTGGAATCGAACCCCTGAGAAATGTGTAGAGTTTGCTAAAGTTGGAGCTGAGCTTGCACAGACTCCAAGTGATGTAGTTGAAAGTTGTGACATAATTTTTTGCTGTGTTTCTGGTCCTGAGGCCTCAAAAAGCGTGGTTTTTGGAAAATGTGGCATTCTGTCAGGTCTTGAAAAGTCGCCACCTGGATCAAAACGTTATGTTGAAATGACTACATTGGATCCAACTACTTCAATAAACATTGGAGAAGCTATAAACATTGCAGGTGGAAGATATCTTGAAGCTCCATTTAGTGGATCTAGAGAAAGCGTAGAAGATGGAAGTCTGTTAATTTTGTGTGCAGGCGAAAAGAAAGTTTTTTACTCTTCTTACAGTTGCTTAGCTACCTTTTCAAAAAATATATATAATCTTGGCAATGATGTTGGCACAGCTTCTAAGATGAATCTGATTCTTAGTACATTTTTGGGAGTATCATATGTTGCCTTGGCAGAAGCCATGGCACTTGTTGAGCATTGCAATCTTTCTCAGGTCGACTTTGTGGCAATTATGCGACTTCGACAAATATGTTCACCACTTCTTAAAGAAAAAGGAGAAGCCATAATATCACGTAACTTTAAAACTAATAATTCTCTTAAGTATCAAGAAAGAGATATAACTTTGGCTCTTACATTGGATAATGACTGTGGTCAGCCAATCTCAGTCACAACAGCAGCAAATGAAGTGTTCCAACGTGCTAAACTTCGAAATTATTCTGACCATGATGTATCTGCTGTTTACATGGGAACTAAGTATTAGTGTCAGTTCATTGTTTTGCTATACTATGTTATATGCCTGAAGGAAAATTATGTTTTTGTATCCCAATTCATTGTAAAATGTTATAAAAGATTTCATAATCCATTAAAGATATCATTCATACAATTTTATTTTCCATTTAGTTGTGTTTTTTTATTATTTAGTCTTAAACTTTTATATTTTCATTTTATCATCATTGTTCATTTTATATTCTGAAACCAGAACAGCTTAATTATTAAATATATTGAATAATAATAATAATAAAGCACCTTATTTCTTTAAGTTTGATTTTTAATGTTTATTGAATTTTGATTAAGAATTTACGTACATGGTTTGCAAAATTAGTCCATGCATTGTTCTGAGCTGAAGAAAAGATATTTAATTCTCAGTAATAAATTATCTTATTGTATATATATGAACCCACCCCCTTCTGATGCAGGTACAGAAAGAATAAAATTGTAAAGTACAGAAAATCAATATTCTTAATACTTAGTAAATCAAAACTAAATATATTTTTAAAATATTAGTTCAATCTGTTGACCTAAATGCAAAGTCAATCAAATTATTTAGATATCAATGATATAAAGTCCAATTTGATATTGGTGTAAATCATTTATGATCCTTGGTATGAAATAAAATATAACAAGTAGTCAAATCCATTAAAAGAGAGAAGAATTTTTTTCTAAATATTTAACAAAAATGAAATAAAACGCATGAATAATTTGAAGCGAAATTTTGCCTCCAAATAATGAAATGTTGACTCATCTGTGCTGTAATTAAGATGAAATCAAAATAATTTACACATAAATTCTTAGATTTTAGGCAACTACTAAAAAACAGTTGTTTGAATACAGTAGGAGTATGTTATTTATATCAATAATTAGAAAACGAAAATGCGTGTTGAACATCAGTTTTTATTCCAAGATCAAATGAATATGTAAACTACATGGTGAGAAAACTTTATATTGCAATTGAATAAAGCTTAATTTTGAAAGCAGAAATTAAAAACTGAATGAAGTTTAGTCACCATATGAACAATAAATGAGGTCATCAAGGATGTGCGAAATAATAATTATGCAAGTTAGTTTTGTAATATTGTATTATTTAAAATGTAGCAAAAAAACAAGCTTATTGTGCAAAAGAAATCAAATATTTATTGAATCAAAATTATATTTGTTTTTATAATATTAGTTCAATTTGTTGGCCTAGGAGCAAAATCAATCAAATTATTAAGCTCCCAATGGTATGAATTCCATTTTAATATTCTTGTAAATCATTTATTATCCTTGGTATCTAATTACAAGTAATAACAGAAAATCAAATATATAAATGGAGTATATTTTTAGTAGAAAAATATACAAACCTTAACTTTTATGGAAAATATTTTCCTCAGTCTGAAACTACCCAGAATTTTCATTCTATAAACAAAACGAAATCATAATCATTTGCAAATGATTTCTTAAATATTTATACAATTATTTATCACTTTTTTGAATAAAATTTCTGTATGTAATTTAAATCAATAATTGGAAAAAGAAAATGTGTGTTGAACATGAATTTTTATTCCAAGATCAAATGATTATGTAATCTGCATAGAGAGAAATTTTATATTGCAACGGAATGAAGTTGAATTTTATTGGAATTAAAAACTAAACATGATTTGACACCAAATGGACAATTAACGGGACATTCACTGAAAATGTCTTATATATTAGTTATATGTGGTATCTGTCGAATCTTTGATATGTGGTATCTGTCGAAATGTACCAAAGAAACAAGCTTTTTGTGCAAAAAAAATAATTATTTCGAATTCTTAGTAATCTAATTACAAGTAATAACAGAAAATCAAATATATAAATGGAGTATATTTTTTAACAGATTTTAAAACTAATATTTTAAAACAGATATTTAAAATATTAGACCAATCTGCTGAACTAGGAGTAAAATCAATCAGATTGTTTAAGTTATCAGTGGCATAAAGTCCAATTTAATATTCATGTAAATCATTTATGATACTTGGTATCATATAAAATATGACAAATTATCAACTCCATTAAAATAAGAGAGCAATTCATTCTAAGCATTTAACAAAAGAAAATAAAAGCAAACACCTATGAAATTAAAAAAAAAAAATTGCGCCAAATAATAAAAATTAGACTCATGCTATAAATAAAATGAAATGATAGTAGTTTGCAAATAATTTCTTAAATATTCACACAATTATTAAACAGTTGTGTAAATATAATGCAGAATGTAATTTTTTGTCTATAATTGAAAAATGAAAATGTGTATTGAACATGAGTTTTTGTTTTAAGTTCAAATGAATATGTAATCTATGTAGAGAAATATATTTTTGTCGCAATAGAATAAAGCTGAATTTTAGTTAAATTAAAAACCAGGCACGATGTGACACCAAATGAACAATAAATAAAAGATTTAGTTGTGATTTGTGATATGATAATTAAGTATATTTTGTGGTTCGCCAAAATGTAACAAAGAAACAGGATTATAGTGCAAAAAAAGAAATATTCCTAATCAAAACTAAAGAGATTTTTATAGGAAACCTCTCGTCTTTTAGCTTCTTCTAGAGAAGTACTGAAATTCAACTTAGTTCAATGCCGATATTCTTCTGAATCTTAATGGTGTTCGGATAGAATTTTTATGTATTTTCCTATACATCTGATCTTGCATTATGGAAGAAGAATTATACTATTTTTTTTGCATACGCATTTAATTTTTTTTACCCCTGAAAAATAAAAGTCAAGATTACGTGGCTAAAGATGGATAGCAAAGACATCATTGAGCTTTCGGAAGAATATAGAAAGAACTCAGGAAAAACTTATGGAAGTCTATTGTGTACCGCAGCAAGAAGTTGCAGTGGAGATTTGATCTGGAAAGAAGAAAATAATAGCTTCAACAAAGCAGAAGCCTTCCAGTGAAATAAGACAGATGCTAAAAGCTACTGTCTTATCACCTTGATAACGTAGTAGCTATACACACTCCTAATTAATTTGCGAATAATGCTGTGCTTCATATTCGCCAAATTTCAAAGCGTATCCTATGACAAATGTCTTTAGACAATTTTCTTGTAAAAAAAAAGCATGCATTAAAAATAGTAATTTGTATTATACTATTTTTTTTTTCTGGAATTAAACAGATTGTCCTATTTTAGATGGTTTTCTCTAGATGAAAGGTTTTTTTTTTTTTTCTTTTTTTTCGCTCGCTACGAGGATGTAGTCTTTTTTCGAGTAAGATTCTGAAAGGAATTACGCTTATTACGCAAGGTAGCACTGTACATGTTTCTTTAAATGTATAAGAAATATTACACGAAGTATTTGATCAAATAAGTGATTCGATTATGATTTAAGACAATGAAGGAAAAAAAGAGACAAGTTAATTAACAAATTCGGACTCTGCTTCTGGAAGTGAATGTTAATTTTCACTTTAAAAAGCAATGTCCGGAATTTTTAATAGTCTTAATTTTTTTTTTTTTTGCTGCTGTTGTTGTTCTTTGTCTTAAATTATTTTTCGCCACCTTGCCTTTGTTAAAGTTATTCATCATGATCCATTGCAGAATTAGAGCAAAGACACATACGTCTCTTAGCAGCAATAGAGCAGCGTAAAATAGAAGCAAACATTCTGATGAGAAAATAGATCAACATTAACTAAGTATAAAATGCTTTTTACGCATTTTAAACGAATTCGCAATGAAGACCGATGTAATGTAAATATTGTATTATTACCATTAAGGTATCAAATATTAGAGAAATTTCAATGGTAATTTGCAAGATATAAAAAATTAAACAATAATTTTACTAAACAATTTTGCGCAAAGTATAGAAACAAATTTCAATATTTTTTATTTATTACTTTATCTTGCGATCAGAAAGCAGATTTCTTATGATTTTAGAAAAAAAAATTATCATTTACAGGCAGGAATATATTACATTCTACACACTTTGAATGCTGTCTTGACTCAACTTCCCTAAAAGCATTCATTTCATGCCTTCCTCGTAAAGAGACATATATTTCAAATAGTGCCGCACACTTGTGCCGTCATCCATGAACTGAAAATAAAGCCTTGTGAAACTGGACTACAAGGCTCCAGTGGATCTCAAAGTATTTATATTAATGCTGTACGCCATGAGAAAAATGAGGAGATTTAAGAGTCCCATCAATAAATAAAGGGTTAATATAAAAATGTCTTATGTGAGTTGCATTCAGCAACATATGCAGACAAAGAATCCGCTAAATATTTAATTTCCTTCCTCTAAACAGAGCATTTTAAAATAACTCTTTACTTTTAACTTCAATAATTTTAATCTTTAAGTCTCTTTAAAGCTGAAATTGCGTAATACGATTAAGCAGTCTCGGCAGCTCGGATCCATTTATCGAGTTTGTGAACTGAAAATTACAAACAACCCAGTCCTTTTATTATTATTATTATTTATTTATCGAGATGAACTTAAGAGTTAGAATTGATAATGATACCAAGCTAAGAATAAAAAACAACATAACGACTTTCCTGAACTGAAACATGTTATTCTGCCGCCAAATTTATGAACTTCAAATAGTAAAGAAATATTAAGTAGCGTGAAAACCTATTTATCAGGAAGTTTATCACCGACAGAGCCTAAAAACCTTATTGATCTCCAAAGCCGTGTTTTGAAACACTGCTGAATATTTATATGGAGTTTCGATGAAGTTGTGGAAGTAATATTTCACACCACCAAATAGTTCGAAGTACGGGAAGTAGCCAATAATCAAGATTTTCTGAGTTACAGCCGACATTCTCTAGACTTCGGAAATGCAATCCGACTCGAAATTAATGAACAAAATCAAAAAACTACATTATTTTAATTACTAGCAAAAAATTTGGAAATTACAAAATTGTTTGTAATTGAAGAAGCGATAAAAGAGATAAATTGTAAAAAGCGATAAAAAAAGCTTAAATACCGTAATTCGCTATAATTTTTATATTTTTCATCCAGGCTGATTCATTTACATTGGAATCATTAATATGAGTGTATTTCGTGCATAGTAAAAGTTAGGTCGAATAATTAGTAATTAGTAATAATGTAAGCAATTTATGTAATAAGATGTAACTTTTTTTGAAAATTAAATTTAGTTTTTATGAAGTATTTACTTATTTAGAAGAAAGAATAATCCAGGACAAAAAATCGTAATTCAGGAATATCCCGCATATCTGTGACATTTGGTTAGTTCATCGCAATGCCATGCTACTAGTGTAAATTTAAAACGAAGTGCATTTATTTTTTACTCCAAGAAATTGTTTAGTCTCTTTCTATCCAAAAGATATGGTTTGAAATAGCTGTTTCAGTAAAATTGTGAGAAAAAGTGTTAAAAAATGATTTATTTACATAAAATTTTATTCAGAAATTTTGGGCTGTTTCAGATAGCTCCAATTTAATTCAGCTCTGACAGAATTAACTACTTTTTGTTCAGAACAGAATCCTTTTAATAATTGACAAAAGAAATCGTTATTTTCTAGTAACTTTTCATTGCACAAGTAGTTTGTAATTTCATTCCTTTGTATGTCAACATTTCAGCTAACTTTCAATGAAGTTTCTGAGCGGTTTTCATTCTTTTGAGAGTGAATATTGTAGCTGACACGCAAAAAATTTCAAAGAGTTTTTATTTCGTTCAACCTTGGCAGAAAGTTAACAGGTTTTTTTTTTGTTGTTATATTAACAATTTTTATATAACATTAAAACAGTTGCAGTTTTTTTTTGTTGTTGTTGATTAAAAGGATTCAGAAAAGAATATTTTTCTCAAAACAGCAAAAGATATCATTAATTTTTTATTTTCACTGTACAAGCGATTTGTAATTTCATTCATTTATTGATGAATATTTCAGCTAATACTCAAAAAAATTCTGAGTTTATCTCCTAGATATTATCATCATTTCTAAGCCTCACGCTTCTATAATTGAAACCACTCATTCAGAAGCTGTTATGGTGGGTTTTTCTATAGCTAATTACATTGAATTTCTTTTTATTTCAAATGTCATTCATTATTCA
The DNA here is from genome assembly GCF_947563725.1 of Argiope bruennichi. Lineage (NCBI taxonomy): Eukaryota > Metazoa > Arthropoda > Arachnida > Araneae > Araneidae > Argiope > Argiope bruennichi. The sequence continues at coordinate 26,628,986 of NC_079163.1, forward strand.
TATAATATAATACAAAACAGAACTAAGAAATGCGAAAAACATTTTGAAGTATTAAAATTCCGAAAATTCTTTTATTTTATTCTTTTATAAAAATATTCGGATGTATTTAGATTTAAGTAAAAAGGATTATTTTTAGTTCATTATATAAAGCATGTCAACAACCTTGCGAAAACCCAGTTTCCAAATTTTTCTAGATTATATGTATAAATATATATATATATATAATTTTACAACTGCATACTATCGTTGAATCTTAGTTCTTAAATAAAAATGTTTTATATTTTTCTAAGCAATATACATCAACGAATGCATAAAAAATAAACTATCTAATTGTTTGTTATTCTGTGAAAAACAATATAATAAATAGCATAATAAACATTGAAAAATATTTTAATAATAACTTACTAGTTTATTGCCAACAGAAACGTAACGTCGGAGATGATCAATAGGTGTTATGATGTCTTAGAAGATAGCCTTTGACGAACGCCATGGCTGCAAAATAGAAGTGTCTTTCACTTTTTAAACAAACTTGTTGCTAGAGCAATCGGGAAAAACTATAAAAATCTGCCATTCCTCGGCTTAATTCTAAGCATCACTGACTAAAAATATTTTTTTTAGGATTATGTAGTCTTTATACCAATGAAAAATGAAAGTTTGCAAATCAAGCAGTTGTAATTTTACTTCTGTTAACAATAACTGGATTCTAAGTCCTCTCAAAGCCCTTTCGCGACGGTTGTGCTATATATGCATCACTTACGAACGTCTCTCAGCCGTGCGTATCACTCGTACATTTCTGGAAATCGAATTCATGGGACGATGATGGATATGTGCATTTTAAATTGGAACAATCTTTCCATGACACTAGATGGCTCCCTGTGTCCATTATTTTTGTAATAAATATAATTTTAGTATCCTAACCTTCAATTTACTCATATTCAACCTGACTTTGGTATTTTACTCATTGCGGGGGAGGGGTAAGAGTATTGTACATAAACAAAACTGGGTTGTGTAACTTTCCACTTGATAGAAACAATCGCGTTTTTAGTCTCCCTCCGAATTCTCTCTCCCCCCCCTTCTTCTTTTCGTGTTATAACTGTGTAACTGTAACTTTATTGCATTTTTCGTAGCTTTCGGATGCATTTCGAACACTTCTCTTTTTACTACGGAAAGCCTTCCTTTCTATTTATTATGGCATAAAAAAGCTATTTGTCAGAGGAAGAATGAACCCATATTATGAATGAACTAACAATCTAGAAAAGTAGCAAAAATGACGACATTAGGACTTAAAGTTTATTTTTTGTGATTTTTTTTTTTCGAAGTTAGGCTTCGCGACACAAAACCACCGTCCTTTCACATAATGCTCCGTCACGTACTTGCGTTTCGGATAGATGCCTCCCGTCCCTAAAGGGATAGAGATTGGTCATGAAATTTGAAATAACTATACGCTCTATTCCCCTTAAAATTAAACAAGACTAACTGCTTAAAAACAAGGGGATCCTAATTGAAATAAATAAGACATTTTTCTTTTGATGCTTTGACTCCTCTAATTTATGAACTTAAATTTTTCAGGCAAGAAAGCAGATTCTGCTAGTTTCTCACTGTAAACAATAACTGTTTTATTAATTTTAGTCTAGATTAGTATGATTCTAGAAAAAGATCGCTTTAAAATTCAAAGTATTTATATTTGATAAATGAATAAGGCTTGTTATAGCTCTTTCTGTTTATTTCTTTAAAACAAAATACTAGATCAAAAGATATATTCAAAATTTTATTCATCCTTGAATTAGTTGCCTCTAGCGAAATACTTTATTTCACATTTTGAGGTCGCAATTTTTTTTCCGAGATAGAGAAAATTGCGATTTTTTTTAATCAAATAAGGATAACGATACGAAAAAGGTTAATGCACTATACTGTCAAAAAAAAAAAAAAAAAAAAAACGAAACTAACAAGTTCGAGTTAGCTAATTCTCCCTTCGACTGTGTCATATTCGCCGTATAATGAAAGGAATTGAATTTGTATTTTGGAACAGTACATCTTACCATTGATAGATTTGGTCCAACATTTGATACAGATTCACAACTTTTGCGTCAAGATTACACGCATTTTTTTTCTAATTCATATCGTTTGTGTGTTATCGTCTTCATATGATGAGACAAACAGGTCGGTAATCTACACACTTTGAGACATTGATTTCATAATTTGAAACAGGTCTAGATATTTCTTAAAAGGCAACGTATTCAAAGGTACCCATCTAGCATTTTCCTTTTAGAGGGAGGTATCATGTTAACAAATACATAAATGAACATACTGGCAGACAATGAATTGAATGACATTGTACCGTAACTTATCTTAGACATGGATGGTATGTACCAATGTTTCAGTTTCGATGATAACACAGGAATTCTGATTTATTATATCTGCCATCTAATGTTTAGATAAGCAAATGAGTCAATTTATTCTCACGTGATATGTATCAAGTGTTCCGCGCCTACTTAGTTTTGAAAGAAACTGGGCATATTGCAGGCGGCAAATATGACAGCGCAAACACAACGTGCGGACAGATGATATGCAATGGTGTTTCGATTTCGATGATATGCACAGGAATTTCGTAATATTATATCTTCCACCTGTTGTTGGGTTAAATAACAGAGTCGGTTTATTCTCAAATAGAATGTGTTAAACACTTCGCATCAGTTTAATTTTAAATGAAATTGCGCAACTTCCTAGAGACAAATGACGTCATTGCGAAAAACATGAACTCAGATGATAGGATTATGTTGTCATAGAAAATGATTCCATTGAGAAAATTCTATATTTTTATAAAAAAAAATTTAAAGAAAGGAAGTTTTTAGAAAAAATTTGTATAAATTCAAAGCTAAAACATAATGAAAACTATAAATAACATTTATTATTCGTAATTTAAAAAGATTTCAATCAAATCTTTTAACAGTGGCCTGCCATACAGTGAGAAGAAAACAATTTTTTTCTTAGATGACATGTATAGCTAAAATCGTTTGTTGATAATTTGTGCATTTCGCGGTATTAAATATATATTAAAATTCTAAATTATTTGATTTTTCATTATTGCTAACTTTATGCAACTCAGAAGAGATGACAACGATAAATTACAACAGATCATATCTCAAATGTTAATTAAACAGTTATCAGTTTAATTTGTCATTTATAAGTGTCGTTTAAATATTATATAACTGAATAAAACAGTGGGAACCATTAATGCCTTATATGATACATGTCAATTAATATTGGCATTCATACCTTTTTTCAGAAGATAAACGTTAAGATAGCAAGCAGTTACATTCGGGTTAAACATTTTGTCCCCTACATTGTCACATCATGTGAGTATACTCCTCTGATTGTAAGTGACCGTGTGCACTATTTTTTTGTATGAAAAGTTCAAAAGGGTATTTCTTTTTGCAGAGATTAATTTTACATCATATTGAATAAAATTTCAGTACTGTTTATCAACATATTTAACAGTTCTTTTTATTATTTGAAGTAAGATGATTTTATATAACATTATATTGATGTAATGAGAATTTACAAGTTATGATAAAAATTATCCGATTCATGCAATTACTGTTTTTTCAAATTTTAGAATATTAAATAATATAAATACGCTACTTGGATTCGTCCATTAATCTGACCCACTATTGGTTACTTTTTAAATGGTTACTTTTAACTTAATTTCAAATAAATTTCATTTAATTATTATAGTTTTTTAATAATTTAAATTATAAAATCACAAATTTTTCTCCCTTTCTCTGATATGAGATCGCGATAGAAATTATTTCTGCAACTAAGCAAACACATCAATGCTCATGGCGCTATCTATATTTTTAAATTTAAACCAAAAAGCAAACTATATTAAAAAATAAAGAATTCTTGAAAACATGGGCAAATTCTTTTATTATTTTATTACTCTAAATATTCTTTTTGTGTTTCTTCTTTTCATTTCTTGTTAATGTTAGTATCTTTTGAATTTTTAAAAGAATGTCAGTCCAGAAATAATTGCACAATATACTGTTATCCGTCACTTTTCAATGACTCGAAACATTTGTCTGAAAAAAAATTACTCACTTGAAAAGCATGTAAGATATTTCGAGATTCTTTCTAAAAAGAGAATTCCAATGACAAAGGAATTAAAATGAATTAGTCGTAACCGTTTCATTCTTTTTTATTTTCCTTTATATATATATATATATAATTTCGATTCTGTATAGTAAGATTTCTATTGAATAATAAACATCTCCGAGGAAATCTTGTTTGTAATAATCATCTTCTTGTTGACATCTTCAAGGAAAACTAATTATCTTTAAATTGCTTGGAAAATATAAATAATTCCTGCAATTTTCCCCACAAATAATGCAATCCCGTGGTTTCTTTTTCATTGCCGATAAACATGAATACCCAATAAAACGGAATGAAATTATTAAATTTCTTGATATGTATTTTCTATAAAAGGAATCAAAACAGTATTTCTAATGAACCTTGCACTCGAAAACATAAATTGTCTGAAGGTATTTGCATCAAAAAACATGTCCACAGAACTAAAGGTATTACTAACATTACAAATAACAGAATTTTCAACATATTTTATTATGCTTGTAGCCTAAATAGTAAATTTTGTGAGAGTCAATTTAAAACATGCATCACTATTCAAACCACAGCTCTGTGAATTCATCTATGTCTCGCAAAATGGACTCCGAATATTGTTCTCCTGAAAATTGTTCCACGGGAAATTCTTTCTGAAAAAAATCAAGCAGCTGGTTTCCTAATTCTTCATAAAGCAAATAGCTAATGATTTACATTCCTCACTTCGAACAGAGACTCGTAGAATAATCGAATAATTCAATTAAATATCAAAGAAAAAAAAACACTTTGTTTACTCTCAGAAACTTAAACGTATCTTCCAATCAAACCTAGCCTGAAATCTCCTTGACTAACTCTAATCTCTTCGAAATTTTACTTACGGATTCTAAATTTCAAAATAATTTCCCTTTGATTAAAAATTATAATTTTTTGAAAGAATGCATTCGAAATTTCTTTCCAGATCAGTTTATTATAGTACTGATACATTAAAAAAAAAAAAAACACTCTAAACACATTTCAATTGCTGATTTTTCTTCTATTCAAGAATTTAGATTTGAAACATCTCTTGTAAATTCTTTTTTACTGCAGAAAGTTTAGCCATTACTAAAGCACTTGATATAATCCTCGCCCTTGCAAAATAGTGTCTGATTCTTACAGATAACAACAGATACATCCTTGAAAAATATCTCCATCTAATCGATGAAATCAATCCAACTTATTCCAAAGTACAAACTTTGACCAAACTAAATCAAAGAATATGGTTTCTAAGGGTACATAGTAAATCGAATATAATCAGGAAAGACCTTACAGATTGTTTTGCCAGGAAATTTACAGAAAATAACCTTGAATGGAATGTCGCTCCAAAAGATATTTTTTCAAGTCTTCAAAGCATCATATCACAATTAATAGTTATGGAATAATATTTTATCTCTTTAGGAGATAGTCCAAGCATTCAAGCACTGTCTTCCTTGTCCAAAATTCGGAGCAAATATTTTGTTTTGGCCACACTAATCAGCAAAGCAATTATAACACCAAGACTTTTGAATCACTTTAACCTTCAAAAGGATCCATTTCGTTATAAATGTAGCAGCATTAATGACATTGAGTACATAATTCTTCAGTTAGATAAGTAAGATATAGGTTGATAACTTTCAGTCTAAGTTAATACCTACAAATTAACATTTGGTGCCGAAAAATTACCAGGGCAAGTCATACTAAATTTGTTAATTTAAACTTTCGACACGAACCTGAATTATAATGTCAACTGTTAAAGAAAAGCTTGATATACATAAACATAAATAAACAACGCTTCGCGCCACCATTACAAAATTGGCAACGGAACTGAATGAACCTTCTGAAAGAAACAAACGAAAAGTAACTTGTTAAGAATGAACACTTTTGCAAGTATACAAAGTTAAAATCCTCTAACAATACTATCGTACATACGATCAAGTTCATCACATGAGATTTCAATACCGATTACTTTAATTGATCAACAGAGAGTTAATTTAAAATACATTTAATGTTTTCTAATTCCTTACATTAGAACTCATTTAAATATTAACTTAATATTGTAAGCAAATAAAAAGTCTTCCTAAACAGAAAGAAAAAGGAAAAATATGCACACCTAATTCATGTAACGAGATTATTTTAATTTTTTTTTTTTTTTTTTTTTTTTTCTCAACAGAGAGTCATTGCTAATTTTTGAAGCCTATAAGCATAGCAAAAAATGTTTAAATACTCATTGATTATTGTTAAAGAAATGTAAAACATAAACACTTTTATGTATAATTATAGAAAAGTATTCAAACATTCAAAATAAACACATTAAATCCCAATCTGAGATTTTCTAAATTCAGGTAAACTACTTGCCTTCTTCAGAGTAAAAGAACATTTATAATGCATTAATATCAGTACGAAACAGAGATATCAGATATAATTAAAACAGAAGTGCAATAACAATTGATCATGTATTTCTTGGTTTGACATTCAAACAATTTCCGTTTGAAAGTATTTGATGAGTATCATAAAGTGGCAAAATTTTCAATGTTTTATAAAGGAAAAGCTCAGAAAAGAATTTATAGATATGAGAAACACAGTCTTTCTTAATATAACAGAGGAACTATCCAAAATTTTAAAGGAAAACCGATAGTCCAACTGTCTTAGTAATATTTTCTCTCAGAGAGAAACTTTATGTGAATGGTACAATCAGAAGGAAACTATTAAATACAGAAAAATGATATCTAATATTCTGTTCGGACCATTCACAAAATATTTTTTATGAGAGATATTAAAAACATCTCTTTAAAGGGCCCATAATAAAATGTTTTGTCAGATTATGATAATTTGTTACATAAAACTGTTCACAAAAATAATAAAGATAATAAAAATTACCCGATTTCATATGGAAGGTCTTAACTTTTCAGGTATTTCAAATTTGAAAAAAAAAAAAAAAAAAAAAAAGCAAAAGAAACTTACATTACCTTAAGGGCCTCTAAATGTTTAATCGAGACCTAAGGAGACACACCTGAATACACTCATATTCTTACTGGTTTGTCTAAAATGGGGAAATATGGGAAAAGGCTACAAAAGTCGTTATCACTCTTCATAGATGTAAAGTTCTTAGAAACACTAACAATTTATTGTGAATTTTGTCTTCGCAACTTTAAGAAAGCTAAAAAGAACGAACAAGAAATATCGAATATAAAGAATGATTCCCATATAAAATATCGGATTCACAAACTTACTTGGTATCATCATACTCTTCCCGTAAAGAAAAGAAGATAAAAAAAATAATGAGTAAATTTAAACATATGTACATGGTACAAAGCGATGATTTAAAAAAAATGTAAGACATTAGTGGTAAAATATATTCATTTGAAGATAGCGAAATGAAAAAATAAAATATTACTTGTATACATTTTCAAATTATTTTTATTTCTAGCTAAGATTTCCAGTTGCCTTTATGACAGTTATATATTTTATCTTAGTAATATCTCAGTGATATTAAGATTGGTTTTGCTTAATATTTCTTTCAAAATAGAGTACATTCGCCAAAATTGTTGCAATTGTTTGCCATTGAGGTTGGGGACTTAAAGATGAGTTCTTCGATATTGGACTGAATTTTGATTAACGTAGCGAAGGACCAATCGTTTTCGTAAGCGTTATCGAAATACGGAATTGTTTGATTGCAGAATGCCATATGAACGCATGCATATTTTCCCTACTTTTTCATTTCATTTCCGACGTTAGTTTTAAATGCTCACCAATATATATATATATATATTAATTTTTGCTAAAATAAAGTAAACATGATTTGTAAATAGTTATTAATTTATTTCATGTAGATTACGAGCCTTTCAAGGAGTCAAATACAAAGGAAAATAACTTCTTAGAAAAGTAATGATAATGTTTGGAATTCTTTTGAAAAAATTGTAATTCTTGAATAATGTTTTCTTTTAATGTCAAATTATGATCTTAAAACAATTATCAGTAAAAATGCTAAATGATTTTAAATCTGACAGCTTGTTTTTCCTATCGTATCTGCCTTGAATTTTCTTATTTTAAAATCTTGATTGGGTCATACTTTCCCCCTTCTTTTTTTTAAAGTTAAAAGTTTTTATTCCATGCATTCTCTCTTTTCAATTATTTTTGTTTACTTTCAAAAATTTCAGTAACTGTTAAACTGTGTCGTAGATACAAGATGTTTACTGAACACACACGCACTAAATTTATGTCGATAGCTATCACATTATTCAAAAATCACAACACAAGAATAAATTTGGACTCTTTTTCCTTTTATTCTGATCATCATTGCTTAGCAGGCGCTGCCTTGCTACCGCACACACACTCGCTAACGCTACGATACACTGAAGTGTTTTTCCCTTTGCCGCAAGAGGGCAGCACAGTGACAGGTCGGAACATACCGCTCGCCTTGACATAATGTTGTCAACACACAAACACAAGGAAAAACTATGGAATATCACAATTCAATGCACAATGCTGAATAAAAACACACAAATTCAGATTTTAATCACTACACATTACAAGGTAATAACATTAATCACACAATAAAGAACACTAATATAAGATTACACATCAATAGGTAAAATACAAATTTTTGAAATGGCTCTTTTATAAACTCCAGAATGAGTTTTAACTTTTACAACTCTGACACTTTTATCTTCACCCAGATAACACTCAATTATTCTACCTAATGCCCAATTTTGAGGGGGTAGGTTTTTATCTTTAAGAAACACTAACTCATTGATTTTTACATTATCTTTTTCTACCTTCAACTTGGACCTCTGTTGCAAATTATTAAGATACTGTATATGCCATTTTCTCCAAAACATTTGAGTTAATTTTGTCAGTTTTTTCCAATTGGATAATCGATTGTCTTTAACTTCGATTAAATTTGGCTCTACAACAGTATTTAAGGATCTGCCAATTAAGAAATGAGCAGGGGTTAACACGTCATACACATCGGTATCGGACGACAGAGGTGCAAGTGGTCTAGAATTTAGAATTCCTTCTATTTTCGTAATAACTGTTAGGAATTCTTCATAGCTCAATTTGGAATTACCTAAAATGCGTTTGAAATGATATTTAAATGCTTTAACTCCACTTTCCCAGAGGCCACCAAAGTTAGGTGCTCTAGGTGGAATGAAGTTCCAATCAATTCCCTCTGTTGACAAATAACTAGCAAGACTATCGTCGGGTTTTACAACTAAATTGTATAACTTAGAAAGTTTCTTATTTGCTCCTATGAAGTTTGTGCAGTTATCTGAAAATAATTTCGAACATAAACCTCTTCGAGCCACAAATCTCTTTAAACACGCTATGAAGGCATCTGATGTTAAATCAGTGACCATCTCGAGGGGCACTGCCTTAGTAACTAAGCATACAAATAAACAGACATACACATTATGATAAGTGCCCTTTCTTTGATGTTTATATTTCACAAGAAATGGGCCACAAAATTCTACTCCAGAGCAATTAAATGGGAAGTCAGGAGTCACTCTCTCTTTCGGTAAATCGCCCATCAATTGTTTAACTGCTATGGGTTTAACTCTGAAACACTTAATACAATCATGCACTACTTTCCTGCACGTTGCCTTACCTTGAACTGGCCAGAAACGTTGTCTGACATAATGTAGTAAAGCAGTAGGGCCTAAATGAAAATATCTTTTATGAAAGAATTCAATAATAAGCTTAGTTAATTTATGACCTTTAGGCAAAATAATTGGGAACTTACAGTTAAAATTTACATTACTATGTCTTATTCTGCCATTTACTCTTAGTACACCAACCTCATCTAAAAAGGGGTTTAAACATTTGATCTTACTTTTGTCAAGAACAGGTTTATTTTTATTTAAACACCTTAACTCTTCTGAAAATTCCCTACTCTGGATTTCCTTTATTATGAAGGTTTCAGCCTTCCTAATTTCCTCTGTTGTCAAGGGACCCAGTCTCCTTTCAGTTGGACTCCTCAAGTTGTGGAGAAATCTGAAAACATAACTTATTACATGCAATATTTTAATATAACTATTACTACAATTAAGAATATCAGTAACAAATGAATTGTTCAATGTAGTAACTAAAACACTTTCACAGTCAACTTTTTTGAGTTCACAGTCTACATCGTCCTTTATCACAGAGTCAGAGATTTCTCTGCACGGATACTCACTGTCTTTTAGAAAGGCAGGGCCTTCCCACCACAAGTGACTCTCGAGCATTTTGGACGGATTTACACCACGACTGATAAGATCAGCTGGATTATCTCCTGACGAAACATGTCTCCACTGCTCCTGACACGAAAGGTCTTGAAGTGTGGCTACACGGTTTGCCACGAAGGTTTTTAACTGGGACGTCTCTTTTTTAATCCATGACAGCACAATCATCCAGTAATAGGTATTGGACACTTTCAATCGAAAAGCTGACTGGATACGCTGCATCAATTTCACCAGCAGCACAGCAGCGCAGAGCTCCAATCTCGGGATCGTGAGCTTCTTCAGTGGAGCCACTCTGGATTTACTGGTCACCATCTTGACAACAACCTCACCAGCAGGTGTTTGGGATTTGCAGTACACAACAGCTCCAAAGGCAGCTTCAGAAGCGTCGCTGAACCCATGAAGCTCTATAGCTTCGACGTCGGAAAATGGAAGAATACATCTGCTCACCTTGATGTTGTTAATGCACGGTAACTCGTTTGAAAACTTCTCCCATTCACTATGATTTTCAGGAGGAAGCTGATCATCCCATTGAAGATTCAGAAGCCACAATTTTTGTAGAAAGATTTTCGCTAGTGAAATCACAGGACCAAGTAGGCCCAGAGGGTCAAACAACTTGGCTATTGTGGATAGAACTGTTCGTTTAGTATGAACATCCGTTGAAGTTATGGACACCTTAAAACAAAAACAGTCATTAGTATGGTCCCACGTGACACCTAAAGTTTTGTTATCACAGTCTGCAAAGTCGTAGTTGCATCCAGAAGTGGTAGACAACTGAGGATGATTGCCTTGCCATTTATGCAAGTTCGTGCCAGCTAGTTTTAACATGGAAGTGAGCTGCTGTTGCATCTCTATGCATACGGGTAAAGTCTTAGCACCAGATAGCACATCGTCCACATAAAAATGTTTCTCAACAACAGGTGCTGCAAGGGGAAAATTGTGTCCCTCATCCCTTGCAATTTGAATTAGCGTTCCAGTAGCTAAAAATGGGGCACCAGTAGTACCGTAAGTAATTGTCGACAGTTCAAACGTTTTCACTGAACCAAACTCACTGTCCTTCCAAAGTATTCTTTGTAGGTTTCGCTGACTGGGATGAATGTAAATCATCCTATACATTTTTTCAATGTCGGCAATAAATGCATATGGATGTTTGCGGAATCGCATCATAATTGAAATTAAGTCCTCCTGCACAATTCCCCCATTAATTTGTAAGCTATTGAATGAATTTCCATTCGTAGTTTCACTAGAGGCATTAAATACTACACGAAGCTTAGTGGTCATTTTCTCTGGTCTATATACTCCATGATGGGGCATGTAATACACTGTCTCTGGTTCTGTCTCATGCGTCACGTCTCTCACATGTCCCAACTTTTCATACTCATTAATATATTCTTCATACAATTTTAAATAAGTTTTATCACGAGATAGTTTACTCCAAAGTGAATTTAATCTTTTTAATGCTATACTTTTAGACTCGCCTAAACAACTAGGTTCCTCTTTAAGTGGGATTGTGACTACATATTTTCCACTAGGCTCTCTATAATGAGTTTTAACAAAATGTTCCTCAGCGATTTTTGCCTCATGGGATTTAGGGGTCTCTAACTCAACAGTTCTAGTTCCCAGAATTTTTTCATGGTATTGTTTAAATCTTCATCAATAATTAACCCACAATGAATTTTTGGGGAATCAAATTCCATTACACTACCGCAAGCCAAAAATCCAAAAACACTATTTTGAAAAAACAACTCTGCATTTGATGAGTAGATCTTTTCTGGCCTCAACAAATGATAGAACGATTTAGCACCTAGGAGACAATCAACTTTTTGGGGAACCATAAAATTATCAGTCAAATTAATATTAGAAGGAATTTGTTCTTTAACACTTAAATATTTAACTGGGGTTAACTCAGTGATTTTATCTACAACAAGAAACTCAAAATTTTGTTTAAAGCTCTTATCAGCATTTGAAATTTCAGCTTTAATAAATTTGGTAACAGTCATTGAGGAATTATTTAAATATGAAATTGTTGCATTTATTTTTTCTTGTTTTAACCCTAATCTGTTTGCACACTCCGAAGTCATAATATCGGACTGACTTCCTACATCCAGCAACCCTCTAACACATTGCAGATTCCCAAATTTATCTCGAATATAAAATTTAGCCGTGCTTAACAATACAGTTCTCATTTGTTTATTTTCAACCGTACTCGTAGCTGAAAATGTCGATTGCACATTTTCATTAGTTGCGCAAGAAGTTGGATAAAAGGAATTAACTTCCGGGTTTAAAGTTGATTTTGAACTTTCCCCTTTATTAACTATGGTACTAGTTTCGCTTTTACCACTCCCACTGAAATGATAAAACTCTCTGGGATAATGAAGTAACCTATTATGAGGTTTATTACAAAAGCAATTTCTTGCAGAACACTTTTTCACATTGCATATTGGTGAGAGGCATTTAAAACATAAGTTTTGGGATTTCATAAATGCAACTCTATCACTAACAGAAAGTTTTTGAAATTCCTGACATTTAAATATTGAGTGGTTGTTCTGGCACATAACGCATTTAGAATTAGTATTCGATAAGAACACTTCAGAAACATTTCTATTACGATTTTCAAAATTTCCTTTACCGAAATTCCTTTGCTCATTTTTATTCGTAACGATTGCGCGGAAAACGAACCGCACTGAGTTTTGGTTTCGGTTTTAGAAGCCACAAATAAATCACATTCTCTACTTAATTCCTGCACATTAAAAACAGATTCTCCTTGTTTAATAGTGATATGACTTTTTAAATCTTGAGGAAGAGTGCTAAAAATCTGATCAGAAACCATTAACTCACACAATTTAGAAAAGTCATTCACATTACGAAGTTGAATGTAATACTCAAAAACAGATCTAACTCTTGAAGCAAATTGCACATAATTTTCTGTTGGCAATTTTACTGCACTTTTAAATTGTTTTAGACATTCTTGATAAGTTGGTTGAAATTGTTTTAAGACAATAGATTTAATTTTTTCATAGTCACTCAACTCTTCTTCTTTGATATAAACCATTAAATTGCCAATTCTATCCCCTAATAGATTTAATAAAATTTCCGCTTTAAATTTATCACTAACTACTTTTGTTTTGAAAGCTTTTTCGAGCGAATTGAAAAAGAGATTAAAACATTCAGCATTTTTGGGAACAGGAATCGTCAAAACTTTGATACTCTTAATTAAATTTTCTAAACTAAAACTCTGTTCATTATCGCTAAGCTCACACGATGAGGATTTGAGCTTTAAAAGCTCTATTTCTTTCTCTACACGCAAAAGCGAAAGCCTTTCAATCTCCAATTTTTGTTCTAATGAACGACTTTCGTTTTCGGCTTGATCCGAATTTTTACTTCTTTCGTCTGAAATCTCTTTAATTAAATTTTTCACAACCTCGATTCTTTGCTTATAAATGTCACTATTCTCAATTATACTTATCAAATCTACAACTTTAGCGGAAGATACAAATTGAATATCTAGTTCTGTACACAAACTCTTTAATTCGTCTTTCTTCAAACTAGACAAAGACATAATGAAAATTTAAGTAATTGAACACTTACCCACAATAATTATCCTTGAGAATTGGGACGAGAGAATACGCGAAAACACAGCGAACAGAAACAGAAAACACCACTCAAGCACAAGTTTCGTTACCTAAGCCTACGCTAATCCACTTCGCATATTTTCACACACACACACACACACAAAAAAAACGTAATCCATTGCTGATCGCTATTTCACCTCCTCCGAGACGGACCATATTAACACACACGCACTAAATTTATGTCGATAGCTATCACATTATTAAAAAATCACAACACAAGAATAAATTTGGACTCTTTTTCCTTTTATTCTGGTCATCATTGCTTAGCAGGCGCTGCCTTGCTACCGCACACACAATCGCTAACGCTACACGATACATTGAAGTGTTTTTCCCTTTGCCGCAAGAGGGCAGCACAGTGACAGGTCGGAACATTTACTTTTGATTTTGTACCATATCCAGTTTTTTTTAACTTTATTCTTTATTTTGTTTTATTTTTGCTAGTTCTGCTACCCTCTGAATAACCCATTAATTTTTTTATGTATATATGTGTATATATTTCTAAGCTTTGACTGAATTTTAAAAATTTATTTATCTGCAAAAATTTTTTTTCTGAAATATTTCTTTTCAAATATTGTAGCAACTATTTATATGTAGTTACTATTTCTCTTTATAGGCATCAATATTAGTTAATGGTACTTCATTATTATTTCTTTTTCAATTTCATTTGCTGGTCACATTTATGCAGCCCATATATTTTTGGTTCTCTTAGGATTTTTTATGATATCTTTCGTTTAATCACAAGTTTGTTAATTTTAAATGTTTTCTTATGTAAGCAATGAGAAATAGTTAACATTAATTTTAAATTAGAGTACTTGCGTTGACTTAACGTTTCTGTTTTTTGTATTCTGCCTTTGTTGGTCTTTCATATTTTCTAGTTTTTTTATTTGATTACCACTTTGTGTTCATATTTAAATTTGTTCTAATGTAAAGGATCAGAAAAAAGTAACATGCATTATAAATTGGACCTTTGTTCTTGAATTCGAGAAATGTATCTTGATACAACAAATCATGAACTTATCATATAAAATCAATGTTTTTTGCTTTATGCAACTTTCTATATGTATTTTTCATTCTTTATGATTGTTGCTGCTGCAACAGAATATTAGATATTTGCAATGAATATTCGAATATTTCTGTGTGTTATTAAGTCTGATTATGTTTCTCATTCCAGTATATTCTTTTCTCATCCATTTTATACAATCGCAAAATATTCTAATTTCTTTTTCGACAAAACTAATTTAATTTCATACAACAAAATCAAACCGAATCCAATGGCACTAAATAGTATATGAAAATGTGAAATAATTTCCCAGTTTCACAATGGTCTCAACCTTTAAACCAGGTGTCTTGGCATCCCAAATTTTAGACTGCATAATTTAAATATATGTTGCCGTAAGTGATAAATCAACCTCTTGAAATTTCAATAAATTTTTAATCAGAAATTCACCAAAGAAAGATAAGACACAGAGATTACTATTATCGATTTCACCAGAACAGGATTATTAAAACTTCGCTATTCAAAAAGGGATTTATATTCATTTAGTAAAAATGACATCCCGTTTAGAATTTATCCTATGTCTGTTTTTATATTGACCTAGGAATTTTGAACCGTAATTAAATGATTATAACGATACCTGAGGAACACAGCTCTCCATACAGAAGTTATTAATATCGAAAATTATATCGTACGGTCTAAATAATTCTTTAATATTATCTAAAGACGAAAGTAATATGAATATTTTGATTTGGGCCTCCTTTCTTTTTTTTTCCCCTTTAAGCAACTCCTTTCATTGATTTCTGTGTAAAAAATGAAATAAAATCTTTTCTTGCTCCGCCACGAAAGATCATGGTAAATGCCTATAACTATCACCTGCCTAGAAAGAAGCATGGAACACATAGTACATGATAATATTCATTATTGGAGCTGATTGAAACCTTTATCGTCTTAAGTAATTTAAAATTTATTTAACAAAGGGCATTATAAATGATTTATTCATTTTTATGTTTTCAAAATTTAATTCGAACTTATGAAAATAATTTCGATCAAAATATAATAATATTGGCTTTCATTAATATTTTAGCAAACTCTTTTATTGATTATCAGCTTAAATATCATTATTATATTAATTATCAGTAATAAAATGTTTTGTCAGATTATGGGAATTTGCTACATCAAACTGCTCACACAAATAATTAAGATAAAAAAGATTTCAGTAGGGATGACTCATATTTTACGAGCGGTTATTACGTATCCAATATCAAGAAGTCACAAATACCAGTGATCAATACTTTTCAAAGAGGGGTGTGATTCAATTCCTTGACATGATCTTACTGATGATATTAGATTATTACTGGATTACATGTCTTGGATCATGGTAGAAAGTAACAATCGATAGGATCTCTCCAATGGAAGCTCTCAAGGAAGAATTCAATCATGCATAATCAAAGTCCCTTACACGTTGATGCACGTTCCTGGAACAGACCTTCGACAAATAGTTGTGGCGGGCGGTGGAGCCTATTGATCACATGCGGAGAGTTTTCTATTTCACGAAGAGTGATAATCCGAGCTCTCCCGGTCCTATCGCAAGATAATGATTATTGCTGGAAGCAATGCGCTGCTTGTCTCATTGTACTTAAACAAGATTTCTTTCGCACTCAAGTCTCCACAGAAAACAAATTTCTGCAGATATTCACATGCAAATATTCAAACAAATTTCTTATGTGATATCCCTAAATAGATATAAACACCATAATTACTATTTTTCCATGATTGAAAAGATTTGATATTCGCATAATTAAATTTTCTGTGCCTGGTTAGCATGAGAATTCCGCTGACCTGAATGATTGCCCAATTTTTTAAAAACAGATTTATAGCTTTTTTTGAAGATTTTTTAAAAATAAAAGGGATATTTTAAATAAATTCCTAATAATAAATTTCTCTTTATGGAATTTTAAAAACATTTTGGGTGATGCACAGAAATTCATCCAAATGTAAATCTTTTTAATGTATAACAGAAAATCTAAATTCTGGCATCACGTATATATCAATACTTTTGTTTACGTATCATCAATATCATGGTTGGCAAAAAAAAAAAAAAAATGCCTCGTTTATTAGTCAATCATATATATTCTAGATTGTATTATCTACACATTATTTTTATTGCAATTGTATTTTATTTTTCACAGAAAGTTTTAATAAAAGAAACACACTTAAACTATATTAAAAAATCATAAAAATCATTAATCATAAAATATTTATCATTAAAACTAAAATACCTTCAAATTAACATTCTTTTGTATTAAAATAAATTCTGCATTTTTTAAAATGTAAAATTTTTAGTCATGTTTAATAGAAAACATAAAAAATAGGTATCGTAAAAGTCATAGCTAAATGCGGTGTTTGTGTTTCGCAATACTATAAACTTCTAGGAATTAAAAAAATATAACAGTAAAATTAATACACTATTTCGGTAATATAAATATTATACATATAAAGGTTTTAAAGATTGTAATAATCAATAAACGATTCATAAGAAAAATTGATAGGGAAAAAGAGATTTTTTTTTTTTAACTAAGAAAAGCTAATTTTTTTTATATATATCTTAAGCACAAAATAAATTAAATCATTCTTGATGGCTATCATAAAAAGCGTAAATATCGGATTATTTATTTATTTATTACTGGCAAATGTTTTATCTCATTGGCTGAATGTTTTCCAACGAGTTCAATCGTGACCGTTCAATCCTTCAGGTGGAATCCTTCTGAGTTCCGATAGATGAAGAAACGACATGTCAATGATTGCTAATTAATCACATTCAAGAGATTTAGAATCTCACAGAGAACATCTGTTAAAACCTGAAATCGCCTCCGACCAATGATATATGTAAAGGCGCTGTTGTACCAATAAAATTTACTCGTTCTCTCATTTTTGGATCCTTTTATATGTTTAAACAGAGATAAAAATTTTTTAAACATAAGAATTATTTCTATTACTTCGTAATGTTCAAAAAGAAATTCAAAATGAATGAAATGAAGGGGGAAAAAATTAAATTTCTTTTATACAACAATGCACGGAAAAAAAGATTGCAATAGGTTTTGCATATTATTTAATAAAAATTTTGAGAGATTAAAAACGAAACAATGGCTTGGACATTCTTTTATGATACGAATGATTTATAAGATAGTTAGCTTGTTAGACGGAGTACAGATCAGACAGGTCTCTGAACGTAAGACGCGACGTAGGTCTGGACGAGTGCTGTGAGACGATGAATGCAGCTGACGAAACGACGAATATTGCCATGCAATGACTGCGATATTAACATGTGAATTAATCCTGCGACGTATTCGACGAAATCTGTTTAATGTTCATTTCCTTTATATTAATGTAATTGTCCGTCCTAAATGTAACTAAATGTGCGTGATTCTAAAATAGTAGTGATTCCCGAGTCCTGCATATACATATATATTGTAAGTGTGTGGAATTCTTAGTTTTCTTATGTATACAAACTTTTCCGCATTAAATTATTGTTTGCACATGAAATTGGTTTGGAGAAGAACTGAAATTAATTTTTAAATTAAATGAATTTCATTTTTGGAGAATTGATGCCTTTTTAAATAACACAGAAAAAAAATTTTTAAATCAATTTTCTTCAAAACATGCCACTTTTTCTATAAGAATTCAGATTTAAAACGTGAAATCATTAAAAAAATATTATTTCAAATGAAATTTCGTCCAGATACTTTCCCCTCTGTTTTCTGAAGTGTGTTAAATATGAAACAACGCGTTCAAAATGCTCATTGACTGAAATCGGCGCGTGGGTAAAAGGCTTGCGGAAAATCAGCAGATATTTTGTATTTGGGAGGTCCTTTCTTTATTCGCGCTCTTACTGAGTTTACTCTGCCCTTTACCATCTTTTATGACTCGACTTCTGGGAAAAAACACTATCTGAAAAAAGTGTTTCAAATGAATATATTTCATTTAAATAGGCAATTACTAAACACATGTGTAGACTTTAATATGTTTTATCTTCATAACTCCTTCTGATATTTGCTGTTTTTTTTATCACTCTTTTCAAGATTTTGTTTTAAATAAAAAATTTAATCAGAATAATTTTATTTTATTATTTTCCAAATTTTAAATTGATAATTTTTTAAGAATCTCTTTCGAAAACTGCTGGCGAATATATTTTATTCACTAATCTTGATTGTGATTATTGTAGATTTAAATTCAAAATGTTCTCAAATATAATTTAGCTGACTTAATGTAAAAAAATAAAGATAAAATGCTAGATCGCTGGAGACTATACGATTTTATGCAAAAAAGAAAGTTAATAAAGCATTCTTAAAAAATGCGTTTAAATGACATTTGGATGGACATCAGGGATTTTTT
Organism: Argiope bruennichi; assembly: GCF_947563725.1. Taxonomy (NCBI): domain Eukaryota; kingdom Metazoa; phylum Arthropoda; class Arachnida; order Araneae; family Araneidae; genus Argiope; species Argiope bruennichi. The sequence goes on from NC_079163.1 coordinate 26,648,350, forward strand.
TATTTGCTTGAAAACTTTATTCCAAGTAGTGATATCAGTAATGTTATTAAATTTGTTGCTTATTGTATTATGCCATTTGTTATAATTTGAATTTTAATGCAGTTGTACATCGTATGAGATTCTTATTTAGTTATTATTTTATTGTAAGATCAAATTAGACTCTTCTTTATTTTTATGTACAAAAAAGAATATATAGATTCATTTTGTTGAGATTTGCAGAAGCAAACTGTTTCCCTTTTTCCTAATAAACCTTTTAAAAAGTAAAAATGATCAGGCATCTAAATTGAGAGCAACTTCGTTCTATTTCTTTATTTTGACTCTGATTTTTACATGTTGCCACTTTCAAAAAGTGAAAGTACTACATGAAAGTAAGACAATGTTTCAGGCCTGCTTTTACCAGTTCAGTCTCTTTTAAAAATCCTCTCACCTTTTTATTAATGACACATAAATTAATCAAAACACTTAAGAAACAATTATGAAGCTAAATAAAGTTAAGTAGTTAAAAATTCAATTCTTAGTATTTGAACTTTAAAGTTAAAGTAATTTGTCTTCCAGATCTAGTAACGATAGTTCTGACCTTATGGGACAACTCTGGAACAGAATTGTTCATCGGTGATTCAGAAATTGTATTTTCCTTTTCAAGTGTTTCAGTTTCATTTTTCTCATCTGAATCCATAGATGAAGGGATTTCGAGGGGGAATATTTTCTCTATTGGTCGAATTAATTCTCCGGAAGCGGTTTTAAAACGAACAACACGAATATTGACGTCTTTTCCTGGATATATCTCAGTCACTTTGGCTAGAGGCCATAGCACTTTGCGCTTGTTGTCACATTTGACGAAAACTATACCCCTAATTGTAATCTGTCTGGAAATTAACATTGTTGATGGACGTTGAACAAATAAGCTGAGATATTCCAATCTAAACCTTCTTCTCAGAAGTTCTCGCACACTTTGAAGATGTCTAAGTCTCTTGATGAAATCAATTCGATCTAGGTGGACCAAGTGAGGTACACCAAACTCTGGAATTTCACCTAAAAACAAGGACGGTGTCAAAGGAAAGAAATCGTCAGAGTCCTCTGTTACATATGTAAGGGATCTGGAATTCACAGCTGATTCGCAGTCGCACAAAACACTCATTAACTCTTCGTAGTTTAAATACGCCTGGCAAAGATACGACGTAAAAGTTTCTTAATCATTTGCACAAGTCGTTCCCAAAAAACGCCCCACCATGGTGTTGCTGGTTTACAAAACTTCCAGTCTATCTTAAGTATGGCAACTTCCCTTCCAACGATATTCCAATCAATTGACTCAAAGAAATTGTTGGATCCGACAAAATTACTACCATTGTCGCTGTAAATTATTGATGGCCACCCTCTAATCGGAATAAATCTTCTAAATCCAAGTAAAAATCCCTGAGTAGAGAGGGCCAAAATCAGTTCCAAATGAACTGCTCTGAAAACAGCACAGGTGAAAAGTATGATCCAGGCTTTACTCTTGTTCTACAAAACTAGTGGGCCAGCTAAATCTCCTCCCACAACTTCGAAAATCTTAGCATCTCTAACTCTATTTTCGGTCAGAGTAGCTGGCACTGTCTGCAGTATTTTTGCTCCATGCCTTCTGCATCTAACACATCGAGATAAAGCTCCTCTGATAGTTGATCTGATTTTGATAATCCAAAAGGTTTTTCGAAGTTTGGAGATTAATATATGTATCCCGGCATGAGACAAAGATAGATGTTTATGAAGTATCAACTTCTCCACAACTGCATGCTTCTTCGAAAGCAATATGGGGAAAATAAAATTGTGATGGTCCTTTCTTTCAGTTAATCTTGTCTTAACACGTAAAATGTCTTCCTCATCTTTGAACACACTAAGTGACTTCAGCTTCTTTATATCTTCTGAAGAAAATAAATCATGTTGAATAATCTTTACGATAGATTTCTCTGCTATTTTTAGCTCATTGACCTTTAACTCACCATCTTCTTTTTCTTCTTTTGTCTTCTGGAAATTTCCTATAAATCTGTGTATCCAACCCATCATGCTTATTATTTTCGTGTATTTTGAAAAGTAGTTCAAGACTCGTAAAGAAAAATCATCACATGGTTTAATGACGTAATCACTTCTCTACGTTTTTCTTTGTTAGCCTCCACTTTGTCATCGATTGGCGCAGAATGAGGTCATTCTTCTTCCGACAATGCCAGCTAATGAGGCCCCTCCCACCATCTGGATTCAATAAGTTTATTCACTGAGCATCCTCTTGATGGCATGTCGGCTGGATTTTCTGTACCAGGTATATGGTGCCAATTTCTAAAGTCGGTCAGGTTCCTAATTTCTGAAACTCTGTTATTCACAAAAGTTCCCCAAGCTTCTACATTCTTTATCCAGAAGAGTGTTGTCGAAGAGTTGGTCCAGTGATACTCTTTTGAAATTACGACCTTGAGGCTCTTCTTAATGAATGAAGCCAATCTCGCTCCAATAAGACAAGCAAGCAATTCAAATCTTGGTATAGTTGTTTTCTTTAACAGAGCTACTCTGGGTTTAGCTTGCAATAACGTCACTTTGAGTTTATCTGATGTTTGGCTTCTTAAAAATATTACACTCGCATCGGAAAATGTATGGAGGTGAAAAGAATGCGCATCGTTCTGAGTAACTTGCCTAAGAATCTTTACTGAAGCTAACAAGGGCAATTCCTTAACCCATTTAAAAAAATTTCTTTTGATTTCCTCAGGCAGCTCTGCATCCCAGCTCAATTTAGTTTCCCAACTATTTTGCAAGTATACCTTTGGTCGAAGCGTGAAAGGCCAGCTAAAACCGATTGGGTCGAAGATTCACTGTGCAATTGATAAAATGTTTCCTCTTGTCACTATGATGTCATCTAAGTGGACATTAGGTATGTCGCAAAACAGTGGATCTTCAAACTTATCCCACATATGACCAAGAACCTTTATTGATTCACTTATTGTCAATTTCGCATTGATCTTCTCTGTCTGCTCCCACCCTCTCAAGTCGAAGTTACCTCTTGCTATCATTCGAGTTGACTTTGTAATAAAATCTTCTGCTTCTTCATTCGAATTGACTGAGGTGACAGAGTTATCACCATAAAATGAAGATTTCAATTTTGAAGTTGTTTCCTTTAGAGAAATATCACACTGATCCAAATGCGAATTAATCACTGCACCTAATAAAAATGGGCTGCATTTTAGTCCAAAAACTACTCTGCAATGTCGAAATTCTCTTATTTCCTTTTGTTCAGAGTCTTTCCACCACAGGAATCTCGGAAAATCACGATTATTTTTCTGAATAGATATCTGAAGAAAAGTCTTTTTGATATCTGAAATAATGGGGTCAATTCACGGTCACGTGTCAGGTAACAAACAAACCGCTTCTGTTCAATTTTCAACCGTTCTGCGCATGTCGTGATGTCTGCCCATAACGTTGACGAAACCATTGTTTAGTAAATATTACACTAGCTGATCAATTATTAAAAACTTCTGATTTTTTTTAAAGATATTATTTTGAATTATTTTCTCCAAATTTTCTTATTTATATAATTTTATTTCTTATATTAAAATTTGAATTAGCATTTTCAATGGAATTATTGTTTTTGCATAATTAATTAACATCGCTTTTAAATTCGTTTGGTGCCGCTTTTTTCTTTCCTTTTCCATATCCTCCCCCCTCCCTTTTTTTATCCGAAGGATACATTTTGACAAATGATTATGGCATTGTTTTTGAAAAATTACATATGTTCTTTTTTTCATATTATTTAAATATTATTGAATGTTGAATCTTTTGAATATAGTTCCCCCAGTTAGTTCTTTTTAAAAATAATTATTACTCTAAGATAAGTTAATATTTTAAAGCTTACTAATAAAATTATTATATATTTTTTCTTATGTAATTACTTTTATAAATATTGAGACTTTGATGTTTTCAGTTTGCTCAGAGGAAAGAACATCAAACTCAAATTATTACTAATTAACTCATTAATTCAAAAAGCTAAAAAAACTATTTACTATTTTCAACATTTATCTTTCTAGACACTTAGAAATAATATAAACAAGTATGACAAGAATATCAATGTAAATGATGAAATCAATTTTATTCAACAGAAACATCCTAGATACTAAAGAACAGTTTTCTTTATCACTAATAAAAACATAATGTTGAACAATATACTTTTAAAGCAGATTATTTACGAAATTTTTTTTAAATGCTGAAATTACATTGAATGAATATCATAAAATAAAACAAAAACATACAATACAGTAAATTTAATAAACAAGAATAAGGTCATGATATACAGGGTGTTGCCGAATTCGACCGACCAATTCAGAAGGGTGATAGGAGGCATCAAGAGGATAAAGAATCACCATACAACATGGGGTTCCAAACGACGTTTTGAGGGTGAAAATCGCAAAAATATGAAGAGTCGGCAAACTTTTGGAAACTGTAAAAAATTAATAAAAAAGTAACAGAAGGTGTTTCAACTATGAGTTTTTTTTTAGTGAAAGCACATTTTAAAGGCAATTTTTCATGTAAGTAACATGGTGATTTGATGAAACAGGGAGTCGTAAATTATTCAAAACGAAAAAGTAGTTTAGAACCCTTATCTGCAAAAATATTAAAACTTTAATAAAAATAAAATCTTGAAAATATAAAGAATTTTATACTCCTTAATTTGATATAAGTCTGTAGTGTGAAAATCGAGGAGGTTTTAAGATATGCAAGAAAAACTAAAATGTTTGCCATCAAACATCGCTGCAACATCGGTACCGATGTTTACAGACAGTGTTGCCAAATTCGAAAGGTAAATTTAGAGAAGTGATAGTAGGCATTAAAGAGATTAAAAATTATCATAAAACATAGGATCGCAGGAGACGTTTTTTCTGTTAAAATCGCAAAAACAGACATCGAAGAGACAATTAGCCTGGCGAAGAGAATGGCCCTAAGAATGCAAGAATTTGGAACTTGGCAGTCGAGAAGAAGAAGTTTTCTAGTATCTAAATTTTCCATGCTTTCGAGGAATATAAAAGCTGCGATCATTGCAGAATTGATGGTTCGAGGAATATAAAAGCAGCTTATATTCATTAAAGAGCGGTGCAGAATTGATAGTCGATAAGTTTCATTCGCAAACAACATGTTAGATTTCACGAATGACGAATATGCGGATATGCATTTAATTTACGATCGAGCGAATGGTAATGGACGGCCAGCACAAAGAAAATACCAATAGCAATATCCAAGTAGGCACGTTGTCCACACCACAGCACCTCTGCAAATATTAATAACGGTTGCGGGAGACAGAATCCTTCAAAATACCGAGGCCAAATGCAGGGCTCGAACGCCTCAGTGGCGCAAAGTACCTTGTTTTCTTGCAGCACGTCCTTCCAGATTTACTGCAGGAAATATCGGCCAATGCACACCAGAACATGTGGTTAATGCATGGTGGTGCATCGGCGCATTTTTTGAATTGGACGTGGCGGACCTGTTAATTGGCCTCCAAGTTCCCCGGACCTTAATCCCTTGGATTTCTTCTTCTGGGGCCATATAAAATATCTTTTTTATCAGATACCTTTGGATACATTGAAAGATCTTGTAGAACGGATCGGCTGCTGGAGAAATCGCATGCACACCTGGTATGTTTGAGCGCTTCCAGTGGTCCTTTAAACGTCTGTGTAGATTGTGTAATGACCTTCGAGAGATGGGATGTTCAACTACACAATGCGCATTTATGGGCTGGCGAGAATCCCCATCTGAGGGCGATTGCAGCTCAAATGACTGAGGGATTGCAGGTCTGCTTCCTTATATGTTACTGGGAACAACTCTACCTAGCGCCGAAGGAAGGCATTTCGGACCACGGGGTGCTACGCAAATCTGAATCCTTGTGATGTCCCTACCTCCCCTTACAGTTTGTCCCAATATTAATGGAACACCCTGTATACAGAGAGAGATAGAGATAGAGAGACGTTATATAGGATATAAAGAGGAGTTGAAAAAAAGACATTTATGCTTTCACACAGTTTTATAATTCAAAATTGATATGTTAAAGAAATAGAAAAAAAAAGTGAAACATGCATGTAGCGATGAAGTTGGGAATAAAAATTATATAATGTATTCTGATATGGAAATTGATTTTCAATGAAAAGACTTTTATTTATTAAAACAGAAATCACTGAGGTGCGCAGTGTTATAACAGGATATTATGACAACTGTCAATTTCAGTTTAAATACAATAAACTATTGACATTTCATTTTTAACAATAGAAAAGTCGTTTGATATAAATTCACTTTGAATCCATCACAAATCTGCAAATGTAATTAGAAAACTAGTAATATTCACTTCCACCTAAGTTTAGCATTATAGCAGTTGTTATTTTTGCAACAGGAGTTTGTTTACTTACAATAATTAAATTTAGATAAGATTTTGTAAAAAAGTGCAATGTAATATTCATGTAAAAATTTTAGAACCTTCTAAATATATTCAAAATTATCAGAAATTTCATCAAATGTGAATAAAGTAAATTAGAAATGCACTCACGATTTTGTTTGATTATTTTTGACGGAAAATAGTTTACCGATTTCTTTTTTTTTTTGGAAGAGTTTTTCTAACAAATTACTGGAACAGCTATATTTAATAAATGGACACACACCGAATGAACTCTTCAAAGTGATCGGAGCATATCCCCGACTTCTAAGACTTGAAAAAATCTATACCAAAGCTATCAGCCCAAGTCAGGATTGTTGAAAGGAAAATAGGAAAACATTTTGTCATGACAGTCACTCTTGTGTTTCACATTAAAGCATGCATCCATCAGCACACCATTATTTCCTCTGTTAACACGTAATAAGAGGAAAGAAAATGCCTCAAAAATTACAACTTCAAATGTAAACAAAAACTCCGCTTCATACTTGGCGAAGAACGTTAATGGCAGACTGATCGACGAAAGCGTTGCGGATGAAACTTAAATGCCATGCGCAAGAAGTACATAACATGCGACTTTTACGTCAGATGAATTGACCCCATTCCTATTTTTTCTCGCCTAAAATCAAGCAGCAACCTTGGTATTAATTCAATTAATTTTTCGCCTTTTGCGAGAAAGTCGTTAAGGGAAAAAACTCCTTCTGCTTACACGAAGCGTCAAAAACTCGTCTTATGGATGTTGTTGAGTTCACTTTGAATATCGGCCTTGGTGGAAGGTAATAGCTGTGCACTTTTTTCTCCTCTTCTGGTACTTCTTCGATTATTTCGCATTTAACATATTCTTCGAACACTGCATTGTAAGCTTCTGTTTTATCTTTCAACACGAGTTTCTTTGTCGGGGAAATTAGTCTGTTTTTTCTCTACTTCTCTATTACTGGGTAATTTGTCTTTCTCATTAATCCAAGGTAAAGAGTCTTCATATCTATCCTCTGTCTTTTTAGGATCTTATGAAAATGATCCCATACTGCTTCTTCTAATTCGACATCACTTCTGTTTTCTTTGGAATCTATAATTCCCAATGCCTCTAGTTTCCACAAGTTGTCTATGTCGCTACTGTGGACACACATGGACGTTATCAGGGAGGACACAGACACATTACTTTCTGAAGTCTAATAATTTATAATACCCACAACTGTCCATCCGAGCAAAGATTCCACAGCAACCAATCCGTTTTCTAATTTGTGAACTTTTACCGTCAACAATGCACCTGCGACGTCTGCTCCAATAAGGATTTCTATTTTCAAATCTTTTCCTCCAACATCAGAGACAGTGATACCTTTTTGTTTCATTTCTTCTATAAATGGTCCAGGCTGCAAACTGGTCAATGGTCCACAAATCTTCAATTGTTCCAAAAAGTTTAATCTTCTACAATAATTGCCATATAGGCTACTAAGAGACACTTCATACCGTTTGTGGGTTTCTCTCTTTTGTTGTTGTTCCTCCAAAAAAAGCATGAATAAAAGTTTCTGTTCCATTTGAAGGGACCCCAATTTCTTCAGCCGTTCCTTTTAATATATATGAACGCTTTGACCCAGTGTCAATGAGTGCCCTTACCGTTTTCTGCCTTTTATTAGATTCGATATTCACTAATAAAGTTTGAAGATACACTTCATGTTGATAACTAAAACTGGTACTTGCTAAAGATACCTTTTGTGCATCCTCCTCCTTAATTTTATCATCATCTTTCTTCTTACATGTTTGTAAGTCTGGACACATTACAGCCCAATGTCTTCTTAAGCATATCAAGCATCGAACAGTTGACTTACATTGCTTCGCCCTATGTCCATTTTTTAGGCAGATGAAGCATCCATTTTTCTTCTTAATTTCATCATTCTTTTGAGTTAAAGTCATTTTTTGAGCCACAAAACAATTTTGGCTTTCATCTTGTTTCTCACAAAAAATGCAAGAGTTCTTTTCCCCATGGTTAAAGGTTTTCTTATGGCCTGAGAATAATTCATTCGCAGTAGGCACGGGATCATCCTTTTTTAATATTTTATCCCTTCATTTTGTGCATCAAAATCAAATTTAAACTCAGCTTTTGCCAGAGAAATTCTCTGCTCTCCCTCAACTTCATTTCTCAAAAATAACAATAATTGTTTTAATTTTTCGGAATAAGTATTTTCTTCTTTAATTGTTGATGCATGATTTCTCATTCAAACTCTTAATAACTCCTCATGAATACACGATTCAACGAGTGGAAATAACATGGCAGAGTATTTGTCGCTTGTCATTCCAATTAATTCCAACGAACAGAAAAAGTATTCTAATTTGTCGTAAAGCTCGGACACACTGCAATTCTTCCTTTGCTCAGTTACATTTTTAATAATTAGACTTAAAAATTCTGGGATATAAAATTCCATTAAAAACTCTTCCCGTCCGAATCTATTTTTCAAGCTCTCTATTACTTTGTGATAATTTTCTGCGGTTGCCGGGTAGCTATTTACAATGTCACGTGGTCTAGTACCAGGTATGGTAGCTTAGATCAAGTAGTGAAATTTATCTTCGTTCTGAATTACTTTATCGTCATGAATTCGTTGGAATTGCCCCCAAAAGGGAACAAATCCTTAATGTCCCCACCGAATTGTTTTAATACTATTTCAGGCAGATTGAGTTTTCGTTTGTGTAAGTTTGGAAACACACTGACGACGGAATGCGCAATTTGGCTGGAAAAGAACATTTCAACTTTAACTTTAATTAAATCTAATTTTTCTTTGTATTCTTCAACACTTTCCCTCTCACTATTAAACTGCTCTTCAGAAGAATATTCTGATCTAAAATTTGAATATCATAAGAACGAAGTTCTTCCGACAAACGTTCTAAAGTTGTCAATTTTGATCTTACAAATTCTTCGTCCGGGTTTTCTTTATCTATTTCAAGTTTAATTCCATTACATATTCTCGTACAAGATGCTCTAATAGGTTTTCGTCTCTGAATTAGTGCTTCCATTTCCATAAACTTAGACAAAACGGGAAAGCAAAATGTAATAAATTATCCGACCTTGAACACTCAAAGTATCCGTTACTAAAAGATAAATAAATTGTCTGAGCTGTATTTTTCTTGTTTATTTTCATAAAATCACGTACCGAGGTCACCAAATTTTGAGATTTTCAGAAACAAACTGTTTCCCTTTCGCCTAATAAAGCTTTTAAAAAGTAAAAATGATCAGACATCTAAATTGAGAGCAACTTCGTTCTATTCCTTTATTTTGACTCTGAATTTTACATGTTGCCACTTCCAAAAAGTAAAAGTTCTACAAGAAAGTAAGACAATGTTTCAGGCCTGCTTTTACCAGTTCAGTCTCTTTTAACACATTTAATGACAATGCAAAAATAAATTAACCCATAGAAAAATAGTGAAAAAAGTTCAAGTCCTTCTACCGTAAACTTACAGAATAGTGTAATAGAATAAGACTATTGGTGAAAAATAATTGAAATTTTTAATAAGCTAAAAATCTTATTTTTATGCAGAAACAAACATAGTATTCGTACACTGTAAATGAATAGTAGGAAAAAATGTGATATAATAAAAATTAATGAAAATACAGAGAAAATAAGTAAGATTTTTATTCATTAATGGTTAGAAAATATTCAAACAATATTATTTGTTTGGATAATATGAAATCAAATCAATTCTACTTATTCTTAAAAATGCACACACACAAAACATAGGTACAAATATTTTAATAGCGGAACAAGAAATAAATTCACCCCATATAAAAAAATATACAAATATATGCATTTTTTTCTCAAGAACTAAATCATTCTCCCTAATTTCGAGAAATAATTTTACAATTCAATATAATAAAAATGTTTACATAATTTAAATTCTTTTTAAAAAATTCAAAGGATCGGACACATTTAATTTGTAACAACTAGACTCTTATCAAGTCAAAAATTTTAAACTTTGGCTTTTTACGTATGTTTTATGCAGTGTTATATGATACAACTGAAACACGATTACAAATTCCCACACAGATTTGCTACGTTTTGGAACTAAAAGGCAATATCAATTTTTCTCAGAAATAGAAAAAAAGAAAAACCTGTTCATCTCAGAAAGCGAAAATTTGACGCGATAAGCAACCGGTGTCCTAACACTGCTTTCGGGTGGTTAGGAATTAATTGGAATTCCTACTGGGCAGAAAATCTGCAGAAGGGGAGAGCAATATCTTTTCCCAATTTGTAACACTTAAAAGTAGTAAGCAATGTAGGAAATAGAGAAATCCAATTGTAAAAGAGTGGCATTTCCAGTTCTAAAAGAGAGCAATGCATAAATATATTACGTTATCCAACCTTAAAAATTCGATTTAAAACATACGTTTTAGATTTAAAAAATTATAGTCTTTCAAAATATTTTTTAAGAATACAAAAAGCCTATAAAAGGAATATAAAATTAGTTAAGCTTAAAATAATCCATTCATCTAATGATTCTTTGTAATTGTATAGAAGAAATGAATAACTTCTTTTACAACTATCTAAATATGAAATCACACCCATAAAAGTTTGTACTTTGTATGAGAAATATTTACACAATATCATTTTTTAACTTATTTTCAAAATATATTTAAAAAAAAGAATATGAAACCTCATTGTCGTGAAATATACGTGGAAAATAATGTACTTTTTTAAAAAAGGGAATTTTCTTTACATTTTAATAATATAAAATTGATCATTTACTGATTAATGTACCATGAAACCTCATGATAGACACTAGACAATGCGTAAATATCAAAAATAACAGAAATGAGATAGAAATATCAAAAACTGCAACTTCAAGTAAAATTAATCCCTAGTTCCTTACTATTGTTATTTTTACCCTCTGCACTGAAAAACAAAAATATTTTATTTATAATACATAAAATTAAATATACGATCGATCATTCTTAGGTAAATGTACTAAAAAGACATCGAAGGAATGAGTCGATTACAATTTTATGTGCGATCTTAATGTAATATCTTAAAGTCTGTAATAGGCAAATATGTTGAAAGTATAGAAGGAATAAAAAGAGTCACGGACTTCCTACAAACTAAAACTGCAAAAGAACAACTCCCCGTATTGACATGACGTCCGTCAGCGGACACATCTCAAAGAAAAGAAGGGGTCTCCGCTCCGCCGGAGGAGGAGAGGAAACGCCAGAAATACAAAATATTCTTATCTTGTGTCCTCAGGGGATGCCCCGTTCTCTTAACTAAAATCATAAAGAGAAAAGCAGAAAAAAAAAGTGAACGGACCGGTTATTTGTAGAATTATCGTATCACTGAATCACATATCACTAGGGATGACGAATATTTGAAGAGCGGTTATTACGTAACCAATATCAAAAAGTCACAAATACAAGTGATTAATACTTTTCAAAGAGGGGTGTGATTCAAATCCTTGATACGATCTTACTGATGATATTTCGATTACAGGTTTTGGATCACGATAGAAAGTAACAATCGATACGATATCACTGAAATTTGCAGGAGCGGTGACTTCACTGGAAAGTAACAATCGATACGATCTGTCCAATGGAAGCTCTCGAAAGAAATCTGTGATTGGATTGAAAAGTGAACGGACCGGTTATTGGAATTATCGTATCGTATCATTGAATTGCATATCACTGAAATTTATCGGAGGTGTGATTTCACAGGAAATTGCGAGGCTTCACTGGAAAGTGCGAAGTCACCGCTCCACTTTACGGGAGTGACCGATATTCGTATTTGATGATGCACTATTCCATACGGATCATTTTTAATTGCTCGTGACATGATTGACTTTGATTATATGTATTCTGTTTGCTGCTGACGCTATCTATTGGTAGAATATAGGACTAAAGTAAACATTTTAAAGAAATGACATATATTTTTAACTCACCTTTTTCAGAAAATGGTTCACTCTAATAAATAAATTGAATAAATAGTTTTTAGGAAGAAAAAATTTAAGAAGTAAGCTGAAACAGATAAATTTATTCAATCACACGTTACTTAAATTAGTAAATTAAGTATTAATTACAATTAATAAATTTTATATTTAATATTAAGTAATACTTTTTGATTAATAATATGATTGAAATAACAGATATTTGGAACGCATATTTAAAAATAACAATAGCAATATTATTTGTTATCCAAAAAATCGTGGATTATGCATCTCTACATATCAATAAAAGTGGAGCTATCACAGAAAAGTGTTCATAATTGTGAAGTCACCGCTATGCTTAATGATAACTGCTGTTCTTGACTTTCCGATATTCGCATTTGAAATGCTTTATCCCATGACGATCATTTCTAATTGCCTGTGACATGACTCTCTAATGGCATATATTCTATTCACTATGCAGGTGCCATCTTTTGGCAAAATATAGAACTAAAAATAAAATTTTAAAGAAATAACTTTTTTAAAAATTCATCTTTTCAGAAAATGGTTTATTCCAATAAATAAATTAAATCAATAGTTTCGAGAAAAATTTAAAATTCAAAAGTAAGCTGAAATAGATAAATTATTTCAATCATACGTTACTTAAAACAGTAAATTAAGTATTAATTACAATTAATAAATTTTATATTTAATAATAATTAACAAATTTTGATTAATAATATGATTGAAATAACTGATATTAGGAACGAATATTTAAAAATAACAACAGAAAAAGTATTTGTTATTCAAAAACTCGCGGAATTTGCATCTCTAGTTGTAAATAGACATAGCGGGTCACATTTGCAAATCAGCCAATCACAAGTACGATGACATTACTCATATATGTATTGAGATAATTTCCGAAGATTGGTTTGTTCAATAAGAATTCAATTTTTCATCATTTACCTAATAATATTTTACATCCCCAGGGTTTCTTTTCTTTTAAATTTCAAGCAAAACACTTAGATTAATTTTTTACTTTTAAAATTGCCACGCATATATTAAACACATGCCGTTTGGTACATTAACTGTAACCGCAACCGTAACCATCTGCAATTAAAAAGGCGGGAGATCAGCTGTTTACTATTGTCAAAATAACGTTCAGCAAATTTTTAGTTTGTTAAACATGTTATATTAAATACTTAACTTAAATATTCAACACTTTTTGAGAAATAAGCTAGCTTACATAGAAATTTAATCGGTATGAGCTTTTTTTTATTAACTAAAGAATTGTTCCATTACTATGACTTGAATTTTGTGTGTCGAAACTTTTTTATTTGAAAGCATGTCCTATTTTTATTTAGTGTTATTTCCCCATTTCAAGAATTAATTTATCATGCATTTCGTAGAATTAGTTACTTATTTAAATTTTTTTCATCTCTTATTTAGACACATTAATTAATTTTATACTAATTATGATGGCTGCATATTGCATGGGATTTTTTTTTTTTTTTTTTTTTTTTTTTGCAAGAAATTGTATATATATGATTTACATCTTATGTTTTATGAATAAAGAGTTTATTTCTGCTTCATCAATGTTGGCTATGTTTTTCAGTGTAAAGAAAAGTATTCATGCTTTATTTATTATCATTGAATTGTAGAGATGATGCAGAATTTATTCATTATAATTTTATCCATTTAAGGCAGTAAATGCTTGCAAAAATGTATCTGTTCTATATTTGTGTTTTAGAATTTTGAAAAGAAAATGTTCTCATTCCTTCTTTTAAATTGGAAGGAATTGGTTAATTAATTTAGGCAGTCTTAAATTTTCTTGAAAGACATTAATAAGTATATACACATTATTTTCCATTCTGCAGAAACTAAAATTTTGTATTTAAATCATTTATTTGCAGTAATGTTCAGTCAGTTCAATTTAGTTTCTTAATTCTTGATGAAATTAGATCTTTTAAACATATAGGATTATATATATATATTTTTTTTATTTACAAGCAGAAATTTAAAAAGTAGCAATTTTGTCATATTTTACTTACTTCATATTTTCAATTTCTATTCATATCCAGTGAAAGAATATGTACTACAGTTGAATTTATTTATATTCTTAGATACTTATTGTTCTAATATAATTAATTATTATAATTTCTAGAATATATACTTTTTGTTGTTTTTTCCATTTTTTTTTTTTTTTTCAAAAAATACACTTAAGAAATTCTATCAACTGTTCTATTTTTTAAAGTTAATCAGATCAGAAGCAATTTTTATAGTAGTGTTTTGCACCCTCTTTTTTTCATATTATAATTATTTTTCTGTATAGATGTGGAGAGCATATAATCATAATAAGGGGGAAACAAGGTAGCCCTTGTATTATGACCATCTCAAGGATGGCCATGGTACAAAGCAGAATTTCCTTTGTATGTTATTTACTTCACATTCCCATTTCTAAATATTTAGGCATGCAACAATGCTCTCCTTCCTGTGGTCAGAAAACTTGCTAACCTTTTTCATCATTTGATTTGAAGGCACCTTACTTTGATAGTTATATTAAAACAAAGTTATTAATTACTGTTATTGATGTATTCTAAGAAAAATTGCATTTGGAACTTGCTCTTGTTTCAGGATACAAACATGTAAAATTTCAAAAATAAATAAAAAAAATTTAATCTTGCTTTGTAAAAATTTTTTTTGTTAAGGTTAATCATCAAACGATTTGTATCACAACAATAAAGTTTTGTATTTTATTTCACCTGAATTCTTCATTTTGTGTGTCTTACAGTTAAAGAACATGAGAGGTAATAAATCCCCTTTCCCTTAATATATAAATTTTGTTTTGCTAAATTCTAGATCATAAATAAAGAGAAATTTTTTTTTATGTAAGTATGAACCCTTTTTAAAAATGCTATTATTTCAAATAATGTTAAATTGTTACTTCTGTTCTTTGCTTTTTACACTCTTTAAAATCATATTGCATTTTAACTAGTACATGAGTATCCTCGTATGTTGAATATACATACCGGGATATAAATTTTTTTTTTCCAGATTTGAATGGCAACCCTGTTTATAACAGGATGTGTATCATTATTAAGAGTTCTTAAAAGTGCTTATTTTTTTATTCAAGTACTTATATTTTCTTTCTGTTGGGTGAGGGAATCCCTTATGCTAGATTTACCTGATTACAGACTGTTTTTCTTTGCTATGCCGGATCTTTCTGCGAATCTGGATGTTAGTGGGAAAAGTTTTATCTCAAGTTAGAGAAATACTGATTGAATAAGGAACATATATCCCTTTCATTTATTAGGCTCCCCACCTTTTGCTTGTTTAGACATGGAGAAAAGTCCTTTCCTCTCAGAGATGAATTTATGTATTCACGTAAAAGCTCTAGTTTTGATTTTTAACAATGAATTGGTTTTTCTCTACACATCATTACTTCTTTGAAGAATATTTGTTACTGGTATGTAAGTATAAGAGAAAAAGAAATTTAATCACCAGAAAGTGGAAACTTTCTTTTTCGTCCAATCTTCCTGGTTCAAATCTCCGTATAAAACATTTTTGTAAATGTCTGTGAATGATAAAACACAAAAAAACTTTGAGTTGAATTTTCTTTCTTTGAAATGCCAAATTTGCAGATTTCTATCAAATTTTGAAAGAAATCCATTTCCATTGTTTATTTATTTATATTTGTTTATCCAAGTACAGGTGAATACAACTTCAAAGCAATAACAACACTGGTAATATTTAATGCACAATTTTAGCATCTAGTTGAACATTTATCAGTCTTTCTGCTTGCATGCATGTAAATATCAAAACAGAGAAACACAATAATTTAGATAAATGAAATTTGATCAGTAATCTTGTTTTTAAAAATTGTAGCGCTATCGTAAATTTTGAGTTCAATTGGCCGACGAAAATGTTATGAAGCATATTTGTTGCTCTCCCTCTTGTTTTTTTTTTAATACTATACTAGACCTATGAAAATAAAATATGTTTGTACTCTTGACTTTCATAGCCTTGCCCAAGGTTCCCACTTTTTATTGTGGAAGGAGAGGTAATGATATCTTTCTTAGAATATATGCAATGAAGTATTGGACATTTTCAGCTGGTTTATATGTGCTGCAGAGCGTATTAAACCATTTTTTTTAAATGTGTCTGAGTGATTACACACCCAGAAGGAAATTGTCTTTGATGCATGATATATTTATAAATTAATAAAACTGTTATTGTATACTTTAAAAGAAAGTTTAAGAAGAAAATTTATTTTCATTGTCCGACCCATATATTATGAAGCATATTTCTTGCACCCCCCCCTTTTTTTAATTCTATACTAGACTTCTGAAAATAAAATATGTTTGTACTCTTGACATTCATAGCCTTGCTGAAGGTTTTTTCTTTTTATGCTAGAAGGAGATGTGATAATATCTTTCTTAGAGAGTATACAATGAAGAATTGGACATTTTCAGCTGGTTTACATGTGTTGCAGAGCGTATTAAATCAATTTTTCAAATGTGTCTGAGTGATTTCAACCCTAGAATGATCCTGGCTTTTTCTGGCCTAAATAGCTGAAGGTCCTTATATTTATAAATTATTGTATTCTTTAAAAGAAAGTTTTATGTGTTAAAATTTTTTTCTGTAATTGCTAATGTCAATATAATTTTTCAATTACTGCGGAATAGAGAAGGTAATACTGGAATAAGAGGGAACAAATTATTGTAAGTCTTACATTTCACAAAAGAAATATCCAATAGTTTTATGCTTTTCTAGCGTGTTTGTCTTTAGCTTATTTAAAAATCCCTTGGAATGCAAAATGAATTCATCTCCAATAAATTTTGCATTGCTAAGAAATTATGTTTTACTGAGAACAAGTAAAAAAAAAAATGCCAGTTTCTGTATTGCACTTTCATCAGAAAGGATTTTTAGAAAAATCCAGACTTCATAAAGTTCATTGATTTCTTGGTCAAATTTTCTTTACACAGTTTTGATTTTAATGTCTGGAAAATGAGAATGAACTAGCTGTTTTTATCCATTAATTGAATAATCATAAATAATAATAAAAAACTACAGAGTTTTAAAAATTAATTTCATTCTTTCTCATGAAAAATCATCTGTTGAACGAAAATTCAGCATTAATAACTGCATTGATTTGGAAAATTTAAATGAAAAATATTTCGCAACAATCAATCTTATGACTACATAAAGCAGTCTGGCAGAATCCACTCAGTAGTCATTAATAAAAAAAGTTGAGAATTTTAGAATTAAGCTCATTTAAAATATTGAATTTTTTTGTGGATGGTAAAAGAAATAGTCAGTGGCATAAAGTTAGAATCTGATTTCCTGATCTCTTCATGATGAAAGAAATTTCTCTTACAAAAGGAAAATGCTGAAATTGAATATAAAACTAATTCACTTGTTTGGCAAGCTAGAAAACTTTTATTACTAATAAATTCTAATGAGTTGGAAAAGGTTTTTTTTTTTTTTTTTTTTTTTTTTTAAGAAAATTGACTTTAATAAAATGTGCTTGAATTTTATATTCTAGTTTTGTTTGCTTATATTCTTAACCTTTTTTTTGAGGAATTGGAATATTAATGAGGTAGGAATATAACTTTTTTTTTACTTATGGAATTACACAACTGTTAATTGTATAATTTAAGACGCGGTGAAAGTCATTTAATAAAATTTTACAAATGAAATTTGCATTAAAAAATGCTTTAAATAGCTGAGTTTCAATGTATGTAAAAAAATATATATATTTGATATTTACTGGTAATATTCTTTGTTTGTATTTCTATAAAATTATGCATTTACTTAGTCAATGGCTAACTTAATGAATTTCATCGAATTCATAGTTACATATATTGTTGAAAAATATACATTATGAATGGTTAGTTCTTAATTTTTTAAGATAAGATTAGTCTATGCAACCCATTTAAGACTGCAAATAAAATTACTAAATAGAGTGAGTTACTGCAGGAGGAAATTATACTTTCCATCCCAGCTATGCTGAATCTTATTTATTGCATATACAAATATACTTAATTTTTGCAGTAATTTCTCTGTTACAAATTATAGGATTAATTTAACATTCCACTGGTGGATGTAATTATTTTAGATTTTGTATGCTTTTAAGAAATATCAAACAAGATCATTTAATTTTTAATTTAACCTTTTTCACTGAATTTCTTCATTAACCAAACTTTATTTATTGGTTTGCTTCCTGTCTTAATGGATGGGAAAATTCATAAATGTTTGAAAATGTACCTAATAATTTTTAGCTTTTAATAAATACATACCAAACTGAAATACCCATTTTGCTCCTTATATTTTTCAGTTGTTTTGAACTTGTAATTTCTTTTCAATATTAATAGGACTATTGATGTAATCAGTATATTTAGGTATGAACAATTAAAGAATATTGCTGAACTTACTATAATTTTTTTAATGATTTTCTACTCTTAAATTTGAAGAAAACGGAACGGACCGTGAACAAAACATATATAAACATTTCATTGTTTGATTAAATGGATGTGTTAAAATTTGAAGTAATAAAAGTTGTTTTGTTTTTTAGAAATTAATATAATACAAAATGTACTGTAAATATGGAAATAAAAATGTTATTTGAGGGATGGTCATTAAAATCCAAAGAAGGGTTGAATTAATTTGTACTAATATTGTAATTTTAAATCTTTTTGAAAAGGTGATATCTGCTATTGTATTTTTAATCTGTGAAATATTTGCCTTAGTTATTTGTACAAAATTTGTGTATTGAATTTTTTGAAATTAGATATATTCTGCATGTTTAAAGTATAAAAAGTTAACTTTTTTCAACTATATGCTAATTTTTAGAGGAAAAGATATAAATGAAATAATAGCTGTATTTTAAAATTTATGAAGTATGGAAATAACTAGCTTGAAAAATAAGATTTTTTGTAATTTATCTTATGGTGGGAATTTTCCATTGTGGAAAGAAAGTAGTTCTTCCTTGCCCACTTTATCTTTGCAATAACATGTTTGCCCACTTTATCTGGCAAAATTGTTAAATGGCAGATAAATATTTCATAGAAAGAAAATAAGGGCCCAGGTCCCAAATTTCTTCCCTGTCTGACTCTCAGCAGAAAATGAACATGTTTGTTGTAGCTACATTCAAAAGCAGACTAAGAAATGTCAATAATCATACCAATGAAAGACCTGTTAACAATGTGTCTGAAATAGCCACAAAATTCCATTAATATTGTAGAAATATTTGCTTAAATTGTATATTTATTTTAATTTACTGACTTTTCCTAATACTTATTCTCTTATATACTGAACATGAAATAATTTTCCCACTTCGGAGGGCTTTAGAATGAAGGCCATTAGTCCAAATGAGATGAAATTTGAGCTACAGATTATTGAAATGATGTGCTTAACATTTACTAAACAAAAAATTTTTACATGAAAATCCACCAATAAATGGCAATGTAAATACACTTTAAAACATTTAATATGCTTTCTAAATGTTAAATAACACACACACACACACACAAAATGTAGCATTAAAACTAAACAAGATGTTCTTCTTCATGTTCAACAATGTGCTCTAATCACAGAACCATATTTGCCACATCTGACTGGAATAAATCTGATAGATTTTCAAGAACACAGTGCCAAATATTGTCCATCAGATCTAGCACAGATGCTGCTTTTCACGGACCAACATGTTTTTGTCCACCATGGTCTTTTAGGAAACTTAACAACCAAAAGTTGCACGGTGTGAAATCCAGTGCACAAAGAAACCATATAAATGGAAAATGATGACTAATCACTCACGATTCTGTGAAATGCAGTTGTAGTAATTGTTTTCCTGATGATGTGAGGATATGTATTATACTATATAAAAATAATGTGATAATAAATAATGTTGTTACATCTTTTTATTTTCTTTGTCTTGGTTTTATTATTTGAAAATTATAGTTATTTCATGGCCATTTCTGTACTTACAGCATTTGTTCATCTTTTTAATTGATAAATACTGAAGTAAAATGAATAGCTATGTTTAAACACGAATTGCTAGTAACTTTTTTTTTGTTCATTCTTGATTTATTTATATTATATGCAGTAATATTTCTATTAGTCCAATCACAGTGTTTTGCTTGAATTTTTTCCTCCTCTTTGCCATCTTTATGTTTTACCAAACCTTTCAATGATACAATATGGAAGAATCTAAAAGGTTTGGAACTAAATAAGAGTTTCATTACATATTCTTTTAAAATAAAAATGAAAAATATACTCCATTCATATTAAATAAATTAATAGGAATTTTTCTTACAATTTTTTATATTTGTATTGCTTAAATGTATTATCAGGTTCATGAGATTGTTCTTCGTAGTTTATTTTTAGTTTAGAATATTATCAAACTTTTCTTGTTAAATTTAGTTTCTGTAATATTTTTCATTAATCTTTTGCATCTGAATTTATATGATTCATGACATCATAAACTGAATTTTAATTTTTCAGAATCATTTCTTTGATTAAGAAATTCTTCATTCAGACATTCTTCCATTTCTTTCTTATTTCTCATATCAAAATATTTAATTTCTGTCAGAATAATGGCTTGCTAATTTTGTCTTTAAAGGTTCTGAATTGCTTTGAAAATGACAGTAGTGAGAGTAGCTGCAGTATTCAGAGTGCGAATTGAAAGCAAGCTTTAAAAATTGCATGATTTTTCTTTTGCTGTTGTTTTAGAGTTCTTGATTTCAGAGTTTACCGATACATATGTTAACTATTTATCTATGTACGTATTAAGCTATAATTGAATTTTATAAGTTTAAATTATCAAATTAAATAGTTTTCAGTATTTATGTGTTGTTGCCTCCTGTTACTGCAAATATATCAAACTGAATTCGTCTATTTTTTATTATGTCACAATTTGTATAAATTCTGGCATTTTATAAAATGAAAATGCATAGTAAATATTTTAATTTTACTGAAATTATAGTGTCTAACAAATCCTTAAAAACAATAAGCTTTTTAAAAGTATATCATCTTTATTAGTTGCTTTGTTAATAGTTTTTCATAAACATTGAAAATTTCTATGTACTGAACAAATTTCTCTTTCCAGGGAAGCCTATTGCCTTGAAAAGAAAGTTAAGAAATAGAAGATATAGACTGATATTTACAAAAGGTAAACTGATTTTTCATTTGGCATACTTTCAGTGAATAGGACTGAGCCTAGTTTTTGTTTTCATGTAAGTTGGGGGGAGGGTGTTATTTTGCAACTGTATAATCTACTTATACAGTTAAACTTATAATTGGTAGATGTGGAATGCATCTCAGTTTTTTTTTATGTACATTGTTTGATTTTATTTAGTAGAAGTTTATATTTTATTCTAAAAGGAATAAGTATAATTTATAGGATCGCTAATTTCAAATTTATGCCTTCTTGTTCGAATTTGCTTACATAAATGCCATATTCTCATATTTTCCAAATGCTCTCTATTTAAATTTTAACATAAATAAATTTACACATGCAAAAGTTCTGTTTATAAAGTATGTTTAGAAGAAGAATGACATGTCAGTTTCTTAAACTGGAAGTATGCCTTAAACTTATTCACTTAATGATGTAAAAAATTACTGACTTCTCTTGTTTCGTTTGTTTAATCATAGATTTAAAGACACAGGCTTCTAACTGAAGATGGCTTCCAAAAAAGATTGGAATATTGGAGATTTGGTTTGGGCAAAGATGAAGGGTTTTCCTTTTTGGCCAGCCAAGATAGTAGAACATCCCACACATCAAAAATCTATTCCTAAAAAGGCACGTCATTATGTATTCTTTTTTGGAAGTCTAAATTATGGATGGATACAAGATGAAAATATTGTACGTCATTCTGAAGAAATGCTACAGTCTACTTCCAGTAAGAAAAAATCTGCCCTTTTAAAAATTGCAATAAAACAAATAATTGAAGAAGCACCCAAACAACCTAAATCACTAGTCAAAGAAAATGAATCTCCTGAAGTATTGACAAGTGGTACTGAAAAGGAAACTGCTAAAGTAGAAAGAAAGAAAGTGAAAACTGAAAGCCTAGAGCAAATCACTGAAGATGCCCCCAAACAAGTTAAATCACTAGTCAAAGAAAATGAATCTCCTGAAGTATTGACAAGTGGTACTGAAAAGGAAACTGCTAATGTAGAAAGAAAGAGAGTAAAAACTGAAAGCCTAGAGCAAATCACTGAAGATGCCCCCAAACAAGTTAAATCACTGGTCAAAGAAAATGAATCACCTGAAGTATTGACAAGTGGTACTGAAAAGAAAATTGCTATAGTTCAAAGAAAGAAAGTGAAAATTGAAAACCAGGAAGAAATCACAGAAGAAGTACCCAAACAAGCTAAATCACTAGTCAAAGGAAATAAATCTCCTGAAGTATTGACAAGTGGTACTGAAAAGAAAATTGCTAAAGTACAAAGAAAGAAAGTGAAAACTGAAAGCCTAGAGCAAATCACTGAAGATGCCCCCAAACAAGTTAAATCACTAGTCAAAGAAAATGAATCTCCTGAAGTATTGACAAGTGGTACTGAAAAGGAAACTGCTAATGTACAAAGAAAGAAAGTGAAAACTGAAAGCCTAGAGCAAATCACTGAAGATGCCCCCAAACAAGTTAAATCACTGGTCAAAGAAAATGAATCACCTGAAGTATTGACAAGTGGTACTGAAAAGAAAATTGCTATAGTTCAAAGAAAGAAAGTGAAAATTGAAAACCAGGAAGAAATCACAGAAGAAGTACCCAAACAAGCTAAATCACTAGTCAAAGGAAATAAATCTCCTGAAGTATTGACAAGTGGTACTGAAAAGAAAATTGTTAAAGTACAAAGAAAGAAAGTGAAAACTGAAAGCCTAGAGCAAATCACTGAAGATGCCCCCAAACAAGTTAAATCACTAGTCAAAGAAAATGAATCTCCTGAAGTATTGACAAGTGGTACTGAAAAGGAAACTGCTAATGTAGAAAGAAAGAGAGTAAAAACTGAAAGCCTAGAGCAAATCACTGAAGATGCCCCCAAACAAGTTAAATCACTGGTCAAAGAAAATGAATCACCTGAAGTATTGACAAGTGGTACTGAAAAGAAAATTGCTATAGTTCAAAGAAAGAAAGTGAAAATTGAAAACCAGGAAGAAATCACAGAAGAAGTACCCAAACAAGCTAAATCACTAGTCAAAGGAAATAAATCTCCTGAAGTATTGACAAGTGGTACTGAAAAGAAAATTGCTAAAGTACAAAGAAAGAAAGTGAAAACTGAAAGCCTAGAGCAAATCACTGAAGATGCCCCCAAACAAGTTAAATCACTAGTCAAAGAAAATGAATCTCCTGAAGTATTGACAAGTGGTACTGAAAAGGAAACTGCTAATGTACAAAGAAAGAAAGTGAAAACTGAAAGCCTAGAGCAAATCACTGAAGATGCCCCCAAACAAGTTAAATCACTGGTCAAAGAAAATGAATCACCTGAAGTATTGACAAGTGGTACTGAAAAGAAAATTGCTATAGTTCAAAGAAAGAAAGTGAAAATTGAAAACCAGGAAGAAATCACAGAAGAAGTACCCAAACAAGCTAAATCACTAGTCAAAGGAAATAAATCTCCTGAAGTATTGACAAGTGGTACTGAAAAGAAAATTGTTAAAGTACAAAGAAAGAAAGTGAAAACTGAAAGCCTAGAGCAAATCACTGAAGATGCCCCCAAACAAGTTAAATCACTAGTCAAAGAAAATGCATCTCCTGAAGTATTGACAAGTGGTACTGAAAAGGAAACTGCTAATGTACAAAGAAAGAAAGTGAAAACTGAAAGCCTAGAGAAAATCACTGAAGATGCCCCCAAACAAGTTAAATCACTGGTCAAAGAAAATGAATCACCTGAAGTATTGACAAGTGGTACTGAAAAGAAAATTGCTATAGTTCAAAGAAAGAAAGTGAAAATTGAAAACCAGGAAGAAATCACAGAAGAAGTACCCAAACAAGCTAAATCACTAGTCAAAAGAAATAAATCTCCTGAAGTATTGACAAGTGGTACTGAAAAGAAAATTGCTAAAGTACAAAGAAAGAAAGTGAAGACTGAAAGCCAGGAACGAATCACTGACGTAGCACCCAAACAAGCTAAATCACTAGTCAATGAATCTCCTGAAGTATTGACAAGTGGTACTAAAAAGAAAATTGCTAAAGTACAAAGAAAGAAAGTGAAAACTGACAGACAGAAACAAATAACTAAAGAAGCACCCAAACAAGCTAAATCACTAGTCAAAGAAAATGAATCTCCTGAAATATTGACGAGTGGTACTCAAAAGAAAATTGCTAAAGTACAAAGAAAGAAAGTGAAAACTGAAAACCAGGATGTTCCAAAGAGGGTTTTACCTAAACGACTCTGTACGGATAGACCAGAATATGAAAGAACATCTCCTCAGAAGTTAACTGATGGGCCTACTGTCGATTTCTCTGAATTAATTAATAATACACCTCCTAATTTAAACTATAAGCGTATAGCTGTTATCAGACCATTAGATAAGTATTCTCCTTCAGGAATTACCAGCAGTGAATTTCAGCCATTTCCTACTTTTGATTTACATGAACCCAATGAAGCCATAAAAGCAAAAAATGTCATACCATCGCATAAGAAGATAGGATTTATTGGTCTCGGAATGATGGGTCAAAGGCTTGTTAAAAATCTGCTTACTTCCAATCACAAGGTCACAGTTTGGAATCGAACCCCTGAGAAATGTGTAGAATTTGCTAAAGTTGGAGCTGAGATTGCACAGACTCCAAGTGATGTGGCTGAAAATTGTGACATAATTTTTTGCTGTGTTTCTGGTCCTGAGGCCTCAAAAAGCGTGGTTTTTGGAAAATGTGGCATTCTGTCAGGTCTTGAAAAGTCTCCACCTGGATCAAAAAGTTATGTTGAAATGACTGCATTGGATCCAACTACATCAATAAACAATGCAGAAGCTATAAATAGTGCAGGTGGAAGATATCTTGAAGCTCCATTTAGTGGATCTAGAGAAACCGTAGAAGATGGAAGTCTAATAATTTTGTGTGCAGGGGAAAAGAAAGTTTTTGTCTCTTGTTACAGTTGCTTTGTTACCTTTTCAAAAAAGGTATCTTATCTTGGCTCTGATGTTGGCACAGCTTCTAAGATGAATCTGATTTATAGTACATTAGTGGGAGTATCATCTGTTGCCTTGGCAGAAGCCATGGCACTTGTTGAGCGTTGCAATCTTTCTCAGCTCGACTTCTTAGAAATTATGGAACTTGGACCAATATGTTCACCTCTTCTTATAGAAAAAGGGCTAGCCATAATATCACGTATCTTTAAAACTAATACTTCTCTTAAGTATCAACAAAAAGATATAACTTTGGCTCTTACACTGGATAATGACCGTGGACAGCCAATGTCAGTCACGACAGCAGCAAATGAAGTGTTCCAACGTGCTAAACTTCGAAATTATTCTGACCATGATGTATCTGCTGTTTACATGGGAACTAAGTATTAGTGTCAGTTCATTGTTTTGCTATACTATGTTACATTCCTGAAGGACAAATATGTTTTTTTTTTATCCCAATTCATTGTAAAATGTTATAAAAGATTTCATAATCCATTAAAGATATCATTCATACAATTTTATTTTCAATTTAATTGTGTCTTTTTATTATTTAGTTTAAAACTTTTATATTTTCATTTTATCATCATTGCTCATTTTATATTCTGAAACCAGAACAGCTTAATTATTAAATATATTGAATAATAATAATAATAAAGCACCTTATTTCTTAAAGTTTGATTTTTAATGTTTATTGAATTTTGATTAAGAATTTACGTACATGGTTTGCAAAATTAGTCCATGCATTGTTCTGAGCTGAAGAAAAGACCTTTAATTCTCACTTATAAATTATTTTATTGCATATATATGAACCCCCCCCCACCTTGGATGCAGGTACAGAAAGAATAAAATTGTAGTATAAAATGTGCTTATATAATTCATAAACTATTGCTATTAATGAATTATGGAAGTTTTGGATACAACAAATCATAAACTTGTGGTATAAAATCAATGTTTTTTGCTTCTTGCCACTTTCTATTTGTATTTTCCATTCTTTATGCTTGTTGCTGCTGCAAAAGAAAATCAATATTCTAAATACTTAGTAAATCAAAACTAAATATATTTTTAAAATATTAGTTCAATCTATTGACCTAAATGCAAAGTCAATCAAATTATTTAGATATCAATGATAGAAAGTCCAATTTGATATTGGTGTAAATCATTTATGATCCCTGGTTTGAAATAAAATATAACAAGTAGTCAAATCCATTAAAAGAGAGAAGAATTTTTTTCCAAATATTTAATAAAACGAAATGAAATAAAACACATGAATAATTTCAAGAGAAATTTTGCCTCCAAATAATGAAATGTTGACTCATCTGTGCTGTAAATAAGATGAAATCAAAATAATTTACACATAAATTCTTAAATTTTGATGCACCTACTATAAAACAGTTGTTTGAATACAGTGGGAGTATGCTATTTATATCAATAATTGGAAAACGAAAATTTGTGTTGAACATCAGTTTCTATTCCAAGATCAAATGAATATGTAAACTACAAGGTGAGAAAACTTTATATTGCAATTGAATAAAGCTGAATTTTGAAAGCAGAAATTAAAAACTGAATGAAGTTTTTCACCATATGAACAATAAATCAGGTCATCAAGGATGTGCGAAATAATAATTATGCAAGTTAGTTTTGTTATATTGAATTATTTAAAATGTAGCAAAAAAACAAGCTTATTGTGCAAAATAAATCAAATATTTAGTGAATCAAAACTATATTTGTTTTTATAATATTAGTTCAAATTGTTGGCCTCGGAGCAAAATCAATCAAATTATTAAACTTCCAATGATATGAATTCCATTTTAATATTCTTGTAAATCATTTATTATCCTTGGTATCTAATTACAAGTAATAACAGAAAATCAAATATATAAATGGAGTATATTTTTAGTAGAAAAATATACAAACCTTAACTTTTATGGAAAACATTTTCCTCAGTCTAAAACTACCCAGAAGTTTTATGCTATAAACAAAAGGAAATGATAATCATTTGCATATGATTACTTAAATATTTTTACAATTATTTATCACTTGTGTGAATAAAATGTCTGTATGTAATTTAAATCAATAATTGGAAAATGAAAATGTGTGTTGAAAATTAATTTTTATTCCAAGATCAAATGATTATGTAATCGGCATGGAGAGAAATTTTATATTGCAATGGAATGAAGTTGAATTTTAGTGGAATTAAAAACTTAAGATGATTTGACACCAAACGGACAATTAACGAGGCATTCACTGAAAATGTGTTATATATTAATTAAGTAAATTATCTTTGACATGTGGTTTCTGTCGAAATGTACCATAGAAACAAGCTTTTTCTGCAAAGAATTAATTTTTTCGAATTCTTAGTAAATCAAAACTAAACAGATATTTAAAAGATTAGACCAATCTGTTGACCTAGGAGCAATGTAAATCAGATTGTTTAAGTTATCAGTGACAAAAATTCCAATTTAATATTCATGTAAATCATTTATGATACTTGGTATCATATAAAATATGACTAATAATCAACTCCATTAAAATAAGAGAGCAATTCATTCTAAGCATTTAACAAAAGAAAATAAAAGCAAACACCTATGAAATTAGGGGAAAAAAAATCCTGCCCAATAATAAAAATTAGACTCATGCTATAAATAAAATGAAATGATAGTAGTTTGTAAATAATTTCTTAAATATTCACACAATTATTAAACAGTTGTGTAAATATGATGCAGAATGTAATTTTTGTTTATAATTGAAAAATGAAAATGTGTATTGAACATGAGTTTTTATTTTAAATTCAAATGAATATGTAATCTTTGTAGAGAAATATATTTTTGTCGCAATAAAATAAAGCTGAATTTTAGTTAAATTAAAAACCAGGCACGATTTGACACCAAATGAACATTAAATAAAAGATTTAGTTGTTATGTGTGATATAATAATTAAGTATGTTTTGTGGTTCGACAAAATGTAACAAAGAAACAGGATTATAGTGGAAAAAAGAAATATTCCTAATCAAAACTAAACAGATTTTTATAGGAAACTTCTCGTCTTTTAGCTTCTTTTACAGAAGTACTGAAATTCAACTTAGTTCAATGCCGATATTCTTCTGAATCGTAATGGTATTCAGGTGGAATTTTTATGTATTTCCTATACATCTGATCTTGAATTACGGAAGAAGAAATATACTATATTTTACGCATACGCATTTAATTTTTTCCCCCTGAAAAATAAAAGTCAAGATTATGTGTCCAAGGATGGATAGCAAAGACATCAGTGAGCTTACGGAAGAATATAGAAAGAACTCCGGAAAAATGTATGGAAGTGTATTCTGTACTGCAGCAAGAAGTTGCAGCTGAGATTTGATCTGGAAAGAAGAAAATAATAGCTTCAACACAGCAGCAGCCTTCCAGTGAAATAAGGGAGATGCTGAAAGCTACTGTGTTATCACCTTGATAACGTAGTAGCTATACACACTCCTAATTAATTTACGAATACTGCTGTGCTTCATTTTCGCCAAATTTCAAAGCGTATCCTAAGACAAATGTCTTTAGACAGTTTTCTTTTAAATGAAAAACATGCATTAAAAATAGTAATTTGTATTATAATAATTTTTTTTTCTTCTGGAATCAAACAGATTGTCCTATTTTAGATGGGTTTCTCCAAATAGTTTTTTTTTTTTTTTTTTTTTTTTTTTTTTGCGCTCGCTACGAGGATGTAGCCTTCTTTTGAATAAGATTCTGGAACGAATTACGCTTATTACGCAAGGTAGCACTGTACATGTTTCTTAAAATATATAAGCAATATTACACGAGGTATTTGATCAAATAAGTGATTTGATTATGATTTAAGAGAAAGAATAAGAAAAAAAAAAGGGGGGGGGGGCAAGTTAATTAAGAAATTCGGACTGCTTCTTCAAGTGAATTATAATTTTCACTTTAAAAAGCAATGTCCGGAATTTTTAATTTTCTTGATTTTTTGTTTTTCTTTTGCTGCTGTTGTTGTTCTTTGTCTAAAATTATATCTCGGCATCTTGTCTTTGTTAAAGTTATTCATCTTGATCCATTGCAGAATTAGAACAAAGTGACATGCGTCAGTTAGCAGCAAGAGAGCAACGTAAAATAGAAGCAAACATTCTGATGAGAAATTAGATCAACATTGACTAAGTATAAATTGCTTTTTCAGCATTTTAAACGAATTCGCGATGAAGACCGATGTATTGTAAATATTGTATTATTACCATTAAGATATCAAATATTAGAGTAATATTTGAAATTTCAATGGTAATTTGCAAAATATAAAAAATTAAACAATAAATGTATTAAACAATTTTGCGCAAAATATAGAAACAAATTTCAATATATTTTATTTGTTACTTTATCTTGTGATCAGAAAGCAGATTTCTTATGATTTTAGAAAAAAAAAAATTATCATTTGCAGGCAGGAATATATTACATTCTGCACACTTTGAATGCTGTCTTGACTCATTCAGCAACATATGCAGACAAAGAATCCGCAAAATA
Source organism: Argiope bruennichi (assembly GCF_947563725.1). NCBI lineage: Eukaryota > Metazoa > Arthropoda > Arachnida > Araneae > Araneidae > Argiope > Argiope bruennichi. The sequence goes on from NC_079163.1 coordinate 26,678,306, forward strand.
TTTAATTTCCTTCCTCTAAACAGAGCATTTTAAAATAATTCTTTACTTTTAACTTCAATAATTTTAATCCTTAAGTCTCTTTAAAGCTGAAATTGCGTAATACGATTAAGCAGTCTCGGCAGCTCAGATCCATTAATCGAGTTTGTGAACTGAAAATTACAAACAACCCAGTCCTTTTATTATTATTATTATTTATTTATCGAGATGAACTTAAGAATTAGAATTGATAAACTATTTTTTTTATTCCTCTAAATGACGAATTTGCGTGTACATAATTCGCACAAACAAATTCAATTTCATGGAAGACCAATGAATATATATATATATATATATATATATTCAATGATGACCCAGGAAAAGTGAAATGAGTTTTACAGTAGTCTCCCGATTATCCGCGCCTGCCGCACTGCGTTTTTTTTTTTTTTTTTTTTTTTTTTTGCTTCCAAGCAAAGAGAAAATGCTTCCAAAGCAAGAAGCAAACACAAATGACTGATTTCTTCAAAAAGGTGTAGTTTTACACTTATGCTTTTGTAATTACATAATACATTACAGTATTAAAACAGTACATATGTATTAATTTTTCTGTGCATCCTTGACGCCTCTTGTAAATACAAAGCACTTTTTTTTTCATTAATAAAATGCATTTTAGGTTAGTTTTGAGTGATATAATAAAATATCAAGCGTTAGTTAAACATTTCCTGCTGTTTATTTTACGTTTTATTGTACATAAAACGATTTTTCAAAGTTGGAATGATTGTTTTCTCTTTTGCTATACCCGTTTTTAGCTTTTTTCGGATTATCCGCGATTTTTGTTATCCGCGGCGGCCGCGCCACCCAATTCCGCGGATAATCGGGAGCGTACTGTATTTCCCTAAATACTTACTCTAGGAGAAAATTACGTTTCTTTCATTCATGTATCCATGCACATTTTCAAGTTTTATATGCAAAATTTGCAGAGATATGCTCATTTTTAATTTTAGAGGGACTAATCGCCAAAAATATCAAGTGCACACAACTGATAAAGACCAAAAGTATCAAGTATTCGGTATCGGATTCGATAGATACCAATAAATAATCGTCTCTAGGGATGGAATATCTAAGAGGCGAAGTAGGCATTGCCTACGATTCTCGCCTCGAAATTTTGAGGTATTTTTGCAGGATAATCTAATTTTATGCTTTGTTTTTCGTTTGATTAATAAGAGTCAAATACTTGATCTTAATCAAATTAAAATCAAGAACTATTTAAATTTCAGAACACTATTTTTAGGATTTTTTTTTTTTTTATGTTTTTAAATTCAGACAGTATGGTCTAATTTTTATCGCAGTTCACTGATTAACTCAAATGTCAATAACTCTAACAAATTTTATATAATTGTGTTTTGATTATCAATGTATCTGCGCATACTACCGTCGTGCCATCTGTATGAAAAAAAGAGTTTTTGTGTAAAACAGTGAGTTGAGTGGCGAGCAGCCGGGAAGAGATGTGTGTACCATCGGCTCTTGTCAAATTATTGAGTGTGGATTAAAAGTGAATTACAGTCCGCTAAATGAGCATTAATTTAGTTATTGAGTTTGAGTTCTTTTCATGAGCAACGACGACATGTGGTCCGCTCGTACGGAGTGAAACAGTTTAATTATTATTATTGGGAAACAGTTTCGATTCACCATCAAGTTTCGTTTCTGGAGTTACTGAGATATCTTGTGGATAAAAATTCTTCATATGGGGTAGGATTGTTTTGTTTTCTTTATTGACTGTACTTTATTTCAAAATGTTTAAGACTTGTAGAAAGGCTGATTTAAGGCTTATTGCCAAAGAACTTGGTTTGAACACAAGTGATGAAATGACAGTTTTAGAACTAATTGATATGATTAAAAAAAGGGACAAATTTAAAACTGAACCTGAAATTGTAAGTGACCTTTCAAATTTAATTGATGAGGAGCGCAAGGCATAAGATGAAAAAGAATTAGCATTTGAGAAGTTAAAATTAGAAAGAGCAAAAACTGAGCTTGAAATAGCGCGAATTCGTGCCGAGGCAAAAGAAAATTATCCAGAATCATTTGAGCCTAATGATTCCTTAGACACATTAGTAAAGAGTATAGACACATTAGTAAGAGTAGACTTCAAGAAGTTTTGGGGAAATTGAAAATGTTGAAACGGAATTAATTGAGAGTAAAGAAAAAATAATTTGTGAAGAACATTTCAAAAATAACTTTTCGAGAAATTCGGAATGACAATATGTTGTAAAAATGCCCTTAAAGGAAGATCCTAAGTGTTTAGGAAAATCTAAAGAGTTTGCACTGAAAAAATTAATCTTGTGGCGACGTCTAATTAAGAATCCAAATTATTTGTCCCTATACAGAGATTTTTTACGTGAATATTTAGAGTTAGGGCACATGTCAGAAATTCAGGATGAGGAGGAAGAAGCAACTTATTTTATTCCTCATTTAGGAGTTTATCCACCTGACAGGCAGTCAACAATGCTCATAAGTTGTTTTTAATGCAAGTTATCCAACTTCAAACGGAAATTCCCTAAATTTCTTACAATATAACGGAGGGATAGTGCAAGGCGATTTATTTTCCATCATGGTTAGGATTCATAAATATGTCTATGCCTTCACAGCCGACATAAAGAAAATGTACCGAATGATCTTGATTCATCCAAGCCAGAGAAAGTTACAGCGCATTCTATGGAAAGAAAATGAGAAGGAACCAGTCAAAACTTTCGAACTAAATGCTGTGACGTATGGAACGGTGAGTGCACCAGTTTTAGCAACTCGCACGTTGAAACAAATAGCGATTGAAGAGGGAGAAAATTATCCTTTAGCTGCATCCGTCATTGAAGATGACTTTTATATGGATGACGTGTTAATCGGTTCTGATAATTTAGTTACCGCCAAAGAACTTCAAAGGCAGTTAATTGATTTCTAGGAAAATTCTAGCGTGCAACTGCACAAATGGCATAGTAATTGTGAAGACTTATTATCAAGTAGTGAAGATATCTATAATTTTACACACTCCGAGGAAACGCAAGTTTTAGGAGTTTTTTGGAATACCAAAAAGGACAGCCTTTACTTTAAAGTCGATTTCAAGCCGTCTCAAGGGAAAGACTGCCGAGTCACAAAACCACTATAGCAAGACTTTTCGATCCTCTTGGATTACTAGGACCTGTAGTCACGAAGGCAAAAATATTTTTTACAGAAATTATGGTCTTTAAACCTGGATTGGCATGAGGTACTGCCTGAGAAACAAATTAAAAAGTGGTAAAATTTCGTCGAATCATTACATAGTGTTAGTAGCATGAAATTTGAAATATGTATACTTACTGGGGGAGCTGAAGTGATAGAAATCCATGGGTTCGCTGACGCATCAGAAGCCGCTTATGGTGCAGTTATCTACTGTAAGTGTATTAAATATGGCCATGCATCAATTAAATTGATTGCCAGTAAATCGAGAGTGTCTCCATTAAAAAGAGTTACCATCCCAAGATGGGAACTTTGCGCTTCAGTGCTTCTAGCAAAGATAGTGAAAAAGGTGATACATGCTCTCAAATTACCAATATCCCGCACCTATCTATGGAGTGACAGCATGATTGTTCTTTCATGGATTCGCAAAGAACCATTTCTTCTTAAGACATTTGTTGCCAATCGGGTAACCCAAATTCAGGACCTCACTTGCATTGAAGATTGGAGATATGTCCTTTCTAATGACAATCCTGCTGACCTCATCTCCAGAGGACTCGATCCTGATAAACTTCATCATTGCAAACTGTGGTTAAAAGGACCGTCATTTTTGCGTAGCAGTGAATACCCAAATACAGACACCTTAATCAGAGTTATTGCAGATGAGTTTTCGAAAGAGTTTAAATCATCTAGTGACTCTAATTGTTTATAAGTGATAACAATAATTTTCTTCATAATTTTCTAAAAATTAGTAATAGTTATAGTAAACTTATTCGTATTTTGAATTATGCTCATAGGTTCATCGATAATTATAGAAAGAAAGATGACAGTTCAAGAGGTTTTTTATCCCCTTATGAGCTCAGACAAGCCGAGCTTTCATTGGTAAATTTAGTCCTACAAAGGGAGTTTGCCAAAGAGATGAAAGTTTTAAGATGTTCAGGTGAAGTCTCAAGGCAAAGCCAGGTAAAAAATTTACATCCTTTTATTGATAAAGCAGGTATTTTAAGAGTTGGTGGATGATTGTCCTACAGTAATTCGAGCTTTGACAAAAAGTTTCCGATATTGTTACCATCGTTTAACGAGATTAATAATTACTAGTTATCACATTAAGCATTTGCATATAGGATCACAAACATTATTGTTTATTATAAGGCAAAGATTTTGGCCGATTAATGGCAAAGCTGATTGTAGAAAGATAGTCCACGAATGTGAAACTTGTTTTAAAGCTAAACCAGTAACGTGTGACCAGCTAACTATAAATGTTTTATTTCTTAACCAGTGGGCTTGGTCTCTCGAAACTTTCTTACTTACTCTCTAATCAATATACTTGTGTATTATTAACTGTATGCCACTGGCGATAAATAGGAAAGAAAGAGCCTGTTTAAGTGCGATCTTTGGCGATTAAGCGTTGAGATGTTGTTAATCTACAAGTACTATATAATTGAGTATGTATTTTGAAAGCATTTTTTTACAACTGATTAAAACCAAAATTGGGCATAGAACTACAATTATAGTCACAAAATCACTTTCTAATGTTCATATATATGTAAGGAAATGCGCTTTTCAGTTATCGCGTTTACTTGTATGTGAAAATACTGCCCGACAGACAGTCAATCCTTTGAGAGATTTTATTCAAAATTTGATAAGCACCAACAGTTTAGATGCTAAGCCTGTGTATAAGATTTTACCAATCTAGATCTCCACGCTTTATAGTTATCTTGTTAATTTATATTGAATATACCCGGACAGACAAACCCCCATCTGAATTTATTTCATCCAAAATTTTATAAAGTTCTAAAAATTTAGTCTTAAATCCAAATACCGTAAACGATTTTTAGTTATGGTGTTCTCAGACAGATAGACATTATACCAAAAATGCGTTTTTCTAATCTATTGAGGGCTCAAACATGAGAATTTGCCGAAATCTCAAGTTTGAATTTCTTGGCGATTACAGTGCTTTCTCTATACTTCGTATATGAGAAAGTAAAAATAAACGAATCAATTCATTTGGCAACACTTTTTACTGTGGCGTTATATCAGTTTTTTTTTTTTTTGTGTGTGTGTGTGTGTGTGTGTGTGTGTGTAAAATGCACGATTGTTTCCGAAATTGGAATGTCGATTTGTCTTTACACTACTTTATCTGAACTTCAATTGTCTTAATTGGAATTACAAATTCTAAATGTTTAGGGATTGCAATACCGGACCAAAATTTCAATACCGGTATTCGGTATTTTTTAAATCTTAATACCAGGATACAGGTTTTAATACCGGTATTAGAAATTTTAGAAAAAGGAAGAAAACAGAAGCGTTTCTTTGTTTTATTTTCCAGTTTTGTTAGAGAGTGTAAATATCATAAAAAATAATGTGTAACTTATAAATTATAACAGTATATAATCACAAAAAAGTAAAGGAACATCTTATTTATTTAAATCACAAAAAAAAGTGTAAATATCACTATTCAGTCTGTTGTACTATTACAAATTTTTGAAATGTGATCTTAAAAAACATAATGCATCAATTGTACTGTCATTAAGCCTGAAAAGTAATTTTGTGTAAAAATGACCAGCTGTCGAAAACGCTCTTTCGGCATCTACACTAGCTGGTGGTAATGTAAGCAATGCGCGATATATTTTTTTCAAGTATTTACCTCTAAATCCCTCATCTTCAAATAAATCGATTTATCGTGGGATAATTTTGGATATAGCTGATTTCTGCATTGTATTTTGGTTCGTTGAAATTTTTTTTATTTATCTTATTATTACTCTTCCAATGATATACCTATAATAATTCGTAAAATATATTACAGAATTTATGATCAGTAATTGATTATATTAACTGATTGATGTTTGTTCATTATATTTATGATAAATAAATTCAAAGATATATATATTGTCTCGTAATCTATTGTTACTTATTAAGCATTAAACTTATCATTACTTCAAATGCATATAGCGTCCTCAATTCAATTGGATCCTAGCTATTTAATAGGCGAATAAAGTAAGATCTTTACATATTAATCTAATTATCCATTGTATTTTTAAAAATGTTCAACCTATTATCAATAATAAGACAACTAAAAAAAATTGGTAAGGTAGAAGAAGAGATCTTTATTATACATCACACAAATATCAGAGTTCAGTAGCTGTTACAAACAGTAAGATAATGATTTTGTTTTATTTTCAGTCTTTTGGAAAATAATGACATTTTATTTGCAGTAAATTTATTTCCTTTGAATAGTATTTTTTAAATAATACAGCTAATTAAAGTATTTAATATTTTTTAAAGTTACATAATTTTTATTCAACCAACTTATAAAATTTGCTAAATATATACAGCAAAAAATTGCAGGAGGCAGCTTTCTTTCTAAAAGGAGGAGAGGGGTGGAGTTACAAAGTAGGTGAAAAAGTAACAAAAATGCAGCACATAATTGGAAGAAGTGTAGATCCAGCAGTTCTGCCAAGAGCATAGGACCATTTCAGTACGGCCCTTAATGGAATATTATTCGTGTAATAAAAAAATACAATTATCAGAAAAGACAAGAAAACACAAAAATGATTTCATAAAGACTAAGCTACTCAATATACAAAAATCTATCGACACATAATATATAAATTTAGAGATATTAAATAGTTGTTGAACAACCAAGAAGAGCATGTTTTGATGGATAACAATATATATTATATATGTATATACACTGTACTAAAAAATTAGGTAGAAAATTAATGATAAATATAAAAATTTTAACAATTTTAATTATAAGGAATTTATATTCATATATTCTAATTCCTTATTTTCATATCAGGAATTAGAATAACAATAGAATACCTCCCTGTGACCAATTCAACTGGAACAAATCAAAAAAACTAAATTAAATGTCTGCTCATATATAAATCGTTACATTTTTAATAAATAGCTGAGTAGCAAAATATGCAGAAAAAAATCCCTGTTTATACAAATAAAATTTTTAACAATTTCTCATTTTGACAACTATTGTATTTTTAAAAAATTATAATGTCTATGTGTGTAAAAAGAGCAACTTCTATAGTTTATTTTCTATTAATTTCATAAATCTTATCTAAGGAAGAAATAAAAACATGAAAAAAAAACCTTCAATAATCATTAGTGTATATTAAGCATTTTACATTAAAAAGCAACAAACTTTTAAAACTTCAATGGTAATGATTATCAATATATATTTAAAAAGAAAGAAATTCAAAACATTTATTTTGTTTATGTATGTGAAAAAACAATGTATAAGGAGCGTTCCAAAAGAAACGAGACGGAGGCTGGAATGCAAACCGGTAACAGAATTTTAACAGAGCGAGCGTCCTAGCCTAGGAATAGCGCGTCTTTGCTAGGGCGTCCCGAGTTCAAGCATAGTTCCTGTGTTCTATCCGTGACGTGAGTGAAAGACCCCCCCCCCCTGTAAAAAGGGGTTGTGCACACGAGCGTGTCAGTGTCATCTTCATATGAACTAAAGTCAGACTTTTGCCCTCGGGTACTCAGGGGTCTTTACCCTCACAAGCTACTGCACCCCTCCTTCCCCGATATCTTTGACTTGATTTGAATTGGCGTTCAATTCAAGGGGGATAAGCAACAACAGAATTTTAACATCGTTGCATGTAGGGATTGCAATATCGGACCAAAAGTTCAATACCGGTAGTAGAAATTTTAGAAAAAGAAAGAAAACACAGGTGTTTCTTTGTTTTATTTGCCAGTTTTATTAGAGAGTGTAAATATCACACAAAAAAAATTGTAACTTATAAATTATAATAGTATATAAAGAATCACAAACAAGTAAAGGAACATCTTATTTATTTAAATAGCAAAAAAGTGTAAATATCATTATTCAGTCTGTGGTAGTATTAAAAATTTTTGAAATGTGATCTTAAAAAACATAATGCATCAATTGCACTGTCATTAAGCCTGAAAAGTAATTTTGTGCAAAAATTACCAGCTGTCGAAAGCAGCTCTTTCGGCATCTACGCTAGTTGGTGGTACTGTTACAATACGCGATATACTTTTTCCAAGTATTTACCTCTAAATCCCTCATCTTCAAATAAATCGATTTATCTTGGGATGGTTTTGGATATAGCTGATTTCTGCATTGTATTTTGGTTCGTTGAAATTTTTTTTATTTATCGGTAATTCTAATTTTTTTTCAAGTGACAATTCCTTTTCGCTATCGACAGTAGTGACATCATAATCTTCGATAATTGAACCGAATTCTTCTGAATGTGGATAGGTTTGTGGGGAAAAAAATTTTAAATCAGATTTGAATTGGTTATTTTATTTTCTTCTTTTTCATTTTCATTTTTAAAATCATTATAATTATGTAAATACTATAAGACATTTTCTATTTCGGTATGCCTTTCTTCTGTGCGATTTTTCAATGTGATATATAATTCTTCAGATAGTGATGTGTGCTGTTCTTTCAGTGACTGTAACATGAAATTTATTGTTGCATTAGCTGTTAATAAATTAGAATCTCTCCGACATAATGCCTCAACAGCCAGTTTTAATATTAAATTTATATTGAGTTATAACAACCTGTTCTGGATATTAAGTCGAATTCACTATCTGAAAAATTAATTTGCTGGTTTAAGTCGATTATTGCTTTTTGGATTGAATTTCTCAGTTACTCTAATTGGTAGGACTCTAAGTAAAATGCTATGACATATTTTTGAGATTAATAAAAGCATTTGCAGGTATCTTGCTTATTTGTGAGCTCGTTCTTGCATTTAGTTAAGAACCTTCTTTTGAAATTACAATATCTTTACACCTTCGTGCTGGTGAAAACTTACGGAAAAAAAATGCGTCTTTCATAGCAAGTGTATTTATTTATTATAATTTAAGATATATTAATGTATTGTAAGTTATTTTCAAGTTAAGACACTATATTATTCATTATTTGCTAAGTCTTATCCTGTTGCTAATTAACTGCAAGGGATTATTCAATGATTGCTAATAGCAGAATCCCTTCATACATGCATAATAGATATATTTCTAAAAAGAAACAGACATAGTGAATTTCATTATATAAATTCAACTTCCAGACTCCGTGCCTGGATCTCATAATCAACCAATTTAAACCAATACTGCCTTGTAAAAAAATAATAATTACAACCTCTTTTGAACCAGAAAGGGGTGGGGGAAGGGACAAAGAAATACGACAATGTTTAATGCGACAGAACTCTTCAGTTATTTACTAGACAAGCTTATTTCTTAAGAAAAAAATATTATAACTGTAGAAGTGAATTAAACATTTACAATTCTACTTCAGACAAGAGGGAACGAAACAGTCCACTTATGCGTCTAATTATCTTATTTTTAAATGTATAAATAGAAATTAAGTTGGTGATGAAATAAGGTACAAACATTCAGCGGAATATGTAAATTTCTCAAATGTTTTAATTAATTGAACGACGAAACACAGTTCTACAGCAAAACTCATCCTCTAATTAGACAGAACAAAAAAACTGAATCTTTAAAAGAGTTAAAGCAAATTGGCAGTGATTTCACACATTTTTATTTAGCTTGACTTTTATTTACTTTAACTTTACTTTTATTCTTTGTTTTATTTATTTCGCAGACTTTTATTATCTTGTTTCATTTTCAAGACTGAATTTTGTAACTGATTTTTCATTCAATTCCGAATGTATTGGGATGTTCAAATTTTGAACACTTGTATGCTCTTAATGATAGTATACTTAAATATTTCCAGGATTTAATTATTAATTGATCATTAGATTTAATTATATTTGAATTCCATACGAGAAAAACAATTGTTTGCGAATTTGAGAAAAAAAAATGATTTCCAATTCCATAATATTGATCGGCCGAATTCTTGATTTTTTAGCATGGTCAAATGCCGAGGGAAACACCTGAGCTGTGCATCATCTCCAAATTTTCACACCACCAAATAGTTCGAAGTACGGGAAGTAGCCAATAATAAAGATTTTCTGAGTCAGGATTGTTGAAAGGAAAATAAGAAAACATTTTATCATGACAGTCACTCTTGTGTTTCACATTAAAGAATGCATCCATCAGCACACCAGTATTTCCTCTGTTAACACGTAATAAGAGGAAAGAAAATGCCTCAATAATTATAATTTCAAATGTAAACAAAAAATCCGCTTCATACTTGGCGGAGAACGTTAATGGCAGACTGATCGACGAAAGCGGTGCGGATTAAACTTAAATGCCATGCGCAAGAAGTACATAACATGTGACTTTTACGTCACATGAATTGACCCCATTCCTATTTTTTCTCGCCTAAAATCAAGCAGCAACCTTGGTATTAATTCAATTAAATTTTCGCCTTTTGCGAGACAGTCGTTAAGGGAAAGAACGTCCTTCTGCTTACACGAATCCACAAAAGCTGGTCTTATGGATGTTGAAGAGTTCTCTTTGAATATTGGCCTGGGTGGAAGGTAATAGTTGTGCACACTTTTCTCCTCTTATGGTACTTCTTCGATTATTCCGCATTTAACCCATTCTTCGAACACTGCATTGTAAGCTTCTGTTTTATCTTTAAACACGAGTTTCTTTGTCGTGGAAATTAGTCTTTTTTTTTTTTCGCTACTTCTCTATTACAGGGTAATTTGTCTTTCTCATCAATCCAAGGTAAAGAGACTTCATATGTTTCCTCTGTCCTTTTTAGGGTCTTATGAAAATGATCCCATACTGCTTCTTGTAATTCGACATCACTTCTGTTTTCTTTGGAATCTGTAATTCCCAATGCCTCTAGTTTCCACATGTTTTCTATGTCGCTACTGTGAACCAACATGGACGTTATCAGGGAGGACATAGACACGTTACTTTCTGAAGTATAATAATTTATTCTACCCATAATTGTCCATTCGAACAAAGATTCCACAGCAACCAATCCGTTTTCTAATTTGTAACTTTTCCCGTCAACAATGCACCTGCGACGTCTGCTCCAATAAGGACTTTTATTTTCAAATCTTTTCTTCCAACATCAGAGACAGTGACACCTTTTTGTTTCATTTCTTCTATAAATGGTCGAGGCTGCAAACTGGTCACTGGTCCACAAATCTTCAAATGTTCCAAAAGCTTCAATCTTCTACAATAATTGCCATATAGGCTACTAAGAGACACTTTATAACATTTGTGGGTTTTTCTCTTTTGTTGTGGTTCCTCCAAAAAGATCATGAATCAAATATCTGTTCCATTTGAATGGCACCCAATTTCTTCAGCCGTTCCTTTTAATATATATGAACACTTTGACTCAGTGTCAATGAGTGCCCTTACCGTTTTCTGCCTTTTATTAAATTCGATATTCACTAATAAAGTTTAAAGATACACTTCATGTTGATAACTAAAACTGGTACTTGCTAAAGATACCTTTTGTGCATCCTCCTCCTTAATTTTATCATCATCTTTCTTCTTACATGTTTGTAAGTCTGGACACATTACAGCCCAATGTCTTCTTAAGCATATCAAGCATCGAACAGTTGACTTACATTGCTTCGCCCTATGTGCAATTTTTAGGTAGATGAAAAATCCATTTCTCTTCTTAATTTCATCATTTTTTGAGTTAACGTCATTTTTTGAGCCACAAAACAATTTTGGCTTTCATCTTGTTTCTCACAAAAAATGCAAGAGTTCTTTTCCCCATGATTAAAGGTTTTCTTATGGCCTGAGAATAATTCATTCGCAGTAGGCACGGGATCTTCATTTTGGAATATTTTATCCCTTCTAACTTCATTTTGTGCACCAAAATGAAATTTAAACTCAGCTTTTGACAGAGAAATTCTCTGCTCTCCCTCAACTTCATTTCTCAAAAATAACAATAATTGTTTTAATCTTTCGGAATAAGTATTTTCTTCTGTAATTGATGCCTGATTTCTCAGTCAAACTCTTAATAACTCCTCAGGAATACACGATTCAACGAGTGGAAATAACATAGCAGAGTATTTGTTGCTTGTCATTCCAATTAATTCCAACGAACGCAAATAGGATTCTAATTTGTCGTAAAGCTCGGACACACTGCACTTCTTCCTTTGCTCAGTTACATTTTTAATAATCAGACTTAAAAATTCTCGGATATAAAATTCCATTAAAAACTCTTCCCGTCCGAATCTATTTTTCAAGCTTTCTATTACTTTGTGATAATTTTCTGCGGGTGCCGGGAAGTTATTTACGATGCCACGTGGTCTAGTACCAGGTATGGTAGCTTAGATCAAGTAGTGAAATTTATCTTCGTTCTTAATTACTTTAGCGTCATGAATTCGTTGGAATTGCCCCCAATAGGCAACAAATCCTTAATGTCCCCACCGAATTGTTTTAATACTATTTCAGGCAGCTTGAGTTTTCTTTTGTGTAAGTTTGGAAACACACTGGCGACGGAATGTGCAATTTGGATGGAAAAGAACATTTCAACTTTAACTTTAATTAAATCTAATTTTTCTTTGTATTCTTCAACGCTTTCCGTCTCACTATTAAACTGCTCTTCAGAAGAATATTCTGAATCTGAAATTTGAATATCATAAGAACGAAGTTCTTCCGACAAACATTCTAAAGTTGTCAATTTTGATCTTACAAATTCTTCGTCCGGGTTTTCTTTATCTATTTCAAGTTTAATTCCATTACATATTCTCGTACAAGATGCTCTAATAGGTTTTCGACTCTGAACTAGTGCTTCCATTTCCATAAACTTAGACAAAACGCGAAAGCAAAATGTAATAAATTATCCGACCTTGAACACTCAAAGTATCCGTTACTAAAAGATAAATAAATTGTCTGACCTGTATTTTTCTTGTTTATTTTCATAAAATCACGTACCGAGGTCACCAAATTTTCAGAAACAAACTGTTTCCCTTTCGCCTAATAAAGCTTTTAAAAAGTAAAAATGATCAGACATCTAAATTGCGAGCAACTTCGTTCCTTTATTTTGCCAATGCCTTTATTTTGACAATGATTTTTACATGTTGCCAAATTTCAAAAATTGAAAGTACTACAAGAAAGTAAGACAATGTTTCAGGCCTGCTTTTACCAGTTCAATCTCTTTTAACACATTTAATGGCAATGCAACAATAAATTTAACCCATAGAAAAATAGTGAAAAAAAGTTCAAGTTCCCTAAGTCCTTCTACCTTAAACTTACAGAATAGTGTAGTAGAATAAGACTATTAGTGAAAAATAATTAAAATTTTTAATAAGCTAAACATTTTATTTTTATGCAGAAGCAAACATAGTATTCGCACACTATAAGTGAATACCATGAAGAAATGTGGTATAATAAAAATTAATAAAAATGCAGAGACAATAAGTAAGATTTTAATTCATTAATGGTTAGAAAATATTCAAACAATACTATTTGTTTGGATAGTATGAAATCAAATCAATTATACTTGTTCTTAAAAATGCACACACACAAAACACGGGTACATATATTTCAATAGCGGAACAAGAAATAAATTCACCCCATATAAAAAATATACAAATATATGCTTTTTTTTGTCTCAAGAATTAAATCTTTCTCCCTTATTTCCAGAAATAATTTTACAATTTAATATTATAAAAATGTTTTCATAATTTAAAATTTTTTTAAAAAAATTCAAAGGATCGGACACATTTAATTTGTTACAACTAGACTCTTATCAAGGCAAAAATTTTAAACATTGGCTTTTTACGTAAGTTTTATGCAGTGTTGTATGATACAACTGAAACACGATTACAAATTTCCACACAGATTTGTTACGTTTTGGAACTAAAAGGCAATTTCAATTTTTCTCAGAAATCGAAAAAAAAGAAAAACCTTTTCATCTCAGAAAGCGAAAATTTGACGCGATAAGCAACCGGTGTCCTAACACTGCTTTCGGGTGGCTAGGAATTAATTAAAATTCCTACTGGGCAGAAGGGGAAAGCAATATCTTTGCCCAATTTGTAACACTTAAAAGTAGTAATCAATGTAGGAAATAGAGAAATCCAGTTGTAAAAGAGTCACATTTCAGAGCAATGCATAAATATATTACGTTATCCAACCTTAAAAATTCGATTTAAAACATACGTTTTAGATTTAAAAAATGATAGTCTTTCAAAATATTTTTTAAGAATACAAAAAGCCTATAAAAGGAATATAAAATGAGTTAAGCTTAAAATAATCCATTCATCTAATAATTCTCTCGAATTGTATAGAAGAAATGAATGGCTTCTTTTACAACGATCTATGAAATCACACCCATAAAAGTTTGTACTTTGAATGAGAAATATTTACAGAATATCATTTTATAACTTATTTTCAAAATATATTTAAAAAAAAGAATATGAAACATCTTTGTCGTGGAAAATACGTGGAAAATAATGTACTTTTTTAAGAAAGGAAATTTTCATTTCATTTTATTAATATAAAATTGATCATTCTCTCGTTAATGTACCATGAAACCTCATGATAGACACATATAATTCATAGATAGAATACATATAATCAAAGTCAATCATGTCACGAGCAATTAAAAATGATCTGTATGGAATAGTGCATCATCAAATACGAATATCGGTCACTCCTGTAAAGTGGAGCGGTGACTTCGCACTTTCCAGTGAAGCCTCGCACTTTCCTGTGAAATCACCGCTCCGATAAATTTCAGTGATATGCAATTCAATGATACGATACGATTAATTCCAATAACCAGTCCGTTCACTTTTCAATCCAATCACAGATTTTTTTCGAGAGATTCCATTGGACAAATCGTATCGATTGTTACTTTCTATCGTGATCCAAAACCTGTAATCGAAATATCATCAGTAAGATCGTATGAAAGATTTGAATCACACCCCTCTTTGAAAAGTATTGATCACTTGTATTTGTGACTTTTTGATATTGGTTACGTAATAACCGCTCTTAAATATTCATCATCCCTAAACTGCTCTACTTGACTTTCCGATATTCGCATTTGAAATGCGTTGTACCATGACGATCATTTCTGATTGCCTGCGACATGACTCTCTAATGGCATATATTCTATTCACTCTGTAGGTGCCATCTTTTGGCAGAATATAGAACTAAAAATAAAATTTTAAAGAAATAACTTTTTTAAAAATTCATCTTTTCAGAAAATGGTTTATTCCAATAAATAAATTAAATCAATAGTTTCGAGAAAAATTTAAAATTCAAAAGTAAGCTGAAATAGATAAATTATTTCAATCATACGTTACTTAAAACAGTAAATTAAGTATTAATTACAATTAATAAATTTCATATTTAATAATAATTAACAAATTTTGATTAATAATATGATTGAAATAACTGATATTAGGAACGAATATTTAAAAATAACAACAGAAAAATTATTTGTTATTCAAAAACTCGCGGAATTTGCATCTCTAGTTGTAAATAGACATAGCGGGTCACATTTGCAAATCAGCCAATCACAAGTACGATGACATTACTCATATATGTATTGAGATAATTTCCGAAGATTGGTTTGTTCAATAAGAATTCAATTTTTCATCATTTACCTAATAATATTTTACATCCCCAGGGTTTCTTTTCTTTTAAATTTCAAGCAAAACACTTAGATTAATTTTTTACTTTTAAAATTGCCACGCATATATTAAACACATGCCGTTTGGTATATTAACTGTAACCGTAACCATCTGAAATTAAAAAGGCGGGAGCATCAGCTGTTCACTATTGTCAAAATAACGTTCAGCAAATTTTTAGTTTGTTAAACATGTTATATTAAATACTTAACTTAAATATTAAAAACTTTTTGAGAAATAAGCTAGCTTACATTGAAATTTAATCGGTATGAGCTATTTTTTTATTAACTAAAGAATTGTTCCATTACTATGACTTGAATTTTGTGTGTCGAAACTTTTTTATTTGAAAGCATGTCCTATTTTTATTTAGTGTTATTTCCTCATTTTAAGAATTAATTTATCATGCATTTCGTAGAATTAGTTACTTATTTTAATTTTTTTCATCTCTTATTTAGACACATTAATTAATTTTATACTAATTATGATGGCTGCATATTGCATGGGATTTTTTTTTTTTTTTTTTTTTTTTTTTGCAAGAAATTGTATATATATGATTTACATCTTATGTTTTATGAATAAACATATATATATATGAATGAATATGAATATGTATATATATTCATTTTATGAATATATATATATATATTTTATTTACAAGCAGAGATTTAAAAAGTAGCAATTTTGTCATATTTTACTTACTTCATATTTTCAATATCTATTCATATCCGGTGAAGGAATATCTACTACAGTTGAATTTATTTATATTTTTAGATACTTATTATTCTAATGTAATTAATTATTATAATTTCTAGAATATATACTTTTTGTTGTTTTTTTCCATTTTTTTTCCAGAAAATACACTTAAGAAATTCTATCAACTGTTCTATTTTTTAAAGTTAATCAGATCATAAGCAATTTTTATAGTAGTGTTTTGCACCCTCTTTTTTTCATACTATAATTATTTCTCTGTATAGATGTGGAGAGCATATAATCATAATAAGGGGGAAACAAGGTAGCCCTTGTATTATGACCATCTCAAGGATGGTCATGGTACAAAGCAGAATTTCCTTTGTATGTTATTTACTTCACATTCCCATTTCTAAATATTTAGGCATGCAACAATGCTTGCCTTCTTTTTATAATACTGGTCAGAAAACTTGCTAACCTGTTTAATCATTTGATTTTAAGGCACCTTACTTTTATAGTTATATTAAAACAAAGTTATTAATTACTGTTATTGATGTATTCTAAGAAAAATTGCATTTGGAACTTGCTCTTGTTTTAGGGTACAAATATGTAAAATTTCAAAAAAAAAAAAAAAAAAAAAATCTTGCTTTGTGAAATTTTTTTTTTGTTAAGGTTAATCATCAAACGATTTGTATCGCAACAATAAAGTTTTGTATTTTATTTCACCTGAATTCTTAATTTTGTGTGTCTTACAGTTAAAGAACATGAGAGGTAATAAATCCCCTTTCCCTTAATATATAAATTTTGTTTTGGTAAATTCTAGATCATGAATAAAGAGAAATTTTTTTCTATGTAAGTATGAACTCTTTTTTAAAAATGCTATTATTTCAAATAATGTTAAATTGTTACTTCTGTTCTTTGCTTTTTACATTCTTTAAAATCATATTGCATTTTAACTAGTACATGAGTATCCTCGTATGTTGAATATACATACCGGGATATAAATTTTTTTTCCAGATTTGAATGGCAACCCGGTTTATAACAGGATGTGTATCATTATTAACAGTTCTTAAAAGTGCTTATTTTTTATTCAAGTACTTATATTTTCTTTCTGTTGGGTGAGGGAATCCCTTATGCTAGATTTACCTGATTACAGACTGTTTTTCTTTGCTATGCCGGATCTTTCTGCGAATCTGGACGTTAGTGGGAAAGGTTTTATCTCAAGTTAGAGAAATACTGATTGAATAAGGAACATATATCCCTTTCATTTTTTAGGCTCCCCATCATTTGCTTGTTTAGACAGGGAGAAAAATCCTTTCCTCTCAGAGATGAATTTATGTATTCACGTAAAAGCTCTAGTTTTGATTTTTAACAGTGAATCGGTTTTTCTCTACACATCATTACTTGTTTGTAGAATATTTGTTACTGGTATGTAAGTATAAGAGAAAAAGAAATTTAATCGCCAGAAAATGGAAACTTTCTCTTTCGTCCAATCTTCCTGGTTCAAATCTCCGTATAAAACATTTCTGTAAATGTCTGTGAATGCTAAAACACAAAAAAACTTTGAGATGAATTTTCTTTCTTTGAAACGCCAAATTTGCAGATTTCTATCAAGTTTTGAAAGAAATCCATTTCCATTGTTTATTTATTTATATTTGATTATCCAAGTACAGGTGAATACAACTTCAAAGCACTAACAACACTGGTAATATTTAGCGCACAATTTTAGCATCTAGTTGAACATTTATCAGTCATTCTGCTCACATGCATGTTAATATCATAACTGAGAAACACAATACTTTAGATAAATGAAATTTGGTAAGTAATCCTGTTTTTAAAAATTGTAGTGCTAATGTAAATTTTGAGTTCCATTGGCCGATGAAAATGTTGTGAAGCATATTTGTTGCTCTCCCCCACCCCTTTTTGTTTTTTTTTTAATCCTATACTAGACCTCAGAAAATAAAATATGTTTGTACGACTTTCATAGCCCTGCCTAAAGTTCCTACTTTTTATGATGAAAGGAGAGGTAATGATATCTTTCTTAGAAAGTATGCAAGGAAGTATTAGACATTTTCAGCTGGTTTATATGTGCTGCAGAGTGTATTAAACCTTTTTTTTAAATGTGTGAGTGATTTCCCACCCAGAATGAAATTGGCTTTTTATGCATGTCATATTTATAAATTAATAAAACTGTTATTGTATACTTTAAAAGAAAGTTTAAGAAGAAAATTTATTTTTATTGTCCTAACCAA
The DNA here is from genome assembly GCF_947563725.1 of Argiope bruennichi. Taxonomy (NCBI): domain Eukaryota; kingdom Metazoa; phylum Arthropoda; class Arachnida; order Araneae; family Araneidae; genus Argiope; species Argiope bruennichi. The sequence goes on from NC_079163.1 coordinate 26,696,931, forward strand.
ATATTATGGAGCATATTTGCTGCACCCTCTTTTTTTTTTAATACTATACTAGACTTCTGAAAATAAAATATGTTTGTACTCTTGACTTTCATAGCCTTGCCGAAGGTTTTTACTTTTTATGCTGGAAGGAGAGGTGATAATATATTTTTTAGAGTGTATGTAATGAAGAATTGGACGTTTTCAACTGGTTTATATGTGTTGCAGAGCATATTAAATCAATTTTTCAAATGTGTCTGAGTGATTACAAACCTAGAATGATCCTGGCTTTATCTGGCCTAAGAAGCAGAAGGTCCTTATATTTATAAATTAATGTATTCTTTAAAGGAAAGTTTTATGTGTTAAAAATTTTTTCAATAAATTGCTAATGTCAGTGTAATTTTTGAATTACCGCAGAATAGAAAAGATAATACAGGAATAAGAGGGAACAAATTATTGTAAGTCTTACATTTCACAAAAGAAATATCCAGTAATTATATGCTTTTCTAGCATGATTGTCATTAGCTTATTTAAAAATGCCTTGGAATACAAAATGAATTCATCTCCAGTAAATTTTGCATTGCTAAGAAATTAGGTTTTACAGAGAACAAGTAAGGGTGAAAAAAAGAAAGCCAGTTTCTGTATTGCACTTTCATCAGAAAGGAATTTTAGAAAAATCCAGACTTCATAAAGTTCATTGATTTCTTGGTCAAATTTTCTTTACACAGTTTTGATTTTAATGTCTGGAAAATGAAAATGAACTAGCTATTTTTATCCTTTAATTGAATGATCTTAAATAATAATAATAAAACTATAGTGTTATAAAAATTAGTTTCATTCTTTCTCATGAAAAATCATCTTTTGAATGAGAATGCAGCATTAATAAAAGTATTGATTTGGAAAATTTGAATGAAAAATATTTCGCAACAATTAGTCTTATGACTACATAAAGCAGTCTGGCAGAATCCAATCAGTAGTCATTAATAAAAAAGTGGAGAATTTTAGAAATTCAGCCCATTTAAAATATTGCCTATTTTTGTGGATGGTAAAAGAAGTATTCAGTGGCATATAGTTAGAATCTGATTTCTTGATCTCTTTATGATGAAAGAAATTTCTCTTATAAAAGGAAAATGCTGAAATTGAATATAAAACCATTTCACTTGTTTGGCAAGCTAGAAAATTTTTACTACTAATAAATTTAAATGAGTTGGATTTTTTTTTTTTTTTTTTTAGAAAATTGACTTTCATAAAATGTACTTGAATTTTATATTCTAGTTTTGTTTACTGATGTTCTTAACCTTTTTTGAGGAATTGCTTTTAAGAAGTATCAAATAAGATAATTTTATTTTTATTTTAAGCTTTTTCACTGAATTTCTTCATTAACCAAACTAAATTGCTTCATTTATTAATTTGCTTCCTGTGTTAATGGATGGGAAAATTCATAAATGTATGAAAATGTACCTAATAACGTTTAGCTTTTAATAAATACATACCGAACTGAATTACCCATTTTGCTCATTATATTTTTCAGTTGTTTTGAACTTGTAATTTCTTTTCAATATTAATAGGACTATTGGTGTAATCAGTATATTTAGGTATGAACAATTAAAGAACATTGCTGAACTTACTATAATTTTTTTAATGATTTTCTACTCTTAAATTTGAAGAAAATGGAACGGACCTTGAACAAAACGTATATAAACACTACATTGTTTGATTAAATGAATGTGTTAAAATTTGAAGTAATAAAAGTTGTTTTATTTTTTAGAAATTAATATAGTACAAAATGTACTATAAATATGGAAATAAAAATGTTATTTGAGGGATGGTCATCAAATCCAAAGAGGGGTTGAATTAATTTTTACTAGTATTGTAATTTTAAAACTTTTTGAAAAGGTGATATCTGCTATTGTATTTTTAATCTTTGAAATATTTGCCTTAGTTATTTGTACAAATTTTGTGTATTGGTGATATTTTTTTAATCTGTGATGTAAGTCTTCTTTCTGTGTTTTATTACAATTTCTGTACTTACAATATTTGTTCATCTTTTTAATTGATAAATACTGAAGTAAAAGGAATAGCTATATTTAAACATGAATTGCTAGTAACTTTTTTTTGTTCATTCTTGATTTGTTTATATTACATGCAGTAATATTTCTATTTGTCCAATCACAGTGTTTTGCTTGAATTTTTCCCCCCCCTCTTTGCTGTTTTTATGTTTTACCAAACCTTTCAGTGATACAATAATGGGAAAATATAAAAGGTTTGGAACTAAATAAGAGTTTCATTATGAATTCTTTTTAAATAAAAATGAAAAAGAAAAAATACTCCATTCATATTAAATAAATTAATAGGAATTTTTCTTACAATTTTTTATATTTGTATTGCTTAAATGTATTATCAGGTTCATGAAATTGTTCTCCGTGGTTTATTTTTAGTTTAGAATATTATCAAACTTTTCTTGTTGAATTTAGTTTCTGTAATATTTTTCATTAATCTTTTGCATCTGAATTTATATGATTCATGACATCATAAACTGAATTTTAATTTTTCAGAATCATTTCTTTGATTAAGAAATTCTTCATTCAGACATTTTTTCATTTCTTTCTTTTTTCTCATATCAAAATATTTAATTTCTGTCAGAATAATGGCTAGCTAATTTTTGCTTTAAAGGATCTGCATTGCTGTGAAAATGACAGTAGAGAGAGTAGCTGAAGTATTCAGAGTGCAAAATGAAAGCAAGCTTTAAAAATTGCATAATTTTTCTTTTGCTGTTGTTTTAGAGTTCTTGCATTTCAGAGTTTACTGATACATAACTATTTATCTATGTACGTATTAAGCTATAATTGAATTTTATAAGTTTAAATTATCAAAATAAATAGTTTTCAGTATTTACGTGTTGTTGCCTCCTGTTACTGCAAATATATCAAACTGAATTCGTCTATATTTTATTATGTCACAATTTCTATAAATTCTGGCCTTTTATAAAATAAAATGCCTAGTAAATATTTTCATTTAACTGAATTTATAGTGTCTAAAAAATCCTTCAAAACAATAAGCTTTTTAAAAGTATATCATTTTTAATAGTTGCTTTATTAATAGTTTTTCATAAACATTGAAAATTTCTATATACTGAACAAATTTCTCTTTCCAGGGAAGTCTATTGCCTTGAAAAGAAACTTAAGGAATAGAAGATATAGACTGATATTTACAAAAGGTAAACTGATTTTTCATTTGGCATACTTTCAGTGAATAGGACTGAGCCTAGTTTTTGTTTTAATATAAGTTAAAACTTATATGAAGCATTTTTTTTTTTTTTTCAATTTAGACTGTCTGTCTAGTAAAAAAAGGAGGGAGGGTGTTATTTTGCAACTGTATAATCTACATGTACAGTTAAAATTATAATAGGTAGATGTGGAATACATCTCAATTTTTTTTATGTACTTAGTTTGATTTTATTTAATTGAAGTTTATATTTTATTCTAAAAGGAATAAGTATAATTTATAGGATGGCTGATTACAAATTTATGGCTTCTTGTTCGAATTTGCTCACATGAATACCAGATTCTCTATCTATTTCAATTTTAACATGAATAAATTTACACATGCAAAAGTTCTGTTTATAAAGTATGTTTAGAAGAAGAATGACTTGTCATTTCCTTAAACTGGAAGTATGCATTAAACCTATTCACTTAATCATGTAAAAAATTACTGACTTCCCTTGTTTCGTTTGTTTAATCATAGATTTAAAGACAGCAGGCTTCTAACTGAAGATGGCTGCCAAAAAAGATTGGAATATTGGAGATCTGGTTTGGGCCAAGATGAAGGGTTTTCCTTTATGGCCAGCCAAGATAGTAGAACCTCCTACAGATAGAAAATCTACTCCTAAAAAGGCACATCATTATGTATTCTTTTTTGGAAGTCTAAATTATGCATGGATACACGATGAAAATATTGTCCGTCATTCTGAAGAAATGATACAGTTTACTTCCAGTAAGAAAAAATCAACCCTTTTAAAATTAGCAATAAAACAAATCATTGAAGAAGCACCCAAACAAGCTAAATCACTAGTCAAAGAAAATAAATATACTGAGAAGTCTTCTGAAGTATTGACAAGTGGTATTGAAAAGGAAATTGCTAAAGTACAAAGAAAGAAAGTGAAAACTGAAAGACAAGAACAATTCATTGAAGAAGCACCCACACAAGCTAAATCACTTGTCAAAGAAAATGAATCTCCTGAAGTATTGACAAGTGGTATTGAAAAGAAAATGGCTAAAGTACAAAGAAAGAAAGTGAAAACTGAAAGCCAGGAAGTTTGCAAGAGGATTTTACCTAAACGACATTGTAAGGATAAATCAGAATATGAAAGAACATCTCCTCCTCAGAAGTTAACTAAAAGCCTTACTGAAGATTTCTCTGAATTAATTAATAATACATCTCCTAATTTAAGCTATAAGCATACAGCTGTTATCAGACCATTAGATGAGTATCCTTCTTCAGGAATTACCAGCAGTGAATTTCAACCATTTCCTACTTTTGATTTACATGAACCCAATGAAGCCATAAAAGCAAAAAATGTCATACCATCGCATAAGAAGATAGGATTTATTGGTCTCGGAATGATGGGTCAAAGGCTTGTTAAAAATCTGCTTACTTCCAATCACAAGGTCACAGTTTGGAATCGAACCCCTGAGAAATGTGTAGAGTTTGCTAAAGTTGGAGCTGAGCTTGCACAGACTCCAAGTGATGTAGTTGAAAGTTGTGACATAATTTTTTGCTGTGTTTCTGGTCCTGAGGCCTCAAAAAGCGTGGTTTTTGGAAAATGTGGCATTCTGTCAGGTCTTGAAAAGTCGCCACCTGGATCAAAACGTTATGTTGAAATGACTACATTGGATCCAACTACTTCAATAAACATTGGAGAAGCTATAAACATTGCAGGTGGAAGATATCTTGAAGCTCCATTTAGTGGATCTAGAGAAAGCGTAGAAGATGGAAGTCTGTTAATTTTGTGTGCAGGCGAAAAGAAAGTTTTTTACTCTTCTTACAGTTGCTTAGCTACCTTTTCAAAAAATATATATAATCTTGGCAATGATGTTGGCACAGCTTCTAAGATGAATCTGATTCTTAGTACATTCTTGGGAGTATCATATGTTGCCTTGGCAGAAGCCATGGCACTTGTTGAGCATTGCAATCTTTCTCAGGTCGACTTTGTGGCAATTATGCGACTTCGACAAATATGTTCACCCCTTCTTAAAGAAAAAGGAGAAGCCATAATATCACGTAACTTTAAAACTAATAATTCTCTTAAGTATCAACAAAGAGATATAACTTTGGCTCTTACACTGGATAATGACTGTGGTCAGCCAATCTCAGTCACAACAGCAGCAAATGAAGTGTTCCAACGTGCTAAACTTCGAAATTATTCTGACCATGATGTATCTGCTGTTTACATGGGAACTAAGTATTAGTGTCAGTTCATTGTTTTGCTATACTATGTTATATGCCTGAAGGAAAATTATGTTTTTTTATCCCAATTCATTGTAAAATGTTATAAAAGATTTCATAATCCATTAAAGATATCATTCATACAATTTTATTTTCCATTTAGTTGTGTCTTTTTATTATTTAGTCTTAAGCTTTTATATTTTCATTTTATCATCATTGTTCATTTTATATTCTGAAACCAGAACAGCTTAATTATTAAATATATTGAATAATAATAATAATAAAGCACCTTATTTCTTAAAGTTTGATTTTTAATGTTTATCGAATTTTGATTAAGAATTTACGTACATGGTTTGCAAAATTAGTCCATGCATTGTTCTGAGCTGAAGAAAAGATATTTAATTCTCAGTAATAAATTATCTTATTGTATATATATGAACCCACCCCCTTCTGATGCAGGTACAGAAAGAATAAAATTGTAAAGTACAGAAAATCAATATTCTTAATACTTAGTAAATCAAAACTAAATATATTTTTAAAATATTAGTTCAATCTGTTGACCTAAATGCAAAGTCAATCAAATTATTTAGATATCAATGATATAAAGTCCAATTTGATATTGGTGTAAATCATTTATGATCCTTGGTATGAAATAAAATATAACAAGTAGTCAAATCCATTAAAAGAGAGAAGAATTTTTTTCTAAATATTTAACAAAAATGAAATAAAACGCATGAATAATTTGAAGTGAAATTTTGCCTCCAAATAATGAAATGTTGACTCATCTGTGCTGTAATTAAGATGAAATCAAAATAATTTACACATAAATTCTTAGATTTTAGGCAACTACTAAAAAACAGTTGTTTGAATACAGTAAAAGTATGTTATTTATATCAATAATTAGAAAACGAAAATTTGTGTTGAACATCAGTTTCTATTCCAAGATCAAATGAATATGTAAACTACAAGGTGAGAAAACTTTATATTGCAATTGAATAAAGCTGAATTTTGAAAGCAGAAATTAAAAACTGAATGAAGTTTTTCACCATATGAACAATAAATGAGGTCATCCAGGATGTGCGAAATAGTAATTATGCAAGTTAGTTTTGTAATATTGTATTATTTAAAATGTAGCAAAAAAACAAGCTTATTGTGCAAAAGAAATCAAATATTTATTGAATCAAAATTATATTTGTTTTTATAATATTAGTTCAATTTGTTGGCCTAGGAGCAAAATCAATCAAATTATTAAGCTCCCAATGATATGAATTCCATTTTCATATTCTTGTAAATTATTTATTATCCTTGGTATCTAATTACAAGTAATAACAGAAAATCAAATATATAAATGGAGTATATTTTTAGTAGACAAATATACAAACCTTAACTTTTATGGAAAATATTTTCCTCAGTCTGAAACTACCCAGAATTTTCATTCTATAAACAAAACGAAATCATAATCATTTGCAAATGATTTCTTAAATATTTATACAAATATTTATTACTTTTTTGAATAAAATTTCTGTATGTAATTTAAATCAATAATTGGAAAACGAAAATGTGTGTTGAACATGAATTTTTATTCCAAGATCAAATGATTATGTAATCTGCATAGAGAAATTTTATATTGCAACGGAATGAAGTTGAATTTTAGTGGAATTAAAAACTAAACGTGATTTGACACCAAATTGACAATTAACGGGACATTCACTGAAAATGTGTTATATATTAATTAAGTAAATTATCTTTGATATGTGGTATCTGTCGAAATGTACCAAAGAAACAAGCTTTTTGTGCAAAAAAATTAATTATTTCGAATTCTTAGTAATCTAATTACAAGTAATAACAGAAAATCAAATACATAAATGGAGTATATTTTTTAACAGATTTTAAAACTAATATTTTAAAACAGATATTTAAAATATTAGACCAATCTGCTGAACTAGGAGTAAAATCAATCAGATTGTTTAAGTTATCAGTGGCATAAAGTCCAATTTAATATTCATGTAAATCATTTATGATACTTGGTATCATATAAAATATGACAAATTATCAACTCCATTAAAATAAGAGAGCAATTCATTCTAAGCATTTAACAAAAGAAAATAAAAGCAAACACCTATGAAATTAAAAAAAAAAATTGCGCCAAATAATAAAAATTAGACTCATGCTATAAATAAAATGAAATGATAGTAGTTTGCAAATAATTTCTTAAATATTCACACAATTATTAAACAGTTGTGTAAATATAATGCAGAATGTAATTTTTTGTCTATAATTGAAAAATGAAAATGTGTATTGAACATGAGTTTTTGTTTTAAGTTCAAATGAATATGTAATCTATGTAGAGAAATATATTTTTGTCGCAATAGAATAAAGCTGAATTTTAGTTAAATTAAAAACCAGGCACGATGTGACACCAAATGAACAATAAATAAAAGATTTAGTTGTGATTTGTGATATGATAATTAAGTATATTTTGTGGTTCGCCAAAATGTAACAAAGAAACAGGATTATAGTGCAAAAAAAGAAATATTCCTAATCAAAACTAAAGAGATTTTTATAGGAAACCTCTCGTCTTTTAGCTTCTTCTAGAGAAGTACTGAAATTCAACTTAGTTCAATGCCGATATTCTTCTGAATCTTAATGGTGTTCGGATAGAATTTTTATGTATTTTCCTATACATCTGATCTTGCATTATGGAAGAAGAATTATACTATTTTTTACGCATACGCATTTAATTTTTTTTACCCCTGAAAAATAAAAGTCAAGATTACGTGGCTAAAGATGGATAGCAAAGACATCATTGAGCTTTCGGAAGAATATAGAAAGAACTCAGGAAAAACTTATGGAAGTCTATTGTGTACCGCAGCAAGAAGTTGCAGTGGAGATTTGATCTGGAAAGAAGAAAATAATAGCTTCAACAAAGCAGAAGCCTTCCAGTGAAATAAGACAGATGCTAAAAGCTACTGTCTTATCACCTTGATAACGTAGTAGCTATACACACTCCTAATTAATTTGCGAATAATGCTGTGCTTCATATTCGCCAAATTTCAAAGCGTATCCTATGACAAATGTCTTTAGACAATTTTCTTGTAAAAAAAAAGCATGCATTAAAAATAGTAATTTGTATTATACTATTTTTTTTCTCTGGAATTAAACAGATTGTCCTATTTTAGATAGTTTTCTCTAGATGATAGGTTTTTTTTTTTTTTTTTTTTTTTTTTTTTTTTCGCTCGCTACGAGGATGTAGTTTTTTTTCGAGTAAGATTCTGAAAGGAATTACGCTTATTACGCAAGGTAGCACTGTACATGTTTCTTTAAATGTATAAGAAATATTACACGAAGTATTTGATCAAATAAGTGATTCGATTATGATTTAAGACAATGAAGGAAAAAAAGAGACAAGTTAATTAACAAATTCGGACTCTGCTTCTTGAAGTGAATGTTAATTTTCACTTTAAAAAGCAATGTCCGGAATTTTTAATAGTCTTAATTTTTTTTTTTTTTTTTTTGCTGCTGTTGTTGTTCTTTGTCTTAAATTATTTTTCGCCACCTTGCCTTTGTGAAAGTTATTCATCATGATCCATTGCAGAATTAGAGCAAAGACACATACGTCTCTTAGCAGCAATAGAGCAGCGTAAAATAGAAGCAAACATTCTGATGAGAAAATAGATCAACATTGACTAAGTATAAAATGCTTTTTACGCATTTTAAACGAATTCGCAATGAAGACCGATGTAATGTAAATATTGTATTATTACCATTAAGGTATCAAATATTAGAGAAATTTCAATGGTAATTTGCAAGATATAAAAAATTAAACAATAATTTTACTAAACAATTTTGCGCAAAATATAGAAACAAATTTCAATATTTTTTATTTATTACTTTATCTTGCGATCAGAAAGCAGATTTCTTATGATTTTAGAAAAAAAAAATTATCATTTACAGGCAGGAATATATTACATTCTACACACTTTGAATGCTGTCTTGACTCAACTTCCCTGAAAGCATTCATTTCATGCCTTCCTCGTAAAGAGACATATATTTCAAATAGTGCCGCACACTTGTGCCGTCATCCATGAACTGAAAATAAAGCCTTGTGAAACTGGACTACAAGGCTCCAGTGGATCTCAAAGTATTTATATTAATGCTGTACGCCATGAGAAAAATGAGGAGATTTAAGAGTCCCCTCAATAAATAAAGGGTTAATATAAAAATGTCTTATGTGAGTTGCATTCAGCAACATATGCAGACAAAGAATCCGCTAAATATTTAATTTCCTTCCTCTAAACAGAGCATTTTAAAATAACTCTTTACTTTTAACTTCAATAATTTTAATCTTTAAGTCTCTTTAAAGCTGAAATTGCGTAATACGATTAAGCAGTCTCGGCAGCTCGGATCCATTTGTAAAAAAATTGTAAAAAGCGATAAATTGTAAAAAGCGATAAAAAAAGCTTAAATACCGTAATTCGCTATAATTTTTATATTTTTCATCCAGGCTGATTCATTTACATTGGAATCATTAATATGAGTGTATTTCGTGCATAGTAAAAGTTAGGTCGAATAATTAGTAATTAGTAATAATGTAAGCAATTTATGTAATAAGATGTAACTTTTTTTGAAAATTAAATTTAGTTTTTATGAAGTATTTACTTATTTAGAAGAAAGAATAATCCAGGACAAAAAATCGTAATTCAGGAATATCCCGCATATCTGTGACATTTGGTTAGTTCATCGCAATGCCATGCTACTAGTGTAAATTTAAAACGAAGTGCATTTATTTTTTACTCCAAGAAATTGTTTAGTCTCTTTCTATCCAAAAGATGTGGTTTGAAATAGCTGTTTCAGTAAAATTGTGAGAAAAAGTGTTAAAACATGATTTATTTACATAAAATTTTATTCAGAAATATTGGGCTGTTTCAGATAGCTCCAATTTAATTCAGCTCTGGCAGAATTAACTACTTTTTGTTCAGAACAGAATCCTTTTAATAATTGACAAAAGAAATCGTTATTTTCTAGTAACTTTTCATTGCACAAGTAGTTTGTAATTTCATTCCTTTGTATGTCAAAATTCCAGCTAACTTTCAATGAAGTTTCTGAGCGGTTTTCATTCTTTTGAGAGTGAATATTGTAGCTGACACGCAAAAAATTTCAAAGAGTTTTTATTTCGTTCAACCTTGGCAGAAAGTTAACAGGGTTGTTTTTTTTTTGTTGTTGTTGTTATATTAACAATTTTTATATAACATTAAAACAGTTGCAGTTTTTTTTGTTGTTGTTGATTAAAAGGATTCAGAAAAGAATATTTTTCTCAAAACAGCAAAAGATATCATTAATTTTTTATTTTCACTGTACAAGCGATTTGTAATTTCATTCATTTATTGATGAATATTTCAGCTAATACTCAAAAAAATTCTGAGTTTATCTCCTAGATATTATCATCATTTCTAAGCCTCACGCTTCTATAATTGAAACCACTCATTCAGAAGCTGTTATGGTGGGTTTTTCTATAGCTAATTACATTGAATTTCTTTTTATTTCAAATGTCATTCATTATTCATATAATATAATACAAAACAGAACTAAGAAATGCGAAAAACATTTTGAAGTATTAAAATTCCGAAAATTCTTTTATTTTATTCTTTTATAAAAATATTCGGATGTATTTTGATTTAAGTAAAAATTATTATTTTTAGTTCATTATATAAAGCATGTCAACAACCTTGCGAAAACCCAGTTTCCAAATTTTTCTAGATTATATGTATAAATATATATATATATATATATAATTTTACTACTGCATACTATCGTTGAATCTTAGTTCTTAAATAAAAATGTTTTATATTTTTCTAAGCAATATACATCAACGAATGCATAAGAAATAAACTATCTAATTGTTTGTTATTCTGTGAAAAACAATATAATAAATAGCATAATAAACATTGAAAAATATTTTAATAATAACTTACTAGTTTATTGCCAACAGAAACGTAACGGCGGAGATGATCAATAGATGTTATGATGTCTTAGAAGATAGCCTTTGACGAACGCCATGGCTGCAAAATAGAAGTGTCTTTCACTTTTTAAACAAACTTGTTGCTAGAGCAATCGGGAAAAACTATAAAAATCTGCCATTCCTCGGCTTAATTCTAAGCATCACTGACTAAAAATATTTTTTTTAGGATTATGTAGTCTTTATACCATTGAAAAATGAAAGTTTGCAAATCAAACAGTTGTAATTTTACTTCTGTTAACAATAACTGGATTCTAAGTCCACTCAAAGCCCTTTCGCGACGGTTGTGCCATATATGCATCACTTACGAACGTCTCTCAGCCGTGCGTATCACTCGTACATTTCTGGAAATCGAATTCATGGGACGATGACGCATATGTGCATTTTAAATTGGAACAATGTTTACATGCCACTAGATTTCTCTTTGTGTCCATTATTTTTGTAATAAATATAGTTTTAGTATCCTAACCTTCAATTTACTCATATTCAACCTGACTTTGGTATTTTACTCATTGCGGGGGAGGGGTAAGAGTATTGTACATAAACAAAACTGGGTTGTGTAACTTTCCACTTGATAGAAACAATCGCGTTTTTAGTCTCCCTCCGAATTCTCTCTTCCCCCCCTTCTTCTTTTCGTGTTATAACTGTGTAACTGTAACTTTATTGCATTTTTCGTAGCTTTCGGATGCATTTCGAACACTTCTCTTTTTATTACGGAAAGCCTTCCTTTCTATTTATTATGGCATAAAAAAGCTATTTGTCAGACGAAGAATGAACCCATATTATGAATGAACTAACAATCTAGAAAAGTAGCAAAAATGACGACATTAGGACTTAAAGTTTATTTTTTGTGATTTTTTTTTCAAAGTTAGGCTTAGCGACACAAAACCACCGTCCTTTCACATAATGCTCCGTCACGTACTTGCGTTTCAGATAGATGCCTCCCGTCCCTAAAGGGATAGAGATTGGTCATGAAATTTGAAATAACTATACGCTCTATTCCCCTTAAAATTAAACAAGACTAACTGCTTAAAAATAAGGGGATCCTAATTGAAATAAATAAGACATTTTTCTTTTGATACTTTGACTCCTCTAATTTATGAACTTAAATTTTTCAGGCAAGAAAGCAGATTCTGCTAGTTTCTAACTGTAAACAATAACTGTTTTATTAATTTTAGTCTAGATTAGTATGATTCTAGAAAAAGATCGCTTTAAAATTCAAAGCATTTATCAAATATAAATAAATGAATAAGGCTTGTTATAGCTCTTTCTGTTTATTTCTTTAAAACAAAATACTAGATCAAAAGATATATTCAAAATTTTATTCATCCTTGAATTAGTTGCCTCTAGCGAAATACTTTATTTCACATTTTGAGGTCGCAATTTTTTTTCCGAGATAGAGAAAATTGCGGTTTTTTTTCCTCAAATAAGGATAACGATACGAAAAAGGTTAATGCACTATACTGTCAAAAAAAAAAAAAAAAAAAACCGAAACTAACAAGTTCGAGTTAGCTAATTCTCCCTTCGACTGTGTCATATTCGCCGTATAATGAAAGCAATTGAATTTGTATTTTGGAACAGTACATCTTACCATTGATAGATTTGGTCCAACATTTGATACAGATTCACAACTTTTGCGTCAAGATTACACGCATTTTTTTTTCTAATTCATATCGTTTGTGTGTTATCGTCTTCATATGATGAGACAAACAGGTCGGTAATCTACACACTTTGAGACATTGATTTCATAATTTGAAACAGGTCTAGATATTTCTTAAAAGGCAACGTATTTAAAGGTACCCATCTAGCATTTTCCTTTTAGAGGGAGGTATCATGTTAACAAATACATAAATGAACATACTGGCAGACAATGAATTGAATGACATTGTACCGTAACTTATCTTAGACATGGATGGTATGTACCAATTTTTCAGTTTCGATGATAACACAGGAATTCTGATTTATTATATCTGCCATCTAATGTTTAGATAAGCAAATGAGTCAATTTATTCTCACGTGATATGTATCAAGTGTTCCGCGCCTACTTAGTTTTGAAAGAAATTGGGCATATTGCAGGCGGCAAATATCACAACGTGCGGACAGATGATATGCAATGGTGTTTCGATTTCGATGATATGCACAGGAATTTCGTAATATTATATCTTCCACCTGTTGTTGGGTTAAATAACAGAGTCGGTTTATTCTCAAATGGAATGTGTTAAACACTTCGCATCAGTTTAATTTTAAATGAAATTGCGCAACTTCCTAGAGACAAATGACGTCATTGCGAAAAACATGAACTCAGATGATAGGATTATGTTGTCATAGAAAATGATTCCATTGAGAAAATTCTATATTTTTATAAAAAAAAAATTTAAAGAAAGGAAGTTTTTAGAAAAAATTTGTATAAATTCAAAGCTAAAACATAATGAAAACTATAAATAACATTTATTATTCGTAATTTAAAAAGATTTCAATCAAATCTTTTAACAGTGGCCTGCCATACAGTGAGAAGAAAACAATTTTTTTCTTAGATGACATGTATAGCTAAAATCGTTTGTTGATAATTTGTGCATTTCGCGGTATTAAATATTATATTAAAATTCTAAATTATTTGATTTTTCATTATTGCTAACTTTATGCAACTCAGAAGAGATGACAACGATAAATTACAACAGATCATATCTCAAATGTTAATTAAACAGTTATCAGTTTAATTTGTCATTTATAAGTGTCATTTAAATATTATATAACTGAATAAAACAGTGGGAACCATTAATGCCTTATATGATACATGTCAATTAATATTGGCATTCATACCTTTTTTCAGAAGATAAACGTTAAGATAGCAAGCAGTTACATTCGGGTTAAACGTTTTGTCCCCTACATTGTCACATCATGTGAGTATACTCCTCTGATTGTAAGTGACGTGTGCACTATTTTGTTGTATGAAAAGTTCAAAAGGGTATTTCTTTTTGCAGAGATTAATTTTACATCATATTGAATAAAATTTCAGTACTGTTTATCAACATATTTAACAGTTCTTTTTATTATTTGAAGTAAGATGATTTTATATAACATTATATTGATGTAATGAGAATTTACAAGTTATGATAAAAATTATCCGATTCATGCAATTACTGTTTTTTCAAATTTTAGAATATTAAATAATATAAATACGCTACTTGGATTCGTCCATTCATCTGACCCACTATTGGTTACTTTTTAAATGGTTACTTTTAACTTAATTTCAAATAAATTTCATTTAATTATTATAGTTTTTTAATAATTTAAATTATAAAATCACAAATTTTTCTCCCTTTCTCTGATATGAGATCGCGATAGAAATTATTTCTGCAACTAAGCAAACACATCAATGCTCATGGCGCTATCTATATTTTTAAATTTAAACCAAAAAGCAAACTATATTAAAAAATAAAGAATTCTTGAAAACATGGGCAAATTCTTTTATTATTTTATTACTCTAAATATTCTTTTTGTGTTTCTTCTTTTCATTTCTTGTTAATGTTAGTATCTTTTGAATTTTTAAAAGAATGTCAGTCCAGAAATAATTGCACAATATACTGTTATCCGTCACTTTTCAATGACTCGAAACATTTGTCTGAAAAAAAATTACTCACTTGAAAAGCATGTAAGATATTTCGAGATTCTTTCTAAAAAGAGAATTCCAATGACAAAGGAATTAAAATGAATTAGTCGTAACCGTTTCATTCTTTTTTATTTTCCTTTATATATATATATATATAATTTCAATTCTGTATAGTAAGATTTCTATTGAATAATAAACATCTCCGAGGAAATCTTGTTTGTAATAATCATCTTCTTGTTGACATCTTCAAGGAAAACTAATTTTTTTTTTCAAAAAATAAATGAACAGTACAGCCACATTTTTTATTATCTTTAAATTGCTTGGAAAATATAAATAATTCCTGCAATTTTCCCCACAAATAATGCAATCCCGTGGTTTCTTTTTCATTGCCGATAAACATGAATACCCAATAAAACGGAATGAAATTATTAAATTTCTTGATATGTATTTTCTATAAAAGGAATCAAAACAGTATTTCTAATGAACCTTGCACTCGAAAACATAAATTGTCTGAAGGTATTTGCATCAAAAAACATGTCCACAGAACTAAAGGTATTACTAACATTACAAATAACAGAATTTTCAACATATTTTATTATGCTTGTAGCCTAAATAGTAAATTTTGTGAGAGTCAATTTAAAACATGCATCACTATTCAAACCACAGCTCTGTGAATTCATCTATGTCTCGCAAAATGGACTCCGAATATTGTTCTCCTGAAAATTGTTCCACGGGAAATTCTTTCTGAAAAAAATCAAGCAGCTGGTTTCCTAATTCTTCATAAAGCAAATAGCTAATGATTTACATTCCTCACTTCGAACAGAGACTCGTAGAATAATCGAATAATTCAATTAAATATCAAAGAAAAAAAAACACTTTGTTTACTCTCAGAAACTTAAACGTATCTTCCAATCAAACCTAGCCTGAAATCTCCTTGACTAACTCTAATCTCTTCGAAATTTTACTTACGGATTCTAAATTTCAAAATAATTTCCCTTTGATTAAAAATTATAATTTTTTGAAAGAATGCATTCGAAATTTCTTTCCAGATCAGTTTATTATAGTACTGATACATTAAAAAAAAAAAAAAACACTCTAAACACATTTCAATTGCTGATTTTTCTTCTATTCAAGAATTTAGATTTGAAACATCTCTTGTAAATTCTTTTTTACTGCAGAAAGTTTAGCCATTACTAAAGCACTTGATATAATCCTCGCCCTTGCAAAATAGTGTCTGATTCTTACAGATAACAACAGATACATCCTTGAAAAATATCTCCATCTAATCGATGAAATCAATCCAACTTATTCCAAAGTACAAACTTTGACCAAACTAAATCAAAGAATATGGTTTCTAAGGGTACATAGTAAATCGAATATAATCAGGAAAGACCTTACAGATTGTTTTGCCAGGAAATTTACAGAAAATAACCTTGAATGGAATGTCGCTCCAAAAGATATTTTTTCAAGTCTTCAAAGCATCATATCACAATTAATAGTTATGGAATAATATTTTATCTCTTTAGGAGATAGTCCAAGCATTCAAGCACTGTCTTCCTTGTCCAAAATTCGGAGCAAATATTTTGTTTTGGCCACACTAATCAGCAAAGCAATTATAACACCAAGACTTTTGAATCACTTTAACCTTCAAAAGGATCCATTTCGTTATAAATGTAGCAGCATTAATGACATTGAGTACATAATTCTTCAGTTAGATAAGTAAGATATAGGTTGATAACTTTCAGTCTAAGTTAATACCTACAAATTAACATTTGGTGCCGAAAAATTACCAGGGCAAGTCATACTAAATTTGTTAATTTAAACTTTCGACACGAACCTGAATTATAATGTCAACTGTTAAAGAAAAGCTTGATATACATAAACATAAATAAACAACGCTTCGCGCCACCATTACAAAATTGGCAACGGAACTGAATGAACCTTCTGAAAGAAACAAACGAAAAGTAACTTGTTAAGAATGAACACTTTTGCAAGTATACAAAGTTAAAATCCTCTAATAATACTATCGTACATACGATCAAGTTCATCACATGAGATTTCAATACAGATTACTTTAATTGATCAACAGAGAGTTAATTTAAAATACATTTAATGTTTTCTAATTCCTTACATTAGAACTCATTTAAATATTAACTTAATATTGTAAGCAAATAAAAAAATCTTCCTAAACAGAAAGAAAAAGGAAAAATATGCACACCTAATTCATGTAACGAGATTATTTTAATTTTTTTTTTTCTCAACAGAGAGTCATTGCTAATTTTTGAAGCCTATAAGCATAGCAAAAAATGTTTAAATACTCATTGATTATTGTTAAAGAAATGTAAAACATAAACACTTTTATGTATAATTATAGAAAAGTATTCAAACATTCAAAATAAACACATTAAATCCCACTCTGAGATTTTCTAAATTCAGGTAAACTACTTGCCTTCTTCAGAGTAAAAGAACATTTATAATGCATTAATATCAGTACGAAACAGAGATATCAGATATAATTAAAACAGAAGTGCAATAACAATTGATCATGTATTTCTTGGTTTGACATTCAAACAATTTCCGTTTGAAAGTATTTGATGAGTATCATAAAGTGGCAAAATTTTCAATGTTTTATAAAGGAAAAGCTCAGAAAAGAATTTATATATATGAGAAACACAGTCTTTCTTAATATAACAGAGGAACTATCCAAAATTTTAAAGGAAAACCGATAGTCCAACTGTCTTAGTAATATTTTCTCTCAGAGAGACACTTTATGTGAATGGTACAATCAGAAGGAAACTATTAAATACAGAAAAATGATATCTAATATTCTGTTCGGACCATTCACAAAATATTTTTTATGGGAGATATTAAAAACATCTCTTTAAAGGGCCCATAATAAAATGTTTTGTCAGATTATGATAATTTGTTACATAAAACTGTTCACAAAAATAATAAAGATAATAAAAATTACCCGATTTCATACGGAAGGTCTTAACTTTTCAGGTATTTCAAATTTGAAAAAAAAAAAAAAAAAAAAAAAAAAAGCAAAAGAAACTTACATTACCTTAAGGGCCTGTAAATGTTTAATCGAGACCTAAGGAGACACACCTGAATACACTCATATTCTTACTGGTTTGTCTAAAATGGGGAAATATGGGAAAAGGCTACAAAAGTCGTTATCACTCTTCATAGATGTAAAGTTCTTATAAACACTAACAATTTATTGTGAAGTTTGTCTTCGCAAGAAATGCTAAAATGAACGAACAAGAAATATCGAATATAAAGAATGATTCCCATATAAAATATCGGATTCACAAACTTACTCGGTATCATCATACTCTTCCCGTAAAGAAAAGAAGATAAAAAAAATAATGAGTAAATTTAAACATATGTACATGGTACAAAGCGATGATTTAAAAAAAATGTAAGACATTAGTGGTAAAATATATTCATTTGAAGATAGCGAAATGAAAAAATAAAATATTACTTGTATACATTTTCAAATTATTTTTATTTCTAGCTAAGATTTCCAGTTGCCTTTATGACAGTTATATATTTTATCTTAGTAATATCTCAGTGATATTAAGATTGGTTTTGCTTAATATTTCTTTCAAAATAGAGTACGTTCGCCAAAATTGTTGCAATCGTTTGCCATTAAGGTTGGGGACTTAAAGATGAGTTCTTCGATATTGGACTGAATTTTGATTAACGTAGCGAAGGACCAATCGTTTTCGTAAGCGTTATCGAAATACGGAATTGTTTGATTGCAGAATGCCATATGAACGCATGCATATTTTCCCTACTTTATCATTTCATTTCCGACGTTAGTTTTAAATGCTCATCAATATATATATATATATATATATATATATATATATATATATATATATATATATATATATATATATATATATATATATATATATATATATATATATATATATATATATATATATATATATATATATATATATATATATATATATATATATATATATATATATTAATTTTTGCTAAAATAAAGTAAACATGATTTGTAAATAGTTATTAATTTATTTCATGTATATTACGAGCCTTTCAAGGAGTCAAATACAAAGGAAAATAACTTCTTAGAAAAGTAATGATAATGTTTGGAATTCTTTTGAAAAAATTGTAATTCTTGAATAACGTTTTCTTTTAATGTCAAAATTATGATCTTAAAACAATTATCAGTAAAAATGCTAAATGATTTTAAATCTGACAGCTTGTTTTTCCTATCGTATCTGCCTTGAATTTTCTTATTTTAAAATCTTGATTGGGTCATACTTTCCCCCTTCTTTTTTTTAAAGTTAAAAGTTTTTATTCCATGCATTCTCTCTTTTCAATTATTTTTGTTTACTTTCAAAAATTTCAGTAACTGTTAAACTGTGTCGTAGATACAAGATGTTTACTGAACACACACGCACTAAATTTATGTCGATAGCTATCACATTATTCAAAAATCACAACACAAGAATAAATTTGGACTCTTTTTCCTTTTATTCTGATCATCGTTGCTTAGCAGGCGCTGCCTTGCTACCGCACACACACTCGCTAACGCTACGATACACTGAAGTGTTTTTCCCTTTGCCGCAAGAGGGCAGCACAGTGACAGGTCGGAACATACCGCTCGCCTTGACATAATGTTGTCAACACACAAACACAAGGAAAAACTATGGAATATCACAATTCAATGCACAATGCTGAATAAAAACACACAAATTCAGATTTTAATCACTACACATTACAAGGTAATAACATTAATCACACAATAAAGAACACTAATATAAGATTACACATCAATAGGTAAAATACAAATTTTTGAAATGGCTCTTTTATAAACTCCAGAATGAGTTTTAACTTTTACAACTCTGACACTTTTATCTTCACCCAGATAACACTCAATTATTCTACCTAATGCCCAATTTTGAGGGGGTAGGTTTTTATCTTTAAGAAACACTAACTCATTGATTTTTACATTATCTTTTTCTACCTTCAACTTGGACCTCTGTTGCAAATTATTAAGATACTGTATATGCCATTTTCTCCAAAACATTTGAGTTAATTTTGTCAGTTTTTTCCAATTGGATAATCGATTGTCTTTAACTTCGATTAAATTTGGCTCTACAACAGTATTTAAGGATCTGCCAATTAAGAAATGAGCAGGGGTTAACACGTCATACACATCGGTATCGGACGACAGAGGTGCAAGTGGTCTAGAATTTAGAATTCCTTCTATTTGCGTAATAACTGTTAGGAATTCTTCATAGCTCAATTTGGAATTACCTAAAATGCGTTTGAAATGATATTTAAATGCTTTAACTCCACTTTCCCAGAGGCCACCAAAGTTAGGTGCTCTAGGTGGAATGAAGTTCCAATCAATTCCCTCTGTTGACAAATAACTAGCAAGACTATCGTCGGGTTTTACAACTAAATTGTATAACTTAGAAAGTTTCTTATTTGCTCCTATGAAGTTTGTGCAGTTATCTGAAAATAATTTCGAACATAAACCTCTTCGAGCCACAAATCTCTTTAAACACGCTATGAAGGCATCTGATGTTAAATCAGTGACCATCTCGAGGTGCACTGCCTTAGTAACTAAGCATACAAATAAACAGACATACACATTATGATAAGTGCCCTTTCTTTGATGTTTATATTTCACAAGAAATGGGCCACAAAATTCTACTCCAGAGCAATTAAATGGGAAGTCAGGAGTCACTCTCTCTTTCGGTAAATCGCCCATCAATTGTTTAACTGCTATGGGTTTAA
The DNA here is from genome assembly GCF_947563725.1 of Argiope bruennichi. Taxonomy (NCBI): domain Eukaryota; kingdom Metazoa; phylum Arthropoda; class Arachnida; order Araneae; family Araneidae; genus Argiope; species Argiope bruennichi. The sequence goes on from NC_079163.1 coordinate 26,717,768, forward strand.
CTCTGAAACACTTAATACAATCATGCACTACTTTCCTGCACGTTGCCTTACCTTGAACTGGCCAGAAACTTTGTCTGACATAATGTAGTAAAGCAGTAGGGCCTAAATGAAAATATCTTTTATGAAAGAATTCAATAATAAGCTTAGTTAATTTATGACCTTTAGGCAAAATAATTGGGAACTTACAGTTAAAATTTACATTACTATGTCTTATTCTGCCATTGACTCTTAGTACACCAACCTCATCTAAAAAGGGGTTTAAACATTTGATCTTACTTTTGTCAAGAACAGGTTTATTTTTATTTAAACACCTTAACTCTTCTGAAAATTCCCTACTCTGGATTTCCTTTATTATGAAGGTTTCAGCCTTCCTAATTTCCTCTGTTGTCAAGGGACCCAGTCTCCTTTCAGTTGGACTCCTCAAGTTGTGGAGAAATCTGAAAACATAACTTATTACATGCAATATTTTAGTATAACTATTACTACAATTAAGAATATCAGTAACAAATGAATTGTTCAATGTAGTAACTAAAACACTTTCACAGTCAACTTTTTTGAGTTCACAGTCTATATCGTCCTTTATCACAGAGTCAGAGATTTCTCTGCACGGATACTCACTGTCTTTTAGAAAGGCAGGGCCTTCCCACCACAAGTGACTCTCGAGCATTTTGGACGGATTTACACCACGACTGATAAGATCAGCTGGATTATCTCCTGACGAAACATGTCTCCACTGCTCCTGACACGAAAGGTCTTGAAGTGTGGCTACACGGTTTGCCACGAAGGTTTTTAACTGGGACGTCTCTTTTTTAATCCATGACAGCACAATCATCCAGTAATAGGTATTGGACACTTTCAATCGAAAAGCCGACTGGATGCGCTGCATCAATTTCACCAGCAGCACAGCAGCGCAGAGCTCCAATCTCGGGATCATGAGCTTCTTCAGTGGAGCCACTCTGGATTTACTGGTCACCATCTTGACAACAACCTCACCAGCAGGTGTTTGGGATTTGCAGTACACAACAGCTCCAAAGGCAGCTTCAGAAGCGTCGCTGAACCCATGAAGCTCTATAGCTTCGACGTCGGAAAATTGGAAGAATACATCTGCTCACCTTGATGTTGTTAATGCACGGTAACTCGTTTGAAAACTTCTCCCATTCACTATGATTTTCAGGAGGAAGCTGATCATCCCATTAAAGATTCAGAAGTCACAATTTTTGTAGAAAGATTTTCGCTAGTGAAATCACAGGACCAAGTAGGCCCAGAGGGTCAAACAACTTGGCTATTGTGGATAGAACTGTTCGTTTAGTATGAACATCCGTTGAAGTTATGGACACCTTAAAACAAAAACAGTCATTAGTATGGTCCCACGTGACACCTAAAGTTTTGTTATCACAGTCTGCAAAGTCGTAGTTGCATCCAGAAGTGGTAGACAACTGAGGATGATTGCCTCGCCATTTATGCAAGTTCATGCCAGCTCGTTTTAACATGGAAGTGAGCTGCTGTTGCATCTCTATGCATACGGGTAAAGTCTTAGCACCAGATAGCACATCGTCCACATAAAAATGTTTCTCAACAACAGGTGCTGCAAGGGGAAAATTGTGTCCCTCATCCCTTGCAATTTGAATTAGCGTTCCAGTAGCTAAAAATGGGGCACCAGTAGTACCGTAAGTAATTGTCGACAGTTCAAACGTTTTCACTGAACCAAACTCACTGTCCTTCCAAAGTATTCTTTGTAGGTTTCGCTGACTGGGATGAATGTAAATCATCCTATACATTTTTTCAATGTCGGCAATAAATGCATATGGATGTTTGCGGAATCGCATCATAATTGAAATTAAGTCCTCCTGCACAATTCCCCCATTAATTTGTAAGCTATTGAATGAATTTCCATTCGTAGTTTTAGTAGAGACATTAAATACTACACGAAGCTTAGTGGTCATTTTCTCTGGTCTATATACTCCATGATGGGGCATGTCTCTGGTTCTGTCTCATGCGTCACGTCTCTCATATGTCCCAACTTTTCATACTCATTAATAAATTCTTCATACAATTTTAAATAAGTTTTATCACGAGATAGTTTACTCCAAAGTGAATTTAATCTTTTTAATGCTATACTTTTAGACTTGCCTAAACAACTAGGTTCCTCTTTAAGTGGGATTGTGACTACATATTTTCCACTAGGCTCTCTATAATGAGTTTTAACAAAATGTTCCTCAGCGATTTTTGCCTCATGGGATTTAGGGGTCTCTAACTCAACAGTTTCTAGTTCCCAGAATTTTTTCATGGTATTGTTTAAATCTTCATCAATAATTAACCCACAATGAATTTTTGGGGAATCAAATTCCATTACACTACCGCAAGCCAAAAATCCAAAAACACTATTTTGAAAAAACAACTCTGCATTTGATGAGTAGATCTTTTCTGGCCTCAACAAATGATAGAACGATTTAGCACCTAGGAGACAATCAACTTTTTGGGGAACCATAAAATTATCAGTCAAATTAATATTAGAAGGAATTTGTTCTTTAACACTTAAATTTTTAACTGGGGTTAACTCAGTGATTTTATCTACAACAAGAAACTCAAAATTTTGCTTAAAGCTCTTATCAGCATTTGAAATTTCAGCTTTAATAAATTTGGTAACAGTCATTGAGGAATTATTTAAATATGAAATTGTTGCATTTATTTTTTCTTGTTTTAACCCTAATCTGTTTGCACACTCCGAAGTCATAATATCGGACTGACTTCCTACATCCAGCAACCCTCTAACACATTGCAGATTCCCAAATTTATCTCGAATATAAAATTTAGCCGTGCTTAACAATACAGTTCTCATTTGTTTATTTTCAACCGTACTCGTAGCTGAAAATGTCGATTGCACATTTTCATTAGTTGCGCAAGAAGTTGGATAAAAGGAATTAACTTCCGGGTTTAAAGTTGATTTTGAACTTTCCCCTTTATTAACTATGGTACTAGTTTCGCTTTTACCACTCCCACTGAAATGATAAAACTCTCTGGGATAATGAAGTAACCTATTATGAGGTTTATTACAAAAGCAATTTCTTGCAGAACACTTTTTCACATTGCATATTGGTGAGAGGCATTTAAAACATAAGTTTTGGGATTTCATAAATGCAACTCTATCACTAACAGAAAGTTTTTGAAATTCCTGACATTTAAATATTGAGTGGTTGTTCTGGCACATAAAGCATTTAGAATTAGTATTCGATAAGAACACTTCAGAAACATTTCTATTACGATTTTCAAAATTTCCTTTACCGAAATTCCTTTACTCATTTTTATTCGTAACGATTGCGCGGAAAACGAACCGCACTGAGTTTTGGTTTCGGTTTTAGAAGCCACAAATAAATCACATTCTCTACTTAATTCCTGCACATTAAAAACAGATTCTCCTTGTTTAATAGTGATATGACTTTTTAATTCTTGAGGAAGAGTGCTAAAAATCTGATCAGAAACCATTAACTCACACAATTTAGAAAAATCATTCACATTACGAAGTTGAATGTAATACTCAAAAACAGATCTAACTCTTGAAGCAAATTGCACATAATTTTCTGTTGGCAATTTTACTGCACTTTTAAATTGTTTTAGACATTCTTGATAAGTTGGTTGAAATTGTTTTAAGACAATAGATTTAATTTTTTCATAGTCACTCAACTCTTCTTCTTTGATATAAACCATTAAATTGCCAATTCTATCCCCTAATACATTTAATAAAATTTCCGCTTTAAATTTATCACTAACTACTTTTGTTTTGAAAGCTTTTTCGAGCGAATTGAAAAAGAGATTAAAACATTCAGCATTTTTGGGAACAGGAATCGTCAAAACTTTGATACTCTTAATTAAATTCTCTAAACTAAAACTCTGTTCATTATCGCTAAGCTCACACGATGAGGATTTGAGCTTTAAAAGCTCTATTTCTTTCTCTACACGCAAAAGCGAAAGCCTTTCAATCTCCAATTTTTGTTCTAATGAACGACTTTCGTTTTCGGCTTGATCCGAATTTTTACTTCTTTCGTCTGAAATCTCTTTAATTTAATTTTTCACAACCTCGATTCTTTGCTTATAAATGTCACTATTCTCAATTATACTTATCAAATCTACAACTTTAGCTGAAGATACAAATTGAATATCTAGTTCTGTACACAAACTCTTTAATTCGTCTTTCTTCAAACTAGACAAAGACATAATGAAAATTTAAGTAATTGAACACTTACCCACAATAATTATCCTTGAGAATTGGGACGAGAGAATACGCGAAAACACAGCGAACAGAAACAGAAAACACCACTCAAGCACAAGTTTCGTTACCTAAGCCTACGCTAATCCACTTCGCATATTTTCACACACACACACACACAAAAAAAAAACGTAATCCATTGCTGATCGCTATTTCACCTCCTCCGAGACGGACCATATTAACACACACGCACTAAATTTATGTCGATAGCTATCACATTATTAAAAAATCACAACACAAGAATAAATTTGGACTCTTTTTCCTTTTATTCTGGTCATCATTGCTTAGCAGGCGCTGCCTTGCTACCGCATACACAATCGCTAACGCTACACGATACATTGAAGTGTTTTTCCCTTTGCCGCAAGAGGGCAGCACAGTGACAGGTCGGAACATTTACTTTTGATTTTGTACCATATCCAGTTTTTTTTACTTTATTCTTTATTTTATTTTATTTTTGCTAGTTCTGTTACCCTTTACTTTTGATTTTGTACCATATCCAGTTTTTTTTACTTTATTCTTTATTTTATTTTATTTTTGCTAGTTCTGTTACCCTCTGAATAACCCATTAATTTTTTTATGTATATATGTGTATATATTTCTAAGCTTTGACTGAATTTTAAAAATTTATTTATCTGCAAAAATTTTTTTTCTGAAATATTTCTTTTCAAATATTGTAGCAACTATTTATATGTAGTTACTATTTCTCTTTATAGGCATCAATATTAGTTAATGGTACTTCATTATTATTTCTTTTTCAATTTCATTTGCTGGTCACATTTATGCAGCCCATATATTTTTGGTTCTCTTAGGATTTTTTATGATATCTTTCGTTTAATCACAAGTTTGTTAATTTTAAATGTTTTCTTATGTAAGCAATGAGAAATAGTTAACATTAATTTTAAATTAGAGTACTTGCGTTGACTTAACGTTTCTGTTTTTTGTATTCTGCCTTTGTTGGTCTTTCATATTTTCTAGTTTTTTTATTTGATTACCACTTTGTGTTCATATTTAAATTTGTTCTAATGTAAAGGATCAGAAAAAAGTAACATACATTATAAATTGGACCTTTGTTCTTGAATTCGAGAAATGTATCTTGATACAACAAATCATGAACTTATCGTATAAAATCAATGTTTTTTGCTTTATGCCACTTTCTATATGTATTTTTCATTCTTTATGATTGTTGCTGCTGCAACAGAATATTAGATATTTGCAATAAATATTCGAATATTTCTGTGTGTTATTAAGTCTGATTATGTTTCTCATTCCAGTATATTCTTTTCTCATCCATTTTATACAATCGCAAAATATTCTAATTTCTTTTTCGACAAAACTAATTTAATTTCATACAACAAAATCAAACCGAATCCAATGGCACTAAATAGTATATGAAAATGTGAAATAATTTCCCAGTTTCACAATGGTCTCAACCTTTAAACCAGGTGTCTTGGCATCCCAAATTTTAGACTGCATAATTTAAATATATGTTGCCGTAAGTGATGAATCAACCTCTTGAAATTTCAATAAATTTTTAATCAGAAATTCTCCAAAGAAAGATAAGACACAGAGATTACTATTATCGATTTCACCAGAACAGGATTATTAAAACTTTGCGATTCAAAAAGGGATTCATATTCATTTAGTAAAAATGACATCCCGTTTAGAATTTATCCTATGTCTGTTTTTATATGGACCTAGGAATTTTGAACCGTATTCAAATGATTATAACGATACCTGAGGAACACCGCACTCCATACAGAACTTATTAATATCGAAAATTATATCGTACGGTCTAAATAATTCTTTAATATTATCTAAAGACGAAAGTAATATGAATATTTTGATTTGGGCCTCCTTTCTTTTTTTTTTTTCCCCTTTAAGCAACTCCTTTCATTGATTTCTGTGTAAAAAATGAAATAAAATCTTTTCTTGTTCCGCCACGAAAGATCATGGTAAATGCCTATAACTATCACCTGCCTAGAAAGAAGCATGGAACACATAGTACATGATAATATTCATTATTGGAGCTGATTGAAACCTTTATCGTCTTAAGTAATTTAAAATTTATTTAACAAAGGGCATTATAAATGATTTATTCATTTTTATGTTTTCAAAATTTAATTCGAACTTATGAAAATAATTTCGATCAAAATATAATAATATTGGCTTTCATTAATATTTTAGCAAACTCTTTTATTGATTATCAGCTTAAATGTCATTATTATATTAATTATCAGTAATAAAATGTTTTGTCAGATTATGGGAATTTGCTACATCAAACTGCTCACACAAATAATTAAGATAAAAAAGATTTCAGTAGGGATGACTCATATTTTACGAGCGGTTATTACGTAACCAATATCAAGAAGTCACAAATACCAGTGATCAATACTTTTCAAAGAGGGGTGTGATTCAATTCCTTGACATGATCTTACTGGTGATATTAGATTATTACTGGATTACATGTCTTGGATCATGGTAGAAAGTAACAATCGATAGGATCTCTCCAATGGAAGCTCTCAAGGAAGAATTCAATCATGCATAATCAAAGTCCCTTACACGTTGATGCACGTTCCTGGAACAGACCTTCGACAAATAGTTGTGGCGGGCGGTGGAGCCTATTGATCACATGCGGAGAGTTTTCTATTTCACGAAGAGTGATAATCCGAGCTCTCCCGGTCCTATCGCAAGATAATGATTATTGCTGGAAGCAATGCGCTGCTTGTCTCATTGTACTTAAACAAGATTTCTTTCGCACTCAAGTCTCCACAGAAAACAAATTTCTGCAGATATTCACATGCAAATATTCAAACAAATTTCTTATGTGATATCCCTAAATAGATATAAACACCATAATTACTATTTTTCCATGATTGAAAAGATTTGATATTCGCATAATTAAATTTTCTGTGCCTGGTTAGCATGAGAATTCCGCTGCTCTGAATGATTGCCCAATTTTTTAAAAACAGATTTATAGCTTTTTTTGAAGATTTTTTAAAAATAAAAGGGATATTTTAAATAAATTCCTAATAATAAATTTCTCTTTATGGAATTTTAAAAACATTTTGGGTGATGCACAGAAATTCATCCAAATGTAAATCTTTTTAATGTATAACAGAAAATCTAAATTCTGGCATCACGTATATATCAATACTTTTGTTTACGTATCATCAATATCATGGTTGGCAAAAAAAAAATGCCTCGTTTATTAGTCAATCATATATATTCTAGATTGTATTATCTACACATTATTTTTATTGCAATTGTATTTTATTTTTCACAGAAAGTTTTAATAAAAGAAACACACTTAAACTATATTAAAAAATCATAAAAATCATTAATCATAAAATATTTATCATTAAAACTAAAATACCTTCAAATTAACATTCTTTTGTATTAAAATAAATTCTGCATTTTTTAAAATGTAAAATTTTTAGTCATGTTTAATAGAAAACATAAAAAATAGGTATCGTAAAAGTCATAGCTAAATGCGGTGTTTGTGTTTCGCAATACTATAAACTTCTAGGAATTAAAAAAATATAACAGTAAAATTAATACACTATTTCGGTAATATAAATATTATACATATAAAGGTTTTAAAGATTGTAATAATCAATAAACGATTCATAAGAAAAATTGATAGGGAAAAAGAGATTTTTTTTAACTAATAAAAGCTAATTTTTTTTATATATATCTTAAGCACAAAATAAATTAAATCATTCTTGATGGCTATCATAAAAAGCGTAAATATCGGATTATTTATTTATTTATTACTGGCAAATGTTTTATCTCATTGGCTGAATGTTTTCCAACGAGTTCAATCGTGACCGTTCAATCCTTCAGGTGGAATCCTTCTGAGTTCCGATAGATGAAGAAACGACATGTCAATGATTGCTAATTAATCACATTCAAGAGATTTAGAATCTCACAGAGAACATCTGTTAAAACCTGAAATCGCCTCCGACCAATGATATATGTAAAGGCGCTGTTGTACCAATAAAATTTACTCGTTCTCTCATTTTTGGATCCTTTTATATGTTTAAACAGAGATAAAAATTTTTTAAACATAAGAATTATTTCTATTACTTCGTAATGTTCACAAAGAAATTCAAAATGAATGAAATGAAGGGGGAAAAAATTAAATTTCTTTTATACAACAATGCACGGAAAAAAAGATTGCAATAGGTTTTGCATATTATTTAATAAAAATTTTGAGAGATTAAAAACGAAACAATGGCTTGGACATTCTTTTATGATACGAATGATTTATAAGATAGTTAGCTTGTTAGACGGAGTACAGATCAGACAGGTCTCTGAACGTAAGACGCGACGTAGGTCTGGACGAGTGCTGTGAGACGATGAATGCAGCTGACGAAACGACGAATATTGCCATGCAATGACTGCGATATTAACATGTGAATTAATCCTGCGACGTATTCGACGAAATCTGTTTAATGTTCATTTCCTTTATATTAATGTAATTGTCCGTCCTAAATGTAACTAAATGTGCGTGATTCTAAAATAGTAGTGATTCCCGAGTCCTGCATATACATATATATTGTAAGTGTGTGGAATTCTTAGTTTTCTTATGTATACAAACTTTTCCGCATTAAATTATTGTTTGCACATGAAATTGGTTTGGAGAAGAACTGAAATTAATTTTTAAATTAAATGAATTTCATTTTTGGAGAATTGATGCCTTTTTAAATAACACAGAAAAAAAATTTTTAAATCAATTTTCTTCAAAACATGCCACTTTTTCTATAAGAATTCAGATTTAAAACGTGAAATCATTAAAAAAATATTATTTCAAATGAAATTTCGTCCAGATACTTTCCCCTCTGTTTTCTGAAGTGTGTTAAATATGAAACAACGCTTTCAAAATGCTCATTGACTGAAATCGGCGCGTGGGTAAAAGGCTTGCGGAAAATCAGCAGATATTTTGTATTTGGGAGGTCTTTTCTTTATTCGCGCTCTTACTGAGTTTACTCTGCCCTTTACCATCTTTTATGACTCGACTTCTGGGAAAAAACACTATCTGAAAAAAGTGTTTCAAATGAATATATTTCATTTAAATAGGCAATTACTAAACACATGTGTAGACTTTAATATGTTTTATCTTCATAACTCCTTCTGATATTTGCTGTTTTTTTTATCACTCTTTTCAAGATTTTGTTTTAAATAAAAAATTTAATCAGAATAATTTTATTTTATTATTTTCCAAATTTTAAATTGATAATTTTTTAAGAATCTCTTTCGAAAACTGCTGGCGAATATATTTTATTCACTAATCTTGATTGTGATTATTGTAGATTTAAATTCAAAATGTTCTCAAATATAATTTAGCTGACTTAATGTAAAAAAATAAAGATAAAATGCTAGATCGCTGGAGACTATACGATTTTATGCAAAAAAGAAAGTTTATAAAGCATTCTTAAAAAATGCGTTTAAATGACATTTGGATGGACATCAGGGATTTTTTTATTTGCTTGAAAACTTTATTCCAAGTAGTGATATCAGTAATGTTATTAATTTTGTTGCTTATTGTATTATGCCATTTGTTATAATTTGAATTTTAATGCAGTTGTACATCGTATGAGATTCTTATTTAGTTATTATTTTATTGTAAGATCAAATTAGACTCTTCTTTATTTTTATGTACAAAAAAGAATATATAGATTCATTTTGTTGAGATTAGCAGAAGCAAACTGTTTCCCTTTTTCCTAATAAACCTTTTAAAAAGTAAAAATGATCAGACATCTAAATTGAGAGCAACTTCGTTCTATTTCTTTATTTTGACTCTGATTTTTACATGTTGCCACTTTCAAAAAGTGAAAGTACTACATGAAAGTAAGACAATGTTTCAGGCCTGCTTTTACCAGTTCAGTCTCTTTTAAAAATCCTCTCACCTTTTTATTAATGACACATAAATTAATCAAAACACTTAAGAAACAATTATGAAGCTAAATAAAGTTAAGTAGTTAAAAATTCAATTCTTAGTATTTGAACTTTAAAGTTAAAGTAATTTGTCTTCCAGATCTAGTAACGATAGTTCTGACCTTATGGGACAACTCTGGAACAGAATTGTTCATCGGTGATTCAGAAATTTATTTTCCTTTTCAAGTGTTTCAGTTTCATTTTTCTCATCTGAATCCATAGATGAAGGGATTTCGAGGGGGAATATTTTCTCTATTGGTCGAATTAATTCTCCGGAAGCGGTTTTAAAACGAACAACACGAATATTGACGTCTTTTCCTGGATATATCTCAGTCACTTTGGCTAGAGGCCATAGCACTTTGCGCTTGTTGTCACATTCGACGAAAACTATATCCCTAATTGTAATCTGTCTGGAAATTAACATTGTTGATGGACGTTGAACAAATAAGCTGAGATATTCCAATCTAAACCTTCTTCTCAGAAGTTCTCACACACTTTGAAGATGTCTAAGTCTCTTGATGAAATCAGTTCGATCTAGGTGGACCAAGTGAGGTACACCAAACTCTGGAATTTCACCTAAAAACAAGGACGGTGTCAAAGGAAAGAAATCGTCAGAGTCCTCTGTTACATATGTAAGGGATCTGGAATTCACAGCTGATTCGCAGTCGCACAAAACACTCATTAACTCTTCGTAGTTTAAATACGCCTGGCAAAGATACGACGTAAAAGTTTCTTAATCATTTGCACAAGTCGTTCCCAAAAAACGCCCCACCATGGTGTTGCTGGTTTACAAAACTTCCAGTCTATCTTAAGTATGGCAACTTCCCTTCCAACGATATTCCAATCAATTGACTCAAAGAAATTGTTGGATCCGACAAAATTACTACCATTGTCGCTGTAAATTATTGATGGCCACCCTCTAATCGGAATAAATCTTCTAAATCCAAGTAAAAATCCCTGAGTAGAGAGGGCCAAAATCAGTTCCAAATGAACTGCTCTGAAAACAGCACAGGTGAAAAGTATGATCCAGGCTTTACTCTTGTTCTACAAAACTAGTGGGCCAGCTAAATCTCCTCCCACAACTTCGAAAATCTTAGCATCTCTAACTCTATTTTCGGTCAGAGTAGCTGGCACTGTCTGCAGTATTTTTGCTCCATGCCTTCTGCATGTAACACATCGAGATAAAGCTCCTCTGATAGTTGATCTGATTTTGATAATCCAAAAGGTTTTTCGAAGTTTGGAGATTAATATATGTATCCCGGCATGAGACAAAGATAGATGTTTATGAAGTATCAACTTCTCCACAACTGCATGCTTCTTCGAAAGCAATATGGGGAAAATAAAATTGTGATGGTCCTTTCTTTCAGTTAATCTTGTCTTAACACGTAAAATGTCTTCCTCATCTTTGAACACACTAAGTGACTTCAGCTTCTTTATATCTTCTGAAGAAAATAAATCATGTTGAATAATCTTTACGATAGATTTCTCTGCTATTTTTAGCTCATTGACCTTTAACTCACCATCTTCTTTTTCTTCTTTTGTCTTCTGGCAATTTCCTATAAATCTGTGTATCCAACCCATCATGCTTATTATTTTCGTGTATTTTGAAAAGTAGTTCAAGACTCGTAAAGAAAAATCATCACATGGTTTAATGACGTAATCACTTCTCTACGTTTTTCTTTGTTAGCCTCCACTTTGTCATCGATTGGCGCAGAATGAGGTCATTCTTCTTCCGACAATGCCAGCTAATGAGGCCCCTCCCACCATCTGGATTCAATAAGTTTATTCACTGAGCATCCTCTTGATGGCATGTCGGCTGGATTTTCTGTACCAGGTATATGGTGCCAATTTCTAAAGTCGGTCAGGTTCCTAATTTCTGAAACTCTGTTATTCACAAAAGTTCCCCAAGCTTCTACATTCTTTATCCAGAAGAGTGTTGTCGAAGAGTTGGTCCAGTGATACTCTTTTGAAATTACTACCTTGAGGCTCTTCTTAATGAATGAAGCCAATCTCGCTCCAATAAGACAAGCAAGCAATTCAAATCTGGGTATAGTTGTTTTCTTTAACAGAGCTACTCTGGGTTTAGCTTGCAATAACGTCACTTTGAGTTTATCTGATGTTTGGCTTCTTAAAAATATTACACTCGCATCGGAAAATGTATGGAGGTGAAAAGAATGCGCATCGTTCTGAGTAACTTGCCTAAGAATCTTTACTGAAGCTAACAAGGGCAATTCCTTAACCCATTTAAAAAAATTTCTTTTGATTTCCTCAGGCAGCTCTGCATCCCAGCTCAATTTAGTTTCCCAACTATTTTGAAAGTATACCTTTGGTCGAAGCGTGAAAGGCCAGCTAAAACCGATTGGGTCGAAGATTCACTGTGCAATTGATAAAATGTTTCCTCTTGTCACTATGATGTCATCTAAGTGGACATTAGGTATGTCACAAAACAGTGGATCTTCAAACTTATCCCACATATGACCAAGAACCTTTATTGATTCACTTATTGTCAATTTCGCATTGATCTTCTCTGTCTGCTCCCACCCTCTCAAGTCGAAGTTACCTCTTGCTATCATTCGAGTTGACTTTGTAATAAAATCTTCTGCTTCTTCATTCGAATTGACTGAGGTGACAGAGTTATCAACATAAAATGAAGATTTCAATTTTGAAGTTGTTTCCTTTAGAGAAATATCACACTGATCCAAATGCGAATTAATCACTGCACCTAATAAAAATGGGCTGCATTTTAGTCCAAAAACTACTCTGCAATGTCGAAATTCTCTTATTTCCTTTTGTTCAGAGTCTTTCCACCACAGGAATCTCGGAAAATCACGATTATTTTTCTGAATAGATATCTGAAGAAAAGTCTTTTTGATATCTGAAATAATGGGGTCAATTCACGGTCACGTGTCAGGTAACAAACAAACCGCTTCTGTTCAATTTTCAACCGTTCTGCGCATGTCGTGATGTCTGCCCATAACGTTGACGAAACCATTGTTTAGTAAATATTACACTAGCTGATCAATTATTAAAAACTTCTGATTTTTTTTAAAGATATTATTTTGAATTATTTTCTCCAAATTTTCTTATTTATATAATTTTATTTCTTATATTAAAATTTGAATTAGCATTTTCAATGTAATTATTGTTTTTGCATAATTAATTAACATCGCTTTTAAATTCGTTTGGTGCCGCTTTTTTCTTTCCTTTTCCATATCCTCCCCCCCCCCCTTTTTTTATCCGAAGGATACATTTTGACAAATGATTATGGCATTGTTTTTGAAAAATTACATATGTTCTTTTTTTCATATTATTTAAATATTATTGAATGTTGAATCTTTTGAATATAGTTCCCCCAGTTAGTTCTTTTTAAAAATAATTATTACTCTAAGATAAGTTAATATTTTAAAGCTTACTAATAAAATTATTATATATTTTTTCTTATGTAATTACTTTTATAAATATTGAGACTTTGATGTTTTCAGTTTGCTCAGAGGAAAGAACATGGAACTCAAATTAGTATACTATATTGAATAAATTATGCTAGAATTTCAAATTATGAAATGCGAAAGGTATGGATACCTTTTTTAAATCTATGCAACTTATGAATAAATAATTTCATTTTAATTTGTAGAAATCATTAAAGGAAAACAAACTAAATCACGCTTTCATAATTTTTATTTACACATTACAAATATATATATATAGAGAGAGAGTGAGAGATAAAATATATGGGATAATTATTTGAAAAAATATGATCAAATGTAGGTTTCAATGTACTCACTAATTCAAAAAGCTAAAAAAACTATTTACTATTTATCAACATTTATTTTTCTAGACACTTAAAAATAATATAAACAGAGTATGACAAGAATGTCAATGTAAATAATCAAATCAATTTTATTCAACAGAAACATCCTAGATACTAAAGAACAGTTTTCTTTATCACTAATAAAAACATAATATTGAGCAATATACTTTTAAAGCAGAAAATTTATGAAATTTTTTTAAATGCTGAAATTACATTGAATGAATATCATAAAATAAAACAAAAACATACAATACAGTAAATTTAATAAACAAGAATAAGGTCATGATATACAGGGTGTTGCCGAATTCGACCGACAAATTCAGAAGGGTGATAGGAGGCATCAAGAGGATAAAGAATCACCATACAACATGGGGTTCCAAACGACGTTTTGAGGGTGAAAATCGCAAAAATATGAAGAGTCGACAAACTTTTGGAAACTGTAAAAAATTAATAAAAAAGTAACAGAAGGTGTTTCAACTATGAGTTTTTTTTTAGTGAAAGCACATTTTAAAGGCAATTTTTCATGTAAGTAACATGGTGATTTGATGAAACAGGGAGTCGTAAATTATTCAAAACGAAAAAGTAGTTTAGAACCCTTATCTGCAAAAATATTAAAACTTTAATAAAAATAAAATCTTGAAAATATAAAGAATTTTATACTCCTTAATTTGATATAAGTCTGTAGTGTGAAAATCGAGGAGGTTTTAAGATATGCAAGAAAAACTAAAATGTTTGCCAGGAAACATCGCTGCAGCATCGGTACCGATGTTTACAGACAGTGTTGCCAAATTCGAAAGGTAAATTTAGAGAAGTGATAGTAGGCATTAAAGAGATTAAAAATTATCATAAAACATAGGATCGCAGGAGACGTTTTTTCTGTTAAAATCGCAAAAACAGACATCGAAGAGACAATTAGCCTGGCGAAGAGAATGGCCCTAAGAATGCAAGAATTTGGAACTAGGCAGTCGAGAAGAAGAAGTTTTCTAGTATCTAAATTTTCCATGCTTTCGAGGAATATAAAAGCTGCGATCATTGCAGAATTGATGGTTCGAGTAATATAAAAGCAGCTTATATTCATTAAAGAGCGGTGCAGAATTGATAGTCGATAAGTTTCATTCGCAAACAACATGTTAGATTTCACGAATGACGAATATGCGGATATGCATTTAATTTACGATCGAGCGAATGGTAATGGACGGCCAGCACAAAGAAAATACCAATAGCAATATCCAAGTAGGCACGTTGTCCACACCACAGCACCTTTGCAAATATTAATAACGGTTGCGGGAGACAGGATCCTTCAAAATACCGAGGCCAAATGCAGGGCTCGAACGCCTCAGTGGCGCAAAGTACCTTGTTTTCTTGCAGCACGTCCTTCCAGATTTACTGCAGGAAATATCGGCCAATGCACACCAGAACATGTGGTTAATGCATGGTGGTGCATCGGCGCATTTTTTGAATTGGACGTGGCGGACCTGTTAATTGGCCTCCAAGTTCCCCGGACCTTAATCCCTTGGATTTCTTCTTCTGGGGCCATATAAAATATCTTTTTTATCAGATACCTTTGGATACATTGAAAGATCTTGTAGCACGGATCGGCTGCTGGAGAAATCGCATGCACACCTGGTATGTTTGAGCGCTTCCAGTGGTCCTTTAAACGTCTGTGTAGATTGTGTAATGACCTTCGAGAGATGGGATGTTCAACTACACAATGCGCATTTATGGGCTGGCGAGAATCCCCATCTGAGGGCGATTGCAGCTCAAATGACTGAGGGATTGCAGGTCTGCTTCCTTATATGTTACTGGGAACAACTCTACCTAGCGCCGAAGGAAGGCATTTCGGACCACGGGGTGCTACGCAAATCTGAATCCTTGTGATGTCCCTACCTCCCCTTACAGTTTGTCCCAATATTAATGGAACACCCTGTATACAGAGAGAGATAGAGATAGAGAGAAGTTATATAGGATATAAAGAGGAGTTGAAAGAAAGACATTTATGCTTTCACACAGTTTTATAATTCAAAATTGATATGTTAAAGAAATAGAAAAAAAAAGTGAAACATGCATGTAGCGATGAAGTTGGGAATAAAAATTATATAATGTATTCTGATATGGAAATTGATTTTCAATGAAAAGACTTTTATTTATTAAAACAGAAATCACTGAGGTGCGCAGTGTTATAACAGGATATTATGACAACTGTCAATTTCAGTTTAAATACAATAAACTATTGACATTTCATTTTTAACAATAGAAAAGTCGTTTGATATAAATTCACTTTGAATCCATCACAAATCTGCAAATGTAATTAGAAAACTAGTAATATTCACTTCCACCTAAGTTTAGTATTATAGCAGTTGTTATTTTTGCAACAGGAGTTTGTTTACTTACAATAATTAAATTTAGATAAGATTTTGTAAAAAAATGCAATGTAATATTCATGTAAAAATTTTAGAACCTTCTAAATATATTCAAAATTATCAGAAATTTCATCAAATGTGAATAAAGTAAATTAGAAATGCACTCACGATTTTGTTTCATTATTTTTGACGGAAAATAGTTTACCGATTTCTTTTTTTTTTTTTTTTTGGAAGAGTTTTTCTAACAAATTACTGGAACAGCTATATTTAATAAATGGACACACACCGAATGAACTCTTCAAAGTGATCGGAGCATATCACCGACTTCTAAGACTTGAAAAAATCTATACCAAAGCTATCAGCCCAAGTCAGGATTGTTGAAAGGAAAATAGGAAAACATTTTGTCATGACAGTCACTCTTGTGTTTCACATTAAAGCATGCATCCATCAGCACACCATTATTTCCTCTGTTAACACGTAATAAGAGGAAAGAAAATGCCTCAGAAATTACAACTTCAAATGTAAACAAAAACTCCGCTTCATACTTGGCGAAGAACGTTAATGGCAGACTGATCGACGAAAGCGTTGCGGATGAAACTTAAATGCCATGCGCAAGAAGTACATAACATGCGACTTTTACGTCAGATGAATTGACCCCATTCCTATTTTTTCTCGCCTAAAATCAAGCAGCAACCTTGGTATTAATTCAATTAATTTTTCGCCTTTTGCGAGAAAGTCGTTAAGGGAAAAAACTCCTTCTGCTTACACGAAGCGCCAAAAACTCGTCTTATGGATGTTGTTGAGTTCACTTTGAATATCGGCCTTGGTGGAAGGTAATAGCTGTGCACTTTTTTCTCCTCTTCTGGTACTTCTTCGATTATTTCGCATTTAACATATTCTTCGAACACTGCATTGTAAGCTTCTGTTTTATCTTTCAACACGAGTTTCTTTGTCGGGGAAATTAGTCTGTTTTTTCCCTACTTCTCTATTACTGGGTAATTTGTCTTTCTCATTAATCCAAGGTAAAGAGTCTTCATATCTATCCTCTGTCTTTTTAGGATCTTATGAAAATGATCCCATACTGCTTCTTCTAATTC
This sequence comes from Argiope bruennichi, assembly GCF_947563725.1. Lineage (NCBI taxonomy): Eukaryota > Metazoa > Arthropoda > Arachnida > Araneae > Araneidae > Argiope > Argiope bruennichi. Next base: position 26,735,234 of record NC_079163.1, read on the forward strand.
GACATCACTTCTGTTTTCTTTGGAATCTATAATTCCCAATGCCTCTAGTTTCCACAAGTTTTCTATGTCGCTACTGTGGACACACATGGACGTTATCAGGGAGGACACAGACACATTACTTTCTGAAGTCTAATAATTTATAATACCCATAACTGTCCAACCGAGCAAAGATTCCACAGCAACCAATCCGTTTTCTAATTTGTGAACTTTTACCGTCAACAATGCACCTGCGACGTCTGCTCCAATAAGGATTTCTATTTTCAAATCTTTTCCTACAACATCAGAGACAGTGATACCTTTTTGTTTCATTTCTTCTATAAATGGTCCAGGCTGCAAACTGGTCAATGGTCCACAAATCTTCAATTGTTCCAAAAGGTTTAATCTTCTACAATAATTGCCATATAGGCTACTAAGAGACACTTCATACCGTTTGTGGGTTTCTCTCTTTTGTTGTTGTTCCTCCAAAAAGAGCATGAATAAAAGTTTCTGTTCCATTTGAAGGGCCCCCAATTTCTTCAGCCGTTCCTTTTAATATATATGAACGCTTTGACCCAGTGTCAATGAGTGCCCTTACCGTTTTCTGCCTTTTATTAGATTCGATATTCACTAATAAAGTTTGAAGATACACTTCATCTGGATAACTAAAACTGGTACTTGCTAAAGATACCTTTTGTGCATCCTCCTCCTTAATTTTATCATCATCTTTCTTTTTACATGTTTGTAAGTCTGGACACATTACAGCTCAATGTCTTCTTAAGCATATCAAGCATCGAACAGTTGACTTACATTGCTTCGCCCTATGTCCATTTTTTAGGCAGATGAAACATCCATTTTTCTTCTTAATTTCATCATTCTTTTGAGTTAAAGTCATTTTTTGAGCCACAAAACAATTTTGGCTTTCATCTTGTTTCTCACAAAAAATGCAAGAGTTCTTTTCCCCATGGTTAAAGGTTTTCTTATGGCCTGAGAATAATTCATTCGCAGTAGGCACGGGATCTTCCTTTTTTAATATTTTATCCCTTCTAACTTCATTTTGTGCACCAAAATCAAATTTAAACTCAGCTTTTGCCAGAGAAATTCTCTGCTCTCCCTCAACTTCATTTCTCAAAAATAACAATAATTGTTTTAATTTTTCGGAATAAGTATTTTCTTCTTTAATTGTTGATGCATGATTTCTCATTCAAACTCTTAATAACTCCTCATGAATACACGATTCAACGAGTGGAAATAACATGGCAGAGTATTTGTCGCTTGTCATTCCAATTAATTGCAACGAACAGAAAAAGTATTCTAATTTGTCGTAAAGCTCGGACACACTGCACTTCTTCCTTTGCTCAGTTACATTTTTAATAATTAGACTTAAAAATTCTGGGATATAAAATTCCATTAAAAACTCTTCCCGTCCGAATCTATTTTTCAAGCTCTCTATTACTTTGTGATAATTTTCTGCGGTTGCCGGGTAGCAATTTACAATGTCACGTGGTCTAGTACCAGGTATGGTAGCTTAGATCAAGTAGTGAAATTTATCTTCGTTCTGAATTACTTTATCGTCATGAATTCGTTGGAATTGCCCCCAAAAGGGAACAAATCCTTAATGTCCCCACCGAATTGTTTTAATACTATTTCAGGCAGATTGAGTTTTCGTTTGTGTAAGTTTGGAAACACACTGACGACGGAATGCGCAATTTGGCTGGAAAAGAACATTTCAACTTTAACTTTAATTAAATCTAATTTTTCTTTGTATTCTTCAACACTTTCCCTCTCACTATTAAACTGCTCTTCAGAAGAATATTCTGATCTAAAATTTGAATATCATAAGAACGAAGTTCTTCCGACAAACGTTCTAAAGTTGTCAATTTTGATCTTACAAATTCTTCGTCCGGGTTTTCTTTATCTATTTCAAGTTTAATTCCATTACATATTCTCGTACAAGATGCTCTAATAGGTTTTCGTCTCTGAATTAGTGCTTCCATTTCCATAAACTTAGACAAAACGCGAAAGCAAAATGTAATAAATTATCCGACCTTGAACACTCAAAGTATCCGTTACTAAAAGATAAATAAATTGTCTGACCTGTATTTTTCTTGTTTATTTTCATAAAATCACGTACCGAGGTCACCAAATTTTGCGATTTTCAGAAACAAACTGTTTCCCTTTCGCCTAATAAAGCTTTTAAAAAGTAAAAATGATCAGACATCTAAATTGAGAGCAACTTCGTTCTATTCCTTTATTTTGACTCTGAATTTTACATGTTGCCACTTCCAAAAAGTAAAAGTTCTACAAGAAAGTAAGACAATGTTTCAGGCCTGCTTTTACCAGTTCAGTCTCTTTTAACACATTTAATGACAATGCAAAAATAAATTAACCCATAGAAAAATAGTGAAAAAAGTTCAAGTCCTTCTACCGTAAACTTACAGAATAGTGTAATAGAATAAGACTATTGGTGAAAAATAATTGAAATTTTTAATAAGCTAAAAATCTTATTTTTATGCAGAAACAAACATAGTATTCGTACACTGTAAATGAATAGTAGGAAAAAATGTGATAAAATAAAAATTAATGAAAATACAGAGAAAATAAGTAAGATTTTTAATCATTAATGGTTAGAAAATATTCAAACAATATTATTTGTTTGGATAATATGAAATCAAATCAATTCTACTTATTCTTAAAAATGCACACACACAAAACATAGGTACAAATATTTTAATAGCGGAACAAGAAATAAATTCACCCCATATAAAAAAATATACAAATATATGCATTTTTTTCTCAAGAATTAAATCATTCTCCCTAATTTCGAGAAATAATTTTACAATTCAATATAATAAAAATGTTTACATAATTTAAATTCTTTTTAAAAAATTCAAAGGATCGGACACATTTAATTTGTAACAACTAGACTCTTATCAAGTCAAAAATTTTAAACTTTGGCTTTTTACGTATGTTTTATGCAGTGTTATATGATACAACTGAAACACGATTACAAATTCCCACACAGATTTGCTACGTTTTGGAACTAAAAGGCAATTTCAATTTTTCTCAGAAATAGAAAAAAAGAAAAACCTGTTCATCTCAGAAAGCGAAAATTTGACGCGATAAGCAACCGGTGTCCTAACACTTCTTTCGGGTGGTTAGGAATTAAGTGGAATTCCTACTGGGCAGAAAATCTGCAGAAGGGGAGAGCAATATCTTTTCCCAATTTGTAACACTTAAAAGTAGTAAGCAATGTAGGAAATAGAGAAATCCAATTGTAAAAGAGTGGCATTTCCAGTTCTAAAAGAGAGCAATGCATAAATATATTACGTTATCTAACCTTAAAAATTCGATTTAAAACATACGTTTTAGATTTAAAAAATTATAGTCTTTCAAAATATTTTTTAAGAATACAAAAAGCCTATAAAAGGAATATAAAATTAGTTAAGCTTAAAATAATCCATTCATCTAATGATTCTTTGTAATTGTATAGAAGAAATGAATAACTTCTTTTACAACTATCTAAATATGAAATCACACCCATAAAAGTTTGTACTTTGTATGAGAAATATTTACACAATATCATTTTTTAACTTATTTTCAAAATATATTTAAAAAAAAGAATATGAAACCTCATTGTCGTGAAATATACGTGGAAAATAATGTACTTTTTTAAAAAAGGGAATTTTCTTTACATTTTAATAATATAAAATTGATCATTTACTGATTAATGTACCATGAAACCTCATGATAGACACTAGACAATGCGTAAATATCAAAAATAACAGAAATGAGATAGAAATATCAAAAACTGCAACTTCAAGTAAAATTAATCCCTAGTTCCTTACTTTTGTTATTTTTACCCTTTGCACTGAAAAACAAAAATATTTTATTTATAATACATAAAATTAAATATACGATCGATCATTCTTAGGTAAATGTACTAAAAAGACATCGAAGGAATGAGTCGATTACAATTTTATGTGCGATCTTAATGTAATATCTTAAAGTCTGTAATAGGCAAATATGTTGAAAGTATAGAAGGAATAAAAAGAGTCACGGACTTCCTACAAACTAAAACTGCAAAAGAACAACTCCCCGTATTGACATGACGTCCGTCAGCGGACACATCTCAAAGAAAAGAAGGGGTCTCCGCTCCGCCGGAGGAGGAGAGGAAACGCCAGAAATACAAAATATTCTTATCTTGTGTCCTCAGGGGATGCCCCGTTCTCTTAACTAAAATCATAAAGAGAAAAGCAGAAAAAAAAAGTGAACGGACCGGTTATTTGTAGAATTATCGTATCACTGAATCACATATCACTAGGGATGACGAATATTTGAAGAGCGGTTATTACGTAACCAATATCAAAAAGTCACAAATACAAGTGATCAATACTTTTCAAAGAGGGGTGTGATTCAAATCCTTGATACGATCTTACTGATGATATTTCGATTACAGGTTTTGGATCACGATAGAAAGTAACAATCGATACGATATCACTGAAATTTGCAGGAGCGGTGACTTCACTGGACAGTAACAATCGATACGATCTGTCCAATGGAAGCTCTCGAAAGAAATCTGTGATTGGATTGAAAAGTGAACGGACCGGTTATTGGAATTATCGTATCGTATCATTGAATTGCATATCACTGAAATTTATCGGAGGTGTGATTTCACAGGAAATTGCGAGGCTTCACTGGAAAGTGCGAAGTCACCGCTCCACTTTACGGGAGTGACCGATATTCGTATTTGATGCTGCACTATTCCATACGGATCATTTTTAATTGCTCGTGACATGATTGACTTTGATTATATGTATTCTGTTTGCTGCTGACGCTATCTATTGGTAGAATATAGGACTAAAGTAAACATTTTAAAGAAATGACATATATTTTTAACTCACCTTTTTCAGAAAATGGTTCACTCTAATAAATAAATTGAATAAATAGTTTTTAGGAAGAAAAAATTTAAGAAGTAAGCTGAAACAGATAAATTTATTCAATCACACGTTACTTAAATTAGTAAATTAAGTATTAATTACAATTAATAAATTTTATATTTAATATTAAGTAATACTTTTTGATTAATAATATGATTGAAATAACAGATATTTGGAACGCATATTTAAAAATAACAATAGCAATATTATTTGTTATCCAAAAAATCGTGGATTATGCATCTCTACATATCAATGAAAGTGGAGCTATCACAGAAAAGTGTTCATAATTGTGAAGTCACCGCTATGCTTAATGATAACTGCTGTTCTTGACTTTCCGATATTCGCATTTGAAATGCTTTATCCCATGACGATCATTTCTAATTGCCTGTGACATGACTCTCTAATGGCATATATTCTATTCACTATGCAGGTGCCATCTTTTGGCAAAATATAGAACTAAAAATAACATTTTAAAGAAATAACTTTTTTTTAAATTCATCTTTTCAGAAATTCTATTCCCATGAATAAATTAAATTAATAGTTTTGAAAAAAAATTAAAATTAAAAAGTAAACTGAAATAGATAAATTAATTCAATCATAAGTTACTTAAAACAATAAATTAAGTATTAATTACAATTAATAAATTTTATATTTAATAATAATTAATAAATTTTGATTAATAATATGATTGAAATAACTGATATTTGGAACGAATATTTAAAAATAACAATAGAAAAACTATTTGTTATTCAAAAAAGCGTGGATTATGCATTTCTAGTTGTAAATAGACATAGCGGGTCACATTTGCAAATCAACCAATCACAAGTACGATGACATTACTCATATATGTATTGAGATAATTTCCGAAGATTGGTTTGTTCAATAAGAATTCAATTTTTCATCATTTACCTAATAATATTTTACATCCCCAGGCTTTCTTTTCCTTTAAATTTCAAGCAAAACACTTAGATTAATTTTTTACTTTTAAACTTGCCACGCATATATTAAACACATGCCGTTTGGTACATTAACTGTAACCGTGACCATCCGAAATTAAAAAGGCGGGAGCATCAGCTGTTCACTATTGTCAAAATAACGTTCAGCAAATTTTTAGTTTGTTAAACATGTTATATTAAATACTTAACTTAAATATTCAACACTTTTTGAGAAATAAGCTAGCTTACATAGAAATTTAATCGGTATGAGCTTTTTTTTATTAACTAAAGAATTGTTCCATTACTATGACTTGAATTTTGTGTGTCGAAACTTTTTTATTTGAAAGCATGTCCTATTTTTATTTAGTGTTATTTCCCCATTTCAAGAATTAATTTATCATGCATTTCGTAGAATTAGTTACTTATTTTAATTTTCTTCATCTCTTATTTAGACACATTAATTAATTTTATACTAATTATGATGGCTGCATATTGCATGGGATTTTTTTTTTTTTTTTTTTTTTTTTTGCAAGAAATTGTATATATATGATTTACATCTTATGTTTTATGAATAAAGAGTTTATTTCTGCTTCATCAATGTTGGCTATGTTTTTCAGTGTAAAGAAAAGTATTCATGCTTTATTTATTATTATTGGATTGTAGAGATGATGCAGAATTTATTCATTATAATTTTATCCACTTAAGGAAGTAAATGCTTGCAAAAATGTATCTGTTCTATATTTGTGTTTTAGAATTTTGAAAAGAAAATGTTCTCATTCCTTCTTTTAAATTGGAAGGAATTGGTTAATTAATTTAGGTAGTCTTAAATTTTCTTGAAAGACATTAATAAGTATATACACATTATTTTCCATTCTGCAGAAACTAAAATTTTGTATTTAAATCATTTATTTGCAGTAATGTTCAGTAATGTTCAGTCAGTTCAATTTAGTTTCTTAATTCTTGATGAAATTAGATCTTTTAAACATATAGGATTATATATATATATATTTTTTATTTACAAGCAGAAATTTAAAAAGTAGCAATTTTGTCATATTTTACTTACTTCATATTTTCAATTTCTATTCATATCCAGTGAAAGAATATGTACTACAGTTGAATTTATTTATATTCTTAGATACTTATTGTTCTAATATAATAAATTATTATAATTTCTAGAATATATACTTTTTGTTGTTTTTGCCATTTTTTTTTTTTTTCAAAAAATACACTTAAGAAATTCTATCAACTGTTCTATTTTTTAAAGTTAATCAGATCAGAAGCAATTTTTATAGTAGTGTTTTGCACCCTCTTTTTTTCATATTATAATTATTTTTCTGTATAGATGTGGAGAGCATATAATCATAATAAGGGGGAAACAAGGTAGCCCTTGTATTATGACCATCTCAAGGATGGCCATGGTACAAAGCAGAATTTCCTTTGTATGTTACTTACTTCACATTCCCATTTCTAAATGTTTAGGCATGCAACAATGCTCTCCTTCTTTTTATAATACTGGTCAGAAAACTTGCTAACCTTTTTCATCGTTTGATTTGAAGGCACCTTACTTTGATAGTTATATTAAAACAAAGTTATTAATTACTGTTATTGATGTATTCTAAGAAAAATTGCATTTGGAACTTGCTCTTGTTTCAGGATACAAACATGTAAAATTTCAAAAATAAATAAAAAAAAATTAATCTTGCTTTGTAAAATTTTTTTTTTGTTAAGGTTAATCATCAAACGATTTGTATCACAACAATAAAGTTTTGTATTTTATTTCACCTGAATTCTTCATTTTGTGTGTCTTACAGTTAAAGAACATGAGAGGTAATAAATCCCCTTTCCCTTAATATATAAATTTTGTTTTGCTAAATTCTAGATCATAAATAAAGAGAAATTTTTTTTTATGTAAGTATGAACCCTTTTTAAAAATGCTATTATTTCAAATAATGTTAAATTGTTACTTCTGTTCTTTGCTTTTTACACTCTTTAAAATCATATTGCATTTTAACTAGTACATGAGTATCCTCGTATGTTGAATATACATACCGGGATATAATTTTTTTTTTTCCAGATTTGAATGGCAACCCTGTTTATAACAGGATGTGTATCATTATTAAGAGTTCTTAAAAGTGCTTATTTTTTATTCAAGTACTTATATTTTCTTTCTGTTGGGTGAGGGAATCCCTTATGCTAGATTTACCTGATTACAGACTGTTTTTCTTTGCTATGCCGGATCTTTCTGCGAATCTGGATGTTAGTGGGAAAAGTTTTATCTCAAGTTAGAGAAATACTGATTGAATAAGGAACATATATCCCTTTCATTTATTAGGCTCCCCACCTTTTGCTTGTTTAGACATGGAGAAAAGTCCTTTCCTCTCAGAGATGAATTTATGTATTCACGTAAAAGCTCTAGTTTTGATTTTTAACAATGAATTGGTTTTTCTCTACACATCATTACTTCTTTGAAGAATATTTGTTACTGGTATGTAAGTATAAGAGAAAAAGAAATTTAATCACCAGAAAGTGGAAACTTTCTTTTTCGTCCAATCTTCCTGGTTCAAATCTCCGTATAAAACATTTTTGTAAATGTCTGTGAATGATAAAACACAAAAAAACTTTGAGTTGAATTTTCTTTCTTTGAAATGCCAAATTTGCAGATTTCTATCAAATTTTGAAAGAAATCCATTTCCATTGTTTATTTATTTATATTTGTTTATCCAAGTACAGGTGAATACAACTTCAAAGCACTAACAACACTGGTAATATTTAGCGTCAATTTTAGCATCTAGTTGAACTTTATCAGTCTTTCTCCTCACATGCATGTAAATATCATAACTGAGAAACACAATACTTTAGATAAATGAAATTTGGTAAGTAATCCTGTTTTTAAAAATTGTAGTGCTATCGTAAATTTTGAGTTCCATTGGCTGACGAAGTTGAAGGCTGAAGGAGTTGAATTTTCTTTCTTTGAAATGCCAAATTTGCAGATTTCTATCAAATTTTGAAAGAAATCCATTTCCATTGTTTATTTATTTATATTTGTTTATCCAAGTACAGGTGAATACAACTTCAAAGCACTAACAACACTGGTAATATTTAGCGTCAATTTTAGCATCTAGTTGAACTTTATCAGTCTTTCTCCTCACATGCATGTAAATATCATAACTGAGAAACACAATACTTTAGATAAATGAAATTTGGTAAGTAATCCTTTTTTTAAAAATTGTAGTGCTATCGTAAATTTTGAGTTCCATTGGCTGACGAAGTTGAAGGCTGAAAGAGTTGAATTTTCTTTCTTTGAAATGCCAAATTTGCAGATTTCTATCAAATTTTGAAAGAAATCCATTTCCATTGTTTATTTATTTATATTTGTTTATCCAAGTACAGGTGAATACAACTTCAAAGCACTAACAACACTGGTAATATTTAGCGTCAATTTTAGCATCTAGTTGAACTTTATCAGTCTTTCTCCTCACATGCATGTAAATATCATAACTGAGAAACACAATACTTTAGATAAATGAAATTTGGTAAGTAATCCTGTTTTTAAAAATTGTAGTGCTATCGTAAATTTTGAGTTCCATTGGCTGACGAAAATGTTATGAAGCATATTTGTTACTCTCCCCCACCCCTTTTTGTTTGTTTTTTTAATCCTATACTAGACCTCAGAAAATAAAATATAATTGTACGACTTTCATAGCCCTGCCTAAAGTTCCTACTTTTTATGATGGAAGGAGAGGTAATGATATCTTTCTTAGAATGTATGCAATGAAGTATTGGACATTTTTAGCTGGTTTATATGTCCTGCAGAGTGTATTAAACCTTTTTTTTTAAATGTGTCTGAGTGATTTCCCACCCAGAATGAAATGGGCTTTTTATGCATGTGATATTTATAAATTAATAAAACTGTTATTGTATACTTTAAAAGAAAGTTTAAGAAGAAAATTTATTTTTATTGTCCGAACCAAATATTATGGAGCATATTTGTTGCACCCTCTTTTCTTTTTCATACTATACTAGACTTCTGAAAATAAAATATGTTTGTACTCTTGACTTTCATAGCCTTGCTGAAGGTTTTTACTTTTTATGCTGGAAAGAGAGGTGATAATATCTTTCTTAGAGTGTATGTAATGAAGAATTGGACGTTTTCAACTGGTTTACATGTGTTGCAGAGCATATTAAATCAATTTTTCAAATGTGTCTGAGTGATTACAATCCTAGAATGATCCTGGCTTGCTTTTCTAGCATGATTGTCATTAGCTTATTTAAAAATGCCTTGGAATACAAAATGAATTTATCTCCAGTAAATTTTGCATTGCTAAGAAATTAGGTTTTACAGAGAACAAGTAAAGGTGAAAAAAAAAAAAGCCAGTTTCTGTATTGCACTTTCATCAGAAAGGATTTTTAGAAAAATCCAGACTTCATAATGTTTATTGATTTCTTGTTCAAATTTTCTTTACACAGTTTTGATTTTAACGTCTGGAAAATGAGAATGAACTAGCTATTTTTATCCTTTAATTGAATGATCTTAAATAATAATAAAAAAACTATAATGTTATAAAAATTAGTTTCATTCTTTCTCATGAAAAATTATCTGTTGAACGAGAATTCAGCAATCATTAAAGTATTGATTTGGAAAATTTGAATGAAAAATATTTCGCAACAATTAGTCTTATGACTACATAAAGCAGTCTGGCAGAATCCAATCAGTAGTCATTAATAAAAAAGTGGAGAATTTTAGAAATTCAGCCCATTTAAAATATTGCCAATTTTTGTGGATGGTAAAAGAAGTAGGCAATGGCATAAAGTTAGAATCTGATTTCTTGATCTCTTTATGATGAAAGAAATTTCTCTTATAAAAGGAAAATGCTGAAATTGAATATAAAACCATTTCACTTGTTTGGCAAGCTAGAAAATTTTTACTACTAATAAATTTACATGAGTTGGATTTTTTTTTTTTTTTTTTTTTTTTTTTTTTGAGAAAATTGACTTTTATAAAATGTACTTGAATTTTATATTCTAGTTTTGTTTACTGATGTTCTTAACCTTTTGTGAGGAATTTCTTTTAAGAAGTATCAAATAATATAATTTTATTTTTATTTTAAGCTTTTTCACTGAATTTCTTCATTAACCAAACTAAATTGCTTCATTTATTGGTTTGCTTCCTGTGTTAATGGATGGGAAAATTCATAAATGTATGAAAATGTACCTAATAACGTTTAGCTTTTAATAAATACATACCGAACTGAATTACCCATTTTGCTCATTATATTTTTCAGTTGTTTTGAACTTGTAATTTCTTTTCAATATTAATAGGACTATTGGTGTAATCAGTATATTTAGGTATGAACAATTAAAGAACATTGCTGAACTTACTATAATTTTTTTAATGATTTTCTACTCTTAAATTTGAAGAAAATGGAACGGACCTTGAACAAAGCGTATATAAACACTTCATTGTTGGATTAAATGAATGTGTTAAAATTTGAAGTAATAAAAGTTGTTTTATTTTTTAGAAATTAATATAGTACAAAATGTACTGTAAATATGGAAATAAAAATGTTATTTGAGGGATGGTCATCAAATCTAAAGAGGGGTTGAATTAATTTTTACTACTATTGTAATTTTAAAACTTTTTGAAAAGATGATATCTGCTATTTTATTTTTAATCTTTGAAATATTTGCCTTAGTTATTTGTACAAATTGTGTGTATTGGTGATTTTTTTTTAATCTGTGATGTAAGTCTTCTTTCTGTGTTTTATTACAATTTCTGTACTTACAGTATTTGTTCATCTTTTTAATTGATAAATACTGAAGTAAAATGAATAGCTATATTTAAACATGAATTGCTAGTAACTTTTTTTTTTTTTTTTTTGTTCATTCTGGATTGGTTTATATTATATGCAGTAATATTTCTATTTGTTCAATCACAGTGTTTTGTTTGAATTTTTTTCCCCCCTCTTTGCTGTCTTTATGTTTTACCAAAACTTTCAGTGATACAATAATGGGAAAATATAAAAGGTTTGGAACTAAATAAGAGTTTCATTATGAATTCTTTTCAAATAAAAATGAAAAAGAAAAAATACTCCATTCATATTAAATAAATTAATAGGAATTTTTCTTACAATTTTTTATATTTGTATTGCTTAAATGTATTATCAGGTTCATGAGATTGTTCTTCGTGGTTTATTTTTAGTTTCGAATATTATCAAACTTTTCTTGTTGAATTTAGTTTCTGTAATATTTTTCATTAATCTTTTGCATCTGAATTTATATGATTCACGATGTCATAAACTGAATTTTAATCTTTCAGAATCATATCTTTGATTAAGAAATTCTTCATTCAGACATTTTTTCATTTCTTTCTTTTTTCTCATATCAAAATATTTAATTTCTGTCAGATTAATGGCTAGCTAATTTTTGCTTTAAAGGATCTGCATTGCTGTGAAAATGACAGTAGTGAGAGTAGTTGAAGTATTCAGAGTGCAAAATGAAAGCAAGCTTTAAAAATTGCATAATTTTTCTTTTGCTGTTGTCTTAGAGTTCTTGCATTTCAGAGTTTACTGATACATAACTATTTATCTATGAACGTATTAAGCTATAATTGAATTTTATAAGTTTAAATTATCAAAATAAATAGTTTTCAGTATTTACGTGTTGTTGCCTCCTGTTACTGCAAATATATCAAACTGAATTCGTCTATATTTTATTATGTCACAATTTCTATAAATTCTGGCCTTTTATAAAATTAAAATGCCTAGTAAATATTTTAATTTAACTGAATTTATAGTGTCTAATAAATCCTTCAAAACAATAAGCTTTTTAAAAGTATATCATTTTTAATAGTTGCTTTATTAATAGTTTTTCATAAACATTGAAAATTTCTATATACTGAACAAATTTCTCTTTCCAGGGAAGTCTATTACCTTCAAAAGAAACTTAAGAAATAGAAGATATAGACTGATATTTACAAAAGGTAAACTGATTTTTCATTTGGCATACTTTCAGTGAATAGGACTGAGCCTAGTTTTTGTTTTAATATAAGTTAAAACTTATAGGAAGCATTTTTTTTTTTTTTTTTTTCAATTTAGACTGTCTGTCTAGTAAAAAAAGGAGGGACGGTGTTATTTTGCAACTGTATAATCTACATGTACAGTTAAAATTATAATAGGTAGATGTGGAATACATCTCAATTTTTTTATGTACTTAGTTTGATTTTATTTAATTGAAGTTTATATTTTATTCTAAAAGGAATAAGTATAATTTATAGGATGGCTGATTACAAATTTATGGCTTCTTGTTCGAATTTGCTCACATGAATACCAGATTCTCTTATTTTCGAAATGCTATCTATTTAAATTTTAACATAAATAAATTTACACATGCAAAAGTTCTGTTTATAAAGTATGTTTAGAAGAAGAATGACTTGTCAGTTCCTTAAACTGGAAGTATGCCTTAAACCTATTCACTTAATCATGTAAAAAATTACTGACTTCTCTTGTTTCGTTTGTTTAATCATAGATTTAAAGACAGCAGGCTTCTAACTGAAGATGGCTGCCAAAAAAGATTTGAATATTGGAGATCTGGTTTGGGCCAAGATGAAGGGTTTTCCTTTATGGCCAGCCAAGATAGTAGAACCTCCTACAGATAGAAAATCTACTCCTAAAAAGTCACGTCATTATGTATTCTTTTTTGGAAGTCTAAATTATTCATGGATACAAGATGAAAATATTGTCCGTCATTCTGAAGAAATGCTACAGTCTACTTCCAGTAAGAAAAAATCAACCCTTTTAAAATTAGCAATAAAACAAATCATTGAAGAAGCACCCAAACAAGCTAAATCACTAGTCAAAGAAAATAAATATCCTGAGAAGTCTTCTGAAGTATTGACAAGTGGTATTGAAAAGGAAATTGCTAAAGTACAAAGAAAGAAAGTGAAAACTGAAAGACAAGAACAATTCATTGAAGAAGCACCCACACAAGCTAAATCACTAGTCAAAGAAAATGAATCTCTTGAAGCATTGACAAGTGGTACTGAAAAGAAAATGGCTAAAGTACAAAGAAAGAAACTGAAAACTGAAAGCCAGGAAGTTTGCAAGAGGATTTTACCTAAACGACGTTGTAAGGATAAATCAGAATATGAAAGAACAGGAATTACCAGCACTGAATTTCAGCCATTTCCTACTTTTGATTTACATAAACCCAATGAAACCAGAAAAGCACAAATTGTCATACCATCTCAAAAGAAGATAGGATTTATTGGTCTCGGAATGATGGGTCAAAGGCTTGTTAAAAATCTGCTTACTTCCAATCACAAGGTCACAGTTTGGAATCGAACCCCTGAGAAATGTGTAGATTTTGCTAAAGTTGGAGCTGAGCTTGCACAGACTCCAAGTGATGTGGTTGAAAATTGTGACATAATTTTTTGCTGTGTTTCTGGTCCTGAGGCCTCAAAAAGTGTGGTTTTTGGAAAATGTGGCATTCTGTCAGGTCTTGAAAAGTCGCCACCTGGATCAAAAAGTTATGTTGAAATGACTACATTGGATCCAACTACTTCAATAGACATTGCAGAAGCTATAAACATTGCAGGTGGAAGATATCTTGAAGCTCCTTTCAGTGGATCTATAAAAAATGTAGAAGATGGAAATATGTTAATTTTGTGTGCAGGCGAAAAGGAAGTTTTTTACTCTTCTTACAGTTGCTTAGCTACCTTTTCAAATATTATGCATTATCTTGGCTATGATGTTGGCAAAGCTTCTAAGATGAATCTGATTCTTAGTACATTTGTGGGAGTATCATATGTTGCCTTGGCAGAAGCCATGGCACTTGTTGAGCATTGCAATCTTTCTCAGGTTGACTTCTTAGAAATTATGGAACTTGGACCAATATGTTCACCTCTTCTTACAGAAAAAGGGGAAGCCATAATATCACGTATCTTTAAAACTAATAATTCTCTTAAGTATCAACAAAAAGATATAACTTTGGCTCTTACACTGGATAATGACTGTGGACACCCAATGTCAGTCTCGACAGCAGCAAATGAAGTGTTCCAACGTGCTAAACTTCGAAATTATTCTGACCATGATGTATCTGCTGTTTACATGGGAACTAAGTATTAGTGTCAGTTCATTGTTTTGCTATACTATGTTATATGCCTGAAGGAAAATTATGTTTTTTTATCCCAATTCATTGTAAAATGTTATAAAAGATTTCATAATCCATTAAAGATATCATTCATACAATTTTATTTTCCATTTAGTTGTGTCTTTTTAATATTTAGTCTTAAACTTTTATATTTTCATTTTATCATCATTGTTCATTTTATATTCTGAAACCAGAACAGCTTAATTATTAAATATATTGAATAATAATAAAGCACCTTATTTCTTAAAGTTTGATTTTTAATGTTTATTGAATTTTGATTAAGAATTTACGTACATGGTTTGCAAAATTAGTCCATGCATTGTTCTGAGCTGAAGAAAAGATATTTAATTCTCAGTAATAAATTATCTTATTGTATATATATGAACCCACCCCCTTCTGATGCAGGTACAGAAAGAATAAAATTGTAAAGTACAGAAAAGCAATATTCTTAATACTTAGTAAATCAAAACTAAATATATTTTTAAAATATTAGTTCAATCTGTTGACCTAAATGCAAAGTCAATCAAATTATTTAGATATCAATGATATAAAGTCCAATTTGATATTGGTGTAAATCATTTATGATTCTTGGTATGAAATAAAATATAACAAGTAGTCAAATCCATTAAAAGAGAGAAGAATTTTTTTCTAAATATTTAACAAAAATGAAATAAAACACATGAATAATTTGAAGAGAAATTTTGCCTCCAAATAATAAAATGTTGATTCATCTGTGCTGTAAATAAGATGAAATCAAAATAATTTACACATAAATTCTTAAATTTTAGGCAACTACTAAAAAACAGTTGTTTGAATACAGTAGGAGTATGCTATTTATATCAATAAATGTAAAACGAAAATGCGTGTTGAACATCAGTTTTTATTCCAAGATCAATTGAATATGTAAACTACAAGGTGAGAAAACTTTATATTGCAATTGAATAAAGCTGAATTTTGAAAGCAGAAATTAAAAACTGAATGAAGTTTTTCACCATATGAACAATAAATGAGGTCATCAAGGATGTGCGAAATAATAATTATGCAAGTTAGTTTTGTTATATTGAATTATTTAAAATGTAGCAAAAAAACAAGCTTATTGTGCAAAATAAATCAAATATTTAGTGAATCAAAACTATATTTGTTTTTATAATATTAGTTCAAATTGTTGGCCTCGGAGCAAAATCAATCAAATTATTAAACTTCCAATGATATGAATTCCATTTTAATATTCTTGTAAATCATTTATTATCCTTGGTATCTAATTACAAGTAATAACAGAAAATCAAATATATAAATGGAGTATATTTTTAGTAGAAATATATACAAACCTTAACTTTTATGGAAAACATTTTCCTCAGTGATTTCTTAAGTGACATTTTAAGTGATTTCTTAAATATTTATACAATTATTTATCACTTTTTTGAATAAAATTTCTGTATGTAATTTAAATCAATAATTGGAAAAAGAAAATGTGTGTTGAACATGAATTTTTATTCCAAGATCAAATGATTATGTAATCTGCATAGAGAGAAATTTTATATTGCAACGGAATGAAGTTGAATTTTAGTGGAATTAAAAACTAAACATGATTTGACACCAAATTGACAATTAACGGGACATTCACTGAAAATGTGTTATATATTAATTAAGTAAATTATCTTTGATATGTGGTATCTGTCGAAATGTACCAAAGAAACAAGCTTTTTGTGCAAAAAAATTAATTATTTTGAATTCTTAGTAATCTAATTACAAGTAATAACAGAAAATCAAATATATAAATGGAGTATATTTTTTAACAGATTTTAAAACTAATATTTTAAAACAGATATTTAAAATATTAGACCAATCTGCTGAACTAGGAGTAAAATCAATCAGATTGTTTAAGTTATCAGTGGCATAAAGTCCAATTTAATATTCATGTAAATCATTTATGATACTTGGTATCATATAAAATATGACAAATTATCAACTCCATTAAAATAAGAGAGCAATTCATTCTAAGCATTTAACAAAAGAAAATAAAAGCAAATACCTATGAAATTAAAAAAAAAAAAATTGCGCCAAATAATAAAAATTAGACTCATGCTATAAATAAAATGAAATGATAGTAGTTTGCAAATAATTTCTTAAATATTCACACAATTATTAAACAGTTGTGTAAATATAATGCAGAATGTAATTTTTTGTCTATAATTGAAAAATGAAAATGTGTATTGAACATGAGTTTTTGTTTTAAGTTCAAATGAATATGTAATCTATGTAGAGAAATATATTTTTGTCGCAATAGAATAAAGCTGAATTTTAGTTAAATTAAAAACCAGGGACGATTTGACACCAAATGAACAATAAATAAAAGATTTAGTTGTGATTTGTGATATAAAAATTAAGTATATTTTGTGGTTCGCCAAAATGTAACAAGGAAACAGGATTATAGTGCAAAAAAAGAAATATTCCTAATCAAAACTAAAGAGATTTTGATAGGAAACCTCTCGTTTTTTAGCTTCTTTTAGAGAAGTACTGAAATTCAACTTAATTCAATGCCGATATTCTTCTGAATCTTAATGGTGTTCGGATGGAATTTTTATGTATTTTCCTATACATCTGATCTTGCATTGTGGAAGAAGAAATATACTATTTTTTACGCATACGCATTAATTTTTTTTTCGCCTGAAAAATAAAAGTCAAGATTACGTGGCTAAAGATGGATAGCAAAGACATCATTGAGCTTTCGGAAGAATATAGAAAGAACTCAGGAAAAACTTATGGAAGTCTATTCTGTACCGCAGTAAGAAGTTGCAGTGGAGATTTGATCTGAAAAGAAGAAAATAATAGCTTCAACAAAGCAGCAGCCTTCCAGTGAAATAAGACAGATGCTAAAGCTACTGTCTTATCACCTTGATAATGTAGTAGCTATACACACTCCTAATTAATTTACGAATAATGCTGTGCTTCATATTCGCCAAATTTCAAAGCGTATCCTAAGACAAATGTCTTTAGACAATTTTTTTGTAAAAAAAAGCGTGCATTAAAAATAGTAATTTGTATTATAATAATTTTTTTTCTGGAATTAAACAGATTGTCCTATTTTAGATGGTTTTCTCTAGATAGGTTTATTTATTTATTTATTTATTTTTTGCGCTCGCTACGAGGATGTAGTCTTTTTTCGATTAAGATTCTGGAAGGAATTACGCTTATTACACAAGGTAGTACTGTACATGTTTCTTTAAATATATAAGAAATATTACACGAAGTATTTGATCAAATAAGTGATTCGATTATGATTTAAGACAATGAAGGAAAAAAAGAGACAATTAACAAATTCGGACTCTGCTTCTTGAAGTGAATGTTATTTTTCACTTTAAAAAGCAATGTCCGGAATTTTTAATCGTCTTAATTTTTTGTTTTTCTTTTGCTGCTGTTGTTGTTCTTTGTCTTAAATTATTTTTCGCCACCTTGCCTTTGTTAAAGTTATTCATCATGATCCATTGCAGAATTAGAGCAAAGACACATACGTCTGTTAGCAGCAATAGAGCAGCGTAAAATAGAAGCAAACATTCTGATGAGAAAATAGATCTACATTGACTAAGTATAAATTGCTTTTTCAGCATTTTAAACGAATTCGCGATGAAGACCGATGTAATGTAAATATTGTATTATTACCATTAAGGTATCAAATATTAGAGAAATTTCAATGGTAATTTGCAAGATATAAAAAATTAAACAATAATTTTACTAAACAATTTTGCGCAAAATATAGAAACAAATTTCAATATTTTTTATTTATTACTTTATCTTGCGATCAGAAAGCAGATTTCTTATGATTTTAGAAAAAAAATTTTATCATTTACAGGCAGGAATATATTACATTCTACACACTTTGAATGCTGTCTTGACTCAACTTCCCTAAAAGCATTCATTTCATGCCTTCCTCGTAAAGAGACATATATTTCAAATAGTGCCGCACACTTGTGCCGTCATCCATGAACTGAAAATAAAGCTTTGTGAAACTGGACTACAAGGATCCAGTGGGTCTCAAGGTATTTATATTAATGCTGTAGGCCAAGAGAAAAATGAGGAGATTTAAGAGTCCCCTCAATAAATAAAGGGTTAATATAAAAATGTCTTATGTGAGTTGCATTCAGCAACATATGCAGACAAAGAATCCGCTAAATATTTAATTTCCTTCCTCTAAACAGAGCATTTTAAAATAACTCTTTACTTTTAACTTCAATAATTTTAATCCTTAAGTCTCTTTAAAGCTGAAATTGCGTAATACGATTAAGCAGTCTCGGCAGCTCGGATCCATTAATCGAGTTTGTGAACTGAAAATTACAAACAACTCAGTCCTTTTATTATTATTATTATTTATTTATCGAGATGAACTTAAGAGTTAGAATTGATAATGGTACCAAGCTAAGAATAAAAAACAACATAACGACTTTCCTGAACTGAAACATGTTATTCTGCCGCCAAATTTATGAACTTCAAATAGTAAAGAAATATTAAGTAGCGTGAAAACCTATTTATCAGAAAGTTTATCACCGACAGAGCCTAAAAACCTTATTGATCTCCAAAGCCGTGTTTTGAAACACTGCTGAATATTTATATGGAGTTTCGATGAAGTTGTGGAAGTAATATTTCACACCACCAAATAGTTCGAAGTACGGGAAGTAGCCAATAATAAAGATTTTCTGAGTTACAGCCGACATTCTCTAGACTTCGGAAATGCATTCCGACTCGAAATCAATGAACAAAATCGAAAAACTACATTATTTTAATTACTAGCAAAAAATTTAAAAATTACAAAATTGTTTGTAATTGAAGAAGCGATAAAAGAGATAAATTGTAAAAAGCGATAAAAAAAAGCTTAAATACCGTAATTCGCTATAATTTTTATATTTTTCATCCAGGCTGATTCATTTACATTGGAATCATTAATATGAGTGTATTTCGTGCATAGTAAAAGTTAGGTCGAATAATTAGTAATTAGTAATAATGTAAGCAATTTATGTAATAAGATGTAACTTTTTTTGAAAATTAAATTTAGTTTCTATGAAGTATTTACTTATTTAGAAGAAAGAATAATCCAGGACAAAAAATCGTAATTCAGGAATATCCCGCATATCTGTGACATTTGGTTAGTTCATCGCAATGCCATGCTACTAGTGTAAATTTAAAACGAAGTGCATTTATTTTTTACTCCAAGAAATTGTTTAGTCTCTTTCTATCCAAAAGATGTGGTTTGAAATAGCTGTTTCAGTAAAATTGTGAGAAAAAGTGTTAAAACATGATTTATTTACATAAAATTTTATTCAGAAATATTGGGCTGTTTCAGATAGCTCCAATTTAATTCAGCTCTGGCCGAATTAACTACTTTTTGTTCAGAACAGAATCCTTTTAATAATTGACAAAAGAAATCGTTATTTTCTAGTAACTTTTCATTGCACAAGTAGTTTGTAATTTCATGCCTTTGTATGTCAACATTTCAGCTAACTTTCAATAAAGTTTCAGAGCGGTTTTCATTCTTTTGAAAGTGAATATTGTAGCTGACACGCAAAAAATTTCAAAGAGTTTTTATTTCGTTCAACCTTGGCAGAAAGTAAACAGGGTTTTTTTTTTGTTGTTGTTGTTATATTAACAATTTTTATATGACAGTAAAACAGTTTTAGTTTATTTGTTGTTGTTGATTAAAAGGATTCAGAAAAGAATATTTTTCTCAAAACAGCAAAAGATATCATGAATTTTTTATTTTCACTGTACAAGCGATTTGTAATTCCATTCATTTATTGATGAATATTTCAGTTAATACTCAAAAAAATTCTGAGTTTATCTCCTAGATATTATCATCATTTCTAAGCCTCACGTTTCTATAATTGAAAGCACTCTTTCACCAGCTGTTATGGTGGGGTTTTTATAGCTAATTACACTTAATTTCTTTTTATTTCAAACATCATTGATTATTCATATAATATAATACAAAACAGAACTAAGATATGCGAAAAACATTTTGAAGTATTAAAATTCCGAAAATTCTTTTATCCGAAGAACTAACAAAAAAGATTTTTTTTTTCTATCTTGAAAAAATACTTTTTTTCATACCTGTTGAATAAAAAGTTAAGAGTTTGATATTTTATACATATTTGATGCTTTGATATTGGTTTAAAACAGATCAAGATATTATTATTGCAGGGTAGCAAGTATTACCTCGTTCGTTTTATAAAAATATTCGGATGTATTTAGATTTAAGTAAAAAGGATTATTTTTAGTTCATTATATAAAGCATGTCAACAACCTTGCGAAAACCCAGTTTCCAAATTTTTCTAGATTATATATATATATATATATATATATATATATATATATATATATAATTTTACAACTGCATACGATCGTTGAATCTCAGTTCTTAAATAAAAATGTTTTATATTTTTCTAAGCAATATATATCAACGAATGCATAAGAAATAAACTATCTAATTGTTTGTTATTCTGTGAAAAACAATATAATAAATAGCTTAATAAACATTGCAAAATATTTTAATAATAACTTACTAGTTTATTGCCAAAAGAAACGTAACGGCGGAGATGATCAATAGGTGTTATGATGTCTTAGAAGAACGCCATGGCTGCAAAATAGAAGTGTCTTTCACTTTTTAAACAAACTTGTTGCTAGAGCAATCGGGAAAAACTATAAAAATCTGCCATTCCTCGGCTTAATTCTAAACATCACTGACTAAAAATATTGTTTTTAGGATTATGTAGTTTTTATACCATTGAAAAATGAAAGTTTGCAAATCAAACAGTTGTAATTTTACTTCTGTTAACAATAACTGGATTCTAAGTCCTCTCAAAGCCCTTTCGCGACGGTTGTGCTATATATGCATCACTTACGAACGTCTCTCAGCCGTGCGTATCACTCGTACATTTCTGGAAATCGAATTCATGGGACGATGATGGATATGTGCATTTTAAATTGGAACAATCTTTCCATGACACTAGATGGCTCCCTGTGTCCATTATTTTTGTAATAAATATAATTTTAGTATCATAACCTTCAATTTACTCAGATTCAGCCTGACTTTGGTATTTTACTCATTGCGGGGGAGGGGTAAGAGTATTGTACATAAGCAAAACTGGGTTGTGTAACTTTCCACTTGATAGAAACAATCGCGTTTTTAGTCTCCCTCCGAATTCTCTATTTTTTTTTTTTTTTTTTTTTTTTTACCCTTCTTCTTTTCATGTTATAACTGTGTAACTGTAACTTTGTTGCATTTTTCGTAGCTTTCGGATGCATTTCGCTCATTTCTCTTTTTATTACGGAAAGCCTTGCTTTCGGTTTTTT
The DNA here is from genome assembly GCF_947563725.1 of Argiope bruennichi. Classification (NCBI taxonomy): domain Eukaryota; kingdom Metazoa; phylum Arthropoda; class Arachnida; order Araneae; family Araneidae; genus Argiope; species Argiope bruennichi. Next base: position 26,757,573 of record NC_079163.1, read on the forward strand.
ATGGCATGAAAACGCTATTTGTCAGAGGAAGAATGACCCCATATTATGAATGAACTAACAATCTAGAAAAGTAGCAAAAATGACGACATTAGGAATTAAAGTTTATTTTTTGTGATTTTTTTTCAAAGTTAGGCTTAGCGACGCAAAACCAAAGTCCTTTGACATAATACTCCGTCCCGTACGTGCGTTTCGGATAGATGCCTCCCGTCCCTAAAGGGATAGAGATTGGTCTTGAAATTTGAAATAACCATACGCTCTAATCACCTTAAAATTTAACAAGACTAACTGCTTAAAAACAAGTTGATCCTAATTGAAATAAATAAGACATTTTTTTTTTAATGTTTTGACTCCTCTAATTTATGAACTTAAATTTTTCAAGCAAGAGAGCAGATACTACTAGTTTCTAATTGTAAACAATAACTGTTTTATTAATTTTAGTCTAGATTAGTATGTTTCTAGAAAAAGATCGCTTTAAAATTCAAAGCCTTTATCAAATATAAATAAATGAATAAGGCTTGTTATAGCTCTTTCTGTTTATTTCTTTAAAAAAAAAAACTAGATCAGAAGATATATTCAAAATTTTATTCATCCTTGAATTAGTTGCCTCTGGCGAAATACTTTATTTCACATTTGAGGTCGCAATTTTTTTTTTTTTTTTCCGAGATAGAGAAAATTGCGATTTTTTCCCCCAAAGAAGGATAACGATACGAAAATGGTTAATGCACTATACTGTAAAAAAAAAAACGAAATTAACAAGTTGGAGTTAGTTAATTCTTCCTTCGACTGTGTCATATTCGCCGTATTTTTTTTGTAATTAATATCGTTTGTGAGTTATCGTCTTCATATGATGAGACAAACAGGTCGGTAATGTACACACTTTGAGACATTGATTTCATAATTTGAAACAGGTCTAGATATTTCTTAAAAGGCAACATATTCAAAGGTACCCATCTAGCATTTTCCTTTTAGAGGGAGGTATCGTGTTAACAAATACATAAATGAACATACTGGCAGACAATGAATTGAATGACATTGTACCGTAACTTATCTTAGACATGGATGGTATGTACCAATGTTTCAGTTTCGATGATAACACAGGAATTCTGATTTATTATATCTGCCATCTAATGTTTAGATAAGCAAATGAGTTAATTTATTCTCACGTGATATGTATCAAGTGTTCCGCGCCTACTTAATTTTGAAAGAAACTGGGCATATTGCAGGCGGCAAATGACATCACTGCACAAACACAACGTGCGGACAGATGATATGCAATGGTGTTTCGATTTCGATGATATGCACAGGAATTTCGTAATATTATATCTTCCACCAGTTGTTGGGTTAAATAATAGAGTCAGTTTATTCTCAAATGGAATGTGTTAAACACTTCGCATCAGTTTAATTTTAAATGAAATTGTGCATCTTCCTAGAGACAAATGACGTCATTGCGAAACACATGAACTCAGATGATAGGATTATGCTGTCATAGAAAATGATTCAATTGAGAAAATTATATATTTTTATAAAAAAAAAAAATTAAAGAAAGAAAGTTTTTTTTAAAAAATTGTATAAATTCAAAGCTAAAACTTAATGAAAACTATAAATAATATTTATTATTCGTAATTTAAAAAGATTTCAATCAAATCTTTTAACAGTGGCCTGCAATACAGTGAGAAGAAAACAATTTTTTTCTTAGATGACATGTATAGCTGAAATCGTTTGTTGATAAATTGTACATTTCGCGGTATTAAATATTATATTAAAATTCTAAATTATTTGATTTTTCATTATTGCTAACTTTATGCAACTCAGAAGAGATGACAACGATAAATTACAACAGATCATATCTCAAATGTTAATTAAACAGTTATCAGTTTAATTTGTCATTTATAAGTGTCGTTTAAATATTATATAACTGAATAAAACAGTGGGAACCATTAATGCCTTATATGATACATGTCAATTAATATTGGCATTCATACCTTTTTTCAGAAGATAAACGTTAAGATAGCATGCAGTTACATTCCGGTTAAACGTTTTGTCCCCTACATTGTCACATCATGTGAGTATACTCCTCTGATTGTAAGTGACCGTGTGCACTATTTTGTTGTATGAAAAGTTCAAAAGGGTATTTCTTTTTGCAGAGATTAATTTTACATCATATTGAATAAAATTTCAGTATTGTTTATCAACATATTTAACAATTCTTTTTATTATTTGAAGTAAGATGATTTTATATAACATTATATTGATGTAATGAGAATTTACAAGTTATGATAAAAATTATCCGATTCATGCAATTACTGTTTTTTTCAAATTTTAGAATATTAAATAATATAAATACGCTACTTGGATTCGTCCATTCATCTGACCCACTATTGGTTACTTTTTAAATGGTTACTTTTAACTTAATTTCAAATAAATTTCATTTAATTAATATAGTTTTTTAATAATTTAAATTATAAAAACACAAATGTTTCTCCCTTTCTCTGATATGAGATCGCGATAGAAATTATTTCTGTAACAAACCAACATATCAACGCTCATGGCGCTATCTATATTTTTAAATTTAAACCAAAAAGCAAAGTATATAAAAAAATAAAGAATTCTTGAAAAGATTGGCAGATTCTTTTATTATTTTATTACTCTAAATATTATTTTTGTGTTTCTTCTTTTCATTTCTTGTTAATGTTAGTATCTTTTGAATTTTTAAAAGAATGTCAGTCCAGAAATATTTGCACAATACACTGTTATCCGTAACTTTTCAATGACTCGAAACATTTCTCTGAAAAAAAATTACTCACTCGAAAAGCATGTAAGATATTTCGAGATTCTTTCTAAAAAGAGAATTCTAATGACAAAGGAATTCAAATGAATTAGTCGCAACCGTTTCATTCTTTTTTTTTTTTATTTTCCTTTATATATATATATATATATATATATATATATATATATATATATATATATATATATATATCAAGGAAAACTAATTTTTTTTTCAAAAAATAAATGAACAGTACATCCACATTTTTTATTATCTTTAAATTGCTTGGAAAATCTAAATAATTCCTGCAATTTGCCCCATAAATAATGCAAACCCGTGGTTTCTTTTTCATTGCCGATGAACATGAATACCCAATAAAACGGAATGAAATTATTAAATTTCTTTATATGTATTCTCTATAAAAGGAATCCAAACAGTATTTCTAATGAACCATGCACTCGCAAAGATAAATAGTCTGAAGGTATTTGCATCAAAAAACATGTCCACAGAACTAAAGGTATTATTAACATTACAAATAACAGAATTTTCAATATATTTTATTATGCTTGTAGCCTAAACAGTAAGTTTTGTGAGAGTCAATTTAAAACATGCATCACTATTCAAACAACAGCTCTGTGAATTGATCTATGTCTCCCAAAATGGACCCCGAATATTGTTCTCCTGAAAATTGTTCCACGGGAAATTCTTTCTGAAAAAAATCAAGCAGCTGGTTTCCTAATTCTTCATAAAGCAAATAGCTAATGATTTACATTCCTCACTTCGAACACAGACTCCTAGAATAATCGAATAATTCAATTAAATATCAAAGGAAAAAAACATTTTGTTTACTCTCAGAAACTTAAACGTATCTTCCAATCAAACCTAGCCTGAACTAGCCTTGACTAACTCTAATCTCATCGAAATTTCACTTACTGATTCTAAATTTCAAAATAATTTCCCTTTGATTAAAAATTATAATTTTTTGAAAGAATGCATTCGAAATTTCTTTCCAGATCAATTTATTATTGCTACTGATACATTAAAAAAAAAAAAAAAAAAACACACTCCAAACCAATTTCAATTGTCGATTTTTCTTCTATTCAAAAATTTAGATTTCAAGCATCTTTTGGTGCGTGGTTTAACACGCATTGCCAAATTTACTTTAAATTAAAGTATTAGAACATTTTTACTTAATGAAAACATCCAGCCATGTAAATAACAAAAATAAATTTTAATTACAAATTAAGTTAACAAATATAGAATATGATACATTGGCCGTAATTCCATCGACCAGCAGGAGACAGACGTTCTATGCCAGCTGGCGAAGGCAGGAAGTGAATCACTCGTATCCGTTGGAGAGCAAAGTTTATCTCCAAAAGTATGATTGATGCTTATCGCCAGTTGGCGAAACAAACAGTCATTTATCGCCTGTTTGGCCGCTGCACACTCCATCCGCAGTCTCATTGGAAATGGACCTAACGACGTGGGGGTCGAACTTGTCGCCCTGTGCGAGTTGTTTGTCTTGCTGGAACGACGATGGATGCCTTAGCTGGAAGTATCTTGGTACACTCAGTAGTAGAACTTGCTTCTTGCTTGGCTGGTGGTATACTGGAACACTCAGGAGGAATAATAAAAGCAGGTTTCAGACGGTCTATAGAGATGGTATGGGAAGTTCCCTTGATCTCGAGATCAAACGTTTTTTGTCGCCTGACAAGAACTTTGTACGGTCCATCATATGGGGCTTGTAGGGGTTTGCGTACGCCGTCATGTCTCACAAATACATGTGAACACTCGTTGAGGTGAGGATGTACAAAGATAGTTCTTTGTCCATGACAGGAAGTTGGAACTGGTCTCATCGTTGCAAAATGGTGTTTCAAGTCCTCTACGAGCTGCTTGGGTAATGCGTCTCCAGGTGTTGGATCGAAAAATTCTCCTGGTAGTCGCAGAGACTTGCCATACACCAGCTCAGCTGTCGTTGCTTGCAGATCCTCTTTGAAGACGGACCGGAATCCTAGTAACAAGGTGGGCAGTGCTGCAGACCACTGATCTGTGTTGTAGGCTTTCAAAGCTGCCTTTAATGGGCGGTGGAACTCTTCGATCAGGCCATTGGCCAGAGGATGATAAGGAGAAGATCTTATCCTTTTAATTCCTAGTAGTTGAGAGAGAGCACGGAATAAGTCACTCTCAAACTGTCTGCCTTGGTGAGTAGTAATTCTTACAGGACAACCAAATCTGGCTATCCAGTGCTTAAAAAAATTTTTGTGCTACTGTCTGTGCTATCATGTCTGGAATTGGTACGGCTTCTGGCCATCTCGTGAATCTATCTATCATTGTTAAACAATAATAGTTTCCTTGAGAAGGCGGTAGAGGACCTACAAGGTCCAGGTGCACATGTTCGAACCTCTGTGATTGGTCTACAAATTTTCCTACTGGGGTTTTAGTATGGCGAATTACCTTCGATTTTTGACACGGGATGCAATGTTTAGCCCAATTGTTACAATCTTTTCGAATGGAAGACCAAATAAAACGCGATCGAATTAATTTTGAAGTGCTGCGAATGCTAGGATGAGATAAATTATGTAATGATGCAAAAATTTGTTGACGAAATGATTCAGGAATATAAGGTCGAGCTGTACCTGTTGATACATCACAATAAATGGGAGTTTCGCAATTTGGAAACGCAATTCTTTTAAATTGTAATGTTGCAGAATTGTCGATTAAATTTTTTAATTCAGAATCAATTTGTTATTTTGTTTTGGCCACACTAATCAGCAAAACAATTATAACACCAAGACTTTTGAATCAATTTAACCTTCAAAAGGATCCATTTTGTTATAAGTGTAGCCGCATTAATGACATTGAGTACATAATTCTTCAGTTAGATAAGCAAGATATAGGTTGATAACTTTCAGTCTAATTTAATACCTACAAATTAACATTTCGTGCAGAAAAAATACTAGGGAAAGTCATACTAAATTTGTTAATTTAAACTTTCGACACGGGCCTGAATTATAATGTCAACTGTTAAAGAAAAGCTTGATATACATAAACATAAATAAACAACACTTCGCGCTACCATTACAAAATTGGCAACGGAACTGAATGAATCTTCTGAAAGAAACAAGCGAAAAGTAACTTGTTTAAAATGAACACTTTTGCATGTATACAAAGTTAAAATCCTCTAACAATACTATCGTAGATACGATTAAGTTTATCACACGAGATTTCAATACAGATTACTTTAATTGATCAAAAGAGATTTAATTTAATATTCATTTAATGTTTTCTAATTCCTTACATTAGAACTCATTTAAATGTTAACTTAATATTGTAATCAAATAAAAAATCTTCCTAAACAGAAAGAAAAATAAAAAAATATACAGACCTAATTCATGTTACAAGATTATTTTAACTTTTTTTTTTTTTTTTTTTGCATCTCAACAAAGATCCAATGCTAATTTTTGATGCCTATGAAAAGAAATAGCAAAAAAAGTTTAAATTCTCATTGATTATTGTTAAAGAAATGTAAAACATAAACACTTTTATGTATAATTATAAAAAAGTGTTCAGACATTCAACATATACACATTAAATCCCAATCTGAGATTTTCTAAATTCAGATAAACTACCTATATTCTTCAGAGTAAAAGCATATTTACAATGCATTAATATCAGTACGAAACAGAGATATTAGATATAATTAAAACAGAAGTGCAATAACAACTGATCATGCATTTCTTGGTTTAATATTCAAGCAATTTTCGTTTGAAAGTATTTGATGAGTGTCATAAAGTGGCAAAATTTTTAATGCTTTATAAAGGAAAAGCTCAGAAAAGAATGTACAGATATGAGAAACACAGATTTTCTTAATATAACAGAGGAGCGATCCAAAATTTTAAAGGAAAACCGATAGTCCAACTGTCTTAGTAATATTTTCTCTCAGAGAGACACTTTATGTGAATGGTATAATCAGAAAGAAACTATTAAATACAGAAAAATAATATTTAATATTCTGTTTAGAACAGAGGAAAAAGTGTCATCAACCAGCACAATCAATGGAAAATACAAATAGAAAGTGGCAAGAAGAAAAAAAAAAAAAATGATTCCATGATCTTAACTTTCCAATGATCTTAACATTAGAACTTGGAATATTTTTCCATACCAGAACTAGTGTTTTAATCAAAATAAAAAATAAATAAATAAAATAAAAAAAGGAAAGTAACTTGTTTGAAATGAACACTTTTGCATGTATACAAAGTTGAAATCTTCTAACAATACTATCGCACATACGATTACGTTCATTGGTTCAGTGGTTTGTCTAAAATGGTGAAATATGGGAAAAGTCTACAAAGGTCGTTATTCCTTTTATAGATGTAAAGTTCTTATAAACACTAATAATTTATTGTGAAGTTTGTCTTCGTAACTTTAAGAAATGCTAAAATGAACGAACAAGAAATTTCGAATATAAAGAATGATTCCCATATAAAATATCGATTCACAAACTTACTCGGTATCATCATGCTCTGTCCGTAAAGAAAAGAGGAAAGAAAATAATGAGTAAATTTAAACATATGTACCTGGTACAAAGCGATGGTTTAAAAAAATGTAAGACATTTGTGGTAAAATATATTCATTTCAAGGCAGTGAAGTGAACTGAAAAAATAAAATATTACTTTTATACATTTTCAAATTATTTTTATTTCTAGCTAAGATGGGCAAGTTTCCTTTATGACAGTTAAAAATTTTATCGTAGTAATATCTCAGTAATATTAATATTGAATTTGCTTAATATTTCTTTCAAAATAGAGTACGTTCACCAAAATTATTGCAATCGGTTGCCATTAAGGTTGAGGACTTAAAGATGAGTTCTTATATATTGGACTGAATTTTGATTAACGTAGCGAAGGACCAATCGTTTTCGTAAGTGTTATCGAAATATGGAATTGTTTGATTTCAGAATGCCATATGAACGTATGCATTTTTTTCCCCTATTTTTTCATTTCATTTCCGATGTTAGTTTTAAATGCTCACCAATATATACATATTTAATTTTATTTTTGTTAAAATAAAGTAAACATGATTTGTAAATAGTTATTAATTCATTTCATGTAGATTACGAGCCTTTCAAGGAGTCATATACAAAAGCAAATAACATCTTAGAAAATCAATGATAATTTTTGGTATTTTTTTGAAAAATTGTAATTCTTGAATAATGTTTTCTTTTAATGTCAAAATTATGATCTTAAAGCAATTATCAGTAAAAATGCTAAATGATTTTAAATCTGACTGCTTTTTTTCCCAATCGTATCTGCCTTGAATTTTCTTATTTTAAAATCTTGATTGGGTCAAGCTTTTTTCCTTCTTTTTTAAAAGTTAAAAGTTATTATTCCTTGCATTCTCTGTTTTCAATTATTTTTGTTTAGTTTCAAGAATTTCAGTAACTTTTAAACTGTGTCGAAGATACAAGAAATGGCGCAGAAGAATTTTTGTTTACTTTCGATTTTGTACCATATTCAGTTTTTTTTTTAACTTTATTCTTTATTTTATTTATTTATTTATTTGCTAGTAATGTTACCTTTTGAATGTCTGAATGTCCCATTTTTTTTTTTTATGTATATATGTGTATATATTTCTAAGCTTTGACTGAATTTTAAAAATATATTTATCTGCAAAAGTTTTTTTTTAAATATTTCTTTTCAAATACTGTAGCAACTATTTATATATAGTTACTATTTCTCTTTATAGGCATCAATATTAGTTAATGGTATTTCATTCCCAAGCAGCAAAAGATCGTTAGCCAACCATTGGCCAAGTATCGCCCCATGGAACGAGCGAGATTGGGGCGAGATCGGAGGCGATCTCGCCCCGACATTGGTCATGTCCCCCGGCGGTACGCCGCGCGATGGTCGCCCCGACTTGTTTTCGACGAATTTGCCGATCCTTTGGCGACTTGTTATTATCACGGGCGACGTTATACCAAGCATTTCGCGACCTGTTTTATCAATGGGCGACCCAATACCAATCATTTCCCCATGTGTTTTAACAATCGGCGACCCAATACCAATCATTTCCCCATGTGTTTTAACAATCGGCGACCCAATACCAATCATTTCCCCATGTGTTTTAACATTCGGCGACCCAATACCAATCATTTCCCCATGTGTTTTAGCAATGGGCGACCCAATACCAATCATTTCCCCATGTATTTTAGCAATGGGCAACCAAATGCCAATCAATAGGCAATTTATTTCTGAACACTTGCTGGTGTCAAATTGAAATATTAGTTTAATGGTTATTCAATTTTCTCAAACTCTAGAAACTAGTGTCATAATATTTAAAACTATCATACTTAAAAATTTTTGTCAAAAGACTGAAAATGCGAGATATTTTGAATAGTTTACTTTTCTTTTTTACCTATTAATAGTAGTGTTTGTTATTTATTTTGATAAATTTAAAATTCCATAAAATACTTGTTTTCGATAAAAATTCATGGAAAATGTCATTCTAACAATTCTTCCAACTTTTTTTTAACTATTATTATAGCATAGATTTTACCACAATCTTACCCTATAAAATGTTTAAATGACATTTTTTTACTGCTCTTTAAAAAAAATAAACAAATGTTAAAATTATCTGAAATAATTTTAAATTTGATCACCTCAACATCTATCTACATATAAGATTTATTTCCTTCATTGATATTTCCTATTTATTTTCATTGTTTAATGCATGGGAAGAAATGTTAACATAATCATAGTTTCAATTATATAATTAATCAGTATGATTTTACCTGAATATTAGAAATTTAAAAGTAGATGTATTATATATATTGCCTATATCATCTGTTTTTAAAAGCTATTTTATAAAAATTCGAAACAGAAAAATATATACTTCTTATTAATTTTTTTTTTTTTTTTTTTTTACTATACACACTTTTATATTGCTTAATGTGAGCAATAAACAAATAATTCCTAAAGAATAATGAATAAAACACAAATTCCTATTTTAACACCCTAAAATTTAATGCATTGGTTAAAAATAGTTTAAAACACTAAATTATATAATTCCTATTATATGTTTCTTCAATAGAAAATATTTTACAAGCACAAATTAATAAGTTACTTCAAATTTCTAATATTTTCATAATTTATGTTTAGTGAGGTTTAGATTCGTAGCAAAATAACAAAATTTGATCAATGTTAAACCCCGAATATTTCACAAATATGTTTCATAAAAATTCCATATACAAAAATGTAACGCTTCTTGCAATTTTACTGATTCTATTTACTATTGATTTTACAAAATTACTTCATGAAAAAATTTTATGCCTCATTATAAATTTTAGTGTTAGCTAATGTCCAATAGATAACATTTTACAAGCAGAAAATAAAAATGTACTTCAAATTTCTAATATTTTTTTATTATCTATGATTAGTTTGGTTTTATGGCACAAGAATTAAATTTGATCTTTGATTAACACTGAATATTTCTCAAAAATTCCATACACAAAAATGCAGCACTTCTTTCAATTCTACAAAATTCCTTATATTTACTATTAACATGCAAAGTTTCTTCAAGTTGTAGAAATTTTACACATTATAAATGTTAGTGTCGGTTGATGTCCAACATACAACATTTTACAAGCACAAATTAATAATTTACTTCAAATTTCTAATATTTTCTTGATCTATATTTAGTTGTTTGGTTTTGTAGCACAAGAACCAAATTTAATTAAGGATTAACATTGAATATTTCACAAAAATTCCATACCCAAACATGGAACACTTCTTCCCATTATAGGAAATTTTATTTACTATTAATTTACAGAGTTACTTCATATTGCATTAATTTTAAACCTCATTATAAATGTTAGTGTTAGCTAATATTCAATAAACAACAATTTACAAGCACAAACTTACTTCTTATTTAATAACTTACTTCAAATTTCTAATATTTTCATAATTTATGTTTAGTGAGGTTTAGATTTGTGGCAAAATAACCAAATTTGATCTATGATTAACTCTGAATATTTGAAAAATATGTTTCACAAAAATTCCATGCTCAAAAATACAACACTTCTTTCACTTATGCGAAATCTTATTTATTATTAACTTACAAAGTTACTTTATGGTGTAGAAATTTTATACCTCATTACAAATGTTAGTGTTAGCTAATGTCCAATTGATAACATTTTACAAGCACAAATTAACAATTTACTTCAAATTTCTAATTTTTTTAAAAATCTATGATTAGTTTGGTTTTGTTTAATGGCACAAGAACCAAATTTGATCTATGATTAACTCTGAATATTTCACAAAAACTCCATACCTAAAAATGTAAACACTACTTTCAATTATACAAAATTTCTTTAGACAAATATTTTTTAATTATTATTTTCCCCTCTTTATTTTTAGGAGAAAAGAAAAACAACTATGCAAAACAATTTATTTACAAAGACCTTCATTAAATAATATTTTAGAAATACAAAGTAAAATAATAATTTACTTGAAATTTTTTACTGAATTTTCTGTAATGACTTATAAACCCAAGCAAAATCCTGAAACTATGACTTATAATTTAGAAGAATAAATAATATTGACACAAAGTAATTTATAAAAAATTTATTTAAACTTTATTTATTATGTAATACTTGAAGAGTTTGAAATTTCTAAAAATCCACACACATTTATATAAATATTATATATATGTATAACTGAATCTTCAGCTACATATAAAAAACTATACATTTATTTATACATTTCATTTTTCCTTTTTGCTGAACCTAGAAAACAATTATAATAGTAATTGAGATTTCGCTTCATTTAAAAGTACAAATAAAACATTTGTTGACAATTGGAGATGAGTAATTAACAAGCAAAAGAGCTTCTTTTTGCAGATTTGATGAACCTAAAAAACATATTCTTTAATTAGAATAATGATTGAGCTTTCACTTCTTTTAAAAGTACAAATAAAATATTTGTTGACAATTGGAGATATGTAATTAAGGAGTAAAATAGATATATAGAACTTCATAAGCTTGATAATGTTTTCAATCTGATAATGAACTATATAGGCAAATATTATAATAATGTTTAGGACAATAGAGAAAAATAATATAAACTAATGGGTGTAAAATTTATGTTACTATTTTATGAAAGGTGAAATAATTATAAACTATTCACATAAGAGTATTCAAATATAACTACATAATTGCAAGTTTTAAAGATTTTTTTTTTTTTTTGAAATTTACTATAAATATATTTTGCTAATCTATTTTTTTAGCCTTATGTCGAAATAAAAATAATAACACAAATGTTATTGCAAAATCAAAACATAAGAACGCAATTTAATATTTTTTTAAAAACTTTTTTCATTAGAAATTGTTGTTAACAAAAGGAAAGGCATTGTAAATGAAATGGAAAAATATCTGCAATAATTTAAGAACAGACACAAAAAAAAAAAAAAGATAGGAAATAAAATCACTTGAAAAGAATACAAACAAGAAAAGAAATGATAATGGTCGCTTACGCCTAACGCTAATAATATCACGTGCAACTCCATGTTTCAGGTAAGCAACGAATTCGAACGGCTTCAACAAAAATAATCTTTTTTATTCACTATTTAGAATAAATAATATATTATTTACAAATATATAATAATAAAAACTTTACACTTACCAAGTTTCTTGAAATGACAGTATGCGTTGCTGGTTGAATTTCAAAATCCAATACACGCCAGGTGATTCATGGGAAATTTCTAAAATATGTTCGCATAGCGCCACCTAGGAAAAGCAACTTTCCCGACATCGAGGGGACTATGGGCCGATTGCTTTGAGCCGGACTTTTTCACTAAGTCGCCGTAGAAGTTCGCCCCGATGAAAAAGCGATCTTCAGAGGCGACAGAAAAAAATTTGGTCAAAATCCGATATCGCGCCAATGCAAAGGTGACATTGGCAAAATACGGGCGGCGTATATCAGATGGCTGCGATGCTTGGCCAATCGTTTAGCGACTTCTCTTGCTGCTTGGGTTATTATTTCTTTATCAGTTTCATTTTCTGGTCACATTTATGCAGCCCATATATTTTTGGTTTATTTTGGCCCATATATTTTTGTCTTAGGCTTTTTTATGATATCTTTTGTTTAATCTTTAGAGGTATAAGACGCGTGAGGATAGAACCTGTGACCTTTCGATAGCAGTCCAGTAACTAACCGATTTTGCCAAAACAGCTGTTCGGGCAGAAGCGCTGTTACTGGCTTATATGGAATTCACCACAATCACAACTTTGTTAATTTTAAATGTTTTCTTATGTAAGCAATGAGAAATAATTAACATTAATTTTAAATTAGAGTATTTAATTATGAGATAGTACATCGCTCAGGCAGTCAAATGTGTCACGTTGATTCACTTAGTAGATACCCAACAGTCATGACTGCACTTTGTAAGGATTTAACAGTATGAATGCAAGTGGCACAGATGTCAGATGAATACATAAAACAAGTGAAAGAACTATGTAAAGATAACAACCAAGTTGATTTCGTGGTACAAAATAATATTTTGTATAAATGTCAGGACAACCGTCGCTTGCTTGTAATACCTGAACTAATGAAACGCGAAATAATTAAGAATGCGCGTTCAAAAGGGCACTTCGCCATAGAGAAAACTAAAAACATTATCGAACGGGACTATTTTTTCCCGAATATGCAAAAAAGTATTGAATCGGTAATACAGAATTGTGTCGAATGCATCCTAGTCAACCGAAAGCGTGATAAGCCTGAAGGGTTCTTACATCCGATTCCGAAGGAAAACTTTCCTCTAAGTACTTACCATGTTGACTTTCTTAGACACTTAGTGTCAACCAATAAAAATTACAATCATATTCTCAGCGTAATAGATGCATTCTCAAAGTTTGTTTGGTTATATCCCGTTAAAGGTGTCACTGCAAATGATGCAATTACGAAACTGCAATTGCAGGAAGCAGTGTTCGGAAATCCCGTGCGTATCATTACGGATAAAGGTTCCGCATTTACCTCCAAGGAATTCACAGACTATTGCGCGAATCATAATTTAAATCACATTCAAATTACCTCAGGAATACCTCGAGGAAATGGACAGGTGGAGAGGGTTCGTGGAACTCTTATTCCCCTGCTTGCCAAACTTTCCATCAATGATCCCTCGAAGTGGTACACTCATGTTCAAGCAGTTAAACGTGTATTTAACTATACTGCTCCACGGAGCACAAAATTTATTCCTTTCGAACTTATTATCGGTGTGCAAATGAGGCATAAAAATGACCAGAAAATTCTCGACACCCTACAGGAAGAATATGAGCAAATGATCATCCACAGCCGCGAGGACATTCGTGAAGAAGCACGACAGAGCATGTTGCGCCTTGTACCGTCCTCCGTTCAATTGAAATCAAGTCGCTCTGGAGTCAAATTTGTTCGAACCACTTCAGCCTTATTGGAACTTCAACTGAAGTGAGCTGAGCTTCGATGATATAAAAAGAAAGGATGAGACGAGAGAGGAGAGATTTTGGTTTTTGCACTGTGTGATGGCCGAATCTTGAACTCTCTTAATATTTAGCGATTTTAAATTAATTTGGTTTTGAAAACCCCAGAGATTTTAAAATGTTAAACATGTTTTTTATTTATGTTTAATTTTAATTGAGTCTATGTCTGTGAATAAATGTCTTGTGGGTTTTTAAAACTATGTTTTCCTTCTCAAGACATTACAGCCTTCAAGAAGAGAATAAAAGAGCTTACAACAAGCACAGGAAGAAAGCTACTCAATATAATCCAGATGACTTAGTGGCCATATAGAGGACCCAATTCGGCAGCGGTTTGAAGCTTCGCCCGAAGTTCCATGGTCCCTATCGCATCACAGATAAGAAGCCACACTAGAAGTACCTAGTGGAGAAAGTGGGAATCCACAAAGGCCCCAACCATACCTCTACAGCAGCAGATTATACGAAGCCTTGGTATACAACTGCATAAAGCACCTACTTTTTTTTCTGTTTTGCAAAAATTTAAAATTTTCTTTTTTGAGTTTTTCAGATTCTTTCTTAGATTGACGAGGACATCAAGTTCATCAGGACGGCCGATTGTAGTGTACGGAGCGTCTTCCAGGCGGCGCTTGCGTCATCACTCAACAGCCAATAAGAAGCTATCTAATTCCCGCCATTAAAACTGTATTCAGTAATGTAATAGCGTTCATCGATAAAAAAGTGTCTCAACCGTTCGTCCAGTTCATTAAATTCGTTTATGTTAAAGTAGTGTGTGATTCTTGTAATATGAGCCATCTCTAAGCATTAATCTCAACCGAGCTTTCCCTTAGGGCCCGTGAGAGATATTTGATTTGATCCGATTAGTAGAGGCCTGTTTTTCGAGCCAGAGTTAACATGTCTCTACATATATAATATTGACAATTTTAGCCATTCACAATGTTCCTATTGACCGTTAGCTTTGAAACAGCAAAAATGGGATTCTGATATATTTCTATGATATACCTTGTTACCGTATGTATTTTTATATTTCGAATATTCGGTAGCCTGTTTATTAAATAATAATCTATTTCAGCATTGAATATAGAATGAGGCCATAGAGCGATATCATTCGGAAAATTATCAGATATACCTATCTTTTCTACTCCTTTAAGATTATCAGAAACATCTACTTTTCTTACTTCTTTTGAATTATCAGTGACACCTATTTTTTCGATTATTTTAGTTAGAATCAGACGCCTAATTTTTTATAACACATCCTTCATACTTCGGAGTCCTCTTTTCCATCACAAATTCATCTTCATTTCTGACTTCACAAAAAGTTCCTACTTCAATATTTGCATGCGAAGTTTATTCATCCTCAGTGCTAAGTATTGAATTTTCTCTTATATTTGTATTTATTTGTACGCTAAAAGCTGCTAAGAAATTATATTGCTTTTCTGTACTTTTTTCCTTCTCTGTTTGTTTTTTGCGCTTTTCAACACCTAACTGGAATCTTTTCTTTGTAGATTAACTATGCGGAATTTTTAACTGGAATCTTTCTAGATTAAAAATGCGGAAAAAGAAATTTTTGTCAGGGTGAAATAATTAATATTAAATTTACAAATTTTACAAACAACTCATAAACAAAAAAACTGAAACTCAATTGCCAGTAAAAGCCTGCCTAAAAAAATTACAATTATGGTTAATCAAAAAACTTGGCAACGATATTTAGATAGATGAGTTAACTTTAAAAATGCCGCTTTAACTACGATTGTTTTAAAATTTGCATACATTTTATATAGAAATTTTAATATTTACTGTTATGTCAAATATAATTCAAAAGATTAAATTTCCTTTTTTTTTTTTTTTTTTTTTTTTGCAATTTTTGAAAAGTAGTTCTAATTACTGACATATTATTCCTATTTTAAAATAATTTAAGAAATTGTGGCTTATAAATTTTTTCATAAGCTTATACCAGAGAATAAGATTGCTAACCTATGCAATATGATCATAAATAGAACATATTCAGGCAGCATCCATGAAGTGTAGCTACGAGAAAGCAACTTAAACAAAAATTATGTGTATTACGGATGGCTAAGAAATGATAATTTAAGAATTTTTTTTTTGTTTTGTTTTGTTTAGATATCGATTATAGACCCTGCCGCATTTTATCTCGCAATTCTGCTCGAAAATTATCCTAACATGACCAATATAGTTCATGTGTTGTAGAATTAATAAATTTGAATAGAATGGGTTTGATCATAAAAAGAGGAATAGTATTACACTTTTTCAAAAACACTTTTCAAATACGGCAGGGACTTATAAAATTAACTTGGTTTTTTTAAATTGATGAGGTTTTTAAACATCAATCTAACATTTATATATATGTAATAAAAAATAAAAGCATTATGAAAATTCCAATTAAAAACTATTTCAGAAACAGAAGCAATCTAAAAAAACTAAAAATATTTCTGAATCAAACTAATAAAGCATAATTGTATTTAGAGAGCTCTAATGCTGCTTCTACTAAAACACAGATGAACATAACCAAATTAATAAAAATAAAAAGGAATAAAAATAGAATCAAAAGTAAAATAAGATTCCGGCCTGAAGACTTTCTCAAGGGTCACCCTCAGGCAGGGTTTCAAAACAAGGGATTTTTTCTGTGAGGAATTTGACTTTTTAGTCCAACAATACTGAGCCCTCGTGACACGAAAATCCCCTGAACATGGAACACTTCTTCCCATTATAGGAAATTTTATTTACTATTAATTTACAGAGTTACTTCATATTGCATTAATTTTAAACCTCATTATAAATGTTAGTGTTAGCTAATATTCAATAAACAACAATTTACAAGCACAAACTTACTTCTTATTTAATAACTTACTTCAAATTTCTAATATTTTCATAATTTATGTTTAGTGAGGTTTAGATTTGTGGCAAAATAACCAAATTTGATCTATGATTAACTCTGAATATTTGAAAAATATGTTTCACAAAAATTCCATGCTCAAAAATACAACACTTCTTTCACTTATGCGAAATCTTATTTATTATTAACTTACAAAGTTACTTTATGGTGTAGAAATTTTATACCTCATTACAAATGTTAGTGTTAGCTAATGTCCAATTGATAACATTTTACAAGCACAAATTAACAATTTACTTCAAATTTCTAATTTTTTTAAAAATCTATGATTAGTTTGGTTTTGTTTAATGGCACAAGAACCAAATTTGATCTATGATTAACTCTGAATATTTCACAAAAACTCCATACCTAAAAATGTAAACACTACTTTCAATTATACAAAATTTCTTTAGACAAATATTTTTTAATTATTATTTTCCCCTCTTTATTTTTAGGAGAAAAGAAAAACAACTATGCAAAACAATTTATTTACAAAGACCTTCATTAAATAATATTTTAGAAATACAAAGTAAAATAATAATTTACTTGAAATTTTTTACTGAATTTTCTGTAATGACTTATAAACCCAAGCAAAATCCTGAAACTATGACTTATAATTTAGAAGAATAAATAATATTGACACAAAGTAATTTATAAAAAATTTATTTAAACTTTATTTATTATGTAATACTTGAAGAGTTTGAAATTTCTAAAAATCCACACACATTTATATAAATATTATATATATGTATAACTGAATCTTCAGCTACATATAAAAAACTATACATTTATTTATACATTTCATTTTTCCTTTTTGCTGAACCTAGAAAACAATTATAATAGTAATTGAGATTTCGCTTCATTTAAAAGTACAAATAAAACATTTGTTGACAATTGGAGATGAGTAATTAACAAGCAAAAGAGCTTCTTTTTGCAGATTTGATGAACCTAAAAAACATATTCTTTAATTAGAATAATGATTGAGCTTTCACTTCTTTTAAAAGTACAAATAAAATATTTGTTGACAATTGGAGATATGTAATTAAGGAGTAAAATAGATATATAGAACTTCATAAGCTTGATAATGTTTTCAATCTGATAATGAACTATATAGGCAAATATTATAATAATGTTTAGGACAATAGAGAAAAATAATATAAACTAATGGGTGTAAAATTTATGTTACTATTTTATGAAAGGTGAAATAATTATAAACTATTCACATAAGAGTATTCAAATATAACTACATAATTGCAAGTTTTAAAGATTTTTTTTTTTTTTTGAAATTTACTATAAATATATTTTGCTAATCTATTTTTTTAGCCTTATGTCGAAATAAAAATAATAACACAAATGTTATTGCAAAATCAAAACATAAGAACGCAATTTAATATTTTTTTAAAAACTTTTTTCATTAGAAATTGTTGTTAACAAAAGGAAAGGCATTGTAAATGAAATGGAAAAATATCTGCAATAATTTAAGAACAGACACAAAAAAAAAAAAAAGATAGGAAATAAAATCACTTGAAAAGAATACAAACAAGAAAAGAAATGATAATGGTCGCTTACGCCTAACGCTAATAATATCACGTGCAACTCCATGTTTCAGGTAAGCAACGAATTCGAACGGCTTCAACAAAAATAATCTTTTTTATTCACTATTTAGAATAAATAATATATTATTTACAAATATATAATAATAAAAACTTTACACTTACCAAGTTTCTTGAAATGACAGTATGCGTTGCTGGTTGAATTTCAAAATCCAATACACGCCAGGTGATTCATGGGAAATTTCTAAAATATGTTCGCATAGCGCCACCTAGGAAAAGCAACTTTCCCGACATCGAGGGGACTATGGGCCGATTGCTTTGAGCCGGACTTTTTCACTAAGTCGCCGTAGAAGTTCGCCCCGATGAAAAAGCGATCTTCAGAGGCGACAGAAAAAAATTTGGTCAAAATCCGATATCGCGCCAATGCAAAGGTGACATTGGCAAAATACGGGCGGCGTATATCAGATGGCTGCGATGCTTGGCCAATCGTTTAGCGACTTCTCTTGCTGCTTGGGTTATTATTTCTTTATCAGTTTCATTTTCTGGTCACATTTATGCAGCCCATATATTTTTGGTTTATTTTGGCCCATATATTTTTGTCTTAGGCTTTTTTATGATATCTTTTGTTTAATCTTTAGAGGTATAAGACGCGTGAGGATAGAACCTGTGACCTTTCGATAGCAGTCCAGTAACTAACCGATTTTGCCAAAACAGCTGTTCGGGCAGAAGCGCTGTTACTGGCTTATATGGAATTCACCACAATCACAACTTTGTTAATTTTAAATGTTTTCTTATGTAAGCAATGAGAAATAATTAACATTAATTTTAAATTAGAGTACGTGCGTCGACTTAACGTTTCTGTTTTTTGTATTCTGTCTTTGTTGGTCTTTCATATTTTCTAGTTTTTTTATTTGATTACCACTTTGTGTTTATATTTAAATTTGTTCTAATGTAAAGGATCAGAAAAAAGTAACATGAATTATAAATTGGACCTTTGTTCTTGAATTCCAGAAATGTATCTTTATACAACAAATCATGAATTTATCGTATAAAATCAATGTTTTTTGCTTTATGCCACTTTCTATATGTATTTTTCATTCTTTATGGTTGTTGCTGCTGCAACAAAATATTAGATATTTGTAACAAATATTCGAATATTTCTGTGTGTTATTAAGACTGATTATGTTTCTCATTCCAGTATATTCTTTCCTCGGCCATTTTATAAAATTAAAAACTAAAAATATTGCTTTTTTAGGATATAATGTATTTGAAAATGTAAAGTTTATTTATTATTTTTGGCATATCAAGAAAAGTATGCTCAGTTGTTATTACATTTGAATTTTAATTATATCTAAAATCTCTGTTACATATTAATTAAGCAGAATGAAATCTGCTTTCTCTCTAATAAACTTAATATTAATCTGTATTTTTGCATTTCTTTTTATAGGTATGAAAAGTTATGAAGGGGACTTAGTTGAAATGCAAAGCAGGGGCTAAACTAATCTTAAGACATTAATCAGGTGTGTATATTTTTGTTTGTCTTTCATATTTTCAAGTTTTTTTTAAATTTAATTATCACTTTGTGTTCATATTTAAATGTGTTCTACTGTAAAGGATCAGAAAAAAGTAACATGAATTATAAATTGGACCTTTGTTCATGAATTCGAGAAATGTGTCTTGATGCAACAAATCATGAACTTATGGTATAAAATCAATGTTTTTTGCTTCTTGCCACTTTCTATTTGTATTTTTCATTCTTTATGCTTGTTGCTGCAGCAACAGAATATTCAATCTCATTCTCATTTTGATATTTCACTTTTAATTCTACCGTTCACTTAAAATGTTTGTATTAAAGAAAATACTTCTAAGACTATTTCTTTTGATTTCAAATATTCGAAACTGTGTCAACATCCTTTGGCCAAAGGATTGAGTGGTATTTTCTATTAACAATGCAAATAAAAAAGAAAATAAATAAAATTATCTCTTGTAAGATTAAATACTTAGAAAAATTTTAAAATAGTTCTTAAAAATATTATCCAGTTGAAACTCTACCAAACAGATCACTAAAAACATTTTCACCTTATCTTCTAAAAAGTCATGAATTATTAAAAAAAAGGGGGGGGCATTAAACTCCAAAATAATTAACTCCAAATAAAACTCCAAATTAACTCCAAAATTAAACTCCAAAATAAAACAAAAATATATCACAAAATGCACTGATATCTTAAATTCAATTTATTCACATATTTTCTGATATGGAAAATAAAATTAGGTTTATATTTTTTGGATGGTGATGATAAAAATTATAAAGCTAAATAATAACAAGAAGTTATATTGTTCTAGGAAGGACAAAAATATATATTAGATAATATTAAAATGATAAAGGGTAATAAATGAAACAAACGCAAAAAATAATGGAAATAAAATTTCTACAAATACAGAAACAAGTATTTAATAACAAGAAAATATAGAAACAAGTAAAAAAAAAAATTACTTTTCTTGCTTTTAATTTGGAGAATTTGTAGATAATTTTTCATAATTTTTCATAATTTCAGAAATTTCTGACATAAGAGTATCACATATTACATTATGAACATTAATTATGAATGATTGTTTTTCGTTAAAGCAAGTTTCTTCTCCTTTCTTTTCATCAAAGAGTTACTTTCTCTTCCTTTTTCTATTTTCTTTATATTTCCTATTATCAGTAATCTGATTGATTTCAGTTTCAATATCTTGGAAGTTTTTCCTAACTTCCAATATGAAATCTAATAAGGATTTAAGGAGAGATGAGCCTTTTAGTAAATTTGCTTGAATATCTTGCAGATATTTATTTGCTGGTACAATTTATTCTTTTCAAAAGTTTGTTCCAAATCACGGTCAGTAATCCAGTTTCATACTCATCAAATTTCTTTGCATGTGTTTAGCCTCTAATTTATATATTTGTTTTTCATTTACATTATTACTTATTTCGATTAAAGTATTTTTAATTTGTTTATAATTTCGCTTCAACGCTGCTACTACATCTGCTCTGGCAGACCATCTAGTATCACTTAATCTTTTGACGCTTTTCAAATCATTGTCTTATAGAATTTGTAGCAGAAAATTACATTGTCTTGTAGACGAAGAAAACAAAAATACAAATATCTTTTGAATGAGTTTAAAGTAAACTCACTGCAGCCGTGCAAGCTTCTGCTGCACGATTTCCTATTAAATTCAAAGTGTGGCTCACACAGGGAACGTAAGTAGCTGTTTGACAGTGTTCTTTCAATCTGGCTTGTAAGCCAGTATATTTCCCTGACATGTTAGATGCATTATCATATGTTTGTCCCCTGCTGTGTTTTACTTCAATTTAAAAATTGCTTAAAATTTCTAAAATAATATTTTCAAGATAAGAAGATTCTATGATTTTCAATTGGAAGGAATTCAAAAAATCTTTCTTTTATATTTCCTTTTTCGTCGACGAATCTCAAAATAAACGTTAACTGATGTGTCGTAGAATCAACGGTAATTGAATAGTACATGGCTTCTTTAACTTCTGTAATTAAATGCTGTTTCACTTCACTTGCTATTAGTGTTATAAATTCAACACACACAGTATATGACAAATAATTCACATTTCCTCAACCTGCATTATCGTATCTTTTTCTGTGATTCTTTACAAAAATTATCAAATTCAGAAAGATACTGAATGCAGCTCAAAAAGTAGCCTTTTCGTTTAGAATCAACATTTTCCCGGTGTCCTCGAAATGCGATACCCAAATTAGATAATTTCACTATAGCCACTGTGAACTTGTCACTGTCAGGACTTATTGCCAGTAGTTTTGTTGTGAATTGAACTGCTTGGCCAGTTGAGTATCAATGCGTCCTAAAATCGTAAAACACTTCTTCAAAGTGAACATTGCTTCGATGTGATATGGAGAAGTTTCGTGCTCTCTTAGGAATCGGGACAAATTCTTTAAATGGTTTTAAGCTGTTATAAATTTAGTTTTGCTGTTCGATGTTGAAAACGATTTACAAAAAAAGCAATATATATATATATATATATATATATATATATATATATATATATATATATATATATATATATATATATATAATGATATTTTAAACTTTAATTTCAATGTAATTAATTTCCAAGGTTTTATCTTAATTTAGCCCATAGTAACTTTATTTTAAAATATTCCCTTATTTCTTGACCCAATTCCACTGTCTCTACTTAATTAATTCAAGAGAGCTTTGTAAAATTGCTGAATTGGCTAAAAGCCTAACTTTCCCACACTCCGCGTGACGGGACAAAATACCGCTGACGAGACACATTCTTTTTTAAAAGATCCCCGTGTTTCCCCTGCCTCTTCGACGTGTGTAGTGAAAATCCCTATCGAAATCTCATTATATATTAGCATTATGAAGAAATATTTTCACTATCAAAATCTCAGGTTATATAAGACCAGGGATAAATTCCTCTCTGTGTCGTTCTGCGTTGTGTGTGTGCTCATCGCTTGTACATATGCATGCTTCTCCAAAATAAAATAAAACGACGTCACGAAATCGAAAGTCTTTTCACTGTCTTCAAAACTGCATCCTCCTTCACATAAAATAATGCTTATATGCGTGCGTGTGTGTGTGCAATGATAATTTAAACTTTAATTTCAATTTAATTAATTTCCAAGATTTTATCTTAATTTAGCCCATAATAACCAATTTTCTAAAATATTCTCTTATTTCTTGATCCAATTCCACTGTCTTTACTTAATTAATTCAAGAGAGCTTTGTAAAATTGCTGAATCGGCTAAAAGCCTAACTTTCCCACACTACGCGTGAAGAGACAAAATACCGCTGACTGGACAAATTCTTTTTTAAAATCTCCCTGTGTTTTCCCTACCTCTTCGACGTGTGTGACGAAAATCCCTATCGAAATCTTAATAATATATTAGCACTGTAAAGAAATATTTTCCTTATCAAAATCATAGGTTATATAAGACCAGGGATAAAATGAGGGTAAGAGCTTTTTCCTCATTTCCTTTCTGTGTCGTTCTGTGTGCTCATCGCTTGTACATATGCCTGCTTCTTCAAAATGAAATGAAACGACGTCACAAAACAAAAATATCTTTACTGTCTTCAAATTGCATTCTTCATCAAACATAAAATAATGTTACACACACACACACATATGTATATATGGTGTACGGAGCGTCATCCTGGCGGCGAGGGAATTTTGTAATTCTCCTAGCTTTCATCGATGTAAAAACGGCCCAGCCGTTCGTCCAGTTCCTTAAATTCGTTTATGTTAAAGTAGTGTGTGATTCTTGTAATATGAGCCATCTCTAAGCATTTATCTTAACCGGGCTTTCCCCTACGGCCCGTGAGAGATATTTGATTTGATGCACAATCCGAGTAATAGAGGCCTATTTTTCGAGTCAGAGTTAACATGTCTCTACATATGGGGGCTCGGTCCTGGATGCAATGACTTCAGAAATAGAAAAATCATCTTCGATCCGGTAAGAATCCAGAAATTTCACCATGGGTTTTTGTCAAATTATTCTCGGTTCGGCAGTGGCCGACAAAATTTTTCAAGAAAATCTTCGGTTCGGCAGTGGCCGGCAAAATTGTTCAAGAAAATCTTCTGTTCGGCAGTGGCCTGCAAATTGTGAAGTTCCTGCAGAATATTATCTCAACGGATACAAGTGAAGAAGAACAGGTAGGAGAACTTTCTATATCATTTTGAATAAAGAATCTTGCAAGCATTTATTTTAAGATTTTACACTTGAGAAAGACTTTTTCAAGAAAAACAAACTATTTGAACGAGTATATTTTAGAAATTTCCGTTTTGAAGAAATATTAGCATTGTTATTATTATCGTTATTATATTAACATTTGTTATTTGGAAAAATAAGAGCATATTCAAAATGTTTAAAAATACAAAAAAAGAAAGATTTAATTATTGTCGCTGAAGCAATAAATGAGGTAGTTCCGGAAAAAACAAATATTGTGCAGCTTAAACAAATTATAGAATATAACCAAGCGGCTAAAGATGATTTGGAATTTGTTAAAGACATTATTATCTCAACTGTAAAGGAACGCGAAAAAATAGAGGCAGAGGAACGCGGAAAAATAGAGGCTGAAAAGGAAAGACAGTTTGAATTAGAAAAATTAAAACTAACTTTATCTCATGAAGAAAGTCTGAGAGACGTTCAAGCGACCGGAATAAGTAGTCCTAACGGACCTCCTCTAGAAAGTTATGCGGAGTCCATCGAGCAAATAATTAAAAGCATCCACACATTGACAATGCCAATACCAACTAAATCAGAAAATTTCAATTTGTTTTTCAATATTTTGGAACGTGCTTTCGAAACAAAACAGGTGAAAACTGAATACAAAGCCGAAGTTCTTCTAAATTTGTTTGGCGAGAAATGCCGACATGTTTTGTTATACGTGAACGGGAGCGAAATAAAAGATTATGACAAAATCAAAAGAATAGTGTAAGAGAATTCCAACCATCTGCTAAAGAATGTTGGGATAAATTTTAAGCCGCCAAAAGATTTAAAGGAGAAAATCACGTGCAATTCATCTCAAGATTAAAAGCGAATTTAGAATATTATTTAGAACTAAGAAAAGTGAAAGGTTTTGCAACCCTTTGTGAACTAATTGTAACCGATAAATTAACCAGCAATTTTGACAAGGACATATCCGAGCACATTTTGAACAAACAAGGTTGGTTGACTGGTTAAAACCGCTGACGTTAGCAAAAGAAATAGACATTTACTTCCACGCAAGAAACGGAAGTTTGTTTTGGGAAGAGAGCAGAAATACACATGACTACAGCTCAAGGTCGCGCGTCAATAATTCCCGCCAAAATAACGGTCATGTACACGATGGAAATATTGATAGGAAAACTTGTTTTAAATGTAATTCTACATTGCATTTAATAAAATTCCGTCCCCAAAATGTTGATGCTAGACAACATAACAATCAGGGAAGATCCCATAACTCAAATCCTGTAAACTCCATGTTTAAATCAAACGAAATTCCACAAGAGTTAATAATAGCTGAGTTGGAATACATAAACATTATTGTAAACGAAGTTCCTATTAAAACTTTGGTTAATAGCGGAAACGTGTTAATGATTATTAATCCTAATTACGTAATGAAATTAAATTATGTAGGCCGTAGCACAACGATTAAATTAGCGAACAGTTCAATTGTCAATCTTCCGTTAGTGGCGATACATATTAATCATGTTGATAAAAAAATCAAAAGCGAAAAGAGTTTTAGCAGCTGCAATACAAATATTTCTTTTGAATGTATTATACCATCTAATAGCTATTTAGATCTTAAAAATACTTTTTCCAACAAAAATCCTACAACTGAATGCGTTTCTGAAAATAAATCCGAGCATGAATCAAGTGAAAAAGAATACCAACGTTGCATAATTCCTTCTGTTGATACCGGAAACGAATCGAAAAAATTAATCCATGAGAATAAAAAAGAAAGAAAACATATTTCTTCTCATTCTGCTTGTTGTATAAAAAATGATAATTATTCAACTTCTCTTCTAAATGAAATAAAAATATTACTATTTGTTCGAAAAGGAATGCTGACTTTGAATTTTATTTACAGAGTAAGGATATATCTTTGAATAAAGATAAATTTGTTGATGTTA
Organism: Argiope bruennichi; assembly: GCF_947563725.1. NCBI lineage: Eukaryota > Metazoa > Arthropoda > Arachnida > Araneae > Araneidae > Argiope > Argiope bruennichi. Next base: position 26,783,943 of record NC_079163.1, read on the forward strand.
ATTTAATAACTGATAGTTGTTTTGAAAAACGTTTTTCTGATGTAAATTCTGAATGGTTAGTGAAGGAAGTATGCATAAATGTTTTAAATGTTTATTCTGAAAATGATCTTGATATAGGGTATTTATCTGATAAAAATATGAAATATCATGTAATTAATTTAATTTCAAATTATTCTCCAAATAAAATCTGTACTACAGATTTGCAAATGTCTATTATTTTAACTGATGACATCCCTGTGACCTCACCGGTTCGTAGACTTGCTCCCATAGAAAAACAACAAGTTACAAAACAAATCGAGGAATGGCTTGCCCAGGATATCACTGAAAAAAGCTATTCTGATTATGCGTCTCCAGCTTTCGTAGTGAAACGTAAAAATCGCGAACACAGACTGTGTATTGATTTCCGTTCTTTGAACAAAAAACTATCAAAGATAAATTTCCTCTACCAAACATAGACGATATTTTTGATAAATTACACTCAGGCAAAATTTTCTCCACATTAGATCTCAAAAATGCTTACTTTCATATAGATTTTACTCCAGGCATCAGAAAGTACACGGCTTTTATTAGCCATGAAGGATTATTTCAGTTTAAAAAATGTTGTTTCGGACTTACGAATGCACCTGCTATGCTTCAACATTATATTCAAGTAATTTTTCAAGAATTAATACATGACAGAACTTTAATTGTTTACTTGGATGATATTATCATTCCCTTCCAAACCATTTCTGAAGGTATTCAAAAACTGGAACGCGTCTTACACACAGCTTCTGAATTTAGCCTACAGTTAAATCTAAAAAAATGTCAGTTTCTGAAAGAAAAAATTAACTTTCTTGGTCAAGTCATTGAAAATGGATAAATTAGGAACTGAATAAACCATCAACTGAAAAAACTTCAGCAGTACTAAATTTTCCTCAACCACGTAATGAAAAACAAATCCAAAGTTTCTTGGGTTTAACGGGGTATTTTCGAAAATACATTAAAGATTATGCTTTAATAGCTACACCTCTAAGCGATTTACTTAGAAATGATGTAACATTTGAATTCGGTCCCCCCCCCTCAAATAAAAGGGTTTGAGACCCTTTATCGCAAGATCCAGTTTTACATCTGTACAAACCAGGTTCCAAACTGGAAGTTCATACAGATGCTTCCAAATTAGGTTACGGTGGAATCCTTCTTCAAGCTGACGACGAGGATAATTTACATATTATAGCTTATGTGAGTAAAAAACAACACTTCACGAAGAAAATTTATCAAGCTATGAATTAGAAGTTTTAGCTGTTATTAAAACATTAACAAAATTCCGTACTTACATTTTAGGAACTAAAATTAAAATTGTCACTGACTGCTCTGCGTTCAAACAGACTATTTCTAAAAAAAAGAATTAATTCCTAAAATAGCGCGTTGGGTTTTATTCCTCGAAGATTTTGATTATGAGATAGTACATCGCTCAGGCAGTCAAATGTGTCACGTTGATTCACTTAGTAGATACCCAACAGTCATGACTGCACTTTGTAAGGATTTAACAGTATGAATGCAAGTGGCACAGATGTCAGATGAATACATAAAACAAGTGAAAGAACTATGTAAAGATAACAACCAAGTTGATTTCGTGGTACAAAATAATATTTTGTATAAATGTCAGGACAACCGTCGCTTGCTTGTAATACCTGAACTAATGAAACGCGAAATAATTAAGAATGCGCGTTCAAAAGGGCACTTCGCCATAGAGAAAACTAAAAACATTATCGAACGGGACTATTTTTTCCCGAATATGCAAAAAAGTATTGAATCGGTAATACAGAATTGTGTCGAATGCATCCTAGTCAACCGAAAGCGTGATAAGCCTGAAGGGTTCTTACATCCGATTCCGAAGGAAAACTTTCCTCTAAGTACTTACCATGTTGACTTTCTTAGACACTTAGTGTCAACCAATAAAAATTACAATCATATTCTCAGCGTAATAGATGCATTCTCAAAGTTTGTTTGGTTATATCCCGTTAAAGGTGTCACTGCAAATGATGCAATTACGAAACTGCAATTGCAGGAAGCAGTGTTCGGAAATCCCGTGCGTATCATTACGGATAAAGGTTCCGCATTTACCTCCAAGGAATTCACAGACTATTGCGCGAATCATAATTTAAATCACATTCAAATTACCTCAGGAATACCTCGAGGAAATGGACAGGTGGAGAGGGTTCGTGGAACTCTTATTCCCCTGCTTGCCAAACTTTCCATCAATGATCCCTCGAAGTGGTACACTCATGTTCAAGCAGTTAAACGTGTATTTAACTATACTGCTCCACGGAGCACAAAATTTATTCCTTTCGAACTTATTATCGGTGTGCAAATGAGGCATAAAAATGACCAGAAAATTCTCGACACCCTACAGGAAGAATATGAGCAAATGATCATCCACAGCCGCGAGGACATTCGTGAAGAAGCACGACAGAGCATGTTGCGCCTTGTACCGTCCTCCGTTCAATTGAAATCAAGTCGCTCTGGAGTCAAATTTGTTCGAACCACTTCAGCCTTATTGGAACTTCAACTGAAGTGAGCTGAGCTTCGATGATATAAAAAGAAAGGATGAGACGAGAGAGGAGAGATTTTGGTTTTTGCACTGTGTGATGGCCGAATCTTGAACTCTCTTAATATTTAGCGATTTTAAATTAATTTGGTTTTGAAAACCCCAGAGATTTTAAAATGTTAAACATGTTTTTTATTTATGTTTAATTTTAATTGAGTCTATGTCTGTGAATAAATGTCTTGTGGGTTTTTAAAACTATGTTTTCCTTCTCAAGACATTACAGCCTTCAAGAAGAGAATAAAAGAGCTTACAACAAGCACAGGAAGAAAGCTACTCAATATAATCCAGATGACTTAGTGGCCATATAGAGGACCCAATTCGGCAGCGGTTTGAAGCTTCGCCCGAAGTTCCATGGTCCCTATCGCATCACAGATAAGAAGCCACACTAGAAGTACCTAGTGGAGAAAGTGGGAATCCACAAAGGCCCCAACCATACCTCTACAGCAGCAGATTATACGAAGCCTTGGTATACAACTGCATAAAGCACCTACTTTTTTTTCTGTTTTGCAAAAATTTAAAATTTTCTTTTTTGAGTTTTTCAGATTCTTTCTTAGATTGACGAGGACATCAAGTTCATCAGGACGGCCGATTGTAGTGTACGGAGCGTCTTCCAGGCGGCGCTTGCGTCATCACTCAACAGCCAATAAGAAGCTATCTAATTCCCGCCATTAAAACTGTATTCAGTAATGTAATAGCGTTCATCGATAAAAAAGTGTCTCAACCGTTCGTCCAGTTCATTAAATTCGTTTATGTTAAAGTAGTGTGTGATTCTTGTAATATGAGCCATCTCTAAGCATTAATCTCAACCGAGCTTTCCCTTAGGGCCCGTGAGAGATATTTGATTTGATCCGATTAGTAGAGGCCTGTTTTTCGAGCCAGAGTTAACATGTCTCTACATATATAATATTGACAATTTTAGCCATTCACAATGTTCCTATTGACCGTTAGCTTTGAAACAGCAAAAATGGGATTCTGATATATTTCTATGATATACCTTGTTACCGTATGTATTTTTATATTTCGAATATTCGGTAGCCTGTTTATTAAATAATAATCTATTTCAGCATTGAATATAGAATGAGGCCATAGAGCGATATCATTCGGAAAATTATCAGATATACCTATCTTTTCTACTCCTTTAAGATTATCAGAAACATCTACTTTTCTTACTTCTTTTGAATTATCAGTGACACCTATTTTTTCGATTATTTTAGTTAGAATCAGACGCCTAATTTTTTATAACACATCCTTCATACTTCGGAGTCCTCTTTTCCATCACAAATTCATCTTCATTTCTGACTTCACAAAAAGTTCCTACTTCAATATTTGCATGCGAAGTTTATTCATCCTCAGTGCTAAGTATTGAATTTTCTCTTATATTTGTATTTATTTGTACGCTAAAAGCTGCTAAGAAATTATATTGCTTTTCTGTACTTTTTTCCTTCTCTGTTTGTTTTTTGCGCTTTTCAACACCTAACTGGAATCTTTTCTTTGTAGATTAACTATGCGGAATTTTTAACTGGAATCTTTCTAGATTAAAAATGCGGAAAAAGAAATTTTTGTCAGGGTGAAATAATTAATATTAAATTTACAAATTTTACAAACAACTCATAAACAAAAAAACTGAAACTCAATTGCCAGTAAAAGCCTGCCTAAAAAAATTACAATTATGGTTAATCAAAAAACTTGGCAACGATATTTAGATAGATGAGTTAACTTTAAAAATGCCGCTTTAACTACGATTGTTTTAAAATTTGCATACATTTTATATAGAAATTTTAATATTTACTGTTATGTCAAATATAATTCAAAAGATTAAATTTCCTTTTTTTTTTTTTTTTTTTTTTTTTTTTTTTTTTTTGCAACTTTTGAAAAGTAGTTCTAATTACTGACATATTATTCCTATTTTAAAATAATTTAAGAAATTGTGGCTTATAAATTTTTTCATAAGCTTATACCAGAGAATAAGATTGCTAACCTATGCAATATGATCATAAATAGAACATATTCAGGCAGCATCCATGAAGTGTAGCTACGAGAAAGCAACTTAAACAAAAATTATGTGTATTACGGATGGCTAAGAAATGATAATTTAAGAAATTTTTTTTTGTTTTGTTTTGTTTAGATATCGATTATAGACCCTGCCGCATTTTATCTCGCAATTCTGCTCGAAAATTATCCTAACATGACCAATATAGTTCATGTGTTGTAGAATTAATAAATTTGAATAGAATGGGTTTGATCATAAAAAGAGGAATAGTATTACACTTTTTCAAAAACACTTTTCAAATACGGCAGGGACTTATAAAATTAACTTGGTTTTTTTAAATTGATGAGGTTTTTAAACATCAATCTAACATTTATATATATGTAATAAAAAATAAAAGCATTATGAAAATTCCAATTAAAAACTATTTCAGAAACAGAAGCAATCTAAAAAAACTAAAAATATTTCTGAATCAAACTAATAAAGCATAATTGTATTTAGAGAGCTCTAATGCTGCTTCTACTAAAACACAGATGAACATAACCAAATTAATAAAAATAAAAAGGAATAAAAATAGAATCAAAAGTAAAATAAGATTCCGGCCTGAAGACTTTCTCAAGGGTCACCCTCAGGCAGGGTTTCAAAACAAGGGATTTTTTCTGTGAGGAATTTGACTTTTTAGTCCAACAATACTGAGCCCTCGTGACACGAAAATCCCCTGAAATTGAGGCCTATGAGATACACCATTTTTTACAGAAATAAAACAATAAAATACAACCTCCAATTTAAGCGAAAATTACAATAATATATTATAAACTATAAAAGAACACTCACAATTAATTATAAAAACAAAAAGGAAAGTTCAAACCAGTAACAGGTAAAACATCTACAAAAAAAGTGCCCCATCGTGTTCTTTCTTGTTTCCCGCGTCTTATTCTGTTCCTGCTTACAAGAAAAAGGTAGGGGGTTGAAATCTGAGATCGGGATAAGATTTAGTATAATGATAGTATACATTTAGAATGTTCATACATGAAAAGATTAAAACGCAATGGACAGCCAATTTCGAGAAAATAGTCCTCAAACTTTTGGTAAAGCTTATATACTGATAACTTGACTCCCGTTTCGATGATCCCGATGGCTTTGTTGTCTAGGTAACCGTCTCGTATACAGAAGGTCGGGATTCGAACAGGGCTAGGATTTTTTTTTTCTTTTTGAATAACTCTTATTCAATTCAAAATTTACAAATACTTTTAATTAATATGTTTTTAATTTTTTTTTCATCCAAAATAAATATTTATTATCAAAATACATAATAATAAAATTAAAATTTTAAAAGAAAAAATTTTAAATACAGATGCATTTTTTAAGCAAAATAAAATTATTTAAATTTAATTAACTATTTACAGATAGTTTTAATTAATACGCTACTTATTTTTATGCAAGTATAAATGTTTATTATTTTAATACTTAAATTGTAATTTAATATTTTTAAAAAATAGTAATAAATATAATATAAGTGGTGAAAATTATTAATTATAAATACTCATATCGTAAAAACATTTATTCAATATTTCTAAAAAATTATCCTATATACATTTACTTTCGATTATATACAAGAACCAGAACGGTAATTATAGCAAAAACATTGGAAACAAAATATATTTCGGCATCTTGCAAACTGATAAATGATGATTGTCCACAAGAGCAAGGTTTCTTTAAGAGATCTATGGAAAAACAACTTCATTTGCATTTACAAAATCTTTCTTTCATCAGAAAGTTGGGCAGCGTACCATGCATACCTTATCATCTTATTAAAAATTGGTGATGACAATTGATGGTGTACAATTGATTGAATTTTTACACTATCTTCGCAAGAATTTATTTCTTGATCATGTTCGATTAAATAAGAATTTTATATACGCTTAATACGTTATGAACCATCTACCTACGCATTCAATAAATTAACACCTGCTCTCTACTATTTCTTTTGATTACTGCAACTGGGGAACTTTGCTTACATATTTAACAAACATCAGCTGCTCCCTTCAATTTTTGATATAAATACAGCTTCGTTGAGTTAGAATTGATAATTTATTAATATTAAAATCCTAGAATTTGAAAATTAATTATTTGAAAATGATGCAAACAAGTTAAATTACCTTTAGACAATAATGTTATGTTTTTAATTATTTTTCCTTTAAACATTAAATTATAATTTAAGTATTAAAAGAATAAGCATTTTTCCTTGCATAAAAATAAGTAGCATATTAATTAAAACTATCTGTAAATAGTTAATTAAATTTAAATAATTTTATTTTGCTTAAAAAATGCATCTGTATTTATAATTTTTTCTTTTAAAATTTTAATTTTATTATTATGTATTTCAATAATAAATATTTATTTAGGATGAAAAAAATTAAAAACGTATTAATTAAGAGTATTTGTAAATTTTGTTATTAAAAAGAAAAAAATTCCTAGCCAGGTTCGAACGCTGTCCTTCCTTATACGAGACGGTTACCTAGACAGCCATGCCATCGAGATCATCGGAACGGGAGTCAAGTTATCAGTATAATATCTAAGATTTATCAAAAGTTTGAGGATCATTTTCTCGAAATTGGCTGGCCATTGCATTTTAATATTTTCATGAATGAACATTCTAAATGTATTCTATCATTATACTAAATCTCATCCTGATCTCAGATTTCAACTCCGTGACCTCCCCTTGTTAGAAATGCAACATCATTCAAAGTAATAAATAATTGGAGGGTCTCAGCGCCTTCTATTGAGTTAGTTACTATGGTCTATTTTCTATTGTGTTGTGAAACAGCCCTTCTTTTATTAAAATTTCTATATTGTAGTAGTTTCTTGGAAATTCATTAGTAGTAAAGTTTTTAATGAGATTATTTGTTGCTTCAATATGGGAAATTTTGTTATTACAAACTCTTTTAATCCTGTTAAATTGTGAGAAAATTAAAATTTTGAAAATTTTGGAGTGTATATTAGAATGATAATTACTGAGTTTAATCATTTTAAAGTTGAATTCATTCCTTTTATCGTAGATACCAATTAATGTTTTAGCATTAGAAATTTCGATTTTAAAATCCAGATAGGTAGCTTCAAGTTGATTTTTATTTGTTTCAGTTAGAATTAAATCTTGTGGATAACAATTAGTAACAATATTAGTATTATCTAAGTTTACCAAAAGTAAGTCATCAATATATCTCCAACCATTTATTACATTTTGTTTAATTATTTTTTTTCTCATCGTAATGTAGGAAAATATTGGCTAAAGCACTTGAGAAAGCTGTTCCCATTGGTATGCCCTTTACTTGTTTATAAAAAACAATTCCATTAAAAACGTAATTTTCGGTAATATTACAGTTACAGCTAGCCAGTTATTTTTTGTAATAACATCTTCATTTAAATATTCGTCATATATAAAAGTACAGACATTTATAAATTTTTCACGAGGCAGATTGGTGTATAAATTTTTAAAATCATAAGTATTAAGTTTATTAATATTGTTATCTTTTAGAAAATCCAAAACTTTTTTGTTACTATTAATTATAAAGTTATCTTCAACTTTAATTTTATTCACGATAATTTTGAAGTATTTTAAGAAATGTTTTCCCGTATATTAATTATAACTGTCTAAAATTGGAGGCAAAATTTATTACATAATACTATGTAATATTCAAAATGATTACTACTAATAATTATTTAAAATTAAATGATTTTTTAAAATTAAATTAGCAAAGAAATACTTAATTATCTTAATTTTACCCTCCGACCACCTAATTATTTTGAGTATGGTTCTCTAAAGTTTATCACTATTCGACAAAAGATTATTTAATAAAAAATCAGATTCACGCGAGTGAGAGTTCGAAAAACAAACAGCATTTTTCACTCCCTTTCCTTCCCAGCCGCAGGGGTCCAATTAACACAGTGGGGAAAATGGATTTTTATCCATCTGGTTATCTTAACTTACTGTCTGACCAATTAACTCCCCAACTTTTTTCTAACATAACCAGAATGTAGTTCGAAACTAAACTCTAATCGGAATTTGTTTTTCGAAAAACTTTCACATTTTAGAAAGGGAAAAAATATTTTCCTTTAGATGTCTTAATTTTTCAAGCTAACAACATTAAGATTTTTCTATAATTAAACTGATTATTACCTATTTTTCTTTATTTCAACAATTTTACAAAAGAAACCCCAAGTTACAAGTTGCCTTTTCATTAATGATATCATATAAAAATGAAAGAAAAAAACATTCAGAGATATAAATGAGTTAAAACCATGCTACATGTTAAAAAAAATTTTGCAGAATTTGTAAGTAATGCTTAATGCAAATAAATAATTTGTTTTTCGAACGCACATTAATTTTCAAAACCTGTATCTCCTATATTTTATTTTATTTCTGGGTACTTAAATTATTTTTTGTGCATGTTGAAAGTCAAAAATTTAAAATTTTCTGATGAAACCTCACAATTTTTGTCTTTTTCCTTTTATAGGGAGGGAAAAGGACAAAAACCATTCGTGACAAATTGTGAAAATACGCAATTTTAAATTTCTTGTTTTGGAATTCAGCATAACAGCTTAAAGCAACGAAATTGCTTTTGTGTATTTGTTTCAGGTCAAAATAGAATTCAATTACACTATTGTATATTATAACACGCATTGGCCAGACGAGACAAAAAAAATTGGCATGTTCAAATAAGGAAATTCACAGTTTTTCAATATTTTATAAACAAATATACCTAATTAGTTTATTTAAAATTAACATTAATTAATTTTATTTTCAATATACATGGCAATATAAATCCTTTTTATTAATAAAACAGGATATTTTTTAAAATCAAATTGCCTAGTCATTTGAAAACATATTAAGATAAAAGTAATATTCTGTATCATAACATTAAATACAAAATTAAACATACTGTCATCACAACGTTGATCGATGTTATTTTACGTAGAATTCATAATATAGTTTTTGCAATATACTTTAACATGCTAAATATTGTGTTTAAAATATAGTTTACACAATACTGTACAAAATTACACAATTGTCGGCTTTTTAATGAAAATTGTGCCAGTGAATTTCTTCAAAGTCTCAAATATACTGAATTATTAAGCAAAAACTAATACATTAGAACTGAAATCTTAGGTTTAAAGTACTTACAAATATTTTAGGTCATCTTTAATATTATTTTTGTATAATATTGTAGATACGCTATTCGGTATTCACAATACTGTTCAATATTTCCGAAATATTATACAATATTGTAGGGATGACGAATATTTTACGAGCGGTTATTACGTAACCAATATCAAAAAGTCACAAATACAAGTGATCAATACTTTTTAAAGAAGGGTGTGATTCAAATCCTTGATACGATCTTACTGGTGATATTTCGATTACAGGTTTTTGATCACGATAGAAAGTAACAATCGATACAATATCACTGAAATTTACCGGAGCTGTGACTTCGCTGGAAAGTAACAATCGATACGATATGTCCAATGGTCTCGAACATAACAGAAAAGGAGAAATCTGTGAACTGATTGAAAAGTGAACGCATATTTAAAAATAACAATAGCAAAATTATTTGTTATTCAAAAAATCGTGGATTATGCATCTCTATAATATTGTGGGGCTACTAGGGAATATGTACCACGGTTACAACGAGTTTTAAACAGCACTACAACACGTAGTACAAAATTTACACCTCTTCAACTTTTAATTGCTATTCAGATGAAAAAAAAAGAGGGTATCGAGATGAAAACTCTACTTGAAGAGGATATTACACTATGAACACATTATTCATGACAGAGAAAAACTAAGCGTCGAAGCCAAGCGAAACATCATGAAATTACAGCAGGAAAATAAATATCAATACAATAAAAGCAGTAAATATAAGCTCGGCGATACAACGTACTCAATTTGGTAGCGGTCTAAAGTTGCGCCCAAGATATTTTGGACATTATGAAATTATAAAGATCAAACTCAACGAGAGAGAAATTGACACTTTCTAGAGATCGGTTAGACCATGTCAACCTAACTGCCAAGTTTAAACATTCCTAGTTTCAATGGTAAATATACCGATTGGCTCAATTTTAAAGATTTGTATATTGCAACAGTGCATAATAATCATTCGTTGGCCAATATTCAGAAATTTCAGTATTTGATAGGACTTTTAAATGACGAGCCAGCTAATATCATTAAGCATATTCCGATTTCAGAAACAACATATGTTGAGGCATGGAGTAAATTATTGTCCCGGTACGATCATAAAAATCAAATAGTTACTCCACTTGTAAGAACATTCCTAGAACAACCCATTGTATAATAAATCCTGATTTTGTTAATTTAAGGAAACTAGCAGATACTTCTGATGAAGTTATTAGCGGATTAAAATCGCTGGCTGCTATTCAGATGAAAAAAAAAGAGGGTATCGAGATGAAAACGCTACTTGAAGAGGATATTACACTATGAACACATTATTCATGACAGAGAAAAACTAAGCGTCGAAGCGAAGAGAAACATTCGAAATTACAGCAGGAAAATAAACAGCAATACAATGAAAGCCGTAAACCTGCCTGTAAATATAATCTCGGCGATACAGTGGCTATGCAGCGTACTCAATTTGGTACAGGTCTAAAGTTGTTCCCAAGATATTTTGGACTTAACCCCAACGATCGATATCATGTTAAGGACTTCACGAAGGCCCGATCTTAACATCAACTGCTGCTAATAAATGAAAAAATTGTGCTTAGTTTAAGCATTCATCATTATAAATTTGCGAGGGTTTTTTTTTTAATCTTTTTTTCTTTTTTTGCGCTTTCTTTTTTTCTTTCCTCATTGTTCTCAACTTCAACTCAGCCGGAGACATCTGGTATGCTGGATAGGGATGACGAATATTTTACGAGCGGTTATTACGTAACCAATATCATAAAGTCACAAATACCAGTGATCAATACTTTTCAAAAAGGGGTGGGATTCAAATCCTTGCTACGATCTTCCTGGCGATATTTCGATTACAGGTTCTGGATCACGAAGAAAGTAACAATCGATACGATATCACTGAAATTTAGCGTAGCGGTGACTTCACTGGAAAGTAACAATCGATACGATCTGTCCAATGGAAGCTCCCGAACAAAACAGAAAAGGAGAATCTGTGAATGGATTGAAAAGTGAACGGACCGGTTATTGGAATCATCGTATCATTGAATTGTATATCACTGAAATTTATCGGAGCGGTGACTTCACTGGAAAGTGTGAAGTCGCCGCTCCACTTCATGAGAGTGATCTTGACTTTCCGATATTCGCATTTGATGATACATTATGCCATACAAATCATTTTTAATTGCTTGTGACTTGATTTTGCATATACTCCATTTACTGCTGGCGCCATCTATTTGTAGGATATAGAACTAAATTAAACAATTTAAAGAAATAACATTTATATTTAATTCAAATTTTTCAGAAAATGGTTTACTCCAACAAAGAAATTAAATAAATAATTTTGAAAAAAATCAAATTTAAGAAGTAAGCTGAAATAGATAAATTAATTCAATCACACGTTACTTAAATCAGTAAATTAAGTATTAATTACAATTAATAAATTTTATATTTAATATTAAGTAATAATTGTTAATTAACAATATGATTGAAATAACAGATATTTGGAGCAAATATTTAAAAATAACAATAGCAAAATTATTTGTTATTCAAAAATTCGTCGATTATGCATCTGTAATGCTGGACGGCCCGTGTGGGATAGATTTAGGTCCCAAGCGATGGCAACACGTATGGCAGTGACGTAAAGGCGCTCGCTTTTCAAGCTCTTTGCGGCATCTCAAGATAATGTAAGATTACAACCAAATTTTTAAATATTGTTTTTGAACCTATAAGGCAACTTTTCCGCACTATTACCAAACTAAAATCTAAAAAATAAGTTTCAAGACCATTTTCGTTTTACCCTAATATACACTTAATATTGATTAAAGGCTGAATTGCTTTAAAAATAAATAGTTTTGTTTCTCGGAATTCACTTTGTAGCTAATTATTATTTGTACCTCAGAACTACATAAATGCTTGTCCAAAAATTGTTTTTCCGATTATAACAAGTTTGACTCTAGTATCATATTTCATATCAAGCCACAACTATAAAAGCTCCTTTATTATTGCTAGTGTAGAGCATACATTTTCAGGCATAATAAGCAACTTTTATGCAGCTGTTTCACTCTATTAAGAATTTTACTAAATGAAAGTAATATTATGTCCTGAGGCACTATTTATGAAACTTTATATGAAATAAATAACTACCTGTAATTAGTACTTTATTTTTATTCTGATATACATAAATGATATAGTTTAAAATCAGATTTAACTCTGCATATATTTTTAATGTCTTGTTATATTTCATTTCATTTATTTCTGGATAGCAAAAATTTCTTTGTTTATATTACATTCTTCTCTTTCTAGATTAAAGAAATTTCTAATATTAATCATCTCTGCGAGCTGAGAGTGTTGAATTTGTCATCAAATCAAATAACACATATAGTTAGAATGAGTGGATTAAAATCATTGGGAGAATTAAATTTATCCAAGAACTTCATTACAGAAGTAGTGAGTGATCAATTTTTAAATAATAATTCATTATTATTTATTCTTTTTTATAAAAAATTAAACTTTGATTATAGTTAAATTAAAGAGTGATTTCGTGACATTTTACAAAGGTCAATATTTTACCTTGGTTACAAAGGCTCTTTCTTTCTCAAAATTCGATTGAAAGGTTTAAAATTGTTTTTTTTTTTTTTTTTTTTTTTTTAAATTTATCAAACCTTTTATAATGGAAAAGGTCAAAAATTAATTACAAATATTTTATATTCTATTTAAATTAAATCTGTGTGATCTTCGTTGATGAAAATTTGTGCTTTGTATAATAAAGAAGGTTTATACTGTTACTTTGTAAAAAAGAAATAATATGCCTTGTGTATAAACTGCTATTAGGTTTGAAGATATGAAATGTGTGAGCAACATTCCGTTACTTTGTGATTTAACTTTAGAAGGCTATCCTTTAACTGCATTTCCAAATTATCGACATGTATAATATACCCCAATTGGAAGTGCTGGACTCAAGACAAACTTTGATATAACATCCTCACTTACTAATATTTTGCTATTTTAACCTCATGCAGAATTATCATGAGTGGAAAGATTATAATGACTATTGATAAGTCAAATTCTAAATTTTTTCCTATTAACAGATATATATTGAATTTTAGAATTTTTCCACACCAGCTAAAAAGTTTTTAAATAATTTTTTTTTGATGGCACAAGTCAATAAATTATTTAGTTTTTATAATTTTTATATGAAATAATGAAGATTCAAAAGCCTTATAAATCATAAAATGTTTGCTTCTGTGTTTTTTGTAATTCCCTTTTCATTTTATTTCCTTTATAAAAATAAAAATCTTTTTCTTCATAATCATTTTGATTTTACATTGGTTAATTGTGAGATTTCATTTTTGTAATTAGCAATAGATATTGAAATTTCTGTTGCAGGTTATTGTAATGAAAATAATGGTCGATACAAGTAACAATTTTAAATATGTTATAAATTTATTATTAATATAATGACTTTATATATTATCCATATTTGCTTATCTTTTTGATACCGTTTGATGAAGTGGATTTTAATGAAATTTAAAACTTCTGAAATCATGACAGTTCTTTATTTCATATTTCAGATAACTTGAAAAGTTATTTTTTTGGAATAATTAAAATATTGACCTTTCTAAATAATGATAGCCTAAAATACATGATAATTCTGCAGTACGTGTTTTATAATTGATTTTTCTGCTTTGATTAATAATTTATTTAAGATTAATGTATTAATTTGCACTATATTGCACATTTAACATGAAGCACTTATTGATTTTGTTCATTTATTCTGCACCATGACTATCCCCTCATAAATTTATTACCTGTAATCTGTTGCGGATTTATCATTTCTTTTTATTTAATCCTAATATTATGGTATATAAAGCATAGTTTTATGATTAAACCAATTAGTTATATTCTAAAGCAATACGATTTTCCTAAAGCACTTTCTATTAGCATAAAACAAACAGACTATTTGTTTTATGTTTGTAAGTTTTACTAAAAATAAATTTGACTTGATTAAACTTCTGAATGTATTTATTTAGTCATTTATGTTCATTTTATTTATTTATCATTATAAAGGCTGTAGTTGAAAATAAATCTAACTTTGAATAAAATAAAAGTTAAATTGATAATTAAACAAATCTTTTCTTTTAAAAGGTCAGTATGATTATTTAAGTAAGAAAAAGTTATCAATTTTTTTTTTGTTGTTGTTGTTATTTAAAGGATGAAGAGCTACACACAGCACATTCCTTAATGAGGAAGGAAGAGCAAAAGAGACAGGAAGGCATTCGATTGGGAAAAATCAAAGTAAAGTTTGATTTTAAAATTCTTCTTTCTGCTTTATTTAAAAATTATAAAAACATATAAATTTTAAAATATCATGTATAATATTTAAAGAAAATAAGGATAGCTAACTCTCAGTCGATTCCAATCTACCAGGTTGTCTTGTCATTTCTGTGCTGAATTTTTTTAAAAGCATTAATAATAAATTTCCCTTACTGTATTTAATAATATATTTTGTATCAACTTAAGTGGTAACACAAACTTAAAACAATTTTCACATAAAATCTTCCCACCATAACCTACTTTTACAAATTTGAATTTTAGGAGTCCAAAGTGAAAGCTATAGCCACAGCTCGACAGTTATGGGAAACTTCTTGCAAAGAACCGTCTTCTCAGACACCCCAAGAAACATCTTCTTCAGTTTCATATATTGCTTCTGCAGTTCCTTTGCACTTACTTGCCTCAAGATATAGCCGTTCATGTAGCGAGGAAGAAGATGATATGTTTTGTTCATGTTGGTAAGTATTGTCTTTATAAATTGAAATGAATGTGAAGTTGCATTCTGTTTTGTTTGTTAGAGGAAATGTTATATGTGTGTAAAAGCATTTATTACAGTATACTATGTTGCATTGAACATGCTTCTATTATGTTTTAGCTACTAACAAGGTTTTTGAATTTAAATATGGTGACAGAGTTAACAATATACTTTTTACTGCGACATTTCATTTCTCTTTTAGAAAATTTGAGATCTTCTGAGAATGTTTAAAAGTTTTTTTGTGATTGCCAATCAGTCGGCTACTATTCTGTTTTTGTTGAGTTTGTATGACATAAAATCATCAGTGTTTGAGCAAAGATAAAATTACTGAATCTGGTTGAGTATCTATTTGATTTGTGGCATATAATTTTACATTTTCCTTTTGCTCTATCAGTTCGAGCTATAGTAGTCTCATGAAGACAAGGTTGTGTTTGCTTTTATCAACTATAAATATTTGTAAATAAATTTCTGCTTGTGCATTCTTTAAGTTCATTCAATCAATTATAACAATTAAGTTTTAATTGTTGAACAGTTTTAGAGTTAATTTTTGATGCATTTTGGTAATGATTTCATTTATTTGTTCAGTGTGTAATTTAAAATGTTTATCTTTAAAAAATTCAATTTTTAATTTTATTCTAAATTTTATTTTAATGTATTTTAACAAAATAATCTTTTGCATGTACCACAGCAGTCATGTTTTGAAATTTTTTTTTGTTTTATTATTCTCATATCAACAATTCTATAAAAGCCTGTCACTCACCACCTTTCAGCTTTTAGAAAATATTTATTTATTTTATCAGTGGAGGTCAAGGTATTGACTGCAGTGAGTGTGATAGTGGAAAAACTAGAATTATTTCAAGTCCAAAATCAAACATACCAAAATCAAGGTCTCAGAAACGAAGCCAAGATATGAAAAAGTATGAATGATTTTTTCTACTATTCAACTAATTCATGTGAAATAAATATCTTAATACTACCCAAATGCAAAATAAAATTATATTTATAAATTAGCATATGCTGGTTATGCAAAATATATATTTAAAAATTTCTGTAATTTATTGTAGTTTCATTTTTATCATTTTTGCTTGTTTTTTAACAGATAATTTCTTTTATGAATAATATGTCTTGGCTTATCTTCATTGATTAATTATCTGTACACTGAAATAGAAATATTCTGAAATATTTTCCAAGAGTACCATTCTTTATTTGATCAATAACTTAATGACTGTAATTACTTAAATGAAATAATCTTAATGTTTTTAATTATGAACCTTTTAATGCAAAAACAAATTATGTAATTAATGCTTTAATTAACTTCATAGTTAATGTTAAATAAAAGAAATTTAATATATTTATTTGATACTCTGTAGTTTTGAAAGCATATAAGAAAATTTTCTTTCAGTTTGAATTGTTAGGAAAGAGAAACTGATATTTTTGCATTAAAAAAAAGTTTTCACAAATCATTTTAGGGTTGTTGTTTTTTTCTCCCCGGAATTGATTGCCATACATTCGTTTTAGGATTGTTTTACTAAATAACTATGAAGGAATTGTCAAAATAACAATTAAATTATTTTTTATTAATTTTTGAAATTTTTTATCTTTCTAGTTTTATTTAAAGGAAATTCTAATGCAAGATTTCATTTATCAGGCTTGATATTTTTACATACCTACATTAGTATTTTAATGTCCTATTAATCCAGTGTTTTATAATATACTGCCTCCTTCCAAAAAAAAAAGTTAAGGTATTCCATATATGTTTAACCTCATCATTAAAAAAAGAACAGTAGTGACATTAAATCACAGTTTATATGCATAATAATAACAAACTTTAATAAAATTTATGCAAAAATTACAGCTACTGTTTTTATTTTAAAGAATTGTATACTTATATAGAAGTGTGAGAAAATGTGTAAAAATCTAACCATTGTAAATTTCATGTGTAAGTTTGCATGTTATGGATTTCAATAATTAAAGACAGTTTTGTTGACAATATCCAGGAGAATCTACCAATATTTAAGAGAAGTCGCTTGCCCAATTTATTAAAGTGATGGTCAGTTCGATGGATGGAAATGAGGTTGTCACATGCTGATGCTGCAAGATGTCTTTGTGTTTCATGGTATGGCCAAGTGATAATGGTGTCCGTTTCATTTTGAAGATTCTCTGTCTAGAAGACATGTTTCAGACAAACCACAAGTTACAATATCTGCAAGGAGTTATTATTTAGCCCTTTTGGCCCAAATGAAGAGAAATGCTACTGTGCCTTGGCTCATGACAGATCATTTTGTATCATCAGGGACAAGTATCTCCATTACTACAGTGCAAAGACACCTTCATAATATAGGTCTGTTTGCAAGATGCACTGCTGTCCCTTGAAACCAGAACGTAGATTTGCCCGTTTACATTGGTCAAGAGAATATGCCTCCTGGACCAGTCAGCAACAGGCTTCTGTATTCTTCACAGATGAGTGCAAATTCATATGATAGAATAATTCAGGTTGTCAAATGATCTGAATGGCAACAGTACACCAGATACAACTAATTCAACATTGTTGAAAGCCTCAGTTACAGAGATGGTGGTTGTAAGGTTTGGTTGGGGGTGTCTCTTGAATGCATTTGTTGTTCCACGGAAGAACTTTGAACAATGTTAGATATCAAGATGAAATCCTTGATTCATATATCCGCTCATGCCACTCTTAATGGTAGGCTTTTTGAGGACTATCTTGAGAGTCACAGTATGGAGCAAATGGAATGGCTAGTTTGATCCTCAGACTTGATTCTGATAGTGCATCTTTGGTACTACTGTGGTAGGCAAGTGACTGCTTTAAATTTCCTTCTAAAATTGTTAGATTAGTTGGTACTAAGATTATTCCATGTCTGTTTTTCATTTCTTTTTTCGGAACTGGTTAATGCACATTTCCTCCAGATTCCTTGTTTTTATTTCGTACATTCTTAAATTAAACATTAGACTGATTGTACCTTAACATTTTTCAGCCAGTGTGTTATCCAATAATTAATAAATCTAATATTATTTGAGTACAGTTTATTCCTTGTGTCATTGATATTTTACAAATGTATTTAAATTAAAATTTAGCATAATTTAGCGTAGTTGTGTTAAGCTATAGTTTATTTATTTTCAGTAAAAGAATACGACCCTGTTTATCCTTGGATCTTGAAACTGTAGATTCCAAGCTGACATACTTGGCAGAAGTTGAATGTGAGAATTTGCATCTGTATGGCCTTGGAGCTGTTGCAGCTACTATAAGTCATGCCTGGGCCCCCCAAACTGTTTCTCTTATACAGATAGTGTCATTCCACTTTGTGGTTTTTGATGATATTGCTCATCTGCTTGGAAAATTTAAAACTCAATTCCCAAATATTGAAGTATGTATTATTTTAATAATTCTAAAATTTGTTTTACTGAAATATTTTTAGAAATTACTAATTTTTTGATATTCTTCCTTAATAACTCTGTTTCAAAAACAACTCATGAATTGTATTTATTATTTATGTTGCCAATGATTATTATACACCTTATTAGCTTTATTATTACAAGTATTGCAGAAAGCAAACTCAAAAATAATCGCCCACATATTGCAGAGTATAAAACATTTTAACTGAAAATTAAATGTGATTTTTTTAAAAAATGCAATTATTTCATGAAATATTAAGTTAATTTCCTGCAACAAGTTAATTTTAAAATTGTTGCAGGAAAATAAGTACTTAGATGTATTTTAAACAAAAATGTATTTTGTAACTATAATTTTGCAATACAATGTTATTGTTGTGATATAACAATAATAAAATGAATATTTGTTAAAATTTAGTTCATTCAAAATATGCATGATGTTAATATATGAATAAAATATTAATGTTCTTATCATTTAAATATTTATGTAGGCAGCATCATTTGAATGTGCTTGTTTGGAATCTCTAGCACAGCTGAACGCTTTAGGACAAATCCCAGGACTCAAAAAGTTAGCAATTGAGACTGAAGGTAATCCTATATTACTAATACCCGAGTGGAGATTGTACGCAGTTTACAGGCTTAGCCCTACCATTGAACAAATAAATGGATCAATGGCAAGTAATACTGTCTGCTTATTTATTTATCCATTACTTTAACTAACCTGTCACTATTATATACAAAATTTCATATTTATAATTCCTAAACTCAGTTGCTATTTTGAAACACTATCTTAATCCTATCCTTTATTGAATAAACAAGAAAATCTGAAAAACTTATCGTTGAAAAGGCTATTGCTTTATAAAGATATTGCTAATAACACACACTGAATGCATATTAAAGTTCTATGTATCCATTTGTTTCATTGCTTGTTAAGAAAAATGTAAAACATGGAGGTATGTGTTGCTTTTTATATAATTAATGCTTTTTTTTTTTTTTTTTTTTCAGTATTTTGTAAATTTCCAGTTCTAAATTATATTCAATGAGATCATATAATTTTGTAAATAAAGATTCACAGTTTTGAAAATAATTGCAAATTTAAATACTGGTGATATTAGTAACAACTGTAAATATTTGAATTTCTGATATATGTTTTAATTTGGAACAAATTGAAAGAATGAAATTTATTCTTAATTTAGAATTCAGTTTTGAATTTCAAATGTTATAAAATTCCATATGGGTATTTGGAGAGGGAGAATCTAAGTAAACATTATTATTAATTTTGCATATGTTGAATCTTTAATATTTCACGTGAATAATTATTTCCCATGTTCTCCTGCAAAACAAAGTATAAGGAACTTGAATTAAATTTAGGTTCTAATTTTAAAAATAAAATAATAGATTCCTTTACTGGTGAAAAATATCATTCAGCCTTTACAGCGAACTTCATTGAACTGATTTTAATATTTAGTGAACAGATTCTGATCTTAATTGTGAATAGATTTTAAACTTAATTTTAATGATCAGATTTCAAAATCCCAATGCCACAGTTCACAAACTTTAATATCTTGTTAATCCCAAGAAGTCAATTAAATACTTTTCCCTCTAAAATTCTGTATGGTATAATTTTTCTTGCTAATAATTTTCAACTTAATAATGGTGCATTCTAGAATGTTTATTTCTTAAGCTGATTTCATCTGCACTTCTAATAACAGTGCAATTCAAGAATGTTTTCCTATTGCATTATATGAAATAGGAAACATTTACCTGGACTTTTTGTAATTCATTATTTTCCATCTTTACTTCTTGACAGTTACTTTTTTATTATTATTTTGGTAAATCTGTTCAATGCTTAAACTATAGAAACAGGTTTATTTATTGTGAGAAAAAATTCTAATTTGGTAAAAGATAAAAAATAAAAAAAAATAGCTTTGTGTTAAAAGGAGCAGTATTTCAAACTTAATACAAAATATCTGTTATAATTAATTAAAAAATATATAGTTGACCTTTTTATTCATACAAATAGTAATAAATTTATTAAAAACTTAGCGGTCTACTGATGGAAAAAAGTACCGTGAAAATGATTTAAATTTCAGAAGTTCAGATTCTGAAAATAATTTGTTTCTTATATATTGTACTCAAGATTTTATTATTTTATATGCTTAGAAAATGAAATATTTTCCTTCAGCGTTTCATAATTTCCTTAATTACAGATTAATATAATTTTTTATTATTATTTTTTAGGTGACTGAATTGGAAAGAAACCAATCGGAAGATATATTTGGTGGTCTTGGCTTTGCTGCATCTTTATTTCTGCCAAAGTATAGATTATCTTCTTTATTAAATAGTCCAAGGTAAGTTTTGTGTAATTCTTTTCTAGGTATGGGGTTGAGATTTGATAAAATATAAAAAAAATATCTTTCAAAGTGGATCCTCTAACATTTATAGAACTTTTGTCATATTTTATTGAAATCTCTTTTCTATGGTTTATTTCCTTTTGCTAGTCATCCATATAAACAGATTTTGAATGTTCTACTATGATTTAATTTATGTGTATGTCAATATTTCTTGTTTAATGTATAGAAGATATAAAACATATTTTCTAACATTATCTATAAAAAGAAGTTTAACAAAAACCCTTTTATTGAAACTTATAGAATTTTTGTTTCTGAGAAATGTAGATAATATGCTACATATATAGAATATAGGCATAAAATTCTACAAAATTAAAAAATACTGATTTTTCCCCCTTTATATTGTGTTAAAGAAAAGTAATATTTGTATAAATTAACTGTATATTTTTATATATTATAAAACAAAATATTGTAATTAAAGGTACGTGTAATATCTTGCCATCTTTTTAATATAAGAGAATGACCTTCTCGTGAGTTTGATATATTTTGGATCATTTTTCCATGATTAAATTTCACTTAAATGTGTACTTGACAATTAATTCTTAACAAAATTGAAATTCTATGCAAAAATGCTCATAGTGATTTTTTTTAAATTAAAATTATAATATAAACTGATATTTTTTAAGGTTGAATGTCTGAAGTTTTAATTCTGTCTAAAATTCCTTAAGATTGTGTTTTTTACTTAAATAGAGTAAAACAAATGTTTTTGAAAGAAAAGGAGTCTTCTTCGAACAGTTTAGAGAGGAAATCCAAATATCAGTTGGCAAATGAAGTGATGAAATCAGCATTTACTTATAACCCAGATTTTGAGGTATATATTATTCTAATGTATTAAGCTTTAATTAATTTTTATTTCCTATATTTTACCAAAATGTTGATTCTTTTTTATACAATTAGACTTCTATATATATGAAACTTAAAAATTCCTTGAAAATACTTTTGATATATAAAATTTTCAATAATTACTTATTATAAATTTTAGAGTATTTTTTTTCTTAAAAACTGCACAATTAATTTGGCTTTAATTAATATCAAATTTTTTATAGTGTGTGAAAAACAATGATTTTCAAAATTGCTGATATTAGTATTTGTCAATTTCATACTTTTTTCTGCTTGTTTATTTATTTTTTAATCCTTTTTCTGTTATTTGTCATGCTTGATAATTTTAATTCCAAGATTATGAGCCAACCTCACTTTTAAATAATCTAAAGCAAATCTGAATTTAATGTAAAAACCTTGCTTCAATTTAGGAAAGAGATCTGTAGAATACAAGTTAATATACAACTCAATGCAAGTCGATGCCTTCCAGGCTTGTAGGATAATTCATGTTGTTCCTTATTGCAACCTGAATCAATGAAAGCATTTTTTTAAATTGAAATTTGCATTTCTTTCTCGTAACTGAAATTAATCATGAAATTTGTTTACAATAGGTATATAAAGACACTGTTTATTGATAATCAGAAACTGTTTTTCTATTTCATATTTACATATATTAGAAATTTTTAATATATGGAAGTTCTATGCTCAGAAATATGACTGCATTAGTTATTTTGTTAAGAAGTCTACATACAAAATTGTTGTAAGATTATTATTTTTTTTTTATAAAATATAGACATAATTAGGTTACAAAAGTTTTATATTAATCTTCTGTAAAATTCATTTCTCTTCCCTTTTATCTTCTAATTCAAAAGTTGATAAAGTCTGCATTAAGGTGACTGCCTATATTCGAAGCCATTTTTTTTTTAATTTTGTTTTGTTTGATGTTTTTAATTAAATTGTATATAAAAATAATAAAAATCTTTTTAAAAAATTCTGTACAAACTCTTTTTTAATTGACAAATTTGAATACAATTTGACTAAAATGGATAACAGTCTGTATAAAATTTTAATAGGATAATCTTAAATTTCTTAATATATAACACAATTTTCTTCAAAATGAACTAAAATTTAAAAGATGGACTAAAATGCAAAAATATTATAAATATTTATATGTTACAATATAGACATTTTTCTAAATTTTCCACTTTTTTTTTAATAAAAAAGCTATAAATAAAGTATGCAGCATACATCAAAACTTTTAGTTTAATTCATTAAAAATAATACAGGAAATATTCTTTGAAAATTTCATTAACAAGTTTTAATTAGTTTTGTTGATATCATGTTAATGGTTGATAATTAATTTCAAAAAAGATTATTTTGAGAAAAACACGTTTATAGTTACTATTATGAAGTATTTCCCCTTTAAAAAATAATCTAAAATCTTCCCCATTTATAAATTAAATCTTCTTTTTCTTCATATATCCAACATTTTTCTGTAACTGAACTTGTATTTTATTTCTATGGGTTTTTTTAGGTGATAAAAAGTGTCGTTTTGAAGTGCTGATATATTCATAATCAAAATACTCTAGACTTGCTTGCACATAACTGCTAATGTTCACTAGCAACTTATTTGAACACTTATTATACCAGCTCCACCTTCATTAAACTGAAAAAAAAGCTAAAAGAAAAGTTGTTTCAGAGCTAGATTTCAGAGTAAAAACCATTAAAACATTCAAACTACTTCTGGTATTCTGTGGTGAGCTGGTGATCAGATTTTCGGCATCAGGGCTGGAGAGTTCCAAGTTCTAAACCTGATTTCATTGTAAATGCAAACTAAAACCGTTTAGCAAAATCCCCTCCCATTGGTGTTGTGGGGCAGTTTGGAAAATTAGGTGTCAGTTCAGGTGACGCCCCTGTGATCTGACCGAAGTTCAAAATTGTGTGGTCCAGCCCAATATCCTTACTATAGCTCTATAACAGGATGATAATATGATTAAACACTTGGAATTTTCCATCATTGTATATAAAGGATGCTTTAGCAATTTTTGATAACTCTTTCTTGTATACTGGTGTTATAATATTTTGAATATGTCCAGAGTCTTTTTCAATAAATGCTTTTCCCTGTACTTTGTCTATTGATATTTGCACCAGCTGTTGGCTGTAGCTAAACATTATTCATGCATAAAATGTTTAGAGTTTGAAAAGCAGTTACAAAAAGTTGCAATGATTCCAGCTTGTATACTTTTAAGGTTATCAGGATTGCTACAAATTGCAATCTCATCATAGTTTTGTGATTTGTTTATGAAAATTTTTTACTTAGCCTTTCCCTCCCAGTTTCTTTGTTGATTTTTTTTTTTTAATTTTTACACAAATTTACATGAAATAAAAAATACAAAGTAAACAAATGCTCAAAAAAGTAAAGATGTTGACAATTAATGTCCAGAAATTTAAAAAAAAAATACATTCAAAAAGTTATGGCTGTGTATTAATAACATTAAAAAATATTATTTCTGAATTAAAATTTTAAAAAATGGTAAAAAATAAGCTAAAAACTGCAATTTCCAGCTGTAGACTCAAACATCCAGTCAACTTAGCAGTAAGCACCAATTCGTTATTACCTATATTTTTTAATCACCTTCTAGATGGCATAATATGAAAAGAAAAACGGTTTTGAACACAAAATGCTTGATTGAAAATATTTTAATTTTTGAATATACAGTACACTCCCGATTATCCGCGGAATTGAGTGGTGCGGCCGCCGCGGATAACAAAAATCGCAGATAATTCGAAAAAAGCTAAAAACGGGTATAGCAAAAGAGAAAACAATCATTCCAACTTTGAAAAATCGTTTTATGCACAATAAAACGTAAAATAAACAGCAGGAAATGTTTAACTAACGTTTAATATTTTAGTATATCACTCAAAACTAACCTAAAATGCATTTTGTTAATGAAAACATGAAAGTGCTTTGTACTTACGAAAGGCGTCAAGGATACACAGAAAAATTAATACATATGTACTGTTTTAATACTGTAATGAATTATGTAATTACAAAAGAATAACTGTAAAACTACACGTTTTTGAAGAAATCAGACATTTGTGTTTGCTTCTTGCTTTGGAAGCATTTTCTGTTTGCTTGGAAGCAAAAAAAAAACTTTGTGCGGCAGGCGCGGATAATCGGGAGTCTACTGTATAACATTATTTACTCAATATGGTTGAAAAATGCAATTTTGAACATATAGTCAGTCACCTTAAATTTTTATTGTATCGTTCTTCAAGGATTGCTGATTACAAATTTTCTATTGCAATGAAGGTTTTTTTATTTTTACAAATTTTAAAATCTTTTGTGTAATTTTAAATGCATGAAATCATTATGTTTTTGTCATCAGCTCATTGCAAAGTGATTTAATAATAAAATATTATTTCATACTAAGATCTCAAAGATCATCTATAAAAAAAAAGAATGATTTTATTTTCTTTGTAATATTTCATTTGTTCTTGCCTAAAGTTAGACCAGGGCTACTTGCTGAAAACTTAAACACAATATAACATGTATATAAGATTTATTTTTTCTTTTCTTTTCTACTGCTATATAGAACTTGGATATAGATGGTATGTTATTCATAGAATTTATTATTTTTATTTTGATAAAGTTGTTCACTGCATTTCCCAACTACAATTAGTTATTTCAAGTTAATAATCAAACTTTTTGTTCTAAAATGAATTTCAAAGACAAATATACAAACTTGAATTAAGGAGTTTTTCTTTCAGTTTATATTATATTTTATTTCAAATGTTGTTCATTGATTTATTTTTTTTATGCTATAGTATATGTCAATTGAATTTTTATTAATTTCAGTTCTCTCTACCTGGACCCAAATCAAGAAAAATCATCGAGAAAAACATCGGATATGTTCAAGAAATCATGAAGAAACGATTTCTTTTCGACAGGATTTGGCCGTCCATGTTTTTAGGAATAGTCAATGATGCTTTAGAAGATTATACTGATCTTAATCGCCATATGAAACTGTCCATGCAAAGCTTGCTTAAAAAGGGCAAATCTCTAGAAGAAAATCTTGATTAAGTTTTAATTAATCTTTTTGCTAAAACAATGTTTTCCTTATCATCTGATTCAATTTGTTTACCTTTTCATATAAAAGAAATTTCAATTTCAATTGTTTTTAGACAATCGAAGTTCTATCTAGATAAACACTGCTATTTCGGGTATCACTTTAAATCTTGTTAAATATGAATTTTGTTCTATATAAAGCTTATCTATCTCAGTTTTCTGAATGAATGTCTTTTCAGGTTTAATACTTGTAACAATTGAGAAGAAAAGACCATTTTATTTCAGCTTCCTTGTATAAATTAGAAAATAAGAATGTGTTTTTCTTATGTTAGGAGTTATGAAGCATTTGTAAATTAAAAAACTTTCATATTGTGTGTGTGTGTGATTTTATTGTATTGAGAGAAAATTGGGCTTTAAATTCTTAACTTATAATTACTAGTAATAACACATGCTTGAAATTTAAAAAATATATATATTCTTCCTGGGTTTTATTTAGTTGGTCTTAATTTCATGGTATGCTTGAAAAGTAAATGACGTCATTTTTTATCCACCATTTACACTTTTCCAGCAAATTTAAATTCGATTTTTTTGTAAATACTGTAACAGTAATTAAAAAAAATGACAATTTTATTTCAATGAAAAATTAATATTTAAGTTTTTGTATTTATTAAATCTTAAATCTTTTCAGTTATTGACCTGTATTCACTGCCTGCAGACAGTTTTTCTTCTCTCTTTTTTACTTCTTCTAGTACATTTTTATCTCTTTTTTTTATCAATAGTATCTCAATTAAGCATCTAGCAGCAGTCTGCTGTAATAGCATCTTCTTTGGTAATATCTTTTCATGTCCTTTATTTTCTAACAGAATTCTTCCTCTTAGCTTCTGTCTAAAGACTCCTATGTTCTGAAAAGTACAAAGTATTTTTGTTTTCAAATTAAGCTGTTTTTGGTGTTACTTTTTAACATGCGTCAAACTTATGGAAAAATCTTTTTAAGCAACTAGTAAATAAATGCGACTTGCGTGAATTTTGTAGCATATCCATACATCTTCATGTGGTTTCTTAGTTTTAAAACAACTTACTATTTTTTTTTAGTTTGAAGAACTGAAAAATACTAAGTGTCAACTTAAAAAAAGATAATACTAATCAGAATTTTTTTAAATACTTTTTAATTAAAACAAATTTATTGTTAGTATTCGAACTTTTACAAAGAAGAAGTAATTTTATTTTCAATAAGAATTTATTTACTTTATCAAAATCGTAATCATAACTATAATTGTGTTATTATCCTTTAATGAATAATACAAAAATGATTTTGAAAATTTTTTAGCAGTTTATACATTTATAGATGATTAACACATCTTAAACTATTTTTCAATTGTCAAATTTGATTATAAGTTCATAATTATTTTTACATATTTTAGCTATTATTCTATTTTGTTATAAGATTTAAATAATAATACGAAAATTCGTTTTCAGTATCAATGCGGCACATTTTATGAATTTATATGAGTGATTTATCAATTAGTTCATTTTCTATCACTGCCTGTCGTTGATCATGCAATATCGTTGCTTGGAATAATTTAAATTAGCAAAGAAATATTTAATTATCTTAATTTAACCCTCTGAGCGCCTGATTATTTTGAGTATGGTTCTCTAAAATTTATCACTATTCGACAAAAGATTATTTTAAAAAATATCAGCTTCACACGAGTGAGAGTTCGAAAAACAAACAACATTTTTCACTCCCTTTCCTTCCCAGCCTCAGGGGTCCAATTAACACAGTAGGGAAAATGGATTTTTATCCATCTGGTTATCTTTACTTACTGACTGACCAATTCACTCCCCAAGTTGTAGTTCGAAACTAAACTCTATTCGGAATTTGTATTTCGAAAAACTTTCATTTTGGAAAGGGGAAAAAATATTTTCCTTTAGAGGTCTTAATTTTTCAAGCTAACAACATTAAGATTTTTCTATAATTAAACTGATTATTACCTATCTTTCTTTATTTCAACAATTTTACAAATGAAACTCCAAGTTACAAGGTGTCTTTTCATTAATAATATCATATGAAAATGAAAGAAAAAAACATTCAGAGATATAAATGTGTTAAATCATGCTACATGTTTACATTTTTTTCTACAGAATTTGTAAGTAATGCTTAATGCAAGTAAATAATTTGTTTATCGAACGCATATTAATTTTCAAAATCTGTTTCTCCTATACTTTATTTTATTTCTGGATATTTAAATTATTTTTTGTGCGTGTTGAAAGTCAAATATTTAAGATCTTAATGATGAAACCTCACAATTTTTGTTTTTATCCTTTTATAGGGAATTAAAAGGACAAAACCCATTCGTGACAAATTATGAAAATACGCAATTTTAAATTTCTTGTGCAATGTATACAATATTATACCATGTTACATACTATTCGGCTTCTTAAAGAAAATTGCGCCAGTGAATTTCATGAAACAAAGTCTCAAATAAACTGAATTATTAAGCAAAAAGTAATGTATTAGGGCTGAAATCTTAGTTTTAAAATACTTAAAAAAATTTTGGGCCATGTTTAATATTATTTTTGTATAATATTGTAGATACGGTATTCAAAATACTGTTCAATATTTCCGAAATATTATATTATACAATATTGTCATGCTACTAGGGAATATGTACTACGGTTACAACGAGTTTTAAACAGCACTACAACACGTAGTACAAAATTTACACCTCTTCAACTTTTAATTGCTATTCAGATGAAAAAAAAAGAGGGTATCGAGATGAAAACTCTACTTGAAGAGGATATTACACTATGAACACATTATTCATGACAGAGAAAAACTAAGCGTCGAAGCCAAGCGAAACATCATGAAATTATAGCAGGAAAATAAATATCAATACAATAAAAGCAGTAAATATAAGCTCGGCGATACAACGTACTCAATTTGGTAGCGGTCTAAAGTTGCGCCCGAGATATTTTGGACATTATGAAATTATAAAGATCAAACTCAACGAGAGAGAAATTGACACTTTCTAGAGATCGGTTAGATCATGTCAACCTAACTGCCAAGTTTAAACATTCCTAGTTTCAATGGTAAATATACCGATTGGCTCAATTTTAAAGATTTGTATATTGCAACAGTGCATAATAATCATTCGTTGGCCAATATTCAGAAATTTCAGTATTTGATAGGACTTTTAAATGACGAGCCAGCTAATATCATTAAGCATATTCCGATTTCAGAAACAACATATGTTGAGGCATGGAGTAAATTATTGTCCCGGTACGATCATAAAAATCAAATAGTTACTCCACTTGTAAGAACATTCCTAGAACAACCCATTGTATAATAAATCCTGATTTTGTTAATTTAAGGAAACTAGCAGATACTTCTGATGAAGTTATTAGCGGATTAAAATCGCTGGCGAAAAAGCGACGTCTAAAGATGTTTGGTTAATTCATTTATTGTTAGAAAAGGTAGATTCTGAAATGCTCCATTTATGGTCACAAAAGATTGGAGAAGAGGGATTTCCTACATTTGAATCCACTTTGGAGTTCTTAAACTCAAAATGCGTGTCCCTCGAGAGGCTAAATGATCATAATTGTGAAAAGCGAGTAGTTCACAAAAATCATTGTGCTGTTAAGACTGTTTCACACCTTAATAAACATTCAACTCTTAAGAGTGCCATATACAGAGAAAGAATGTATGATGTACATAGTCGATGTACATCTATGTATGATGTACATCGAATGTACGATGTTGACGAAAGCGCCTCCTAGTGATGGGGGGGGGAGTAAGGCGTTGACCAAATTATTGAAGGAAAGTTTGATTGACAAGCCGAATGACACCCAACAAGAAAAGAATTCCTAATCCCCTGGAGATATTGCTGTGGGAGTTTGACATTCAGAAGGACAACCGACCCGTCGAACAACCCACAATAAAACTTTCCCTTACTCTTTCAAGAAGTCTTTCGAAAACTGACACTTCCTTTAGTTCGAACATCACAAGAGGGGTGGGGGTAGTGAGCCATCCAAACTTGTTTAGAAAAGATAGTCTTTCAGTCAGATATTTTAGATTTTACCTGTTTGAGCAGAAAATCCTACTGAGGGCCGTGTGAATGTTAGTAGAACTTTTAGAACATAGAACTGATTAATTATTGAAGCACTTCGATTTTTGGGCATTTAATTGCTCTTCATAATTTTGTTAATTAATATTAGAGAATCCTGTAATTTAGAAGGAGTAAGCGAATCATGAATTGGAAGAAAAATAGTTATAAAATATATTGTTACACAAATGCTAATACACATTAAAAAGCATTATTTCTTTGTCATATATGAAAACATTTTTATGAAAGCAGTGACCAACTTAATTTTAGTTAATTTTTATTACCCAGATTTATGGTTGCTAAAATTTACTTAGCTTCTTCATTGTCGCTTACTCACAAGAGTATATTTAATTTCAAATTCTATTAGATATGTAACCTTTACTACTGTTCTAAAAACCTTATAACATTCCGAATTTTGTGCAATGCATCTTTTAATTTTCAGTAATCTCAACTAAAATGGGAACTTGAAAGACGAAAGTGTTTAAACTTCAACTAATACAAAAACTTTCTCATTCAGCATTGTTTATGCGCATTGCAGATAATATTCTTATCTAACATTAATTAATTTCACTAACAGTGATCCTTATACATTCAATAATTTATTACATTAAGGAGTAACAGGATTTAAAAATGGATACACTTTATAAACATTACAACGCTATAACTTTCAAAAATATTACAGCACAAAATTGATTCTTGCATCAAAATAGAGCTCAAAAAATTATCTTTTTAATGATATCAATTCTTTAACCTATAAATTAAGTTTCGATTTTTAATGAGTTTTTAAAGGAATATTTTAACCATATTTTTCAACAATATATTTCGCACAAAATAAAAATAAAATTTAATCTGCATGAGCACGTCAATGGGAAAAAAATTGACATTGACAGAAGTTCAAATTAAAAAATAAATCAACTATTATTGCAAATTAAATACATAAAAGTGAAAATTTCAGCTAGTGTCTGTATGAAGCAAAAACAAATTTGAAATATATTTTCTAAAAAGTAAGTGGAGGAAGAGATTTCTATGATCTTTTACAATATCTATATTATTAATTAAATAAAACAGTTAAATTTAAGGCAAACATGGTTTAATATATATATGTAGGATAATCAGTTAATTTTAATCAAGGGGCATGCATCTGCTAAAAAGAGGGTCTAAATGAACTAAACAATTATATTTTATGTAACTTGAGTCAGTAAATGCTCCGAAGAATTAAGAATTTTAAATTATTATTAAAACACGGTCCTTACATAGGTCCTTTGCCCTTTGAATCATATTTAACAAAATTTCATTGTGGCACCAATATTTTAAATAAAAATTGTTGAACTCCAATCAATTAAATCATTAACTAAAATTGAATAATTTATTAAATTTGAATATCGCTCTTCTATAAAAACTGGCGATTTTAGACAACTTCACATATTGACTCAAAGAAGATACGCTAATCTTTTACCAGTTTTCTCGACAGCAATTGGCTTATGATTATGAAAATGTTGATTATTCTACTATTGATATATAAAAACGGATAGATTTGATAGCAGAAGAAAGAAACGTTTATTTTTTTATTTAAATGTTGAAGTATTAAGAGTATTTCGCAGAATATGAATCCTTAGAACAAAAAGACTGAGTAAAATTTATACTTCATAATTTTTTCATAAGAACATTTACTGAATGAAGTCAAATAATGTATTGTTACGAAATTTCCGGGTTTCGTTTGGATAGTGGGAGTTATATGGTGTGGAGAACGCTCAATCAACAGGCGGCAGTAGAAAATAAAACAACGACGTTTATTTACACGAAGACACACAGGACAGCACAAAGACGACAACTATATACAGCATATGAATCCTTAGAACAAAAAGACTGAGTAAAATTTATACTTCATAATTTTTTCATAAGAACATTTACTGAATGAAGTCAAATAATGTATTGTTACGAA
Source organism: Argiope bruennichi (assembly GCF_947563725.1). Taxonomy (NCBI): domain Eukaryota; kingdom Metazoa; phylum Arthropoda; class Arachnida; order Araneae; family Araneidae; genus Argiope; species Argiope bruennichi. Next base: position 26,816,257 of record NC_079163.1, read on the forward strand.
ATTTCCGGGTTTCGTTTGGATAGTGGGAGTTATATGGTGTGGAGAACGCTCAATCAACAGGCGGCAGTAGAAAATAAAACAACGACATTTATTTACACGAAGACACACAGGACAACACAAAGACGACAACTATATACAGCCTAGAAGACGATTATCTTCAGCCGAGACGTGCAGCATACAACAAGACTCTACTGCAGACAGTAGCGCGCAGCTTAGTTCAGCACTAGCTTGACTCCGTCGCTGCTCCGCTAATCTCTGGAAGGCCAGTTCTTTAGCGTCGATTCCGATTACTCTACTCTGTCGCTTCCGACTACGACTACTCTGGCAGCTGGGGCTGCCTCCTTTTATAGGTGTCAGGAGGCGGGGCTAAAAGCCTCTCAACCAATCAGGAACGTTCGAGACGTATCTCGGTTCCTACTGGACGGATCGGGAAAATTCTCGATGTTTCGGGTATAATCTATTTTGGCGCCGAAGTCGCCAAGCTCTGGGACCTCCTATGGAACCAACTATGCTGGGAAGCCGCATCACAGATTCTTAACATTGTCCCCTTCGTAAGGACTGCACGTCCCGGGCAGTCCCACTACATTCCATCAGCCATCCATTACATCATTCGGAAGCCACTGGCGTAGGCTTCCGAATGATGTAATGATGTTGATGCATTTGGCGACTTCCGGGCTTTCGAAGATGACATCGTTTACTAATTTGGCGGCGACTAAAGATCCATCCGAACTTTCTCAATGATTTTGACTCGTCGTTTCGGATTGTACACCCAGACTTGATTTCTCTTCTTAAAATGCAGTGTGTCCCATGGAGCGAAACGCTGTATCGTAGTAGAGGCCTCCGGAATGAATTCTTGCCAGGCTGGTCGGTTGGTCACTTTAAAATTCTTCCATGAACCAATCGTATATCAGGATGATCCAATGGTGCCTTCTGAAATTCACTCGAAAGCGAGGTATTCGCCTTCATTGCCAAAGCTTCCGCGGGAATATCTCCGCCTATTCCCGGCTCATTCTCGACTTCTCTTCCATTCTCGACACTTGAGAATTGTCCGCAGCTCTCCACACTGGATCTTCTGAAGAGGACATATGCCTTTACGGGAAGGGCTCTTCTGCAACGACACAACTTGACCGGATACGCAGGAGATTCCTCGGCTCCTATTTGCATCACACTTCTATGCAGATCCACAGGAGATTCCTCGGCTCCTATTTGCATCACACTTCTATGCAGATCCACAGGGGATTCCTCGGCTCCTATTTGCATCACACTTCTATGCAGATCCACAGGAGATTCCTCGGCTCCTATTTGCATCACACTTCTATGCAGATCCACAGGAGATTCCTCGGCTCCTATTTGCATCACACTTCTATGCAGATCCACAGGAGATTTCTCGGCTCCTATTTGCATCACACTTCTATGCAGATCCACAGGAGATTCCTCGGCTCCTATTTGCATCACACTTCTATGCAGATCCACAGCAAAGATGAATTCTTGAAGGAAATTGAGACCGTGACTACAGGGATCAGCGATTTCAGCCACGGAGTCTTCTTCCGTGTCACTATGCCAGGAGATACCAAGAGGCTTGCAGAAAGGTAGTTCATTTAATATTTGGGACGAATCCAATCCAAACAGGGTCGCATTAACTCTTGCATCCATAGGCATCGAACACGGGTCGCCACCAACAGACCCGTCCGAAGAAAGTCCATCTTCTCCATCCCCAAGCGCCTGCACTTTCGGTTCCACTTCAGGGGACTCATTTGGAGAAGACTGTTTCAGTTCCTCAATTATTTAACATTCTCCCTGTTCGTTCCTCTCCTTATTAAACTTCGGTTCATCCTCCGGATGGCTAAGCTCCTTTTCGGTGACACCGGTCTCCATTCGATCTTCAGTCTTTTCTTCCACTTGGCTCTCGCTGCTTCCTCCCATTTCTTCTGTGATAACTTGGATGTCTTCAGTTTTGCTAACTTTATCTTCTAAAATTTCTTTCCACAACGAAAGGCCTTTCTTCAATTCACTCTTCATGTCTTCATATCCGGTTTTTATTGCTTCCGGGAAGGCTTCCATTTCTTGCAAAAGTTTCTTTTGTCCAGCTTCCATAGATTTCTTCATCTCAGCCAACAGAACCAGTAACTCACCATTACCGCTATCAGCCATCGTAGCCTGAGATCTCGTTTTCACCATACACTGTTGACCACTATCCCACTTCTGACACCAAATGTTACGAATTTTCCAGGGGTTCGTTTGGATAGTGGGAGTTATAGGGTGTGGAGAACGCTCAATCAGCAGGCGGCAGTAGAAAATAAAACACCGACGTTTATTTACACGAAGACACACAGGACAGCACAAAGACGACAACGATATACAGCATAGAAGACGATTATCTTCAGAAAAGACGTGCAGCATACAACAAGACTCTACTGCAGACAGTAGCGCACAGCTTACTTCAGCACTAACTTGACTCCGTCGCTGCTCCGCTAATCTCTGGAAGGCCAGTTCTTTAGCGTCGATTCCGACTACTCTACTCTGTCGCTTCCGACTACGACTACTCTGGCAGCTACGGCTGCCTCCTTTTATAGGTCTCAGGAGGTTGGACTAGAAGCCTCTCAACCAATCAGGAACGTTCGAGGCGTATTTTGGTTCCTACTGGATGGATCGGGAAAATTCTCGATGTTTCGAGTATAATCTATTTTGGCGCCAAAGTCGCCAAATCTTCAAATGGTCACCAAGTTTGTCGCCAAGCTCTGGGACCTCCTATGGAACCAACTATGCTGGGAAGCCGCATCACATATTCGTAACAATATTTTCATTTGTATCATTTAAATATTTTGAAAGTAAAACTAAAAACAGAATTGTACGATGAATCAGAAAAAGTTTTGTTGAATAATTATTTAAAATATTATATAAATTACGAAAATTATTCTGTAATGCACATACAACTGCAATGCTGAACGACTCTGCTTTCAATTTTCATATTAAAAAAAAATAATGTGCTTGATTTCAGTAAAAATTATTTTTATATTGACAGAAAATTAGAAAGAGATAAACAATACAATGAACAGAACTATTTAAGGCCTACATAATAGTATGACTGAATTATATAACTATCAAAATTTGAAGCTTTAATAGCTAAGTATTCTGCAGAAAAAGTTATTAAGAGACCATAAAATATATAATTGAAAATTTTAGAGATCATTTATACTGGCGAACCGGATGGTCGCCAAAGGCGGCTAGTTTCTTAATAAAGATATTGCTTAGCGAACTGTTGTAATATACATACACACACATACATTTTTTCCCTTTTACGAGCATAGGGATTTTGAAGAAAACTAATTCAGAAACATGAGAATATTCAAATATTAGTAAATAAAAGAGATATAGATTTTCTTATATCTTACTTCTCTTCTTAATTTAATTCCGCTAATTATTTTTTCCCATAAAAAGTCTTACTTTTCTATTAATAATAGAATTAATTACCATTTATTGTAAGATATATGAATAAGATAAATGTGTGTACAAGATCTCATAAATGCAAGATCGAATAAATAAAATGTTTACAAAAAAAATGCAGGCAGAATAGCATTGATTTCTGAATTATATATAAAAAGTACTATTATAAAAATATCAGAGGAAAAGAAGCTACGAAAACATTCTTATTGTGTTTTCTAATTTTTTTTTCTTTTGGGCTTCTATAATCGCAGAAGGATCTCGAATTTTCATTCATCTAGGATATCTGGGATCAACAAGTTCTGGCAATAAACAGTCAAAATAAAAGAATCTCATTTTTTTTTTTTTTTTTTTTTTGCCAAAATATTAGATTACGAGTTATTGTTTCTGTTTTTTGCCCCTTCTCCGCCCACTTTGAAAATAAACAAAAGCTTTTTTGTGTTATGTGCTGCTGGCCCTGCACTTGAAAATAATATTTGTGATTTTTATTTATGGTTGTTTTTCGATCTTTATTTAGTTTCCAAAATGGAATTTTTTAATTTTGATTGCCTCATCTGAAGTAATATTTTTACAGCATGCTGAGCATTTTACTTCTACAATTCCATGATCACCAATTAGCGGAGATGCAGCTAAATATGCAAAATTTGGGTTTACGACTAAACTGCAACATTGGACTTTCAAATTGTTTTACAAAAATTTACTAAATTTGTTTCCAGGGGTACGGTATATTCACTGAAATAAGTGTGGATTGTGAAGGCACAGATGACTACAGTTGTGATGGTTAAAAAAAAAAAATGATAATAATAAAAACCCGAAAAGCAGAAAGAAAATAATGCTGAGGGGGAGATTGTAAGCCGTAGTGAAGACCAGATAATAAACGTCACAATCAATCAGTGGGTAAAGGCAAGGTTTATAGTATATTCCTCCGCGAATGGAAGGAGTTAAATGAGCATTGGGGGGGGAGTGTAAATTATTTCAATTTTAGGTCTAAAATACTGTTTTTACACATTTTTTAAAAAATTGAAATATGCATCGGAAAGAAGATACCAAAACTGATGCTTTTATCTTGCTATTTCTATTTTATTACGATAAAAAATTTTATAGAATTGTTTAAATGTGCGGAGTTGAAGTTTTGCGACTTTTAATAAATATTTAAAAATACTTTGAGAAGTCCGAAAAAAAATTCCTTTGGTAGAATCCTGTGTTTTTATTCCTTCTACCAATTGCAGTTGACTTCATAAAAAAGAAACAGCAATAGCAAACTTAAAAGACTTAAAATATTTCTCCATAGGATAACATTACGTTTGAAAATTGTAGATGGCGTGTATATGGCGCCCTTAATGTCATTACTGCAATGGTTCTCATTCTTTGTCAAAGTGTTATAAATTTAAAGGTGCAGACATTTCAACTAGAAAAAATGTCGTCCGTAAGAATTCCTTATGTTTCAACTGTATGGCGTTTCATCAGTTAAAATTCTGTCCATCACAATCTTTGTGTCATATTTGTAAAGGAAAACATCATACTTTATTGCACGAGTAAATTAGAAATAATAATATAATAGTTTCAAATGTAATTCCGTCGGATGAACAAATTCATAACGCTGATGAAGCAGTACATATTTCCAGCTTTTCTGTGCTAGGTCAAAGTATTTCATTTTTACCAACTGCTGCCGTGAAAGTATGATTTATCGGGTCAAGGCCACGAGTGCTGCGTTCTTTTTGACAGCGGAAGTGAAGCTTCTTTTATAAGTGAATCATTTGTTCGTCAATTAAATATCCCTAGAAAAAATGCTCGCATTTGCGTAAAGGGACTTGTTGATTCAAAAGCAGCTACAACTCGCGGTTATGTAAATATTAAATTATTTTCTGATTCTGAGTGGAAAAAAAATTGCGTTTTAATACTAGCTTATATTCTTGATAAATTAACTTCGCATTTGCCTTCAGAAAAGATTGACAGTAAAGACTTCGATTATTTGAAATCAATAATCTTGCTGACCCCAATTTTAGTTCACCTAAACAAATAAATGTAATAATTGGTGCTGATTATTTCTTTTCTCTGCTTCGGCCTGGTCAAATTGTTGGTTCTAAAAATGTAGCTGCACAAAATACCATTTTTGGTTGGGTAGTTTCGGGCAGAATTAAAACAGAAAGTAGTACACCCCATTCCATTTGTGTTAATCGTATTAGTTTACATACAAATGATAACATTGATGCTACACTAAAGCGTTTTTGGGAATTAGAAGAAATAACAATTAAAAACCGAGATTTAACGATTGAAGAAAAACTTTGTGAGAAACATTTCAAGGAGAATTATCGAGTAAATGAAGACGGGAAGATTGTTCGATTGCCTATTTTCAACAGAGCCGAAGTGTTAGGTGACTCCAAACCTTTGGCAATTTCACGTATGTTATCCTTGGAACGAAAATTTAATTTCGATAAAGAACTCGGTAGACAATATAAGGATATCATGTTAGAATATGAAACTTTAAATCATATAGTTCCAGTTTATACGAAGAAAAATGGGCAAGTATATTATCTACCGCATCATGCTGTTATAAAATCGAGCAGCACTACAACTAAACTTCGTGTAGTATTTGACGGTTCTTGTAAACCTATAAATTCAGTTTCCTTGAGCTCTGTTTTAGATGTAGGTACAGCACTTCAACGAGGTATTTTTTCAGTGTTACGTAATTTTCGAGTACACAAAATAGCTTTTTCTGCAGATATAGAAAAAATGTACCGCCAGATTCTTGTAGATGATGAAGACCAAAATTTGCAAAGAATTGTTTGGAGAAATTCAGTTGATTCGAGAATGCAGTCATATAAATTATTTACAGTCACGTATGGTACTGCCTCTGTTCCATTCTTAGCGGTACGCTTTTTGTGGCAAATTACATTGGATGCAGAGAAAATGCATCCTCATGTATCTTCGATTCTAAAGAATGATTTTTACGTAGATGATTGCTCATATGGTTCAAGTAATTTACCAGACGCAATTGACATCTGTTCTAAACTGTCCCAGTTGTTAGCAAAACATGGATTTTATTCGAGGAAATGGAGATCCAACTTTTCTAAACTTCTTGAAAATTTATCTATTGATCACAAAGAAGCAAGTGACTTAGAAATACATTCAGATGGTTGTGCTAAAACGTTAGGGCTTCTTTAGAACTCCACAGAGGACCTATTTTTATTTAATATCTCGATGAATTTTGGAACTGAAATTACCAAGAGAATATTCATTTCACAATCCTCTAAGATCTTTGACCCACTTGGCTTGTTATCTCCATGCGCAGTCATGCTGAAAATGTTTTATCAACGTTTGTGGCTGCTGAAACTTGAGTGGGATGCTCCACTTTCCAAAGAATGGATAGACAAATTGCTACGATTTCAAGAAGAACTTAAGACTCTCAGTGATCTTAAGATTTCCTGGTGGCTCCATACGACTACGAAGAGTATTTGTCTGCAGGGTTTTTGTGACGCCTCAGAATCTGCTTATGCTGCCGTCATCTATTGTGTTCAACCTATATCTCCTGAAAGGAATGAAGTGAACTTAGTGGTTGCTAAAACTAAAGTAGCTCCCATTAAGCAAGTGTCTTTACCCAGACTGGAGCTTCTAGGTTCATTACTACTTGCAGACTTTTCAAGGATGTGAGGGATGTTTTTTCCAGTTACGACATTTATTTCCACGCCTGGTCTGACTTCAAAGTGGTTCTAAGTTGGCTAGCAGATCACCCTAGAAGATGGAAGTTGTTTGTAGCAAACAGGACTTCTGAAATTCTAGACGTTATACCTTTCCAATAATGGAGTTATATTCCATCAAAAGAGAATTCTGCTGACATCTCTTCTAGAGGTATTGATCCTAAACTTCTCCAGAACTCATCTCTTTAGTGGCATGGACCATCATTTTTGAAGTTAAACAGTTCGAATTGGCCTCTACAATCTTCTATCAGTAATGAGACTGATAATGTTGCAACTGTCTTTTCTGAACAAAGGACTAAATCTATATTTTGTACTACAGTTCAGTTAACTAATGACACTGTGGACAATTTATTTCAAAGCTGTTCTTCTTTATCTAAAATAGTAAATGTAATCTCTTTATATTTAAGATTTATTTCTAGGTGCAAAAAACGGATGTTTGCAGCTGATGAAAATATATTGCCAAATTCATCATTTGTTTCTCCATCAACAAGTGAACGGCAGGCAGCTATGAAATCAATTATTAAGTGTATTCAAGTTACATGTTTTCAGAATGATTTGAAATTGATTAGGAGCAATTTACCTTTAAATCCTAAAAATGTTTTGAGTTCACTCTCTCCCGTTTTTGATAATGATGGTATTTTACGGGTGGGAGGTTGATTGCAAAATTCTGATTTGGCTTTTAATGTTAAGCATCCTATAAAAATTCCAGGTGAACATAAATTTGCTTTTTTACTTGTTATACAATATCATATAACGTATATGCATGCCAGTTCTAGTTTACTGGCTAATATTTGAAAAAAAAAACTATTGGATTGTTAAGAGTAAGAAACTTATTCATTCTTTTATCCATAAATGTATTGTCTGTTGCAGGTATAAATTGTCATCAAATAGTCAACTAATGGGAAATCTGTCAAAACAAAGAGTAACGCTTGAAAGACCATTTCTTAGCACAGGCATTGATTATGCTGGACCTGTAATTTTAAAATGTTGCAAAGGTCGTTGCTTGGGGACCACAAAGGGTTATATAGCTCTGTTTCTAGCAACCAAAGCTTATCATATTGAGGCAGTTAGTGATTTAACGGCTGATTCCTTTATTGCAGCTCTTAGGCGATTTGTATCCAGGCGAGGTACGCCTAAATATTTATTCTCGGATAATGGTACAAATTTTGTGGGTGCTAAAAGAAAGCTATCTGAGTTACATAATATTTTAGTTTCCCTTAACAGAAATGAAACTATTGTAAATTATTTGGCTCAAACCGCAATCGAATGGAAAATGATACCTCCTGCTTCTCCCCACTTCGGTGGTTTGTGGGAATCTGGAATTAAATCTATAAAATTTCACCTGAAAAGAATGATCGGAGAAACCAAGTTAACATTTGAAGAGTTAATTACTCTCTGTGTAAAATTAATCATGTTGATGTATTTAATTTAGATGCCTTGACTCCGTCCCATTTCTTGACTGGAGATGTTATTACTAGTATTCCTGGAAATAGTTCAATAAATAAGGTTAAGCCCATTATTTTGAAACGATGGGAATTGTTGCAACAAATGAAGCAAGGTTTTTGGAAGAGGTATTATAAGGAATATTTAAATTCTTTACAACAGAGATGTAAATGGAAGGAAAGATTTCCAAATTTGTCTATAGGTGATCTTGTATTAGTTAAGGAGGACTACATGCCGCCTGGTGTTTGGCCATTGGGCCGCATTTCTCAGATTCATCCTGGCAAAGATGGTAACGTTAGAGTGGCAACAGTGAGGACTGTTAATGGTTATTTTAGAAGACCTATTGTAAAACTGTCACCTTTGTCATTGTGTAAAGAATAAATCATTCTTAACAGGGTGGGAGTATGTTGGATGTATTTGTAATTTTAATTATAATTGTATTTATTTTATTACTTCTATTCTCGTGCGTTTTTGTTTGCTCTGTGTCTTTTTATTATTATCATTTAAATGTATGACATTGTATCTGGCAATAAATTTAATGTTCAATTTGTATTATGCTCTTGGCAACAACTGTTATGTTTTTTTTATTGGCTTGAGCCTCACTCTGCTGCAGGCGTTTCTGTAACACTTTATTCTAATTTTGAAATTAAACGTGTTTGTACTTTTAGAAGCTTTTTAATTTGATCTGTTACGATCACTAGGTCATAATTCGAAGATTTGTAGGGCCTATATGAAGTGCATTATATGCAAGAAAAAACATCATAGTACTATGTGTCCAAATATAAATCAAACGAAGCAGAATCCATCACCTGAATTAGATACCAAGATTCTCTTGTCACCAAGGAATTCATCTACATTATTGTTAACTGTATTGGTGAAAATCATCAATAAAGATAGATCTTTAATTATCCAATATCGGTGCTCAAAGATCTTTCATAAAAAAGGATATTGTGGATAAACTAGGATTGGAACCAGTAGATCAAGAAATGCTAAGTCATGGACTTTTGGAGGGCAGTGAAACTAAGCAAAAGTTCCATAATGTGTATAAAATTACATTGCAAAGCTTGTGTTCAAATTTCAGGCACAACATTTCCGTTTTAGATGAAAAGAAAATATGTGGTGGTATTTCTTCCTCGTGTAAGTAATCCTGAAATTTTCCCCATTTTGAAGAGAAAAAATATAGAATTAAGTGACACAGGGGAAGACACTCCTGAAATAGATTTATTAATAGGAGCAGATTACCTTGGTGTATTGCTGACATTGATAAAAATTTAGTAGCCATAAAAACAAAACTCGGATGGACACTTCAAAGTAAATAAACGAAACAGTCAAAATCTTTGGAGAATATTATTTATGTTGCCAATTTAGATTTGACGGAATTATAGAGTCTAGATGTCATCAGTATACGAGATCCTGTAGAAATTAAATCAAGGCAGGTAGCCGATGAAGAAACAGTTGCATTTTTCCGTAAAACTATTAAGAGAAATGAAGACAAGAGATATGAAGTATGTTTGCCATGGAAAAGTGGATATCCAGAGTTAGAAAGCAACAAAGAATGAGCCACTTAGCGTTTGATGTTAATTACAAAAAATCTTATTCGATCAGGACATTTAAGCGAATATGATGATGTGTTTAATGAGTGGATTCGAGAGGGAATTATCGAAATTGTAGATGAAGATAAGAATAAAAGACACTATTTACCTCATCATGCTGTAATAAAAACTGGAGATACAGCTACAAAGATTCGTCCAGTTTTGGATGCGTCAGCAAAAGACTCTAAAGGAAATTGCTTGAATAATTGTTTAGAAAAGGGTCCAAATTTATTAGAATTAGTACCAAAATTGATAATGCAATTTCGCAAAAATGCTATTGGAATAACATCAGATATTAAAAAGGCCTTTTTGCAAATCAGCCTCAACTCAAAGGATAGAGACTACTTTAAGTTTTTTATGGTGGAAAGAGTTTTCAAGAAGATAGGAATTGATCACCCTGAGACATTGTCGAGTGATATTTGGTGCTTCTCCTAGTCCATTTTTAATTGAGACAACGATAGCTCATCATCTATAGAATGTTCCAGATGTTAGGAAAGAAACATCTCGTCAAGTTCAAAAATCTTTTTATGTAGATAATTGCATAACTAGTTTAGAAACTAGGGAAGAGGCATCCAAATTTATTTCTGAAGCTAAAGAACTGATGTCTGCAGCTAAATTTGATTTGCGAGATTGGATTACTTCTGAAAAAAATTGTAGAAGAAACAAAATAGAGATATATTCCAATATCAGGACTTTCCTGGGATACTGAAAACAATGAACTTTCTTGTAACAGTGCTATTAAAATTTCAGAATAAAATATAACTAAACGAACATTATTAAATATTTCTCAACGAATTTACCACTCAATAGGATTTACGAGTCCAACTACTCTAATTCTAAAGATCATTCTACAAAAAACATGGAAAAGAAAAGTTAATTGGGATGATGTGCTTCCACCAGATATATGTAATGAATTTTTATCCTGGTACAAACATGTAAATCTGCTAAAAGATTGCGAAATTCCAAGACTTATTTCAAATCCTTTTAAAGATTGTCAGATAAGTCTTCACTGTTTCAGTGACGCCAGTGAAGCCTCTTACGCGTATGTATTTTTATACTTGCTGAATACAACGTGAAAGTTTCAGTTCAATTAGTAGCAAGTAAATCAAGAGTGTCACCAACAAAGGAAATTACAATTCCTCGATTAGAACTGTTGGGAGCTCTTATATTATCCCGATTATATTGCCAGGTGACAGATGGACTTGAGGTAAAATTTAATGAAGTATACTTTTGGATTGACTCGACTGTTGTCTTAACTTGGATTAAACGGGATAGTAATACATTTGTAAGAAATAGGATAACTGAAATAAGAAAATATACCAATTCTGATAACTGGCATTTCGTGCCAGGTCATATGAATCCAGCAGACCTTCCTTCAAGAGGTTGTGATGCAAAAAATTTATTGAAGAGCAGATGGTGGGAAGGTCCAGAATGGTTATCAAAGTCGCAAGAATTCTGGCCTTAGAATGAAAAACAAATTATTGATGAAAGTTTAGTTGAATCAGAGAAAAGGAAAAAAATAGTCAGTAATGTGGAGCATGAATCAATTAACTTTACTGACAATTTACTTTATTTCTCGAAATATACAAAGATTTTAAGAATGCTAGCTTGGATACTACGTTTTATGAAAAACTGACGTCTTAAAGAAAAATGTAAGGAAACCGAACTAATCTATGAAGTCCAATCAGCTGAAAACTGTTTACTAAAGCTAATCAAAAGGAAAGTTTCAGAAAGCAATATGAAAGCATTGAAAAATATGCAAACTTTCAAAGACGATTCCGACATTCTTAAAGTTAGAACTAAGTTCATACTGTAAGATGAAGAAGAGAATTTTAAGTGCCCAATATTGTTGCCGGGTAACCATGAAATAATTCGTCGATTGATACACCAGAAACATTGTGAGTTGCAGCATCCCGGACTTCGAACTCTCATTTCCAATTTGAGGGAAAATTACTGGATTATTTCTGTCAATAAAATAGCAAAACGAGTACACTCTGATTGTATTACTTGCAAAAGATTTAAAGCCAAACCTACGTAGCCACCTTTAGCACCTCTTCCTAAAAATAGAATAAAAGTTGCTGCAGCAATTGAAGTCACAGGGATCGATTTGGCAAGCCCATTGTTTTTTCGTTCTGGAGAAAAGAATGGACTGTTCATCTTGAGTTAGTCAATTCCTTGTCCATGGAAGCCTTTATAATGTCTTTAAGAAGATTTTTTGCTAGGAGAAGTCGAGTTAACATAATCTACACGGATAACGGCACCAATTTCGTTGGTTCAAGTAATGCCTTGAAAAATCTAGATTGGGAGAAGATCATGTCGTTTTCCACTATCAAGAAAATTAAATGGAATTTCAACCCTCCCACTGCTGCATGGTGGGATGGATGGTGGGAGTGGATGATCCGCATGCTAAAAGAAATGCTAAGGAGAATTTTAGGCCGAAAGAGTATTGATTATGAAGAATTGGAAACTCTTATCTGTGATTTTGAAGCTACAATAAATTCCAGGCCACTCACATATATTGAAGATAATTCAAAAGGTCTAAGGCCTTTGACACCTGCTTGTTTCTTGTAAAGCATTCCTAGTAGTGATACAACTGATTTAGACGAAATCGACAGTAAAAGCCAAAATAGAAGATTACGTTTTATTCAAAAAACTACGGCATGATTTAAGAAAGAGATTTCGCAACGAATACTTAGCAATGTTAGTGCATAAAGGTCGTCACATCCGAAATGAATCTTTGAATGTTGGAGACATAATTCTCATTGAAACTGATGGAAAACGCCTTCACTGGCCCTTAGGAATTGTAACTGAAGTCCTCCCTGGAGTAGATGGACATTCAAGAGTCGCCAGAGTAAGAACAGCTCAAGGGGAAAAATTAAGACAATTCCAGAGACTTTATTCCTTGGAAATCAGAAGTTCTGAAAAATTACCATTCATTGCTCAGCAAAAGGATAAAGACACAAACACTCAAATTCCTGCAACTCCATTGAGTGAGGATGAGTGAGGATAGACCTTGGTTTCAGATCAAGATTCCAGTGAAGATGATGATTATATAACCAAAGTAGCTCCTAATGTTGTCACTAAAACTGGCCGGTGTATTAAAATTCCCAATAGACTCAATTTATAACTTTTGTTGCAATTTCAGGTACTCCATAAAATTGCAAGGTGGGAGATTATGTAAGCGTCATACCAGTTGTAACTCAATTCCACTCCAGTGTAATTAATTCAGATTTCGTTTTTCTCGATGTAAATATGCTTTCGAAACTTTCTATGTAAATTAGAAATAATTAGAGTGAATTATTCGTAAAAAAATCCATAAATTAAATAACTTTTTAAAACAGGCATAAATTTAATGGGAAATTTTTTAATTACTACACAATATTAATTATTACTTAATAAATAATTGTAATTGTTTTGTTAAAACCTTTTTGAAAGCTAGGAATACAGTAGCATTCATAACTTATTCTGAACTCATTTTTGTTTATATTCACTAAAAGATTTTCTAAAATCGTTATAGAAATATGAAAATATATATATAATATGAAAATAATTTTTAAAAATGCCAGTTACGGCATTAAAGGTTCGAAAGTATGAGGGAAAAAACCTTTTCATTTCCCATCTCAAACTTATATAGGTAAACAGTAATTTAATAATACAAATTCCCCTCTTTATTTTCCATCTATATTGTAAATAAACACGTTATTCTCTAACCAATCACGATCGAGGAAACAGCAAACCACACAGACGGAGAAAGATAGCCTATGATTGGAGTTAAAAAGGTTGACATACAAAGAGTCGATCTCTAGAGTGTGTTTCGTTCAACGATCGATATGATGTTAAGAAGACAGGACTTCACGAAGGTAGGATCTTAACTTCAACTGCTGATGATAAAATGAAGAATTGGTGCTCAGTTTAATCATTCACCCTTAAATTTGTGTTGTTTTTTTTATCTTTTTCTGCTTTTTTCCCCCTTCATTTCAGCCTTGTTGCTTATATTGTTCTCAACTTCAACTCAGCCGTGGACGTCTGGTAGAACGAAACACAATCTAGAGATCGACTCTCTGTATGTCAAACTTTTTCAGTGTAATCATAAGCTTTCTTTCTCCGTCTGCGAGGTGTGTTGCTCTCTGGATTGTCATTGGTTAGAGAATTACATGTTTATTTACATTATAGAGGGAAAATAAAGAGGGGAATTTGTATTATTAAATTATTGTTTACATACATTAGTTTAAAATGAGACATGAAAATATTTTTTTAAAATTATTTTCATGTTATCTTTAACATTTTTAGAAATCTTTTAGTGAATATAAACAACAGTAAGCTCAGAATAAGTTATGAACGCTACTGCATTCTTAGCTTTTAAAAAAATATTAAGAAAGCTATTACAATTATTTATTAAGTAATAATTAATACTTTTGTGGCGGTTTGGTATGAGTGAGGATAGACCCTGGGACCTTGTGGTTCGCAGCCCAGTAACATAACCACAATACAAAAGCAATTGCTTATGCAGCGTAGTTGTTAACTGGCTAATAAGCTATTCACTATACTTTGTAGTAATTAAGAATTTTGCCTGTAAAATTTGTGCCTGTTTTAAAAAGTTATGGATTTTTTTTAACAAACAGTTTACTCTAATTAATTCTCTTAACTTCCTTTTGATTAATACTCATGATTTTATGTATTTTTTAATTTTATTTTAGTGTTGAATTTAGACATTCATTAATAATAGTTTAACTTACAATCGATAAATAATTTAAATTAATGCAAACAAAAAGAAATATTAAATTTTTGTTTTTAATAATTTTTTTAAAGATTTTTAATTTAAAAGTTATTAAAACAGAAAAGAAATTCAGCTAAAAATAAAAAGCGAAAATAATTGCTGTAACTTCTAAATATTCAAAATTCTCATGAAATAAATATTGGTCTGTAGAATATAAAAATAGTAGTTCCTATTTCATGCCAATCATTAAAAGAATTAACTAAAATTTATATATACATCTTGCACTATTTGACGGATTTATTACTTTTCACTTTTGCTTCATAATGAAGTTAGTATATGCACTATAGGACATATTTATTATAAAAATAATTTTTTTTAAAAAAGGGGATCTTTTTTCATAAAATTCAGTTGGCAGTGCATTTATATATTGAGTGTTCAATTTTTTCTTCAATATTTTGAAAATTTTCTTAACAATGATTTTCTTAATAAAGAAATTATTTCTGAATATTATATTTATTCTTTATTATAATATTTTATTATTATGGAAGTTACTGAAATATGTTAGTTGTATTAAAAATAATGTTTTTATAAGTTATCTTGCTAAATAATCATTTGAACAATTATCAAAAAAGAAATTACACACTATCACTATATGTATATATATTTGAAAATAACATCACAATAATTATGATTTGTGAAGAATACTGCTTGTAGTATTAAATCAGAATATAAATGAACTTTGCACTTCCTCTTTGTTTCTTTAATTATTTCCTATGCGTAGATAAATAAAATTAATGCATAAAATTTATTTTTTTACTAGCTCAAATGAAGGGTTTGTACTATAATAATTCATAGTATTCTAGATAGATATAAAGTTCTTTCTTCTATTGACTAATTTTCTGAAGAATTCTAGTTCTTCTAATGACTAATTTTCTGTAGAATCCCAGAATTTTTCTAATGACTAATTTTGAAGATACTGAAGAATTCAATTTCAAGTCATTTATTGTTTGTAGTTGAATTAGCTGATGATCTATGTTATCTTGAAACAAATATTCTATATTGATATAAAGTTTCTATACATATGTTCATTTTATAAATAATCAATGTCTATGTGCAAAAATATTTGTGTTATAAATTACATTAATGAACTAACCTGGTCTTTTCAAATATCCAGATAAAGCTCTGGGCAAATTTTAAACAATTAATATTTTCAAGTGAAATTCTTAACCATTTTATATTGGTATAATTTTAAACAGAATTATTGGTCCTCTTAATTGAAATAAAGTTCTTCCTTGAGGTTACATCTTATGTATTAAAATCATTTTTTATAAAATTATAAATATATAACTTTTTTTAATAGAAGATGAGATTATAATTTCAATAATTCACATCAAAGCTATTCCTCAAAAGAATCAGTGGTATTCTTTAAATCAGATATTATATCATTTTCACATTGATACTCAAGAAATAATCATATTATGACAAAGAAATCGATAACTTCTTTCATGAAATAACATTCAAAATATTTGAAATTCTGAAATGTGGTAGTTTTTGTTAAAATGATGATTGTCGATGCTGTTTTAAAATTGTTGATTCAAAAATATTTTATACAAATGGGATTTTTTCCTTCTTTTTTCCCCCCTTCAGAGGAGTGTATAAGAAGTTGTGTATGGCAGTCTATAGTAAATTTTAGACTTATCTATATTATTGTCATTCAAAAAGATGAGAAATTACATGACTAGGAAACACATAACTGAGGAAAAAACTTCCTACTGATATTTCCAGCTTCCTAACTTTAAAAAGCTGTTGATATGTCAGTTTATCATTTGTGTTATTCTTTTAAGGAAAATTGTAGAAAGTGAAAAGATATATAGATATAAGATGTAAAATTGTTTTATAACTTTAAAAAACTTGATAAAAAATATTTATGTATTTGAATATTGAAGCTCTTTTTTGCTATTATAAGAAGTATTTTCTTTGCATAATAATAAAATAACATTGAAACTTATATATTAATAATATAGCTTTAAAAATTAAATTACAAGTTTCTAAGTGTTATTTTTAAACTATAAATTACAGTACACCTTCAAAAATTGCCTCCCTCTTTCCCCCATGAAGTAGATTTAAGATTTCATTTTGTGAAGAATTTCCCACATTTATACTGTTACACTGAAAAAAATTAATTAATTTTTTTAAAAATTATTTCAAACTAGACTGTGTAGTATTAAAAGGAAAGATGTAAATATATGCTGTTTTTATTATCATGCAATTGCAATGTAATCATCTTTTCTTTTAATTCTTTAATATATGTTTAACTTTCTGTTAACAGGATATTGTATTTAATATACAAAGTTCAATATCGAGATCATCTAAACAATACATATGCTTTTACATCATATATTCTAATAAAAATTAAAAGAAAAAAAAGAGTTCTTGTCCTGTTTATTGAATAACAACATTTGCAGACTGCTGAAAAGGAAGATGAGAAAGGAATGGCATTTAAAACCATGGAATCCTCCTAATTAACATTAATTTATTTTATAAATTATTTTATTTTATTTAATTTTAACCGATGAATTTTAAAATGCATAAAGCATTGTTTTATAATAATGAATTTTGAAGTATAAGGGAATTTTATGTT
Source organism: Argiope bruennichi (assembly GCF_947563725.1). NCBI lineage: Eukaryota > Metazoa > Arthropoda > Arachnida > Araneae > Araneidae > Argiope > Argiope bruennichi. The sequence goes on from NC_079163.1 coordinate 26,833,789, forward strand.
TGGGTGTTTTCTGTATTTTGGAAAAAGAAATTTGCATAACTTAGTTATTTCCTGAGGAGTTTGAAGAATGAAAAAAGTATGGCTTAGCGATTTAGAAAATTAAGACACTTTTACTTTCTTTAGAAATACATCTATACAACTGAATTTAGGAAAAAAAATAGCTAAATAAAAAACAAATTTCAATGAAATACTGTGACTAAATAAATTTTATTTCTAGAATTTCTCATAATAAATCAATTCTTATTTCTTACTGGCCGCATTTGGCGATTAGCTGGTGTGCTGGGATAATATGATTGCTATAAATTAAATATTTTGTGAAATTATGCCTTAATGATTTCCTCAAAAAATAATGTTCCATTACTAAACATCTACGACATGAAATTTGCACATGCTATTCTGGGGTCCATTTCTTGTCAGCTGCATATTTCTGCTTTTTATTTTACTTTATTAATTATTTCGTAAAATATTTAATTAAATAATCAGAATATATGTAAACTTTAGTATTTTTATCGATTTTAAGTTTATTTCATCTTGAAATTTCTGAAATAAGAATTGTGAAAAAAGTATCTTATATGCAAGTTTAAAGTGTAAATATTTATCTTGTCAAAACCACTGGTTTAAATATTATAGGTCGCATAGTTGATTTTTAAATTGTCCTAGTTAGTGTAAGGTTTGAATTTGAAGAGTTCATTTTTTAAAAAATAAATCATTTCGTAATTCTGTATTGAAAAATAATTAAATCCTTAGGAACTCCTTTCATTCCATTACATCAATAGATCCTGGAAATATTTTTAACAGAAGTTAAAGCAGTATGTAACTTACAGTGGCAGTCAAAAGTATTCGTACACTGAATTTTGAAGTGGTCATCGCTTCATAGTATTTTATTTATTATACTACGCCATTAAACACAGATACCAGGCCTTGTATCCTTTATTTTTGAGCAATTTCATCAAAAAAAGTTTTCTTGTAAAACAATTACACAAAAAAAAATATATAAAAAATAGAAATTAATTGTCAAAACTTTTGTGTCAAAAGTATTCGTACACTTAAGAAATGTCCCTAAAATTATATAATTTATCACATTTTAATACTTAGAAGGATACCCCTTCGCCTTAATTATTGCTTTCATTCGACTTGGCATTGAACTTCTTTGTGATATCTGGTGTAATTGATGCCCATTCTTCCAATATGGCGGTTTTCAGCTGATTTTTATTTTTTACTTGTCGATTTTTGATTTTGTCGTCTAAAATACTCCACAAATGTTCAATAGGATTCATGTCTGGTGATTGTGGAGGTGTTTTGAGTCTTTCGGGAGTGTTATATAATACCCAGAGCTTAGCATTATGAGCTGTATGCTTAGGGTCATTGTCTTGTTGAAATATGTAGTTAGTTTGAAGACCCATTTGTGAAGCGCTAGAATTCAAATTACTTTTTAGAATGTCAATGTACTTTTTGTGATCCATAATTCCATCAATGATGTGCAATTTACCCACTCCATCTGCGCTCATACACCCCCAAACTAGAATGTTACCACCGCCATGCTTTACTGTCGCACTCAAATTTTTTGGTTGTAGCTCTGCATTCTTTTTACGCCACACTATTTGTCTGCCATCAGATCCAAACACGTTAAACTTGCTCTCATCCGAGAATATAACCCTGTTCCAGAAATCAGGATTTTTATTAACATGTTGTTTGGCGAAAAACATGCGTTTCTTTCTATTAACTTCCGACATAAAAAACTTTTTTCGAGATACTCGACTATGGAATCTGATTCGTTAAAAGTGCGGCGTATAGTGCTTACCGAGATCGAAATTCCCTGTTTGAGGAGTTTAACTGCCGGGGCACTCAATTTTGGATTTTTCTTAATCAATCTTACGAGTAAACGTCTGTGCTTACTGATGAGTATTTTTGGACGTCCACTTCGTGGAATATTTTCAACAGTATTGCGTTGGCAATGTCGATCTATAACACTTTGCACTGTAGATCGTGGTCTTCCAATAGCAAGGGATATCTTTCTTAAAGAGTTACAGTTATTATGTAGTTTCATTATCAGTTTTCTTTCAGCAAGAGAAGTTTCTTTTCTCTTCCGAGCTATCTCAACTTAAAGCTGTATGATTAACAACAAAAAATGCGAGTTTTAAAGCTAGTAAACATAAGAATGAAACAGATAACGCGGTAAAAGTAAGAATAACATAACATCTCGCCATATATATTCCCACAAACGATATTTGGTGCACAAATTGTCTTAATTTTATTATTTTACAACTTGAAATGTGGATGTACGAATACTTTTGAAGCGCGAGGTTTAGTGGTGAGATTCAAATTCTCACTCTATCGAGAAGCTCTTTATGACCAAATTTAAAAATTTCTTCTTAAAAATTCAAATCTTTCATGCAACAACTTGAAAGACATTAAGATTTTTTGAAAATTTCTTTTAATTTTTGCGCAATTTCAATTTTTATTCACTTTTGAAGTTAGTAATTGAAGTGTACGAATACTTTTGACTGCCACTGTATTTAGAAAAATAATAAACAGTACTGAAAATACACTGAAGAATTAATGAATTTAAATATTTTCCTCTCACTCAATTTCTGTTGTTGCACAAGGACATTACACAACATTTAAAATACTTCCTACCGAATCAAGGGGTAAAAAGTCAATTAGATGTAGGAATTATTCGATTTTGTCCAACCAAATCGATGATTATATACTATGTAGGAAAAAAGGTTGGAAAGTAGAATTTTCAGAAAATTTTTCTAAAAAACAAAATCTAGTAAATACTTTTCCATAAACTGTTTTCTTTTAAATAAATAAATTAATTAAAAAATCCGGCAATTAATTGAAATTTAATGAAGTCTTTCCGAATCTAATGTAAGCCTAAATAATTAACACAACCACCAATTTGATGATCTCATGCTGATAGAAACTGGATTTCCACTGTTTTTCCGCCAAATAATGGCACTGATTGATTACACCCTTCGGGTATCTATTGAGAAGAGAAGACGGCAAACTCTCTCCTTCGATTGAAAAAGGAGGCGTTGGAATGTTTATGACCCTGCTTCCTGCTTTAAATGGTGTGAAAAAAAGGCTCATTGTACACACCCTAATTTGCGAGTCGATAAGATGTTTCAAATTCAATTTGGAATTTCCAGCTAATTTTCTAACCTATCATTAAAAAAAAAAAAAAAAAAAAGATTTGATTTGAAATAGATTTGATTTTTTTAAAAATACATCTTGTATATCAAATTTTTATTTTAATGAATTCCTATTAAAAGATCAGACGAATTAAATTCTGTAAAAATAAGGACATTTTTTAAATACATTTAAACTGGTTAAATTTTATTTATTACTTAGGATAAATTTTACTTAAGTGTTCACTATTTTTTACTGCAAAGGTTGTTTAGAGAATTAAAAAATTTTTGAGTGTTAATTCAATATCTTACTATCTAGGTAATTGTTAAGGATTTCCTCTTTTCATATCTAAATTATAAGTGAAACTATCTGAGAGTGAAATAACCAACAACCCCCCCCCCCTCCCTTTTTCATGAAATATTAGCTATCTTTATCACTCTACTGTTTTGCAAAGATTAATGGTTGTTAAAAATTACACTTAATACTTTTTTATGTGTAACTATCTCTTAATGGTTTCCTCAGGAAAATCTTCAAACATTTTAGAAGCCTTTCATCAGTCAGTTTATTATCCTATGTATTTTCTTAATTTTCTACCTATGAATTTATGCATCCAATTATATAACAAGAAAAGACAGCTGTCGCCATTACTTGATTCTGAAGTTAAAACCTTAATTAGAGGAAAACAAAATTTTGTTAAAACTATGTTTTATACTGAAAACTACTGAAGATGGAAAAAGAGGCCACATCCTCCTATCTTGTTCAGAAACAATGGGAAAAAAAGCCAGGATGAAATATTAGTAACAACAATGAAGATGATTTGAATTTCACTTTGACAATATTTATTGCTGCAAAATACGCTTACGATATTTTTTTTAATTGGTTTAGAATAGTAAAATATTATATAGCAAAAAAAGTTTATATCATTAAAAAGATAAAGTTTTAGATTTTAAGATGATGTAAAAAATTTCTTTTTTATCAAAATAGGTCAGGAGTTATAGTGAGAAAAAAGTAAAGTTTCGCTTGTTCTTAATTAATTAAATTTTAATCAAAATATTAAAAAATCGCCTTGAAGTGTGCATTCCTCCAGCTCCAAAATACATACGTGCCTAGTTAAATACTCTAGGTCAAACGCCTGGTCTTTAAAGTGCCAAAGGACACAAAAATCATATTTATTATTAGAAAGTACAGAGATAAAAGCAGATCTCAGAATTTTAGTAAAACGCTATAACACTTAAATGCTGACCTTCAAATTCTTAAAGTGTTATTTATGGGAAGTGTTATGAAAATCTCTCTCAAAGAATTAGTACTTATTTTAATCTTACTAGTATATTTATAGTTTTTAATTTATTATTATTTTTAATTACTTGCTATAATCTTATTCTAATCTCTATTCAGTAAATCTTATAAATTTTAAAGTAGGTAAGATAAAATATTCCAATTTCCCCAATTATTATGAAGATCATCAATAAATAATTTTCATAAAATTTCGATTTATTTTTATTTATTTATTTTTAAGATCTTAGACTAGATTTTGAAAATTACGAAATGTAAAATACACAGTTTGTTAACTCAGATAAATTTATTTACAAAAAAAAAATAATAATAATAATAATAATAATTTTGACTATAACTTTTTATCAATAGAAATTGAGTTTAGAATCATTAAGAAACGTTTATTTACATAACATTGATCGATTAATAACATCAGAATATTAAGATTCACTGTTATTAAAAATACTCCGTATTATTTTTTCCTTTTGATGTTTCATTATTGGGAGAATGTGTGATAAGGTATAGTAATAGATATAAGGTATAGTAATAGATAAGGTATAGTAATAATACTTTTGTTAAATAAATCGGAATAATTTGTAGTCAAGGAATTTCCGTCGTAATTGCATCAAATAACGCTCAGAGCAGATACCCTGAGCTCCATTTCAAAAAATATAATTCGCATAATACTCCCCCACTCCCTTTTCATGAAACTTGAACTACTTTTGGATTTATATAATTTACATTCTACAAATTGCGTTAATTTTTTTTTATCTTGCCCAACTATGATTAAATTAGTTATTGAATTTATATAATTTTTGGTGTTTTGGTAGCATTAGTTGCTACAAACAATTAGGAATTAAATAAAAATGTGCAAAAAAAAATGCAATGCTATTTGAATTAAATTTCGATACATGAACAAAATGAAAATGCACCGCACAGTTTGCAATTTATTAAATTACTAATTTCTTCTTACATTTAAAAGTTAAAAAAAATAGTAAAATGATTTTCAGAAAAATATATGAGTTTTGATTATATATTATTTCGAACAAGCACTGAATTATAATAATTGCGCATTGCATAGCCAATTTAAAAAATACATGTTTAACCTACATTTACAACTGAATAATAAATTAAATATCGCAAATGCTTTCATTATGAAATTAAGAAAATAATCATCTTCTAAAATACGTATATTTAGAAAATAAAAAAATCGTAACTACCACTTAAATAATTTATTTACATAAAAAAGTCCATCATATGCCAAACATGGCTCCGAAGTATTATGCTCTAAATGATAAACACGGGGAACAAAATTTACATTCATAAGCTGTAAAATGTCTAAAATTATTATATTTTTAATGAAAAATATATGTCTAATTTTAAAAAAAATTTTAAATGAGTCAAATAGTTATAACAATAATTGCATTTTTAATGATTAAAAATTACATATTTAATCAGGTCATATCGCATTTCCGAAAAACAAATTTATATCAACAAATATTATTAAAATAAGACAGTTTCTTATAAAACGCATGTTTACCAATATATATTGTTTTAGAGTCTATAAAAATATTCAAATTTTTTCTTCTAAATGCAACAAACCGATTCCTCAGTTTTGGGCCACATTTTGCCGCAAAGCACTTATCCAAGTTATGACATTATATGGGACAATCAATCAATTTTATTTTCTTTAAAAAATTTCTATTTTCAATGGTCTATATTCCATCTGTTATAAATGTCCTTTATATTTTCTTTATAACAGAATTGATTACCCTATTTAGTTTACCGAACGTTAATTCAGAAACTTAGTAAAAGTAGATTGATTTCAAATTTTACAGAATTCAATTTTTGAATTTCCAGAATTGCATGAAAATAATTTTGAGTAACTCTTTCGATGTTTTAATACTTCATAAAAACATAATTTTAATTAATAGACCATAATTTTAATTAATAGACATAGGAATATGGACCATAATTCATTATAATCAAAAAAGCTCCATAAATCGTAAAAATCCAGCTTCGAAAATTAAACAATTTCTTAAATAGGTACTTTGTTTTGTTTCAACTATTCTGACGGAAAGATAGATAAGACAAGAAAAAAGAATTAATTGAAAAGAAGAAGAAAAATAAGAATTATGTAAGTGCTATATTTAAGGATTGGCTTATTTGAAATTACAATTTTGATTATAAGTCATATTTATTGAAATTATAAAACGATTTTTTGAAACTTTTCCTTACGCTATATATTTAAAATTACATTTTGTACATCGTTTTGTATGGCAGATTTTCTACTAAGCTGCGTTCTGAGCTTTTAGTCGCCTACTTCTGAAGATAGTCGTGCCGCTTTAGATGTATCTCCAACATCTGATTTCAGTTCAAAATTACGAGGTTTGATTCCAAATAATACTCGTTTTATTTCCTATAAAATGGAATATATATAAAGTGAAAATAAACTAAATTGAATTGTAAAGTCTTTAGCTTAATTAAATACTCGAATAAAATAACTGCACTGTTTTCTATACCATTTGTTAAAAGAAAAGAAAAACATGCGTTGTTTCCGAAATATATGTATTCAATAATAAAATTAATATTTAAAGCATGGAGCAGATTTAATTTAGTTAAAATTATCAACTAAATAACATGACAGAATTAAATTATTTAAATCAGTAGATATAAACGGAGTTCCTCTGGAAGAAGATATGTTTATGCCTAATTTTACTGAAATTGACACTAACACAGTGGAATAAAAACATGCTCGTAAAAGAATACACTTTTTAAAAATATTCAGGTTATCACAAAAAAGTGGAACAACCATTTATTTCCTTAACTATTGCAATTAGATTCCAATTTTCGAATTGAGAAACTTCCACAAATAAAGTAACCCAATGTATGGAAATACAATGGCTTATGTAGAGAGTAATAATCTCTCTACATAATCACACTCTCAGTACTCTTTAATCACATATATCATTCGCGCATTTCTGTCAATATTAAGTTGATTTCTAAAGATATTTTTATTTTCACTTTTTAATACATAAAGTAAAAGCATGCAGAAATTAAACTCTATCTTTCAAAATTGTTGCAATTTCTTTAACTGTTTGACCTAATTTTGTTCATGTTTTAGTACTTTTAATTAAAAAATTATAATGCGTTCAGTTGGTATATTATCTGTCTTTCTCAAACATGACATTATTTTAGGGCCGCTTTTGTCGAACTTTTATTAAATAAATTTGTCTCCCCACCCCCCTCCGTACTTTTTATTTATTTATTTTATTCACCCGCCTCTCCAAATCTTCAATTTTAATTAATTATTTGGAAGTTTTATTTTTCTCTGCAATCAGAATCTTCTATGTAATTGCACTTGCTCTATATTTTCTCTCAACATTGTTAGGTCCGAAGGTGAAGAACTCCGTGATCAATCTCTAAAATCGGCAAATAGCATTTTTTTTTTTTTTTTTTTTTTCGAGATTGAGTTCCTAAACTAAGATTTTATTTTACTTAATAAGTTTGTCAGTTTTTATTGCATTATTATGTGCCATATAACAAAACTAAAGTTGCCTTTTATCCCAAAACTTTAGTATAGTAATTAATTAGTTACTAGGTTTAAGAATCTTGAAGGGTCGAATATAAAAATTCGAAAACTATTAGACATAGAAGAATTTTTTAAAATTTATTATTATTATTTTGCTTTTTTTACAAACAAATAAATGGAAGTGGAGTTATGGGTACTGCGTCTAGTATAATGTAATTTTAAAATTATGTTTATATAAAATGTTATAATATGCACAATTCTCTTATATAGTTTGCACCTTTATGTTTCCTAAAATGAGAATATCAGTTTTACTAAGTAATATTCAAATCTCGTAGCTGCTCAAAAAGGTACAGACTGTGTCAGATGATTTAAAAAAAATAAATGCATTTTATTTTTTTTAAAAAAAATATCAATAAAAAATTTAATTTATTAAGTATTTCCTAAACAAAATTAAAAGAAATGTTCGCAGTTATACCTTATTCCATAAATTAACCTCTTAACCTTCACTATTACCATCAATGAGGAGCAGATGCTTAGACTTTTAAAACTATGGTTTAAAACCAAGTCATCCGTAGATATTATAAATTGTTGCCAAAAGAAAGAATCCATAAGCAACCTAAGAAGTTCAAACTGTTCAAGGAGGAAATTCTGCAAATTTTTATTTCAATTAATGCGGCACCAAATGTCCAAATCAGAAAATTCCACGTAATTAGATTATGAAGAAAACAATATCCTGCACCCGAGATATTTCCATTAACCGAGTTAGTCTAATTAGATGAATATCTGAATCTGGAACTCGTCCAACATGGTGGCTGCTGTAAGACAGACCTAATAATTTTCAACCGTAGTCAAGTGAAGAGGAAGACAACTGAGCCGGAATTCATTTCCAAATTTTCACACCACACCAGTGAAATCATTTAACAAAATCAAATTAAAAAGACACATACTTGATACGTGTTCTACCATTTTTGTCAAGAAAAATGAAACATTTATTTCAAAGTAGCACAATTCACAAAAAGAAAATAATTATAATATTGATGAAATCATTTATAAACATTTTATGCACAATGATTAAAAGTCTGAAAAATTCTATTGACTATATTATTTATCTTACGATTTAGTTTCCACCATTTTCAAAGTCAATAATTGTTATTGTTTTAAATTATATTTTATACATTGTTCCCTATTTATTTATTTTTTGTGTGTTTTTTAAATAATCCAGAATGCTTTTATTTTCTCTTATGCCACAGAAAGGAATTATATTTTTATTAGTTTAAAGAAAAGGAAAATAACGCCCAATTGCTATCGATAATTTATTTCAAAAATAGTAGTTAAAAAAAATTCCATAATTGTTACTTATTACCAATTCACATAAATTTCGTACTCGTATAGTTTTTTAAAACTTATAGACTATAGAGTGTTCCAAAATATCAAATGCTTGATTCATTTTTGATTTTCGTTGAAGGACTTTCTTCAATACATTTGTCCTCGTCGGAGTCATCAGCGTTTATTGCTTGGAATCTTCAAGATTTTTCAAAATTTTAAAAAGGAGAGGTTTTGAAAATTTCAGCTGTACCATAAGTCATTTCAGGTAAGCTTTCATTCCTTTTAAGGCTTTCAGTTTTTTCTTTAACACTCAGTTTTCTTTTCTTTTCAAATCCATTTTGCTTTTGTAATTCAGTAGCAGGAAATGTCCGGGCAACAGACTTCTGGAATCCAAATCGCTTTTGTCCAGACAAAATGAAATTATCCATCCAAAGGGAATAATTTCATCTAATTCCAGATGTTTCCTAAAAAGAAGAGTCAAGAATTCCACAAATGTCAGTTTCTTGTTAAAAATGACGGATCATTCAATTCTCTACTTCAAAACTGATAACATTTAGCGATGTTGTGATCACAATAAATGAAATTTTTTGTGTACGTTTTAATATATAAGTTCCGGACCAGAGGATTTTGATAATATAAAGTGAATGTTAATACTAGCTGCGATCACATTAAGAAACGTTCATTGTATTCTTTTGAGAAAAGAAATAAAGCAGAAGGGTTTATTTGAGTTTTATTGTTGAATTAATGTTTTACAAATATTAAAAAGTGCAAGAGAACTAACTTTCTTTACTTCAGAAATTAACACTTGTGCCTCTAATCCTCCTTCTACTTATCAGAGGAATTCCTTTTATAATGTATAAAAATTCTTTGTCATTTACTATTACTAATGTGGAATTTACGGATTTTATGAAAAATTTCTCTTATTCAGTAGCTTTCGTTCTATTATTTCTTTGGAAAAATAAATACAGCAAAAGATTTTTTTTTAGTTTTATTATTGAATTAAAGGCTTAAAAGTACTAAAAAATGCAAGAGAACTTTCTTTAATTCAGAAATTAACAATTGTGTCTTTACTCCACCTTCTTCCTCTTATCAGAGGAATTTCATTTACCTATTATAAAAATTCTCTATCATTTACTATTACTAATTTATAAATTTTATGAAAAATTTTAACGAGTATAAATCGAATAAAATTCGGAAAAAAATATTTTCTTCCTCTTTAATTTTTTTAAAATATATGAACCATTAATAAAAATGAATTAATCAAAAAATGGTCAAATTAGATAATCATTAATTTTATAGCCTTCTGAAAATAATGAAAAAAATATTCAAAATTTAACATCATATATCTTTATTAGTAGAATTAGAATTACCCTAATGATTTACCTTATTTGGCTACTTTCACCACCTTATCGTGGGATCAGTTTAATTTTCTGAAACTTTTTAAAAGAATATATTATGGTTTAGGTTGTTAATTTCAGATTTTATTTCGAAAAACTCTTTCAATGAGAAATCTCTCTGCACCTTTTCAAAAACTTTAAAAATCGTAGAAAAGTTCCTTTAATACCGCAAGACGATTTTTTAAATTTTTATTTTGCTAATTTAAAACTTATGGGTTTGTTTCTGTATAAGCCAACTTACTTTTGCATTTCAGCCTAACACAAAATTCACCATTACATTACCTTAAAGAGGTAATATAAGCACTTATTTTTGCTTACAGCTTATTATTCATAGACCTGTACCGCTTTGAAGCAGGTCTCATATATTTAAGTTTTTTTTCTTTTTTTTTTTTTTTTCATCCTTGTAAGAGAATGCTTTCATTTATTGATTAAGTAATAGTGACGAAAATAATTCAAAGGAAAGCGAATAATATCTTTTTTTTAAGTAATACAAAGTTTATTTTAGAGATACACGGAATTTTTACAGCACTATGAAGCGAAAACTGTTCAAATCCAATTACATTTTTTTTTTTTTTTTTGCTTGTTAGTAATAATTACATTAAAATAAAAATATTCCAAAATATTTTCCAATTCTAAATTTCAAAAAGAAAATATTTTTCAATGGCGTTTGAAAATATATTTCAATATTTTTCAAACGCCTTTGCATCAATATTGCAGTGAAGTATGCATACAAAATTTTTTATTTTCAAAATTCCTCCCTTTAAAAAAAAAAAAATCAGTCTACTATTTTGTGCTGAATTTTCATATTGTTTTGTTATTTTAACAAAAATTTAAGACTTTTTGCATACCAGTTATGTAAAAGCAGTAAATAACAAATGTAAATAGTTAATTTCTCCTAATGAAAGTAAGCATAAAAGCGAATTCAAAAGAATAAAGAATTTAAAGCAAAAGAAAGAAAATCAAGATTAGCAAAACTGGATATATGCACAGTCCGACCGAGTAAAAGAAAGTAAATGAAATTATAAAATTTACACAATTAAAGTGATTATTAAAGAAAATATATTGATTGATAAAGCAGCAAACGTTTTTGAAGATAGAATTTTGTAAGAGAACGTTCTTTGCCGGCTCTGAAAGTAAATTCAGTCCTACTACAGAGATATAAAGAGAATTATCATTAGTTAACAAAAAGATAAAGCATATGCAATAAGAATAATCACTTTAGAATAAAAAAACAATATTTTGATACATATTTAATATAAAGAATCTAATATCATGAGTCAACAATAAAATAAAACGTATGCAATAAGTTTTCGTCTTAAACATAACAATGACATTCTTTTCATACTCATCCATTATCCTGAATGTAAAAGCGCTTGTCCAGAAAGTAAATTTTAGGTCATTATAAACAACCGAAAGTTTAGAATGGCATTAAAAAACAAAAACAAAAAAACCAGCATATATTGATATGCCGTATGGATCTCGGAAATCTAAACATAAGTAATTAGCGGAGGAGTCGCCAGCTCATGTCAGCCTTTAGAAGTTCAATCACAGCGAAGCTCACCATTTGATGCTTTTATAAGATGCGCTGTGATTGTACTCATTTTAGGTCTGGCCGATATCTAGAAAGTGTCCATTTCGTTTTGTTTACTATTTACAATGGTTAAGTTGTACATAAACTACAACTATTTTATAAAAAATGTTAAATTAAAAATAATAAAAAAATACCGATTAAAGATTTTAATTTTGTTTTTTATTATAATTAAAAGTTTTTTTTACAACTAATAAGGCACTTCAATTTTATTTTTAATGTGAATACGAACAGAAAATATTTATTCTTTCGAAATTTTTAGTTGTCAGTATGGTCAGTATGCGCTTTAAAAAAAATCGTCTGAATTCTTACTTTCCGAAATCGTCTGCATTTTTTCCTTAAAAAATTTCTGCAATGGAATTCTTTGAAGTTCTTGTAATTCTACAGTTGGTTTCCATTGGTAATTTGTTGTATTAGTAATTGTGCAAAAATGGATGTCTGGTGAATAGGATAATAGTAAGTATTTTGAATCTGCAGAATGGATGAAGGTTGAGTGGAATATATATATATATATATATATATATATATATATATACGCTTTGATGAAGTTAGGAAAGGATTTTTGTTTGCATGTACTGTTCCTGTTATCAACACAGTCCTTATGTTGAATGTTGTACTAGCGAAGCTACTAGGTACCCGCTCCCACCTCTAGCGAAGACGTAAGATGTTTTTTTTTTAAGTTAAAAATTTCGGCCCAGTGCCTTCTGCAGATGCTGAAAGGCATCGCGTGCTCTACATTTTGCTCTTCACACAACATATCGGCGCTGCCGGTTTGAAAAACTTCTTCAAAATTGTTAAGATAAGTAGCGATAGTAATCCCACAGGTTAAAAGAAAATTAAAATAAAAATCTCAGATACAGATTAAATAAATTCTCAGATTAAAGTAAAAATTACAATACTTATCAGTAAAGATCATAATTTTAATGCATAAAGTGGTAACCATAACTGTTTCACAGAAGTGTTTGTTTATTTTTTTTTCTGCCATCTTTATTGGCGACTTGGCTTCCTTGGCGCAGCAAGGGGCATACTAAACTTCACTTTTACCGAAATTACATATTCAAAAACTCGAGTAGAAATTGTTGCTTCAGTAGTGCATGGAAGTAAATGTACCCAAAAGAATGTTGTAAGAAATTTAATATCATTTAAAATAAGTATTTCATATTCCCTCTGCTTGAATGTAAAGCTGAAACTTTCATTCAGGCTTTTAAATTTACATTATGCTCACATATTTCAATTCATACTTCTCTATTCTGTCTTCAATTTTCTTTTCTATTTACTCTAGAGATTATCTTTTCTTAATTTAAATTTATTTAATTCTGTAGTGATAAGCGTCAATACAAACAATTTGTTAAAATGATTAAAAGGAGCTTTTTTTTGGTTTTTAAAAAAAATTATTGTTTCCCAATATTTATGATCCCAGTTTAATGGATGTAGTAATACTGGGAAAAGTATGTTTTATATCCCCTAAAGCAAATATTTCGTGTTTTCTTTTCCAGATAGCAAAAACTGAAGTTTGTGTTCCAACCGAAAGATTTTATACTACAATGCTTCAGAATGAAATGATATGTTTTATCTAATACTTTGTTCACTGAATCAACTGTATCGAAAAAGCCTTGTCTTCCACAAGTTTGCTCTTTTAAGTGTAGATAAGAAGCAGTATTGATCAAGATGAATGGTAACCAAATAGCAGTGATGAAATGGCCTGTGTTTGTCAGAGGAAGGCAGAATCAACTGTAAGTAATTTTTGTTGATATAATCAAGTTAAAAAGTTATTATTATTTATTTCTAAAATGTTTTCTAATTTCTATGGTAACAGTCAAATGTAAAAAGGAAAATAGAAAAGGATGTGGACAGTCCTCTGCATATAAAGAAATATAAATTTAGTATAAATAAATCATTTACAACTTTATTAAAATATAACAATAAACCAATAGAGAAAGTAGGGATTTATAATTTAAATTGTGAAGATTTAAAAAGTTCTGATGTTTTCTCATCAGAAAAAAGATAAATCTTATGAAATCAAAATTTCCAGATTTTATTTATAATTGGCTGTTTGATGTAAGTATTATGTTCTATTTGTGCAGATTGTGCTCTAAGAAAACAGTATTAATTTTAATTTATACCTCTATGTTTCAAGTGCTTCAATGGGAAAATTTTAGTAGTACCTTGTTTCAAAGTGTTATGATAATTTTGCCTATTTGTTAAAATCGTTACAAAGTTTTAATTGTTAAACATACAAAAAAAAAAAAAAAGAAGAAAAAAAAAGATTAATTTTTTTGATCCTCAATGTAATTGTATGTGTCATACTAGTTGCAACTCAACTCCACATGGTATGATTAAATTCAGATTTGTTTTTGTCAATGTAAATGCACTTTCAAAATTTTTATGTAAATATTCGCAATTAAAGTGTTTTTTCATATCACATCCATGGTAATCATTGAAGATTTTTTACAATAACTAACTACTTAATGACTACTTACCTTTAATTAATAATTTGATTACAAGTTAAAATGATAATACATTTGATCAGCGGAGAATTTCTTCTCCTGACCATGTCCTCCAACAAGATGTCATGAAGTGTGGAAATTTTATAAATTATTATACTCATTAGTTTATCTTTCAGTTAGAGTATAAATGAGGCTTTGAGCTGTTTTCTTTCGCAAATGTATGTATAAAGTTTTGGTCAACAATACAATTAACAATAAATTTTGTAAAGACAATGATTTTAAGTTTTAAGATATTAGAGATTGAAAAAATTCTTAACTTATAAGTATAGATAATGCAAGTCTTTCTGACTATGTGTTATATGTAAATAATGTAGGGATTACCAATTTAAGATTTCTATCTGTAGATGAATAAAAAATGCTGGAATCTGTCTCCAGTTATAAAAAAAATTTGGTTGTATGATACAATTTTCTTGTAACCAATTGCTTTGTATACAAATATTCAGATTTGCATATTTATATAAAAGATAATTGTATTTTTTCTGATAGTTTTTTTTTTTTCTTCTCTCTCTCCTTTAGCACTTTTGAGAAATAAGGAATGCAATTGTTCTTGGATGAGTGATTTTCAAAAATATGAGCAGTTAATCATTTCTGTTAATCAGTACAGCCACTGAAAATTATTTAAAGTTGATGTAGAAAAGTTACACATTTCAGTTTTGTGACCTTAAGAATAATTCTCGAAACTGCAGTTGTCAGTGGCATGTTCATTGAATAAGTGGCATGTTTTTCTACCAAAAAATTTACAAAAAGATTTAAGTAAAAAAATAATATTTCTCATGTTTTTCATGGAAAATCATGTTTCACAGGCAGATAATGTAACTATGGTGTATTTATATGTTATGTTTATCAAAAACTTGGTAATGCTTCATTAGAAGAACCATTTAATTTCTTAAATTCTTGCAAGTTTATGTGCATTGTCATAGCCAGTAAGAGTGTTTTACAAATAATCTATAGTAATAATTAGTTGATTAGTAATGTTAACTCTATAAATTTATTAACTTTTTTGATACTTACATAATATTAAAATCATGCCATTGGCAAGTATAATCAAATTTCAGTTCTGTTGGGGCATTATTAGCTCACTTATTTACTTTAAATTAGGATTTGACGGTTTTTGAGACCCAATTTTAAAAAACTGGTTTTTTTAAAGTACATTTGCCACATTTGAAAACTGGTTTTTAAATTAAGAAAACCAGTTTTCTGGATCGCCTGGATATTCCTCTTCTTCAAAAATAAATAAATGAAATCTACAATTGCAACTTTCAAGTTATCATGTGAGAACATTATTATTTTTTAAGTCATTATTTGTCTTAATTAATTTAAGTCATTAACCAGTTTAAACTGGTTTGAAACTATCAGGTGACTTCTCTATTAATCTGTATCCCTCCCTCTCTCTCTCTCTCTCTCTCTTTATATAATTTTTTTAAACTTTCATTTTCAATTTTTCTAGCTGGTAAACAAAGTTTTGGAGCTCGACCAATTTTGAAATGTAATAACAGCTATGATGTCATAGTTTTACGTCAATCTTTTAAAAATGCATCTGCTGTCAAAGAAGCGTACGTAATAACAAAGCTATACTGGTAAAAGCAGGTCAACTTTTTAAAAACGCATCTGCTTTCAAAGAAGCATACATAATAATAATAATGCAATACTGGTAAAAGCAGGTAAAAAAATATATGTGATTAAAAGATGATGATGAAAATTGCCATTTATGCTTTATTCATTGCCTGTGTGATTTCGAGCTTCAAACCCTCCCTAACAAAAACATCTTGCATGATGAAAATGAATTTTATTGGTTGGGACCGATTCATTTAACAGCTGAAGGCTTAGGGCGTCGAGATGCCATTTTATTAACAAGTGAAGGTATATTTGAATTTCTGTTAAATGAATTAAAAAATTTAAAAACTGAAATAAGTTTGAAATTATTATATGCTTTATAAGAACGAATTCAAGAAAGAAGACAAGTAGGATTAGCAAGTCTTTTGCTGTATTTGGAATATCCACAAAACATTTCTAGTTCAGCGAAGAAGTCTAGTGCACTTTCTTCAGCTTCAAAAACTGAAATTATTTAATTATCTGTAAAGATATTGTCTATTATATTTCCAAATTCTTACTTGGAAAACTATTCTGATGAAGAGTAAATCAAAGAAACTACTAATCATAGTAATGTTTTTTTAAAAGAAGCCATAGAAAAATCAATTAATAATTTTCTTGAAGACCCTGAAAATAAACTTGCAAATCCAAAGGCACTGAAAGCTGAATTTTCATTATTTGAGGTAACGAATAAAAGAACAAAAAAAATTTAGGTTTGTTATTTGATGCCATAAAAACTATAAAATCAAGCTTAGTAGCTAGTGAATGAGTATTTTCTATTTCAGGCAACATTGTGTCCAAAATAAGAACAAGACTTAGCAACCGTTCAGTGGATATTTTATGTTTTTTAAAATCCTATTTTCTTAGGGGAAATTAAAATTAGTGAAAATAATATAAAAATTATTTGAAATTTTTGTTTGAGTTTTCGTTATTTTGTGTAAATAATATGTATATGTAATTCTTAATTTTTTTTAATATTTTGACTTTGACTTCATTTTTTGTTATTTTATATAAATGAAATAAAATATTTTTCCTTATTCCTTTTTTTTTTTTTTTGACAAAAATTTAAAAACCGGTTAAAACCGTTTTTTTTTTTTTTTTTTTTTTCATAATATTGATTTTGAAAACTGGTTTTTCAAAAAGTCGGTTTTTGTATAAACCCTACTTTAAAGGCTGCATCTGAAAGTAGAAAAAGAGAACAATGCTTGTACAATTGCTTAAAATAAAATAGTTATTTCTATTCAACAACTGTTCTCAAAGTCTAAATATTAATCTGTATTGTTATATATTAAAATAAAAATTCTGAACTGTTACTTTTTTTTCTTCAAAAGTAAGTGTCAAGTGTGCAGTTAACAGGCATTGTATCATTTAGAAATAAATTCGTGAAAATAGGCAAAAATATTTATGCTTTTTCTATAAAATAAAATTAATAAATGTTTAAAATTAATATATATATATATATATATATATATATATATATATATATATATATATATATATATATATATATATATATATATATATATATATATAACCAATCTAAAGTAAGAAAAAGTTTGAAAACGAAACTAAAATGAAAACGAAACAAAACAGTTTCGAAATCGCAACTAAAATTTATTACCTATTTAAACTAAAACCAAAAAGGAACTTCATAGTATTTAGAGAGCGCAATTGCAGCTACTTCTAAAACACAGATGAATTGATACAAAAGTATTAGAATCAAGTTAATAGGAAAAACAAAAACCAAATAAAAATAAAACCAAAAAAATTATTAAAAAATATTAAAAAAGAATCCGGCCTGAAGACTTTTTCAAGGGTCACCCTCAGGCAGGGATTCAAATAAAGGGATTTTTTCTGTGAGGACATACAGACATTAAGTCTAACAATGATTCCTCGTGACCCGAAAATGATAAAACTAATGATAAAACAATAGTTGGTATATACGATAAAAGGGATGATTTCAACTTTAAAATAACAAAACTATGTAACTACCATTCCAATCTAAACTCTAAAATTTTCAAAAATCTTATTTTCTCACAAGTTAACAGGATCAAAAGGGTTTGCAATAATAAAAATTCTTATATTGAAGCATCAAATATCCTCCTTAAAAATTTAATTAAAAATGATTTTCCTAGAAATTACTGTAATGTCAATTTTTTAATTAAACAAGGTATGGTTTGGGATTAATCTTTTGGCTTAAATAAAAATAGAAATTTACTTGCATATTGGATCACTCAATAGATGGCGCTGGGTGCCTACCTCTGTTTACATAATTTACCGTTAACTTTCAAAAACAGGAAATCACAATCGATTGTTTAAAGTTTCGTTCACTGTTGGATGGTATGTCTTGGCCTTTTCGTTTTTAATTTTAATTTTAATTTTAATGCTGTTTTTGTTTTTATTGTTATTGTTTTTATTGTATTTTTACTTTGTGGTTTTTTTCTAATTTGTTATTTTGTATTTCCTTTCTGTTAAAATGGTATATCTCTTGAGCATAATTTCGGGGGATTTTCGGGTCACGAGGAATCATTGTTAGACTTAATGTCTGTATGTCCTCACAGAAAAAATCCCTTTATTTGAATCCCTGCCTGAGGGTGACCCTTGAAAAAGTCTTCAGGCCGGATTCTTTTTTAATATTTTTTAATAATTTTTTTGGTTTTATTTTTATTTGGTTTTTGTTTTTCCTATTAACTTGATTCTAATACTTTTGTATATATATATATATATATATATATATTGTTTTGTTCACATGACATACTTTTTACTATTATTTAGCTTTTTTATTGTACATTTTAAAAATTGTTATTTGATTCCAACATACATGTGAATGTGATCTCTTTGCTTTTTAATGATTGCTGGCATGCAATCAATATGCAAATCCTATTTCTTCCTACCTAGGGGGAAATATACCTTCTGGAATACCTTCCTTCTAGGTATTCTATTCCATTGGTAAAAAAATTAATTGCATTTCCATCTTACAAATTAAAGGAAGGAAGGAAGGAATTGAGGTTTGTTTTCCGGCGTATACTTCTGAACGAGTTCTTAGCCTTTGCTGGGTTAACACAATCAAAACATGAATATCACAAAAATACAAATTAAAGAACTGATCTTGAAATAACAAATAAACATTTATCAATAAAATACTTTCTATTTTGTCCAATAAAAACCTGTCTTTTTTTTTTTTTTTTTTGTGGTTTTATCATCTCGGATTGCAACATATCTCTTGAGTGATATTGAAAATACATGTGTAATTGGCACTTAAGTTACAATTCTTTTTTTTTCTAGGAGGATGCGTGAAAATTTGTATTTACCTGGTTATTCATTATATTAATACAAGCTGCCTTGCAGAAACTTATCTGCATTTGGTAGAAAAATAAAAACTAGATAGTGTTAGTATTTGTATTCTCAATCTGACATCAGTTACAAACATTTTTTAGTTCATCCTGTTCAGATTTTTGATATAAGGCATCACCCATACTGTTTTATCAATCTGTTATGCTATTTAATGTTTAGAACATACATATATTTCAAGATTTTTTTAGATTTCATTATTATTTTAGAAATAAATTTAATAAAATGATTTATGTAGTAAATTTGCTAATATATATATTTGAGAGGTAAAGTAAGAAAAGTAGAAAATATAGATATTTTCTCTCATTTTACTTAAACTTTTAAATTTACAATTTCTCTGTTATTAAGAAGATAATTTTGGAAGGAAAAAATGTTAATTTTGTAGATTTTCAATGAAGAATAAAGAGTACAAAATCCAATTATAATATAAGGTTTTAAATAAGTAGATTCTAACTTCTTATGTCGTGTATACATGGATAGGAATATGCTTTCTGACAAAATAAATTTTTCATGACATTACTCATTTGTTATTTTATATATATTTAAAATTATAAGGAGCAAGCGGAAGCTTGTTATTATAGATTATGGAACTAACTAGACCTTGAACACATTTCATCGTATAAATTTAATACTGTTTTATTTATTTGGCTATGCAAGTATTATATAAATCCATCAAGCTTTTTTCTCAGTCATAATAGAATTTTATTTAAGATAAGCATGCCAATGAATAAGCAGAAAGATAAGCATGCATTATGCAAGATAAAATGCCAATACCAAAATTTAAAATATTTCACATTTTTTAATAGTAACTATCTATGACTGTAATATATTATATGTATAATTGTTTGGATTCAAAAAATTTAATAAATATGAGCAATAAGAGGTTGTATTGCAGTTTTAAAATACTCTATGTTTGTTAAATGTGATTAAAGTAAAACAATTCTAAATATTATGCCTCATTGTAAACAATTGTACAAATTTATATGTAAAAAAAAAATCAAAAATAACTTCCCTAGTTCTGGAAATTATTTAATTATTGTAGATAAAGCAATATTATTTTATAGTTCTTGTATAACTTTTTGGATAATTTTTTTCACTGTTCAAAATGCATTTATTCATATAAGAAACATTAAAATAGAGAACATATAATAATGCAAACAATTTTTTATAAGAAATTCATTATAAAAATGTTGTTATTAAAGTTTACATAATCAATAAGTGCTTTATATTAAATTTAATTATCATTGTATAAAAACAATACAACATTTAAAGTATTTTCAATTCGCATTCAATGATATAAAAAATAAATGTTTTACAGATGATTTTTTTTGTAAATAAATTTTTAAAAGATTCCTTTTCTTGATATGAAATATTGCAATGTGATGTTTTAAGAAATTACATACATAAAATATGGCTTTTCAGAATATAACTTGAAATTTAAAATGCCCTCTTCAGTAAAATAGACGGTTTTATACTTTGATTATAGTTCTAAAAATAGAATACATAAGAAACTGAGAAAAAAAAATTAAAATTTCATTAAAAACATATTCTTAAAATAAAATATATTTAAAAAATATATTTTCATCAAACTATAATAACTGTTGTGAAGGTACTAACCGCAGGATGCATTCTCATTAGATATTATATATATACTGTTAAAAAGGAAGAAGTATATGGTTTTAACACCTCATTTTTCTAGAACTAATCTGTGGAAATAACTCAGCTATCCAGTATCACAATGATAGCAAAACTAAAAACAGAACAATAATTTGTTTAATAATATAGAAATTTAATGAAATCAGAAAGTTAATTTTGATGAAATTTCAAAATAACATTTCAAATGTATGTGAGGCATTATGTAATAAAATTATAAATGCAGAACATTTCATTTATGACATTACTTCAAATGTTTATACAATTTGTAAAAAGCTTATGTAATAGTTGGAGAGGTGTTAAACGAAATATTTACTGGTTGCAATATTTTTTAGATTGTTCCTTTTCATGGACAAAGCTGTATTGGACAGATGCATTCAATAAAGTTTACTAATTAAAATAACAAAATGCTTCTTAGCTAAGTTTGCAAGATTTGTCAAAACAAAAAAAGTAAAAGCAGTTATAAAAAAATAGGGGGAAAAAACCCCGTTTGTTTGTAAAATTTTTCTGTTCTCGAAAGGGGCAAATTGATATTTAATAGTCTTCAGAATTGAGTACACAACATTCATGATTTCCGTTGAGTATTTAAAGTAACATAAAATGTATTAATTTTTGTTCCTTTTTTCTATTGTATTAATTTTACATCTTACTTTTAGTACATTTAGAAATTTGAAAATATTCCTAAAAGAATGCGTTAATCAAGGAAACAAAATTCAGGAAGACTATAATGATTTAATTCCATAATAGAATACTATCGTTCAATATCGTAAACTTTCAAAAACAATATTGTACAATATGGTTCTCCAATATTGTACAGCATAGTTTTCCTATATTGGTCAATGTCATTTTTCCATATTAAACAATGTCATTTCCCTACATCATGCAATATAGTTTCTCAATATTATTTAATATAGTTTCCTTATATTGTATAATATAATTTCCTGATATTATACAATATTGTACGTTATAAGACAGTATATATGTAGCATCTATCTATATCTATATATGTAAGCTTATTTTGTTTGAAGCTGAAGGCAGGTTTGAAGACATAGAAAAGACATTTTACATTTTTAAATTCATTTTAATCCATCGCGGGAAGACAATTTATTTACAGGCATACGCGGACAGAACATGTAAACAACAGCGCGCAACAAAAGCAGAAGTAAGGAAGGAATTGAATAAATGATAACTAGTCTTATATAATATGGGATTACCGGCCACGTGTTGATTGAATACTCTTGTTGACCTTGGACAAGGGCACCGAAGGGATCATTTTCACTTGACACGTGGAACTGATGGCGCAACATACTTACAAAGCTTCAACAGTAGAATGGGATCAGGAAACAAGAGAACACTCCCGAATAACCCCGACATGGGCTGAATTAGGCAAAAATTTAGGAAATTAAGTTGGATTAAACCAGATATTAAAATATCATTACATATATTGTCTTACATATTTATAATTGAGATTTAAACTTTTTCCTAGCTTTGCTATTCTTTATTCATATATACATACATACATACATATATATATATATATATATATATATATATATATATAAAGGCGATAAACTATATTCTTCAAAGAAAAGAAAAAAGATTTAATTAAATTTCATAATTTTCTTGCAAGACAACAATTTGAAATATATAAGGAAGATGCTAATATACAATTGTGAAATGTAATAGCATTTCCCTTCAATCCACAAGCATCAGTGTGGTCTGAATTAAAAAAAAGTTTGTTGAGAAACACATATATGGTTACAAGCAGAATAGATAAAAATAACCTTTGAAATAACATAAAATTTTATTAATTGAATGCCTCATCATTTAGAAGCTGTTTTAAAAGCCAAAGAATATGTAACAAAATATTTAGACTAAGTTTATATACAATTTTATTCAAAGAAATTTTTAAGCATGGGCTGTGGACCCAAGTATGAATTTAATGTTTCGTTTTTATATTTTTAAGGAAGGAATGAAGTGGTATGTACTTAATTCTGCAAGCTACTTTAAGTCAAAATTATAAATCCAAAGGGAAGAATTATTTATTTTCTTTTTTTCTTCTGAATTGAGAACTTTTTTTTACAAACATTATTTTTTAGTTCATAATATGCATGTAACTAAAATTTTAAGGAATAAAAGAGTGAGCATATGTCTCAAGTATTCTTCTCATCAAAAGTAAATTTAAAGAAATAGTAAAGATTTGTTGCTGAAACAAGAACAACAAGAAAAAGCTTTTCATGTCTAAGTATTTTAAATAAAAATTAGTTAATTAACATATTTATGCCATAATGCTTTATAAATTATTATTATTATAATTTTTTGATAAGTCTCATATAAACAAATATTTTTAATTTGGAAATGCATTCTCAGTAATTTTTATATAGGATTAAACTTTCACCATATTTTTAAAACATAATGAATTCTTTCAAACAGAAGCACTAATGTAAAATATTTTCCCGCTAACCATAAATGTCGAATTGCACGACAATTTGAAATAATAAGTCAGCATAAAAAAAGTCAGCATTTTTTTTATTTACTTATTAAAATATAATTTTATTCTTATATTAATTTCAGAAGTTAAACTTATTTAAGACTGCCCTCGTTGATGATTTCTCATGAAGCCTAGTAACGATTATTGTTTGCAAGATAAAATAATTTTACGTTTTTCTAGTTAATTTTCCATTCAAACTGTTTTTTCTTTCAATTTTTAAAATCGCCAACTATCCGCGATTTGATAAACCATGCCAATATAGCAACCCCTACAGATATGTCATTAGGATTGTCATAATTTGTTTCGCTCCCGGGATTCTTGCCGGTGCGCAATGCACGGCTATCCATATGTTTGACAGCTGCTGTTGTTAATCTTAGACAGTTTCTGCATTGAACTGTAAGTATAATATATACATATATGTATATTTGTTATAATAATTAGTGAATTAGGACAGAGAAGAGCTTAGATTTACAGAGAGAAGAGCTTAGAAATTCGAAATATAAATTGAAAATCTTTCAAATTGGTCATTTTGGTTATGTAAACATATCACTAGGCTTGAATCTTATGTAAATGTGCTAGTAATTCTTAACAGATTAAATTATTTATTAGTATCTTTTAATAATATATATGATTAATTTAAGAAACACTTATATTAATTATAAAAAGGATAAAATGAGAATTATTTTCTTTATATTTGAAATATTGAGTTTGGCTCCGGACGTTTGAAATCATATACAAATATATACATTTTGAAATATACACATTTGAATATATACATTCTTTTTGAATATATACATTTGAAATATATACATTCTTTTTTTTAATTTGCTGATTCTTGAACTAAAATCCTTTTTAGTTAATAAATGCAGGTGCGATTTTCCACATTTCTGAACGTGTAGCGGACAAATTCAGTTGTTTCGTTTGCTTGCCGATTTGATAATATGCGAATATCATTGATGTGTAGGAACTTAATGTAATAAAAGATCGGCTATTTGCGTAAAATTTTATCTTATTTAGATTTTTATTTTATTATTTATTTATTACGTATAATTTTATATGCTGTGTACCACCTAAATGAGATTGTAGTCTTCCGTTTTCAACGTTCGTTATTTTCGGGAGTGTGATCACGATCGCGGATTGCATGTTAAATTTTTCTTAAGTTGCTAAAATAAAACTACGGGTTTTTTTTTTTTCCAATTTTATAATTTTGTCTCTTAAGTTACGTTTAATTATTACAGAGAAATACAAATAGATGTTTGGTTATTCGATTGCAAGCATGATGGCAATGACATATTGCAGTGACTTTCTATAATGTACAATAAGAAAGAATTTTCCGAATCTGATTTTTTTAAATCTGTTGTAGGGATTTCCTATAAAAAACTATTTTCAAGAGTGTATTTTTGTTTGTTAATGTTTTTTTTTCCTTTAAAATAATTTTTTCTTTTAACCGAATTTGAATAAATGTTACTTTATCCCTAACATTAAATGGCATTCCATAAAAGATGAGCATGAAAAGGATGTAACTAACCAGATACTTATTTTTAATAATGAAATGCAAAAAAATTGATTAATTTTAAAAGGTATTCAATAATATAAATTCTGCTTGCAAGAAATTAATTTTTTTCATCGAAGTTATACTGCCATCATAATTAGAATTATTCTTTAGTATGGATGACTCACTTTTTCTTGTTAATAAAAGATGGAGATTTATGCATATAAGGTTGGTTACACATAAGGTAATTTATGTATATAAGGTAAAGGAAATTTATACACAATTTAAGGATATACAACTTTTCTCAAAATATCAATTTATACTTAGGGGAGAGTGGCTCACCTTGGGATGCTTTTTTTCTTTTTTTTCTCAAAATTTTTTATATTGATGAATTATTTTCAAATTTTTACCTTGTATTTGTTTAACCTTTGCCTACATTATTTAACAGCTTTTAATCTTTAATCCATTATAGAAAATTTTTAAAAAAATATTTAGTAAACTTGTACTTTGTCCCAAGGTGTACTACCTGGTGGCTCACCTTGGGACAGCTGAAAAACAGATATGAAAAGATCAATAATTGAATTACATTACACTTGAAATTGTTTATTCGAGAAAAGAAAAGTATATAAAGTGATAAATATAACTAATTAGAAATTAATATTTCCTAATTTTGTTAAGAAAGCTTTTTATTAGTTGAACACACAAAAAAATTAACAAATTTTATATTTAATTGTAATTAATTGTTGGAAATCAAATACCAAACCCAAAGAACGTTCGGTACTTTGCTTTGGTTCTTTAAGTTTTAATAAAATGTCATTTGAGTTTACGTAAGATTTGTCCTCTTTTTCAGGATAAATAAATGTCAATGATTGATTTAGTCGTCTCAAAAAAGATAACTCATATTCATCACCATCAATTCTTCACTGGTCTTCCAGTTGTATTATTTCCTACCAATTCTGAGAGCATTAAATCTTCATCTTCACTACTGCTACTAATGATCAACTGAAGCTGTTTTTTAATCCTTTTTTTCGCTTTCATATTCATACATTCTTTCTCTTTTACTTGAGTGTTCTAGTTGCTTCTGGTTTTCGAAGAGAAAACATGGCACTATGTCTTCTTTTAAATCCAATGTACCAGTCCTTTCCAGCTTTTTTTTTTTTTTTTTCATGCTCCCAGCTTGGGGGAATATTCTTTTTATTTGCTGAAGCATATTCATATGCAAGGGTACGTGCATCATTAATTGTTAGTCCATAGTGATATTTCGAAGCTTGTAAAATGTAATCTACTAGTTTGTTTCCCTCATCGTTGGTAAATATTTTTCGACTTTGAATCTTTGATACGTACTTGAAGTTAGAATTTGGCTGTTCACTTTTTTTAAAAGTACTAACATGGCGATTCAGAGTTGTCTTACTAACATTGTAGACTGCAGCAGCTTCCCTAAAAGACATTTCTCTTGATAAAACTTTTGCAGCAGCTTTCTGAATATTGTTACCACGAACTGTTTCGTTTTTCTGGTATTCTTTATTTCTAATCCTTGCCATTGTTAAGCCTAATGAGTTCCTAAAAGTAGAAATAATAACTATTAATAAACACAGATTATGTAGATTAAATAAAAAATATTTTAAACATAATATATTTTTGTAAAAATATTTGAAATAAAAGTTAGGTAGTCACATCTTGTGTCCCAAGGTGGACCACTTCCACCTGTCCCAAGGTGGACCATTCACACACAATGAAATTTTAGAATGACATGCTGTTAGGTTTAGCATCAGAACAATAATTACACATGAGTTTTATAGAGAAAGCTTTAAATTTCATTACAGTACCTTTTATTTCAAAATATTTTCATTAAAAATCCACCTAACTACTTATCAAAGTTTTACATGAAAGTTACTAGACATGTTCTCAAAATAAAAATCTTAATAAATTCTTACCTGCTGTATCAATGGAATCAAAACACATCTGAAGATTTGACTGTGCTGCCGTCTATCTGCATCTATAAAAGCTAAGCATTAATTTAAAATCTAGGGCAAAAAATAAAGCTGTCCCGAGGTGTACTGTGTCCCAAGGTGAGCCACTCTCCCCTATATTACACATTTATGTACAACTTACTATTAAATTGCACTTCAGCAGAAATAAACAAAATATCATTTACTAAAATGTAATACTAGAAAATCATGCTACACAGAGAGAAAATTTACCTCAGTTTACTAGTTCAAACCCTTATCTAAAGTATTATTTGCAACATTCAATAAGCTCTTTTAAGATAAAGATGGTTTATATATATATATATATATATATATTGTAAAAAAAAATCATTTTAATTAAACATAAAATTTGTAGAGTAGTTGCACTTTATATGATTTTACAGATTTTGATATGTTTGGAGAAAAGTCTGAATTAAAAATTGTTTCAACTCTTTAGGTGCAGTATGCATACCCAGTGAAGTACATTCTTATTCCCATCAGAGTAAGTATTATTGATTTTTATGTTTAAGTGATTTTAAATTTTTTTAAAAAATTTATATGTAGTATGTAAGAATCATTTCATTTTACAGTTTGTACTGCTGTTATTCATTTTAAGACTGCTTTTCTATCATACAAAAGTAAGCAATTCAAATATCATGTAATATATTTCTTTCATCAATTACATGAATAGAATGACTTAAGAAGATACCAAAATGAAAAATTTTATGAGTTGATCAGAAGTTTAGTAAAAATAAGCACAGCATTTAAAATCCTGAATAAAACTTAGAAATTAACCGATATCTTTAAATTAATATGGGAATCTGTTTTAGGTAGCACCTAGCAGCCTCAGAAAATGATTTTACTATAATCCGTACTATTCTTACCAATGCTGATTCATCCTTATGCAGTTCCCCCCTCCACTTAAAAATATGATATTGATATGCAGATATAATAAAGTAGTTTGAAAAATAGTTTTAGAATTTAATACATATATTATGAATTTGCAAAAATATATAGTTATATTTTTCAATCAAAAGAAGAGAAAATTGCTATCTAAAGTGTACTAAAGTAGAAAAAACTAATGCAGATATAAGGCATATTTATTGTTTCACTTTTTATAAAAAATAAGAAATAAACTTTCTAAAACAAGAGCAGTTGAAAGAAGCATTCTAATGCTCTGAGAAAATGTAGTGCATTTTATAAAAGAATAAAATATCATAATTTGGTGTTTGATGAATTGTTAGACTATGAAATTATTATATTCAAGTATGCATTTTAAAGAAATGTATCTATGCTTTTGAAGAATTACATTTTTTTCTTGTTAAATACTTTTATATAACTGTGCTATAATATATATGTGTTTCTGTGTGTAATGATATCTCTTAATTTAATTTTAATCTTAATTAATTTCCTAATTTTATTTTTATTTTAAATTAGTCCATGTTACTTTAATCTAAAATTTTGTCTTATTTCCTGAACTAAATTGCAGTTTTTTGAAAATTAGTTATTTCTAACATACTCTCTAAAAAATTGTTGATTTGGCACCCCATACTCCCAGCAAAGAGATAAACCTCCATAATTCCTTTTTTTCCTGAAAATAAATTCATAGAAATAGTAATAAAACTGACTTATGAAAAATTTAAAAATATCACCAAATTTCTAAAAGGCTCTGCATTAACTCTTTATATAAATTGTTTAGATATTAAGAATTTTGATGATATTTGCTCTGTATTCAATGAACATTTTATTCAGTCCAGTATTGTAAATTTTGCTGTTTTTTCACACACATAAAAAAATTGACTAAAAATGGTAACTAAATTGATTATTTTCATAAAAAATTATATTGGGGCAGACTGTTACGCTTTAAGCCACAATTCATTCTTGAAGGTTTCACTGATAGGCTCCCAACTCATTTAAAGCAGTTAGTAACCATGAAATCAACTTCTACCTCTACAAAATACTTACAATAATAGCTAAACTTTTAAAAATGCTAAAGCCTTTTAAATCAAACTTGGTTAGGAATAATGAAGCTCTAATCAGAGCAAGACAACGGGCATCCTTTTTATCGTGGCAAAATTTTAATAGTAGATCCCATACTCCGTTTGTACTTCAACGGAGTGCATAGCATCATGAAAAGTACTTGATTTTAGGAAAAAAGAAGATTCTTAAAAGTTCTTAATTTTCTGAAGAAGTGCAAAGTTTTTTGTTTTTTTGTTTCCGCAGGCATTGAGTACAATAAATTGAAAACAGCTATTAATCATTATTTCATATATCAAAAAAGAAAACTGACAGAAGGGAAAAAATTGGTGAAAGAATCCAGGGATTTCAACAATCAGTGCCACTGCATATTGAGATGGTTATTCCAAAAGAGGGAAATATGAAATATGCCAGACTTGTTTCAACTTGAAAAATGTTTGAACTTTTTATACTTTTAGTATTCTAAATAGCAAAGAATTTATTGTAGTTATGCCTGGTAACTTGGTTCTTAAAGAGTATGCAGTTTGGCTCTGGTTGATGAAAAATAATAATAAAGT
The DNA here is from genome assembly GCF_947563725.1 of Argiope bruennichi. Taxonomy (NCBI): domain Eukaryota; kingdom Metazoa; phylum Arthropoda; class Arachnida; order Araneae; family Araneidae; genus Argiope; species Argiope bruennichi. The sequence goes on from NC_079163.1 coordinate 26,863,621, forward strand.
AGGATATGCAAAAGAAATAAATGCATTAGACTAGGTAGTTGTCTTAAAAGCACACATAAAAAAATATATGATATTTAGTCACTTTTATTTTTATTACTTTGAAGCCTCTTTAGGTTATTACATATTCAGTCATCATTCTCGTTAACATGTTGTTTTGGGCTATCTCTTGAGCAACATACAAAAAGGATTTTACTGTACATTTGTTTATTGCCTTTGTATTTATTTTATTCGATTATGTGAAATCCAGTGTGATGACATTTTAATTTGAAGATGTAAGTTTTCAATGATAGTGACTTCTTTTGCATTGTAATTTTTTTAAATGTCACCATTCCTTTGAAAATTATCATTTTTTGAACCAATCTTGTCAGTTATTAGTTTTTATTTTTTTAAAATTCTGTTAAGTCTGATATTCAAAATTTAACAGAAATAAGAGAAGTTTTATTTTTCAGATCATATTGTTTCTTAGAGTTTTTTTTTTCCCACTGAAATCTCATTCCCAATATATAAAAGTTTTCTTGACTGACAGAGCAGTACAGAGAAATCGCCAGAGCCTCAATTGCTGCAGTTAGGAGTGTGAAATTTAGCAGATTATTTGGATGCTTGGATTATTGAAGATAGATTTAAAAAAAATTTTTAATTACAAATTCAGTCAAAAAATGAACAAAATTTTAACTTGTTTCCACCATAATATCAAAGTATATTATCGCAGAAAATTTATTTTTATTCCTTCTGAAAGTTTATATATAGAATATTTTCTGAAACTGGTGTTGCCACTTATTACTTGTCATTTCATTTACTTTTGTAGCTTCAAATCTTATGCTTTGCTATAGTGTTTTGATAGATGTCATTCTCTTTGAAAACATTAGAAAAAATACTAGCCACCCAAATTCCATCAATAAAATCTTACTACTCTTTTGGGTTTTTTCGAGCAAAGCAAATTTGTTGTCAGTAAGTGTGTTTGTAATTATTCTGTACTGATAAAGAAACCAGGGGTAAAATTCTGTCAGTGGACACAAAGCGGGAAGTATCACTTTAAGCGGATTTAAATTATCATCCATAGATAATTAATAATGTAGACTTCCCCTTGAATGTATTCAGCAATCCACACATACTATACATTATAGAGTATACTGTCAGAAATATGAGCAAAGTTTCCAAAAGCAACATAAAATGATAAACTGAAAAATGGATATTCGGATATTCTGAGAAAATGCAGAGAATTTTGTTCAAAAAGAAAAGAACAAAAATTAATGATTTAGGCTTGCATAAGCTATGGATTTGTCACATATATATATATATATATATATATATATAATATAAACAATTCCATTCAAAATAAATTGAGGTGTGACATCTTTTACAAATACATCTGCACTTTTGAAGAATTATTTTTCTTGTGAAATATTTTTATTTTACTTTTTGAATAAAATGTACTGCACTAAGTACTTCGCTCTTTGGAATTTAAAAAAAAAAAAAAAAAGAAAGAAAAAAGATACGTAGAAATTTCGAATATGGAAAGAGAAATTAAAGAACTGTTAGGAAAAGCTAATGAAACAAAGGATTTTCCACTTTTGCAAAGTATAGCATCATTAAAAAAAAAAAAAAAAAATTACAAAACGTAGAATCTGAAACTGCCAATGAGAAATTTTTTTAAAACTAGTAGTGTTTCTCCACTCTTTTTTACTGTTTTACTTATTTCTTTTCATATAAATATTTATATAATCTAGTTTTTTATAAAAATTAAAGGCAAAATAAAAGCTGTATGTATTAGTTCATTCAATTTAATATATGAATACACAATAATGCTGTCAGATTTTTGTAATTTTCAAGTTAAAATTTGAATTGAACATTTTAAAAATTAGGGAAAAAATAAGTCAGTTATTATGTATTTTTCAATTTTTTTATAAGAATTATTTTTTTATTTTCAATTCGACGATAATTTTAAAAAAATTATTAAAATTCGAAGAAAATTTAAATTCAATTTTTTATTCTCGACGAAGAATTCAGGAAATACTCATCCTTCGTTTCACCCCTTGGCGAGATAGAGTCGTAGCGTATAATGGCTTTTTCCCATTCGCTCTTCAACAATGTGCATTGTTTGTTGAAATATTGGGAATGTTATCCCGAAGGGACGGTGCAAAATACGTACTTTTTATAAATCTTGCAACTCGAAAAACGTTCGAACTTCATTGGAATTCAAAGATGGTGAAGAATTTTTTTTAGTTATCTCTGATAAAAGTACGTTTAACTTTTTTCATGTGTTAAAGAAGAGTAAGCAGATTGGTCCGATCAACGGAAAATAAAAAATAGAGCAGGATGAATTAGATGCTCAAACGATATATCGAACATGGGAGAAGCTACTCTAAAAACATTTACCTCTTTAAATCATTACACATCCGATCATTGTTTTCTTTAATATGTCGTTAAGAGTAGCTTATGAGCAATCTTTTGAACAACCTGTTTAAAGGGATTTTACTGTACTATACTGAACTTAATTTATTGCTGCGTGTAATTAAGTTAGTCGATTGCGTAAAATCTAGTACGGTAGAATTTCAACTTGAAGCCATTGGTTTTCAACTATAGTAATTGCTTTCACGTTTTTTGAATGTCTTCATCTATTTGAAAATTTTTATTTGTTGGATCAATCTCGGCAAATTTTAGTTTATATGAAACCCTCCTAGATCTGGTATTTAAAATTTTTAAAGAAGGGGGGAATCAAAACTTTTATTCTTTTGGGTTTAAATTCCATCATTTTTATAACGATTTTTGCTTTTTCTCTTTTTGCAACTCTTACACATTTTTTTCCTCATAAAAATCTTTCTATACATATAGAAATTTGTCCTGACTGACGAGCAACGTACAGCACAAACCATTGAAGTTAGGATCATGAAATTTGGCAGAAAGTTACTTCTTGAGTATTAGAAGGTTACTAAGAACGGATTTTTTAAAATTTTAATTATAATAATAAAAAAATAAAAACAATTTTAACATGTTTTCGCCATAACGTCAAAATTTATCATCACAAAAAAATTGTTTTCATACAGTTTTAAAAGATTGAAAAGGTGAGTTTTCAATTATACCAATTTTGTTTGAATGAATGCTTTTTAGTTTTAGGAATTTTCGGAAAATTAGTTTTGGACACAATTTGTAACAATGATTTTTTTTTATAGAAATAAAATTCAAAACAATGTCATTGCTTCATGGATTGTTGAGTTACGTTAAATGTGTTAACTTTGTTATTAGAAGGTAAATGAATAACGCTTTCTTTGTTTTAATTTAAAATTCAAGATTTTTACTGATTACGATTCCCCGCATTGTAAGTATTGTTCAATTTTAAGACAATGGGATGCATTATCTCGCGCTAGTTTCAAAAAATACTTCTTAAAAAGTGCTTTAACTGTCATATTTTATTTTCATTTTTCTTCTAACTACAGAGTTGGCCCTTTTTAATTCGTTAACTTGTTTCCATTACTTATGAAACTAGGAATTGTGAAATCATTTTCATTTATTCGTAATATATATAATCGTGTTTTTCAGTGATTTTTTAAAAAGCTAAAGTAAGAAAATTTTATTTTTGCATATAGGTTAAAAAGCAGCTTTTTATTAAATTTTTGAAATTTCAAACGTTCTAAAAAGCTCTTTACTGAACTTCAGGAGTGTACGAAGCGATAAGAATTTTTTTCACATATATATATTCTTTTCCGTTAAAAAATTAATCTAAAAAGCTCAGTTAGAACATTACATTTTTTATCTTTAATTTTTGCAGTTTTATCAACCTTTTGATGATATCCATCCTGGAATGTTTTAGCTCTTAGCTTTATAAAGGCTGCAAATAAAATGTTCTAAATTGCTAAATGTTGTGAGTTACCATAGTAGGAAATTGATACTTTCCATCCCAGCCATGTCAGTTTTTATTTGTGACTCTATATATAAAAGTCAAATACAAAATCTTTGGTCAAATATTTGGTAATTCACATGCTTCTACATCAGTGTCGACATTTTCAGAGTTCCCGGAATTTTACTATTAATCATATAAAAGTTAATTGTTTTTGCTAATGATTTTTTTTTCTATTTAATGTTTTTGACAAGACCAAAAATTTGGTTTAGAACAAAATAAGTTGTGCTTCTGCAGTGCTGTAAAAATAAATATTAAAATTTAAAACATGCACGTTTAAAATTAATTTAAAAAAATACACATTTAGATTTAAACATTTTTCAATAAAAACGATGCTTTAGTATGAAACAACAAATGTTCTTTGCTTAGACAATACTCAGATTTACGTATGCATAATGTAAAAGGATGCTTAATTTTTTTGCCGAATGTAATTAAAAAGTGCCTAATTCTTAAGCAATTTCTCACTATGAACCCTGTAATGCTCTTTTATTCTGTCATTAATACGGTAACTTTGCTCTTAAAAAAATGAATATTTTTTGTGCATAAGATTGTTATCAATGAAAGAAGATAAATAGTAGTTTTATGGCATATTATTTAATTGAAAATTTTGGATAAATCAAACAATTATTATTGATGAAATTGGCTTAAATTAAAAGATTTTGTGGCAGTTGAGAAATAAAAATCATATGCTTATTTCCTGAAGCATTCCTTTATAAATGAAAACATTATGTTGTTGATTTGTATTTTCAAGTTTCTACCAAAGGACACTTTAAATAATTAAAAAAAAAATGTTTTTTTAATATTTAATATCTTGTTACAAAAAAGCATATTAAATAAAGAAAATAATTACCAAAATATTTATAACTTAATTTTTTTTTATAAAAAAGGTACCTTGTGACAATTAGTGACATTACTACAAACGAGTTATTTTTATTTTATTCAATAATATTTTATTTGTTAATATAATTCATGCTACATAAATTTTGTGTGTAATATAGAATTTTGCTTCTGTTTTTTATTAATTATTATTAATTGAAGATCTCGTAAATTATTTCTTCTTGTAATTGGCTTCCATTTGTCCCAGATATGTATTTGGAATCCAGTGTTGCTATTTGAAAAAAATGAAGTTTGAGTAAATTTAAATAATATATTGAAATATTTCATTCATTTCATTCATATATTTATATTCAATCATTCAAGCATGAACAGTCTTATTGCGCGGGGATTATTTTCGAAATAAAGAGCAGTTTCCGGATACGTGGACTGCACCATAACGTTATATTTTAATTTATAATATTAAAGGTTTATTGTTTCTTCAGTTGTTTTGAGAAATTGTGTCAAGAAATATTTAAAATGTACCGTATCTTCACCTAATTTAGATTTGATATCCTATTCATAAAGTTGTTTAAATTTTTGAGCAGCTCCCTTAATTTCAATGTTTTTTCTTTTTGGAAAATTAACCGAAAAACCAGATATGGAATTAATTTTGCTTATAACATTTCAAAAACTGAGCATAACACATCCAGCAGAGGCAAATATGTTTCGGCAGTCAATTTTTTCTTTCCTCTAAGTACAACGTTTTGATACATCTTAAGTATAATCTTAATTTTCATAGAATCAATTAATTAATCTTAGTTTTCGTAGAATCAATTTTTTTAATTTTAGTAGAATCATTAATCAGTTAGTGTCAAATAAACAACTATCTCTGGTATTTAATCAAAATAATATTAAACAACTTGCAGTCAAAATATTACAATGTATTTTCATTGAGAACACAAAGTTCGCAGAATCGCGATATAAAAGGCAGTTTTGATGTATAAATTTTTCTTTTGCTTTAAAGACAAAATTGCATTTGCATCAAATTTATATTTCAAAATCTAAATTCAACAAATTAATTCTCGAAACTTTCTACTTCGTATTTGCTGTGCTACCTTTTTGTATCATTAATTTTCTGGAATTGGCCAGAAAAGCCGCATTTGGTTATGCGTTTCGTTGAAAGAAACAAAGCGAAAAAAAATATTCACTTACAAATAATTACTTATTGGATAAAATTATAAATGAGTTAATGAAGCATTTTTATAAATCATTATTTCGGAAATTCCTCTTGTTTGAAAACTTTTATTAAAAAACAGCAATGATATTTGTATTGTTAAATTTTCTAGAATGGTCTAGGAATAGTTTAATTTTAATTTTACTGGCACTTTAATTAAAAAAAATAAAGCAAAAAAATAGCCAATTAAAAAATGAATATTGCACTAAAATAATGCAAATCAAAGGGAAAAAACAACAATATTTCTAAATTTCATTCTGCTTATTAGCTTTCATGAAAGGGGACTTTTTTTTTTTTTTTTTTCATTTCTACAAATATCAAATTGATAATGAATCGGCTGATATGTATTTTCAAATATTAAATACATGTCTACGTTTATAACCGAGGAAATATTTAAGCAGATTTTTTACGCTCAGTTCTAAACTATCAATCCAGTTTTAATCCAACGTTTTTTTAAGGCAATTTAAATGGCTATTATTTTTACAGTAATGGAGCATTAGTAGTAAAAATTTAAGCAATAATTTGGAAAGTAGTTTTTGTGAGTTTTATATTTAAGGAAACAAAATCATATGTGAAATTTCTTTGTGAAATGAAAAGTCATTTTATTGTAAATAATAATCCATTCTTTTGGTAAAAGTAGTTTTTAAACTCATATATATTGATTTTTCTTTGTTATATTTACCTTGCACTTTATTTTATAGATATTCTGAATCATCATCCAAGATGGAGCGTTTTGCAGGAGATTTACAATACAGATCAATACCGTTAATCAGCAGTAAAGATATTGTACAGTTCAGCTTCATCGTCCAAAAATCGATTTCATATTTAGACTTGAAATTATGCCGTCACAGTAGACTTGCTCGTGTTGCTGGCATATACCAACGCGTGTGGAGCTCACCACTTCATTTTATAAGCACAGAAGAAAAATGTAGAAAAATTCTTACTCCAAGCAGAAGTATCCTCTATACTCTGCATCTTGACTTGCCTAAAGGAAGAGAATTGCCGCTAAATGAAGGAGGACATTTAAGACAACAAAGAAATACCACGTTCGGCGTTGCCAAGACCCTCCCTCATATAGGCGAAATATACATTTATAGGGAATATTATTATGTGGTAATATCTGATTATATCCTCTATGCCTCTTATTCTCTTGACCAAGAAACTCAACTTAACCACTGGTTAAGTCACTTTAACGTCATAAAAGAATCTGAATTTCATCAACTACACATTCGTATAGTAAGTTCTTTCCTAAAGCACGTATATACGAACAATTTGGATTTTTCAGTGTGCAAGGAATTTTATCAACAATTCAAGTTTAAAATGTGTTTATCCAGATATGAAAGTCTTAAATATCTGGAATATTTTCTTTACAATGCGTGCTACAGTGGAAGGAGTTTCGAAGAAGATCGCCCTCCTGCAGAGGCTCTCTCTCATGAACAGGATCTTATAGATTATTGTTTTAATGGCACCTTTGTAAATGTTGTTTCTCTTTTGAAGTGCATAGATTCTCCAAGACTCTCTGCATATAATGTATATGTTGCCCATCTTCTGAAAGTGATGTAAGTGAAAACAAACTTTATTTTGTTCTCACATTTATTGCATTCAATTTATATTTTCTTCTTAATATTTAAATTTTCTGAGATCCTAGATCACTTTTAGAAGGAATAATAGTTAAAATTTGTCACAATATTAATAACATAATAATATACGATAAAACAATAATAAATTGTTGAAAGCATATAGTCAATTCCTGTAGTGATTCAATACACTTACAGATACAAATATGCCTGTGTCATATTTTTTAACAGCTTGCTGTTTTCAGCATATTTTCACCAACTTGGATGTTTTTCACTTCAAGATTCTTGTCTCTTGAATTTCATAGTAAAATTACTTTAAAATATCAACTGGAACTCAATTTTATTTTTGTCCTCAAAATTGAAGATGGTAAGAAAACGTTTATTGTTATTATTATTTTTATATATTTTTTATCAATAAAATACCTACAAACTTCATATCCAGTATATCTGTCTCGTTTACATAATGGCCAAGGATTTAATCAAATGAAGGAGGAATATATATATATATATTACTTTAAATGTGAATTGCTCTTCTTATTTCGAAACTTTCTCAGGCTTTGATAAATCTCATGCTCTTAATGTATATTTATATGATCTCAGCACTTTTTTATTAAAATAGTTTATTCTAAAATTATTAAATATTTTTACTATAATTATTATAGCTTCATTCAATAAAATTATTATTGAATTATTTAATATGTATTATCTATCATTTCATGCTTGTATTGGAAAACCAAATTTTTACTGTCGTTTTTAGTTTTCTTATTGCCATCTTCTTTTGTTACACTCATTTCTATCTTTCTTAGTTTGAATTTTTGGATAAACCGCATATGTGTTTATTTCCGTTAGCCTCAAATTAGTAAAATAATAATCAATGTATGATAAGCAACAAATGAAAAATTCATAGTGAAGTTCAAAATTATACTGTGTAATTATACAGTTTGTATCACAAGAGCCAAAATCGTACTTTTTCTTCAGGTGATTTTTAGGTTTCATTATTATAATTGTGTTCTTTACAAAAAACAACATAATTTTATGTATGGCCTGTATATGTGATATTTTTTTACATTCACTCTGATCTTCAAAACTAAAGTAATTCTCACCTAAAATTATTGATATTTTCAGCTCTTAATTTGATTTAAAAGGATACGATTGAGAATTGTAGGTTTTGATAAATAGTCTGCAGTGTCGTAACTTTTAATATATGCATGCGAGTGAAAAGATGGAATGCTATTCGGGATTTATATCATTTGTAATTTATTTTATTCTGTTACACGTTTGTAAAATCTTATAAATGTTAAACATATATGACAAGCTTAACGATACTCGGCATATCAAAAAAGGTGCTGCTTTAACTTGCCATATTCCATGCTTCTAAAAATGGAAATAATTTTTTTTTTTTTCGCTTGCTGCTTGATGTACAATTCATTTTATAATGTTTATTAATAATATTGAGTATCATTTATAATATTTTCATTATAATTTAAAGAATTTTAATTATATTTAATCATTTGATTTTAATTTCACATGAGTCACATACCGACATGCCTGGTTTGATAAAAATTACATTTGACCCTATATGATATGAGCCGTTTATTTTGAAAGTTGGGAAAGTACATTTTTGAAAAAAATAAAAATAATGGCAGTTATAGATAAAACTTGTTATGATCTTTTCATGAGTAAAAGATTTATAGTAAAAAAATATTTAGATTCTAGTATTTTAGAGATGGAAGTTTTAGCTCTTAACAGTATTGAAAATCTGTTTATTTTGAAAGTGGTGCAAGTCCATCTTAGATTGAAATTATGTTTGACCGAATATATTACGGCAAAATTTAGCTTCAGGTGCTGTATGATGAAGGAAATGTGGCCTTTTGACATCATGTCTGAAATCTAGGGTGTTTCTATTTATCTATTTTTGATATTGAAAATCGGTGGTTGTTACAGTATTTTATAAATAATAAAAAGTATATCTTAATTTTGTGTGTCGATAATAATGCTTACTTCCATCACCGATTATTCAGTCCAGTGACAACAAAATAAATATCATTGATCACAAATTTTTATTGTCAGGACATTCATTTCTACCGAACGATCGTGATTTTGGAGTGGAACTATCCAGTAACTATTCAATCCAGAAACCAGTTCCTTGCATATTCCCCAAGATTACTATAAAATAATACTAAATTGTCGAAAACATAATAAATTTTTAGTACATGAAATTAAACATGGAAATTTATTTTCAACCCAACCTCTGAAAAAGGCGATTTTAAAAAGAAAGAAAAATACCGATGGAGAAACCGTGAATTGTTAACTATATGTAATCTTGTACTATATGTATTACATTTGAAAAATACAAGGATATGATGGATTTATTACCATATATACCTCCCGTTCATCATGAATTTTTTTAAATGTTAATGTCTTGAATAAAATTCAAATTAATTATACCTACGTATAAACTGAAATATATAATTTCACTGAAATTCTTAATAAAACTGAATTGTTTGTTGTTATGTTATAAAAATATTCTTGGTTTTGTTTCCCTTTTTATCAAATGAATAAATATTTATAAAAATTTGAATAGTATTTTGTTTTTATTCTTAAAAAAAGGCTGATGCAACTGAAATATTATTGCCCAATTAAATGAATGATTGCAATAATTCTTTAATTTTGAAAGTGAGGCAAGTCAATTTAGTTATAATAGAACTCTCATTTTTTTTAAACAGCACTGTAAACACTATTGGATTATAAACTTACATTATCTGGTTCCACAAAATACAAAAAATATATCTATTAATAATTACCGATATTTTTAAATGTATTGGAACGCAAACCTTTAAATATCTCGCAATAACAAAAAATGGACTTGCCCCATTTTCAAAATAAACGGCTCATATGCAGCACGTCCGCTCCATTTGTATCCCAGTAAGAGCAAAGGTTTTTTTTTTATGTTAGTGCATCGAAAGTAATACATTTATTGATTCAAATAACAAAATATAATCCTTTGCATCATTTAAAGTATTTTTCCAATTGTCACAATATTCTTGTTGTAACAATTTAGAAATTATTTGCTGGTCCACGATTAGAGTGGACATTCTGTATAAGATATGAAATAAAAAAAAAATTAAGGCTTAAAAAATGGAAAATAATAAATAAGTTTTTAAACATGCGTATAATAGAAAACTGAGAAGAAGAGATTTTTTTATGAAAATAAAATCTCAAAAGCCTGTGACGTTCAAAATATTATTCTAAAAGAAGCTAACATTTATGAATATAATTAGAAAAAAAATTCCCAAATATTTCTTAAAAACAAATACATAATTAATATGAATTAAAATTGCATTTTTCAAAAATTTTAATGTATGCCTCATGCTTGTACAATTATGTGTTGGTGTCCATATCTTTAATAAAATGTTATATTCTTTTTAGTAAACTAATGAAAAGGCGTTTCTTTTAAATCGGTATTACTCATATTATTTTGTTCGAATTTGTCAATGAAATCAGTTTAATTGTTTGGAAATACGACAGCAAACGATTTTGTTTAGATTATGGTTATTTGAAAAGTTGAATTATATTGGAGCAAATTTAAATTTTCGTCAATCGTTCGAAATTCATATATTTTTTAAAACAAAATAATGTTTATAGGTTTAATATTATTGGTTAATTGTATGATGTGACTAGCAAGATACAAAAATTGTTCGAAACGCTGGCACATTGCAACAGCTACCAAATTTGGCGCATAGTTAATCTTACATAATAAGTGCTTACTATAAAAAGACTATTTAAAATGAAATTGATTAAAACATATTAAATAATTTTAAAATTTTCCGTAATAATTTTGGAGCATTTTATTGTACTAAACCCATCTTTACTTGCATTTAAATTTTAAAAATATGACTTTCCAGTCATATTAATTTTATTTCATTTACTTTAATGATTTTTTAAAAATAATTTTGAATATATTTTATATTAATATTTTTTATTATACATGTATATGTCTACATCAAATGCATTTTTATGTGTGCTTGCGTTATCGTTTCACTTATCGTACATTTTTAAAAATAATGTTTAAAAAAAGTGAATCAAGGCAAAACATTATCATGTTGCAATCTTTTAGAAGAGAGATTTGTATGTACTTTTAATTTTCCTTTTTCTTTTAAAGGCACTTCGACGAAGACGCCTTGCAGAGAGCAGGAACCTGGATGAGCGAAGAAAGAAGGTGTTTGATGCTTCAACTGCTTATAATAGCTCTGAAGATCTCCAAGGGTGGTTGTGTCATAACTTTGTGTGCTGTTTTTCACTTATTGTGGAATGCTGTGGGTGCTCCTTTCCTATCATCTCTTGAAATAAATCGGTTTTTCAGTGAAATACTTAATCAGAACGAAAGATATGTTATACAGTGGTTTTACACTAAAGTTATGGGAGAAATCCATGAACGTGTTGAGCCGCGATCTCTCAAACACATATGTAGAACGGTCGTACGCAAACGATTGTATATAGGGAAACAGTGGATTCCAGATGCAATTGTGCAATTGAATCTTCCTGTAGAGTTGGAAAGTTATGTAAATCTTGGTCTGGAGTTTGTAAGTAGTGAATAATAACTTTGTGTGCTGTTTTCACTTATTGTGGAGTTCTGTGGCTGCTCCTTATTTATCATCTCTAGAAATAAATTTGTTTTTCAGTCAACAATTTGAACTAGACGAAACATTTGTTTTACAATCCTTTTATCATAAAGTTGTTGGAGAATTCCATGGACTTGTTGCACCGTGATCATTTAAACAGTTACGTAGAACGACCGTACAAAAGTATATCGGAAAACAGTGGATTTCAAATGGAATTTTGCAATTGGATATTCCTTTAGAGTTGAAGAATTATTTAAATCTCGGCCTGGAGTCGAATGTAATTTATCATAATTTTGTGTGCTGTTTTCACAATTATTGTGGAGTTCTGTGGCTGCTCCTTATTTATCATCTCTAGAAATAAATTTGTTTCACAGTGAACTCTTTGAACCGGACGAAATATTAGTTATACTGTGGTTTTACCATAAAGTTGTCGGAGAATTCCATGGACTTGTTGAGCCGCGATTTCTCAAACACTTATGTAGATCGGCCGTACACAAGCAATTGTATATAGGAAAACAGTGATTCTAGATGGAATTTTGAACTTGGATATTCCTTCAGAGTTGAAGAATTATTTAACTCTTGGTCTGGAATTTGAATGTAATATATCATAATTTTGTGTGCTATTTTCACTTATTGTGGAGGGCTAAGGCTGCTCCTTGTTTCATCTCTAGAAATAAATTCGTTTTACAGTGAACAATTTGAACTGGGCGAAATATTTGTTTTACAGTCGTTTTATCATTAAGGTGTTGGAGAATTCCATGGACTTGTTGAACCGCGATCTCTCAAACAGTTACATAGAACGGCCATACACAAGCATATCGGAAAACATTGGATTCCAAATGGAATTTTGCAATTGGATATTCCTTCAGAGTTGAAGAATTATTTAAATCTCCGTCTGGAGTTCGAATGTAATGTATCATAATTTTGCGTGCTGTTTTCACATATTGTGGAGTTCTGTGGCTGCTCCTCATTTATCATCTCTTGAAATAAATTTGTTTTCCAGTGAACTATTTGAACCATACGAAATATTTGTAATACTATGGTTTTACTATAAAGTTAGAGAATTCTATGAACTTGTTGAGCTACGATCTCCCAAACAGTTATGTAGAACGGCTGTACACAAGTAATTCTATATCGGAAAACAGGGTATTCCACTTGGAATTTTGTAACTAGGTATTCCTTGATATTTGGATTTTTTTAATGTCGTTCTGGAGTTTCAATGAAATATATTATAACAAAAATATAAATTATTAAGAAAACTAATGACGTTATTCCCCCAAATTTTGTTTTCTTCTCTATAAAGAATTTGAAAATTAACACTTTGCTTTTTAGACGTGAAATATAATATGTACTGGATTAATTGAAAATGATTTGGAGTGTAATAGAAATATATAATATTGCATATTAATACATATACTAAATTGCAGTAATTTATTAATATATTCCTTTCTTTGCAAGTGTTTTTTGTAATTAAGGGAGAACGTTTGTTCAACATTTCATGAGCATTCATATATAGAGGATGATCTTATAAATTTTATTTTTAGCATTTATGTTAATAGATAAGTGTTGTTGTTTTTACTTTAAAATTCATTGGACTCATTCATCTATTACAAAGGGATATATGCATGTAATCTGTTGTTCTGTGCTTTTTTAAAAATCTATAAAAGAAATTTATAAAGCATATTATGATGTATTTTAAATTAATTGATAGATACTTCTATGTTTAATAGTGGAAGATTTATTAATGTGTTATTGGAGCTAATTAATTTTCTGTTACATAAGAAAAATTTCACACTGTTTACTTTTCCTCCGAATTTACAAGACAGAAATCAGAAATCTGCATAATCCGAGATTAAAAAGTCTAATGAGTGTAAGCTTTTTACGAATTATTTCATGGGTATTGTATTTGTTGATTTATGGTAAATTTCTGGAATTAATGGCTGCAAATTAATATAAATGAAATTTATTCATGTTTCATTACGATTCTCTTTTTATTCTGATGTTACAAAAATAATTATTATTTCTTCTTTATTTCTGCCATTTGCCAAATTTTTATATTAAGAAATTTCATTTTTCTTTCTTCTAACATTGTTTTTTCACAGGTATGAATAAAATCATTGTTTTGAATCGTTTTCTTTATTTTTTTTAAATGTATATTGATAATAATTACCATTTAAAATTTAAAAACTTGAAGATTTTTAATGCAAAATGTTTACTTTTATATGCAGTAATGGTTTTCAGTTTCTTTCATGCTGTTATTTCGTTCTTTGATAAGATTTATGAAATTAATAGAAAATAAACTGCAGAAGTTGCTCTCTTTACACACTTAGACATTATTATTATTTTTAGTATGATAATTACCAAAATGAGATATTGTTGTAAACTTTGTTTATATGGGTTGTGATGTTTTTCTGCACATTCTGCTTCCCAGCTATTTATTAAAAATGAATTGCATTTATTTATGAGCTGGCATTGAATATAATTTTGTACTTTATTTGAGCTGAATTGGTCACAGTGAGGCCTTCTAAATTTCCTTCTTTTATTGAAACTGTTAAATTTTCTTTCTGTGCGATTAATTTTCTACCTAATATTTAAGTATACTACATTTTTTGTCATCAAAGCATGCTCTTCATATTTAATCATTGGTTGTTCACACACTGTTTATGTTTAATATCAATAAATTTATGTATATTATGTATAATGTGTCAATAAATATTTGTATATTAAATAGCTTAGACTTTATAAACACATTTTTTTTGTGTTTTGTTGTTTTTTCCAGTAATTTTATTTTTCTGTTACATGAATAATATTCCATTCAGTGCCGTACTGAAATTATCCAATGCTCTTGACAGAACTGCTGATGCTAGACCTCCTCCACTAAATGCTGCATTTTTGTTAATTTTTGATCTTTTTTGTAACCCCACTTCCAGAAAGAAAGGTGTTTAATACTGGTGTTTTACTGCAGATTTAGCAAATTTTATAAGTAGGTTGAATATAAATGATGTACTTTTGAAAAGTAATAAATACTTTTATTAATTGTATTGATGAAAAATACTGTGCATAGGAAATAAATTTACAGCAAATAAAATTTTAATATTTTCTAAAAGACTGAAGATAAAACAGTCATTATCTTATTGTTCATGACAGCTACTGAACTCTGATGTTTGTGTGATGTATAATAAAGAGCTCTTCTTCTACCCTACAAATTTTTTTAGTTGTCTCATTATTATCAATAATGAGACAACTAAAAAAAACATTGAGTTAAAAATTCAATGGTTAATTAGGTTAAAATGTAAAAGTCTTACTTTATTCACCTATTAAACAATGAGGATTTACTTGAATTGAGAACGTTGTATGCATTTGAAATAATGATAAATTTAAGTGTTTATTGCCCGATAAATAATAATAAATTCGAGGCAATGTATTTTGAATGTATTTATTATAAATATAATGAATGAACATCAATCAGTTAAAATAATCAATTCCTAATCATAAATTCTGTTATATATATTACGAATTATGATTGGTATATCATTGGAAGAGTAAAATAAAAACATAAATTTATGACTGAATAATATTTTGGTAATGTATAACCAGTATACTATTATTTTGAAATTTTTTAATCACTGAAAATAAAAATCTTGCAAGAACTGCTAAATTCTGGAGCTCACTTAGAAAGAAAGGAAAAAAACTACATCATTTTGCTATTTCAGTTTATGCAGAAATCAAGACAAGAGTGCAACACTGTCTAAGAAAATGTTGACACTCTTGTTACATCCGCGATTTTACTTTGTGAACCTTTAATTTCCTTTAGGCGACCTCATATGTGGAGATGAGAATCTTTAGGTGATTAGTTCTAGCCCCCCTGGTAGGGACATAAAGGATGTGGGGTTGGGTGTCTCTCTTAGGACGAGATGTACCTCCCGCGGAAGGAGTATATGGCTGGTGATGTCTCTTAGGACACAACCATTGTTTCCACCAATGCTACAACGGCCTTCAGATCAATTTATTTTTTCGTATGCTTTCAGGTGGGGTGTGAGTAGCTAATCTGTGGCTATAATGTCCATGATAGCTTCTTTTGCAATTTTAATTCTCCACTTTTGGTGACTGGCTGTTTCACCGGAATATTGATAATATTTATGTTCATTTAAGTGACTGATGTATAACCTAATATTTATTATTGCCTCATACAGTTGTTTTAAACATCGGATTGTGATAGAAATTAAAAACGTGTCAGTTTGATAATCTTACAGTTGTTGTGTTCATTGTAAATACGAATCATCTTAATAGATTCAAGTCTATGGTATCAAAGAGCGTAAAGCGTAAGTTTCTGGGCCTGTCTTGTAACGTTCGTAATATTGTAACTTCACTTTCATGTTCGTCATATAAACTAAATAAGTTTTAAACAAAATCTTTCTTTCTTAACTTTCAATACAGGAAGAAAATTACATAATCAAATCTATGATGGTTTGATTTCAGTGTAACAAAGTAATTTATTGTTGAAGAAAATTAGGCAAAAAATATTTTTTTTTTTTTTTTTTTTTTTTTTTGTAAATTGCCAAATTTAGGAAGAAATTAACACTATTATTAAAATATTATCAATAGAAAGATATATATATGTTGAGTTTTAAGAGTCTGTTAAGAACCCGTTCTTACTTGAAACGTAGACTCTTTACCCGTTCGTTTTAGGGCTGTATTATTTTCGAGAGTTATTGCGAATTAACACCAGAATTTTGCTTCATTTTTCATTAATTAAAATTTCAAAAAGATCACTGAGGTGCATATTTCTACCTTCCAAGATTTGTTATTGCCAAATTTGGTAGTTCTAGGTCTAATGATTTATTACACACATATTCATCATTTTTATTGTTATTAGAGATATTTTACTATCTAGCCGCCTTTGGAGACATTTGTTTACTCGGAATATTGTATGTCAGTTTATTAAGTAATTAATAAGAAATGCATTTTTCCTTTGGTGTTTGATAAGATTGGGAAATTTAAATTAAATAACAAATGAAGTTTAAAGAATATTTATTGACCTGTTTCTTCGTTTACTTCCGAAATAGAGTGTTTAAATATTAAATATTTTGAACTGAATATCTGCGTCTGACTAAATTGAGCAGCAAAAGTGGGGGGGGGAAGAGAAAAGTACAACTCTACCAATCATTTTACTTATTGGATAAAAGTGTAATATGATTCTTCGAAAAACTAAACGAAATAATTCGAAATAGAAATTAAATTTTCAAAAAGAATATCAAGAAAATATTAAAAATATCATTTAAAATAGCTATTTGCCAGAATTTTTCAAATAATACATTTCTGAAAAGTAAAGATTTAGTTTCATTTTTTTCCCCCTTAACTAAATTGTGCAAAGCACTTCAGCTTTGTAAAAGAAAAGAAAGCTAAATTGTAAAATTAAAATGAAACTGAAAATATGTAATTAAGAGGCGAAATAAAAAGCAAATGTCCATTTTGTCATTACTAGAAGTATCGATTTGAAATTGGTGCAGAAAAAGTATTTCATTGTACAAAATTTATGAAATGAAATAGAAATTTCTTTCTTCCACGGGTTTGAGTTGAAAAACACATTTAAAAAAAATGTATAATATAAGAAGGAAGGGCAAGTGAAAATATGATTTGGAACTAATTTATGTTAACATATTCAAGAAGATAAATTTTGTTAACCGTAGTCGAACTAATGAAAAATGCTGATGTTATTAAAGAATTTGATAACGTGATGAAATTAATTTGATTTCCATTATGACAATGAAAAGTATTGTTGCCAATCATTAAAAAATATTTGTTAATATATTTTTCGCATGCCAACTAAATTGATATCTTAAATAAGATTATTTTTCGAATTTAAGATTATTTTGGGATATAAAAATCACTTCTGTGGGACAATATTTTAGGAAGATATCACAGAAAAAAAGTCAAAATCTTGAACAGATTTTAATTAACTGAAATTTGGAAGTTGATAGGGATTTCTCTCTTGTTTTAAATAGCATATTGTGCTAAATTTTAGCAAAATCGAATAAAAATTGTGGATATGTATGTAACAGAATTCATCTTAATATAAGAGGTGTATAAGTAGAGACTCGGCTCTAAAATTAGTTGCATTAAAAAATATATTTTTGAAGCGTCCTATTTGCACGCCATTTTAGATATATGTAACTTAGTGCTGTTTTTTTTCCCTCATAAGTTTTTGTCATTTCCAGGCTATCATTATTGTTTATTAATTTTACAAAAGATGGATGTCGATACTGCATTCTGTTCTGTTTTAAAATGGGGGGGGGATGCTGCTCAAGCTATGGAGATGACTTTGGGTGAACTGTGAATTATTCAACAATAAAAAAAAAAAATAGTTTGCAAGATTTAATGAAAATTTTAGTCTTGAGGAAGATCCACGTCCAAGGACAATAAAAAATGTTTTAAGACGAATAACTTAAGTTTTATGCATGAAAATCTGTGTCAAACTCAAGAAGAGCTTGCAGGACAATTAAGAATTACCATGCAGTATCACTTCGATTAAGTGCAATGAGAAAGAAGGAGAATGGGTTCCTCATAAAATGAAGGAAGAGGACAAAGAGCTAACATCTGCATGAATTATCTTTCTCGGTACAAAAGAAAGAAGATGGAAAAAGTACAAATGGAAAAAGAATGCATAACTGCCAATGGAAACAGTAAATAGCAACACACCAATTACCAATGCAAAACGTTTATTATAGCAACTTATAAATTTGGCTCAAGATGACTACCAGCTTGATGTTTCAAATTGCATGCGGTACACGAAATTTTAGACGGTGGCTCGCAGCATATCGGCATTTATTTGTCTGACATGTAACGTTATTTGATCTTTTAAAGTAGGAATGTCAGGAACATGTCCTTGATACACAACGCCTTTCAAGTGAACCAGAACCGCCTCACAACCAGAAATTGCCAAGATTCAGATCAGTATCATCAGTTAATGGGTGTTATCTTATACGGATAAAATTTAAGGATCTTACGCAATATCTTCTGCATCGTCGAAAACGGGATATCTGTTTGTCGTGATATTGAATGTGTACTGCTGATAACCTGCTTATTATACTCTGTTTCACCCTAACTTGGCAGTAGTGAATATTCTACGCATGCCGAATCGCAGTCGTTGTCAAGGGAACTGGGTTACTTTAAAATACAAAGTTACAAGAAATGTAGATCGCTAGGCGAAACTTTATCGCCCAAATTTTTTGCCAAAAAATAAATATTTATTAACTTTATTAGATTGTCATTTTAAATCAGAATTAATTCTTACCTTATTTTCATTATTTTGTTCAATATTATTGGTACATAACTTTACTGATTTATTAAAATAATTTCATTTTAAGTTTATACTTATTTATACGAGATTGAATGACTATTAAAATCCCACATAATTGAAAGCAATGCATAAGTGAGAGTGGCTAAAGTTTTTATTTCTTGACTGAATATTCAATATCAAGAAGTTGATTTTTCGGAGATTGAAGTTTAGAACTGTTAAACAAAATATAATAATGGTTTTGAGTAATAAGCCTTGCATTAATAACAATGTATGACATTATTTGCGATGAAACAATATGCAGTGCTTAATAAAAAGTAACGTTAAACTGAGATTTTTTTCAAATGTTTTACGGTTTTCTCAATAAAGTCTAAAAATTAACAAAAGGAAGAAATTTTAAAAAATTTAAATTTTCGAATTAATACAATAATTAACGTATTTATATTAATAATAAATAATTTTGCATATTATATATATATATATATATATATATATATATATATATATATTCAATGAAATCAAATTTAAAAATCAAACATTATTAATTTAATCCAGAAAATCAAGTATTTACAAATATATAAATACGCTAAATATTCAGAATATCGTAAATTATTGTATTATAAAAATCGTAAAATATTAAAATTCGAAGTAATTGAGAATATCAAGAGAAATAAATTATTTTATGGGGGGAAAAAACATACTTACTAAAGTTATTCAGAACATTTAAAAAATATATTAATTATAATATACATTATAAATGAGACATCAAAAATCATCAGCACTCATTAGTTCTGCCTCAATGTCACTTGAATCACTGTTCATGGAAATTATTAAATTTTGGTTTTCGCATACTTCCTCTACAAGTCCGTCAATTTCCCACATTTCTTTCTCTTTTGTTGTTACATGGTTAATGCATTTTTTCCAATTGTCAATTGTTACTTTTTGTATTGCTTGGATTACGAGCTCCTTTACATCATTAAGCTTAAAAGTTTTATTTTCGCGTGCAACATGTCCTTTAATTTGACTCCAAATCATCTCGATAGGATTTAACTCGCTGTGGTAAGGTGGCAATCTCAAAATTGTATGTCCATATTTTTCTGCAATAGTTTCTACTCGATATATATCATAAAAATGTTTCACTTCAGAAACTTTATACGTTTATACTTATTTATACGAGATTGAATGACTATTAAAATCCCACATAATTGAAAGCAATGCATAAGTGAGAGTGGCTAAAGTTTTTATTTCTTGACTGAATATTCAATATCAAGAAGTTGATTTTTCGGAGATTGAAGTTTAGAACTGTTAAACAAAATATAATAATGGTTTTGAGTAATAAGCCTTGCATTAATACTAATGTATGACATTATTTGCGATGAAACAATATGCAGTGCTTAATAAAAAGTAACGTTAAACTGAGATTTTTTTCAAATGTTTTACGGTTTTCTCAATAAAGTCTAAAAATTAACAAAAGGAAGAAATTTTAAAAAATTTAAATTTTCGAATTAATACAATAATTAACGTATTTATATTAATAATAAATAATTTTGCATATTATATATATATTGTTTATGTGATTTTATTATTTATAATATTTTGTTTTTATTTAATTACTTTATTTGTATTTTTGTTTCTTTGTATATGTATTCATACAGTAAAGATTAATACTGAACATAGATGGTGCAGTATGCGCTAACCCATATGTATGTTTGGAATGTGGGGGAGGCGCACTTAAGCTGTTTTTGTAAACACTTCACCCTGAGAGTTGGTGTGTAACTGGTGCAAGTAGGCACCGCTCGCTCTTTTGTTAGCGGCAAAAAGAAGTATTCGTTCGCTCTTTGCTAGCGGCAATTTCTACTTTAATTGTATATAGTATTATGTGTTACCTTATATATGTGAAGTCATCGTCCATGTGTTGTTATATGTGTGTGTGTGCAAAATAAATAAGAAAGAGAGACAAGAAGGCATCTTTCCTTGGCTTAAATACACACAACCAGCTCTACATATAAAATTGGAGGCACCGACGAGATGTCAGCATGAGAAACCGATAAGTTTCTTTCATTTTTATCTTATTATTATTGATTATTAGTTTGATGTTTTTAAAGCGAAGAACATCTGAAGAGTTAATAAGAAGTTCTCGAATTGCGAGCGAACATAATTTGCTTTAGTTTCGGTTCCGTTTCGCAAACGATTTGTTATATAATTTCTTTTCAACATGGACGATCCGAAAAGATATAAGGAACACATAACGCAAATTAAAGTAGCAAGAGGCAAGGTTAAGGCCTCCTTAACTAGATTAGAACATTCTGCAGATGAATTGGAATCAAGAAATGAAGTAGTGATTCGTTTGCAGAGGTTAGAAGAACTTTTGAAAGAATTCGAAAAATTAGATTCAGAATTAACTATTGAGGATTCTGAAATAGAGGAATTCGAAAATAGATATTTTTCCTTGAAATTAAAGTTTCAAAATAAAATTGATATCTTTAATAGATCTCAATTTACTTCTGCTCAAACACAAAATTCTTCAGTGCAATCTATTTCGAATTTTCGTTTACCAAAACTTACTATTCCAGTGTTTTCTGGTAAATTTGAAGATTGGATGAACTTTAAGGATTTATTTGTATCCACAGTTCATTCGCAGCTTTCACTAAGCAATAGCCAAAAATTTCAGTATTTAAAGGGTTTGTTGTCTAATGAACCCGCTTCTTTAATTAAGCACATACCGTTGTCCAATGATTCCTATGAAGAAGCATGGGGAAAATTAATGGACAGGTATGATAAGAAGAAGAAAATTATTAATGCATTAATCAAAACATTTTTGGAACAAAAAGGCATCTCTCAAGCCAATTCAACGAATTTGCGAAATATAGTTGACACGAGTGATGAGGTTTTGAGAGGGTTAAAATCTTTAGGAGAAGAGGCATCTAGCAGAGATCCATGGCTGATTCATTTGTTATTGCAAAAATTAGATCCTGAAACAAGAAGACTTTGGTCCGTGAAAACTTCAGAAATAGAATTTCCTACGTGGGAAGAATTCTTGGAATTTTTAAATACCAGATGTTCATCTCTTGAATTAATGGTTTATAATGAATCCGATGCTAAAATTCCTACTAAGTCTAATTTTGTTGCATGTGAAAATATTCAAAGAAATAAAAGTGATAAAAATTGTTTGAAATGTTCGGGAATGCATAAATTGTTTAAATGTATTAAATTTAGAAATATGGATCTGAATGCTCGGAAGAATTTTGTAAAACGAAACTATCTTTGCTTTTTATGTTTAAATTCTCATAAAATTAAGGATTGCTCTAATAGTCATTTAAAATGTACCATATGTAAAGGAAACCATAATTCACTCTTGCATGAAGATGTTAAAAGGGTAGTAAATAGTGCACGTGTTTCAGAATCCGAACCCGAACCTAACGATCAAACCCCAAAACACCCCTCCGAAGACGACATCCGCCCAGGGGGAGAAACGCAACGCAATAAATCAGTGGAACCTCAAAGGCCTGTTAGTTCTAGCACATGTCTAAACAACTCCAAATTTATAACCTTCCTTCCCACGGCAAAGGTTTTACTATATAATAGTGGGGGTGATTCTTTCTTATTCAAAGCTTTACTAGATAGTGGTTCGGAGTCCAGTTTTGTCAGTGAAAATGTAATAAATATTTTAGGACTAAAAAGAAAGAATGCTAGAGTGTCTCTAAGTGGGATAAGTGGGGTTCAAGCAGGAACCACACGTGGCTCAGTTAATTTAAAAATTGGGTCAAGATTTAGTGAAGAATGTGTGACAGTTAATGCTTTTATTTTAAATAAGGTTACTTCTCAAATCCCAGTTGAGAATATTAACATTAAAGAATTAGATTATTTGAAGGGCATCACTCTGTCAGATGAAGATTTTTCAAGGCCATCAGTATGTGATATAATTTTAGGTTCTGATTGCTTTTTCTCAATCCTTCGTAATGGAAAAATTAGTGGGTCTGAAGGACAACCAATTGCGCAAAGCACAATATTTGGATGGGTTGTCGCAGGTCAGATTCGAAGAGATTCTATTTCATCATCGTACACACAATCGCATCTGATTTCCGTTGAAAGTGATTGTAACATTGATTCTGTTTTGCAAAAATTTTGGCAAATGGAAGAGTTGCCGGATAAAAAGTTTCTTATGTCAGATGAAGAAGAATTTTGTGAAAATCATTTTAAATCGACTTGCAGGATAAATGATCAGGGTCGATTTGTTGTAAGATTACCTGTTTATAAGGACATTAATCAGTTAGGAGATACAAAGGGAATGGCTATTTCTAGGCTTCTAGCTATGGAAAGGAAGTTTAAATTTGACTCAGAATTTGAAATGGAATACAAGAGTTTTATGAGTGAATATGAAGAATTGGGTCATATGTCACCTAATAAAGATTTTGATTTTTCTAAACCGGATTACTTTCTTCCTCATCATGCTGTGCAAAAGAAAGACAGCATTACAACCAAATTTCGAGTTGTGTTTGATGGATCCTGCAAACCGCCTAACTTTAATTCGTTGAATTCAGTTTTGGGGGTAGGAAAATTATTGCAACCAGATATATTTACTATTCTTGTCAGATTCAGACTAAATAAAGTTGCTTTCACTTCCGATATAAAGCAAATGTATAGACAAATTTTAATTGATTCAGAAGATCAAAATTTGCAAAAAATAGTGTGGAGAAATTCACCTGATTCCACTATTAAGGAATACAAACTTTCTACTGCAACTTATGGAACTTCATCCGCTCCATTTTTAGCTACTAGATGTTTACATCAAATAGGCTTGGATTCTCAAATTATAAATCCTGAAATATCTAAAATAATTCAAAATTCCTTTTATATGGATGACTTGATGGCTGGAACAAAATCTAATGAAGAAGCAATCGCGTTAATTCAAAAATTGTCAGAAATTCTAGATGTCCGAGGATTTCACTTAAGAAAGTGGCGTTCTAATTCTCCACATGTCTTAAATAATTTAGCTGAATGCCTGAGTGCTAATGAATCTAATGTGGAAATTCATCCCGAAAACTGTTCTAAAACTCTGGGACTTATTTGGAACTCTTCTACTGATTGCTTTGTTTTTAAAATTGACTTTAATTTTGAGAATGAAATCACCAAAAGATCTTTTCTGTCACAATCAGCAAGGCTATTTGATCCTTTGGGTTTTCTTTCACCCTGCACAATATTAATAAAAATCTTTTATCAGCAGTTATGGTTGCTGAAACTTGATTGGGACAGTGCCTTACCGGAACAGTTTGCAGTTAAGTGGCGTAAATTCAAAAAGGAATTTCAGCAAATATGTCACATTTCTATTCCGAGATGGCTTCTAACTACAGAAAAGGAAATTACTCTTCATGGATTTTCGGATGCATCGGAATCAGCATATGCCTGTGTAATTTATGCGGTTCAAAGAACTGATAATGGTGTTACGAAAGTCACTATTTTAGCAGCTAAAAGCAAGGTAGCTCCGCTAAAGCCTGTATCCATTCCACGGCTGGAGTTAAATGGAGCTCTCCTGTTAGCCCGATTATTATCTGTTCTAATTAAAACTTTTAATGATCATGTTATTAATATATATGCTTGGACAGATTCTCAAGTTGTTCTTTCCTGGTTGTCTTCACCTCCTCGAAATTGGAAGCCCTTTGTTGCCAACAGGACTTCAGAGATCTTGGACCTCATCCCTCAAAATAGATGGAGGTATGTGCCGTCAAAGGAAAATCCAGCAGATATAGGATCCAGAGGTTTGTCTCCTAAGGATCTGCCAGACTGTCGTCTATGGTGGGAGGGCCCTACTTTCCTAACATCATCAGAGGCTGACTGGCCAAAGCAACCAGTATTCAAAAACAATGACTCTGTCCTTAAGGAAAAGAAAAAAACTGCATGTGTATTTGCTGCAATTTTGAAAAATGACTTAATAGATTCATTAATTGAAAAATACTCGTCATATACTAAGTTAATTAATGTATTATGTTTTTGTATTAGATTTATAAATAATTGTAAAACTGGTAAAGTTAATAATTCTACAGGTATAGTTGAACCTATAACTTCAAAGGAAAGAATTTTTGCTCGTAATATTATTGTAAAATATGTTCAAACTGTATTTTTTGATGCTGAAATCAATTGTATAAGGTCAAACCAACCAATGCCAAAGAAAAGCCCACTATCAGCACTTTGTCCATTCATTGATAAGGACGGGTTGCTCAGAGTGGGAGGGCGTCTTCAAAATGCATCTTTGCAGTTTAATGCAAAACATCCTATCATATTACCTAACCAGCATAAATTAAGTATTCTGATTTTACAATATTTTCATATTTTAAATTTGCATGCATGTGGTAATTTGTTAATGGGTATTTTACTCCAAACATTTTGGATATTAAATGTTAAAAGAATAGTTAGAAAATGTGTATTAAATTGTGTTGTATGTTGTAGATTTAGAAGTAATATGTCAAAACAAAAAATGGGAAATCTTCCTGAGGGACGAGTGACTCTCAACAGACCATTTTTTGTCTGTGGTATTGATTATGCAGGTCCAATTTCTATATTGAAACACCGAGGCAGAGGAGCCAAAACAACGAAAGGTTATATGGTTGTATTTGTATGCTTTGCTACGAAGGCTTTACATTTAGAATTGGTTACGGATTACACGTCCGATTCCTTTATTGCTGCGTTGAAACGTTTTTGCTCAAGAAGGAGCACACCTAAACATATTCATTCGGACAATGAGACTAATTTTTTAGGAGCTAAAAGGAAGTTCAAAGATTTATACAACCATTTATCTAAAATTAATCTAGATCAAAAGGTTTCGTATTTTCTTTCTCAACAGGAAATTGAATGGCATACTATCCCTCCTTTGAGTCCGCATTTTGGTGGACTCTGGGAAGCTGGTGTAAAATCGGTAAAATTTCACTTAAAGCGAGTTTTAGGAAATTCAAACTTAACTTTTGAAGAACTTTATACTTTATTAACTCAAATAGAGGCTATATTAAACTCAAGACCCCTAGTTAGTGTAGATAATGATGATGTAGATAACTTAAATGTTCTAACACCATCTCATTTTATAATTGGAGATGTAATTAATAGTCCACCTGAGACACTGGAAGTGTCTACACTTTCATTAAGGAAGCGCTGGGATATTGTCCAAAAAATGAAATTAAATTTTTGGAAAAGATGGCATATCGATTATTTGAGCTCATTACAAAATAGGAGAAAATGGAAAAATTGTTATCCAAACATTAAAATCGGTGATATTGCAATTATTAAAGAAGACAATATTCCCCCAGCAACATGGCCTCTTGGTAAGGTTGTAGCTATACATCCTGGTAAGGATGAGGCCATAAGAGTAGTTACATTAAAAACTTTGAAAGGGCTTTTTAAAAGGTCTATAGTTAAACTGTGTATCTTACCTGTGCATCAAGAATGACTTCTTGATGGGTGGGAGTATGTTTATGTGATTTTATTATTTATAATATTTTGTTTTTATTTAATTACTTTATTTGTATTTTTGTTTCTTTGTATATGTATTCATACAGTAAAGATTAATACTGAACATAGATGGCGCAGTATGCGCTAACCCATATGTATGTTTGGAATGTGGGGGAGGCGCACTTAAGCTGTTTTTGTAAACACTTCACCCTGAGAGTTGGTGTGTAACTGGTGCAAGTAGGCACCGCTCGCTCTTTTGTTAGCGGCAAAAAGAAGTATTCGTTCGCTCTTTGTTAGCGGCAATTGCTACTTTAATTGTATATAGTATTATGTGTTACCTTATATATGTGAAGTCATCGTCCATGTGTTGTTATATGTGTGTGTGTGCAAAATAAATAAGAAAGAGAGACAAGAAGGCATCTTTCCTTGGCTTAAATACACACAACCAGCTCTACATATATATATATATATATATATATATATATATATATATATATATATATATATATATATATATATATATATATATATATATATATATATATATATATATATATATATATATATATTCAATGAAATCAAATTTAAAAATCAAACATTATTAATTTAATCCAGAAAATCAAGTATTTACAAATATATAAATACGCTAAATATTCAGAATATCGTAAATTATTGTATTATAAAAATCGTAAAATATTAAAATTTGAAGTAATTGAGAATATCAAGAGAAATAAATTATTTTATGGGGGAAAAAAAACATACTTACTAAAGTTATTCAGAACATTTAAAAAATATATTAATTATAATATACATTATAAATGAGACATCAAAAATCATCAGCACTCATTAGTTCTGCCTCAATGTCACTTGAATCACTGTTCATGGAAATTATTAAATTTTGGTTTTCGCATACTTCCTCTACAAGTCCGTCAATTTCCCACATTTCTTTCTCTTTTGTTGTTACATGGTTAATGCATTTTTTCCAATTGTCAATTGTTACTTTTTGTATTGCTTGGATTACGAGCTCCTTTACATCATTAAGCTTAAAAGTTTTATTTTCGCGTGCAACATGTCCTTTAATTTGACTCCAAATCATCTCGATAGGATTTAACTCGCTGTGGTAAGGTGGCAATCTCAAAATTGTATGTCCATATTTTTCTGCAATAGTTTCTACTCGATATATATCATAAAAATGTTTCACTTCAGAAACTTTCTGCAAAAGTTCGATTTTAATCATGTCTTTATCCCATGAAATATGCTTTTGGGATAACCATTCTTGAATAGACTTTTTAGTCCAAGAAGTTGTAGGAATTTTCTCCATTTTTACAGAATGATAAGAAGCATTGTCCATTACGATTACGCTGTTTTTCTTCAGTTTAGGAAGAACACTTTCTAGCCATTTTTCAAAATGATCACCATTCATCTCGTCATGATAGTCACCAGTTTTTTTCCCAATAAAAATCTCAGCTGCATCACGGACGAAACCTTCTTCGCTTCCAATATGTGTAATAATGAGTCTTCTTCCTTTTCCTTTTGGTGCCGACAAACCTACTGTTAAATTTGAAGAGGAGGCTTCGTAGCTACTTTTAATTTTAGTATCTTGCCATACTCGACTCTGAGAATGGCCTTCATTTACCCATGTCTCATCAAGATAATAAATGGGAGTGTTTTGTTTCTTATAATGAGCAATTTTTCTCAAATAATTCCTCCGCCACAAAATAATATCTTGTCTCTCTAGGAGTAACGCTTGTGTTTTTCTTTTTTCAAAAGAAAATCCCAAGTCTTTCAATATTCTGTAAAGCGTTGTTCTGCTGATGTTTTTCGAAAAGATATCTCTATCATCGTTCACAACTTTTAAAACTTTATCTAATGTTGAGATCTCATTTCTACGAAAAAATGCATGAATTTTTCGTCGAATGCAGGATAAGGTAAAGTCATCATATTTTATGTCTTGATTGTTTACCTTCTAAGCCTGGTCGCTTCTTTCCAGGGGTACTTAAAGGACTGGATGCCTTTTTTTCTTTTTTCAAACGGAAAACTGTTCTTTGTGAAACGCCCGTAAGATGCGAAACTTTGTCAACGATTTGATTGATAGAGTCTTGAGGGGTTTCTTCTCGGAGTCGAGAATAAACATTTAATATGTTTCTACGTGCTGCACTTTTTATTGGTTTCCCTCGTCTTGAAGGTGTATAGAGAGTAGTCGGTGATAACACTTTTTCAGACATTTTAGAAATGACGACTTGAATAAATATTAACAATCGAAAATGAATGTGATTAACAAGATCAAAAAATATCAGTTAATTAAAAAGCGAGAGCAAAAAAAGTACGTGTGATGATAATAACGGTGAGAACTAAATGGATAGCTGGAGAGGGCGTACAAGAGAAGCGCGCCAAATATTTGACCTTGGAGACCGGTTCTACAAAGTGGAATTCATTATGTCAATCTTTTGGTTTTATTCGTTCGCTTTATTTACAAAATATTTAACAGATAAGCACTTCTAACTTGAGAATAATTTTAAATACATGCTGATAAAAAAAACGATATCTGTTATTTATGATATAATTTGATAAATTTCAGCGCATTTTAGTTGTTTTAAAGTCAAAATGGATGGGGAACTCTTTCCCAGCGCGGAGCGTCACATTTTCTGCCTTTTACAATACTGCCAAGTTGGGGTGAAACAGAGTATAGTTATCGCCTGATCCATAACGGCAGGTGCAACTTCTTCCTACTTGATAACTTTACGTCCTTGGTCTGGTTGCAAACCAAGAATTCCTGTTGTTTCGAATCTTTCAACCATTATTCGTAAGTTAGTTAAAGTCATCGGTCCTCTACGTACCTGTTTTAACCACCGGCATTCATGAAGAGCAGCACTGGCATTTTCATCCTGCTGATAAAACAGTTTGACTAATAAGGCACGTTCACGTAGTGACAACGCAATCAACGGGCGAATTCTTGTAGCATGGCATAAATTCCCGCAACCCTTCCTTTTATCTTCAATCTCATGTCATGAAGTATCCATATGAGCAAATTACATAGTAAAGTTTTTGATCGCAGCTCCAGTTTTCCCCCTATCTTCGTTTTTTGATACTAATTTTTTTTTTTCTTGATAAATCGAAACCGCATACTTTAATGTGTCTGGTGGTCAAATTTTGTTATATTTCGTCCGGTACATAACACGCTACAGGGCTCCGAACACCTCCTGTTATTTCTTGATCACCCTGTATATATATATTTCATGATACCAGTCGAGTTTTTTTTTTTTTTTCAAATTCATAATTTCTTAAACTTATGCATAATTTAAAAAATATTTTAAGAGAAGGCAATCAAACTTATTGCTTCATCAAATCTTTATTGTTTCTCTTCTATCAAAGAGCTGTATATAAAAAATTTTCATCCTATAAAATCTTCTTTTTTATAATAAAGCTGCAGTCTATTTTCGTTTTTGCCGGTTATTTATGGTTCCATTTTTTTTTTCTTTAATTCAGTGGAATTTAGTTCTTAGATATATTTATTATATTGTTTTAAAAGGTTTACTTTTTATCGATGATATTAAATCCACGTCTTCATTTAATGCAAAATTAATTTTTCTGGAGATTATGTCATTTATTTATTTCTTATAAGTAGAATGAGCAGACAGTTTGCAATTAGCTTAATAATGTGTAATGACTGCTATTAATTTTTAGAGTCATTCCAAATCACCAGAAACATCCAAAATCTGTCGAATAAGAGTGAGACTGATTTTTCGGCCACCCCTTTTTTATGAATCTTTTTTAAGATTGATAATTTTCTTTCAAGACTGAGACTGATTTTTTAATGATCATATTTGTGCCCTTTTCCATCATCTGCGCCACCGGCGGTGCCCAATGTCTCCACCCCTCAGTATGACCCTGCATCAGACATTTACACTTAACCCCTTTCTCAATAGAAAACAATGAAATATTCATTTTAATTGATATCAAAATCTTTTTCCACAATAAATTGTCGTAAATGTTATCAACAAGACTGCGGTAGCAGCTCTTCGAAAGGGGGGAAAACTAAATTTTTCTCTACTTTGGTTTCGAAACAACAGACGTCAATTAATTTTATAGTTAATTAAAAATAATTTAGTTGCTTATTCAATTATAGCTAATAATTATTTACAATAAATAACGATTTGTATGGTGTCCGGTGGCAAGAATTATCTGGCGGAAAGACAACCAGTAATTGAAAATAAGCATTAAGGATATAATATCAAATAAAGTATCCCTCACTAATAATGGAAGCAAATTTTCACAATCTCATAGCAAAAACGAAATAATAGCCGAAGCAAGCTAAAATAGTTATTGACATTAATAAACTTCACACGACTGAATGATGCTGAAACGTACTCTAATTAATTGAAAGGTATATGAAATAAAAGCAATTAAATGAAATGGTAAAGAATATATTAAAATAAAATTTGGGTTTTTCATTAAAGTATAATCATTCAATTGCAGTTGCTATTTTTAGTTTTGGTGAAGCAAATAGATATTTATTAAAAATGAAATCAATTCTTAATAAAAATAAGTTTATGTTATTAAATTTTTTTTTCATTAAAAAATATTCTTGGGACGATATTTCTTGAGATAAATTTCTATAAGTAATTATTTTTCTAAGTACTAGTATGTATTTTTCAATTCTTCAAACCCCTAAACAACTATAAGTTTTTTTTTTTTTTTTTTTTTTTTTTTTAAAAGTTCGAATTATAGTAAAGGACATGGAAAAACATTTATATGCTTCAAAATGTAAGCGAATCTTTAACATTCTAAGTGTTTAAAAAAGTTTTTCCATAAGTCTAAAGAGCATTAAATATTAACATAAAAAATTGTTTATTGTGTAAAATATAAAATAAAACAGTTTAATTAAATTATAAAATACTAAAATAATTTAGTAATAGGGAATAGAAACCAAAAATCCGACCAGGACAGTGAAATAGAACTATACAGTCTCAGATTAGAGAGAACTAAAATAGAATTACAATTAGTGCAATTAAGGGCTAATGAAAATAGTTCTTAAGACTTCCGCTAATCAAGGGTGTAAAACCGAATTAGAAGATTCACTGGATAGTTTATTAAAGAGTGAGAATATTGTGTATTAAACCATCGAATAAAGCTCAGGACTGGGGTTTCTTTATTACTTCGTTAGAGAGAGCATTTAACACTAAAAAGGAACCAGAGAAGTTGAAAACAGAGATTTTGTTAAATTTGTTAGGGGAAAGAGCTTCTAATATCCTAACTTATATTGCTGAGAAAGATTTAAATAATTATAATGAAGTTAAATCAATTATATTAAGAGAATTAGAACCAGCAGCGCAAGCGGTTTTAGAGAATTTTAGAAATGCTTCTAGAGATAATAAAAATCATGTGCAATTCGCATCATGCTTAATGACGAGTTTTGAATATTATTTAAAATTAAGAGGGGTAACAGATTTCGAGGCCCTAAAACAATTCATGGTTTCTGATAAACTATTCCAAATGCTAGACAAAGAAATAGCAACTCATATCAATATTAGACAAAACCAAAAGTGGTTTACACCTCTCGAATTAGGAAGAGAATGTGATCTATATTTTGCTTCCAAAGGCAAAATCATAAACAAGACGGGAAAAAAAAGCAAAAAAAAAAAAAAAAAAAAAAAAATTGCAGCAAGAAATTTAAACCGGCATCAAAAGTATTTTTCGATGAAGTGAAAAATAAAAATTATAATTTATGTCTCAAGAGTGAAAATTATCCGTTATATGCTTGTCCTCAATTTAAGAGATTTGAACGCGTTGATGTAGTGAAAAATAAAAACGCCTGCTTTTAATGTTTATCGCTTTATTGCAGCTTTCAAAAATTGTTCGTATAGGACATGTTTCTGTGGCAAAGCTCACAATAAATTAATTCACTTTCTGAAAGAAGCAAAAAATGTTTCGTCTACGAATGTACAAACCGATGAAGTCATTCATAATTCGTAATCGGGAGAGGGAATTCTGATGAAGGTGCTATTCCCTCCTGTGAGTGGAATATGCTTTTCGCTGCAACTAATCTAATCGAAAATAAAAATGTTGTTTTGTCTACTGTAAAATGTTTAATAAAAGATGGATGTTCGCAATGGCAGGAAGTAAGTGCCTCTTGGATAACGGTTCACAGTGTTCTTTCATGAGTAAGAATTGTGTGCAGATGCTACAACTGAAAAGTGAAAAAAATAAATAAATCTATTTTCTGCATTAATAATGCCTCGCTGGTAGTTAATTGCAGAGTTACAGCAATTGTGGCTAGTAAAAATAAGAGTTTCGAAAGAAATATTTCGATGTTAGTGGTATCAAAAATAACGGATTTAATACCAAATACGATGATCGATACGCGTGTACAGATTACAGAATCAATTGACCTTGTGGATCCTAATTTTAATATTCCGGGGAAAATATATATTTTAATTGGTGCTGTATACTTTTATGACATGAAACCGGGAAAATTAAATGCTAATAATGAGAATCTGACGTTACAGGACTCTGTATTTGGGTATATAGTAGGAGGCAGCGTTTCGAGTTCAGATAAATTAAATTCTAATTATTGCAGTTTAATATGTGGGACAGAAGAATTAAATTCAAACTTAAGAAAATTTTGGGTGATTGAGGAAATTGGTAACGAATTACCAGAAAGTAAAGAGAATGCTATTTGTGAGGAACAAATAAAAAAAAAGGGAGGGGGTGATAAATGGGTTGATATTTTATGAACTGCATTTTTTTTTAATACAGATTTCATAATTTATTCCTGATTCAAATTGAGTTTTTTTGGAGAATGGAAACATTTTAATTTAGAAACATATACAATTAAAGTGAGGTGTTTATTCAAGGAATTTGGTATATTAATTTCTTAAGTTACTTCAGAACATTGTTTTATAATTTCATATGGGTTAGAAAAAGGAGGGCTTCGTTTTTATTAAAATTGCGATAGTTAATTTCTTCAAAATCAATAAAATTAAATGGTTCACATTTTTTTCTCAATGAGCGAAATATCATATCAAATTTTATTTTTATTATGAAAATTTATTGTTACTTGTAAAGCCAAATTATGAGCATCATTAGAAAGTTCATAATAATTAGTTGATCAATAGGAGAATCACAAGATAAGGTTTCCAACAACAAGCATGTTGGATGATATTTAGTAATTAAATGAGGGGTTTAATCATATTTACTAATAACTTGTTCAAATAATTTTGTTCATGGAACTTTAATGGAGGAGGAATTTACATTTAACTTTAATTGCTAACGATTGATTAACGCGTTCAACTTTACCATTAGTTTGAGGATGATAAGCTGAAATTAAAAGGTGCTTAATATTAAAGTTTATTCTGAATTTTTTGAATCTAGAATAGGTAATAAAGCAATTCTATCAGTTAATAATTTTATAAGGATTTAAATTTGAAAAACTTGTTTTAAAGTATTAATGTGATTTTCAGAATTTTCATTTTTTAGTGAAAAAGCGTAACATACCTTTTTGCATGGTCAATCACAATATGTAGAAACTTTTTTGTTGAATTGTAATAATTAAAACCTCTAAAAGTATCAACAGAGATGCAT
Source organism: Argiope bruennichi (assembly GCF_947563725.1). Classification (NCBI taxonomy): domain Eukaryota; kingdom Metazoa; phylum Arthropoda; class Arachnida; order Araneae; family Araneidae; genus Argiope; species Argiope bruennichi. The sequence continues at coordinate 26,898,080 of NC_079163.1, forward strand.
TCAAAAAGTTTATTAGTAGGAGGCACCTGTTGTAATAAACCAAATCTCTTTTGCCTCCTTTTCGTATTAAATTGGCATACAATACAGTGCTTAACAAATTCGGAAATATAATATTCGGCCGGTAGTATTGAGTACCTATTTTTGAACACCCGGATTCATGAGTTCGTTTTAGTAATTAAGGAGGGTGCAACTATTTTATACAAAATTTTCTTTTTTAATTTCTGTGACAATTTTGTTTCATGGCACTTAGGTACACATAAATTATTATTCTTTTGTTGAGTTATTTTCGTTAAAATTAAGTGAATGAGATGAATATTGAAGATGTTGAGGAACAGAGTGCCTGGTAACATATCTGTTTCAATATTAGCAGAGCCGTTTGGGAATTTAATTTTATAATCAAACACACTCAACTTTAGGGAATAAAGGCATAATCGACCTCTTAATCGTTTTTAATATTTTTGAGCCACATGATCAGTAGGCCTTGTAAGTAGTAAAAAATTTTGACCATGAAGGTAGTAGTAAAATTTATTTAAACCATCAGCTATGGCAAGACCTTCTAATTCCGTTTTTGCATTGTTTTACTGATAATCTCTTAAAGTTCTGGAATAATAGGCTATTGGGTATAACACATTAGAGGCATGGGCTGTTTCATTGCAGTTCCAACTCTCTTTTGTGATGCATCAACAAAAACATGGAAGATTACACAGGATTATATAAATTTAAAACAGATTTTGTTATTAGTATTTCTTTAATTTTTCAAAAACATTTTGGCATTCATCAGACCATTTAAATTTAATAACTTTTTTCAACAATTCATTTAAAGGATATCTATTCTGGAATAAATTTATTATTAACGTTTACAGAACTTAAAAAAACCTTGAGGTTCTTTTACATTAGTGGGAAGTTTCAATTTTTAAATAATTTCTATGTTAGCTCCATTAGGCGTAACTTTACCTTGTTCAGTTTCATAACCTAAGATGTAGCGTAAATCTATGTTACTCAATACTTCAAACAATTATGCTGGGCTGACATCTACCCGGTGTCTGTTTTGATTGAGTGAATTTAAAATGGCATAAAGTTCTATTTAGTAATGATATTATTAAAAAAGAATATTAATAAAAATGAAAAATAAAAGTTTAGTTATATACTAATTAGTAAATTAATTATTCATATAATTTAACGTTTTTTAAAAATAAATTATTTCCTGCAGTAATAATTATTTTGTTCAAATATTTAATTATTTTTTAATGATACCAATAATTTTTTTTTACTATATTTTAAATATTTAGGGTTGTTGTGACATAAATTATAAATATTTCATTTAAAAGTAACTCATGAGTAGTTTAAATATCCATATTATTATGTTAATAGTTGTTCATTCAGATTGACAACACTGATATGTTACAGAATTTTTGAGTTTGTTGTTTAAAGAGATTCTAGAATTTGAATGAAAATAAATTTATGTTAATGTGGTAATATTATTTATAATGTAGTAAGATTTCGTTTACTAGTAAGTTTATCTGCATTTCACTTTTGTTGACACACGAACGCAACAATTGGTGACCCGGCTTTTACTATGACTACGAATAGTGGTCATTCTACGATTTAAACAACTTCTGTTATGGATGCCGAAGCGAATAAAGTAAACATCAAAATTCCACCCTTTTAGCGAGCAAAACCTGACATTTGGTTTTATCAAGTAGAAGCTCAGTTTCAAATAAACAAAATTTCTACTGAAAAAACTAAATTCAACTGATTTCCCAGCTTGAACCGAAGTATGTTGAGCATATATAGGACATTATTAAGGACACTAAGCCTAATAAATATGCCCTGACGAAAAAAAGACTTTTAAATATGTCCAAGGAAAGAGAAAACAGAGAATAGTTACTGGAATAGACATTGGAGATTATAACCCAAGTCAGCTTTTGCAGAAGATAAAACATTTAGACGCGAACGATTTTTCAGAAAAAGTGTTAAAATCTTTATGGCTCGATAAAATGCCTGATTTTATTCAAAACATTCTTCTTGAAAATGAAGAAAGTTTAGACAAACTGGCTACGATGGCTGATAAAATTCATGAAATGAAATCTGAAATGGAAGTTTGTGATGTTTCGCCAAATGTTAGTAATACTGATGCTTTATTTGGAAGGATAGCTGCATTAGAACAAAAAATTTATTCGACGCAAATAAATAACCGTTCTAGATTCAAATTTAAAAATCATCACTGGAATATATCTCGAAGTCGCAATCGTTCAACTAAGCGATTTAATCAGAAAGGTAAATATTGCTTTTATCATTTTAAATTTGGGGATCGTTGTCGAACTGAAAAATGTTACTCACCATGCGCTTGGAGCGAAAAGTCGGGAAACTCCAAAATGCAAAAGAATTAGCGGCTACTGCTGTTGCTGATATTAATGGAAGCCACAAGTTTCGTTTATTTGTAAAGGGCAAAAATACGGGACTACGGTTCTTAGTGGATTCAGGAGCTGATGTTAGTCTTATTTCTGCAACTTATCGAAATAAAACAGTAGATGGTTTTAAACTATACGCAGAGTATGGAACGGAAATTCCTTACGGAATTAAAAATATGAACTTAAATTTAGGACTTAGAAGAGAATTTTAATTTCCTTTTATATTAGCTAAAGTTGATAAAGCTATAATAGAAGCTGACTTTTTGAATAAATTTAAACTTTTAACAGATACTCATAATAAACAACATATTGATGGAATAACTAATCTGTCCGTTCGACATCACGTAATGGCAGTATCTATTGATGATGTTATTAGTATTTTGAATAAAACTTCTAAATATGTTAATTTATTACTCAATACCCAATTTAACTAAACCTAATTTGACAGTATCTAAATTTGAACATGATGTTGAATATTTTATCACAACAAAAGGACAATCTACTTATTCCAAAGCTAGACAACTGGATTCCAAGCGATTATATATAGCAAATCAGAAATTCCAGTACATGTTAGAAAATAATATTATTCGGTCATCTAAATCTCAATGGTCCAACAATCTTCACATGGTGCCTAAGAAAGATGCTCCTTCCGACCTTGTGGGGATTACCGCCGTTTGAACTCTCAAACCATACCATATAAAACTTTTGGCATTTGCATAATGAACTTAACTACAAAATATGACGATGATATTGAAATACATTATTTCAAAGATGAAGTAAAACATTTTATTAAATATGCGAAAAACGAAAAAAATTTCAAACCCAACTGATATATATAAATTGATTATAGATGGCCTAAAATCAACATTTCCCAACGTGGGAACAATTTTAAGAATATTCCTCACCATGTCAATTTGCAATGCAAGCGGAGAGAGATAATTTTCGGTTTTAAAAAGCGCCAAAAATTATTTATGAAATACAATAAGTCAACCGCATTTAAATGAGGTTTCACTGTTATTCATTGAAAATGAGTTAGTACAGGAATTAGATTATGAAAAACTTATCGACAAATTCTCCAAATTAAAAGCAAGGAAAGTGATATTTTAAATTTTATTTTCATTATTTTTGACGTCTGTTTCTTTTATTACAATTTATCATTTTAATACTACTTAATATATGTATTTTGTCCATCCTAGAAAAATATAATTTCTTTTTATTATTTAGCATTTTAATTTTTATCATCACCGTCCAAAAATATAAACCTTTCTATATCAGAAAATATGTGAATAAACTGAATTTACGATATCAGTGCATTTTGTGATATGTTTTTGTTTCGTCATGTTATTTTGGAGCACAATGCTTTTTCTTATAATTTATATCATAACTTTTTAAGAACAAGACTTTTTAGAAGAAAAGGTAAAAATGTTTTTAATGATCTTTTTGTAGAGTTTCAACTGGATAATATTTTTAATAACCGTTTTAAAATTTCTCTATTATTTAAAAAAAATCTTAAAAGTGATAATTTTATATATTCTCTTTTTTTTATTATCTGCTTTGTTAATAGAAAATACCACTCAATCCTTCGGTCAAAGGATATTGACACTGTTTATATCAATTCGAAGTTTTGAAGAATGTAAATAAGAATATTTTCTCCTAATAGTTACTGAATAGAGCTGTCATTTTATCCTTTTAGATTAACAAATTTTATATATGTTACGGCCAAAGCCCGAAATCGGCCAGTTCGCGAATTGGCCGGCCAATTCGCGAACTGGCCAACGTTGCTGTAAACTTAGCGGCCAATGTCCGATCTTTTCTTGATTTCGGGCTTTGGCCGGCCAATTCGCGAAGTGGCTTGGGACGATCGGCCAAAGTAGGAAGAAAGGAATCAAGAGCAGATTGTTTTACACACTGTTAAAAATGAAGTATTTAAAAATGAATACTTCTGTGTACTTTTTTTTTTAAGTACAATTGCTTCAGAAACGAGTTCAAATATAAGTGACACCTCTCAGTTAAAAATAAGCTTGTAATATATAAAAAATATGATCTCGTATCATTCTGTTCTCATATTAAAGCCATAATAGAAATTATTCAGTGAACGTATATGCTGTAACAAAATAGCGTGAAGATTAGATTTGCGCCCTTCAAAATGAATAAATTATATCTTGAGCAAAGGCGTTGCGTATCGTGTATGAATACAAAGACAAATTGAGTACTCAGTTTTCAATTACTTTTAAGGGTGATCCTTAGTCTTTTTCCCCTCCATGTACTTAATGTTAAAGATCCCAGATCACATTGTCTCCCGTTCTCCCGAAATATCTCTTCAAAAATATGAAATTTTTTGCAAAGACAAATAGCAAATATAAGGAAGATAATAACAAATATGAAGGAAATATAGTTTTGTTATTAATATCATTTAAAGACATTTCTTTGTTGGCGCCATCTGTCGAATTTCACCTACAACATGACCTTATTTATATTTTATACATAAATGTCATTATATTTATTTATCACTAGCCATATTAGCAACCAGCCGGTTCGTCAGTATTAATGATCGCTAAAATTTTCAATTAATATAACTTGTTCACTTAGTAGCTTTTTCTGCAAAATATTTTTGAGCTTCATAGTTTGGTAGTTATATGATTCAGTCATACTTATATACTTATGTAGGCCTTAAACAGTTCTGTTCATTGTACTACTTTCTCTAATATTCTGTCAGTATCCATAAAATTTCTACTTTAAATTGAAGTGGAAATGTTAAACTGCAATCAAGATAAAAGCTTTTTATATTGAAGCTAACCATGTCTTTTTTTAAATATGAAAATTGATATCAGAGTCGTTTGGCAGTGAAATTATATGTGCACTGCAGAATAATTTATATAATATCTTAAAGAATTATGCAACAAAAATTTCTCTGATTCATTGTAAAATTATTATTATTTTTTTTTTTTTTTACTTTCAAAAGATTTAAATGATGCAAATAAAAATATTTTATTTTATTTCAGTCAATAAATGAACTTATGAAAAAATTACGAATTTTAAATTTTACACAATCTTTTGGTCCCAAGGAATCATATTCTGCGAAATACTCTTGACACTTCAACTTTTAAATAAATAAATAAACGTTCCTATCTTCTGCGATGAATCTGGCCGATTCATGAAGTTTTTATGCATCAATTTTAAAACAATCAACATTTTCATAATCACAGGCCAATCACTGTCCTTGCAGAAGATAAGCGTATCTTCATTGAGACAGTCGGTGAAGTAGTCTAAAATCGCCAGTTTTTATAGAAGAGTGATAATGAAATTTCATAAATCAGTCAGTTTTAGTGATTGATTTAGTTGGTTGGAGTTCAACAATTTTTATTTAAAATATTTGTGTCTCAAGAATATTTTGTTAAATATGATTCAAAGGGCAGAGAACCTATGTAAAAATTTAAAATTCCTGATTCATCGGATCATTTATTGACTAAAGTTATATTAAATATAATTATTTAGTTCCTTTAGACCATTTTGTTAGCAAATGTATGCCCCAAATTAGATGATAGTCGCAGATTAGAATGATTATAAGTATATTAACTAACACACATTGAACTTTATAAGTATAGATTATCATATCGGGCTTTGGCCAAGGATTCCCGGCCACTTCGCGAAATGGCCAGCCAAAGTAGAAAATACAATATTAATTGCAAGTATTTCGGACTTTGGCCAAACCTCTTGGCCAGTTCGCGAATTGGCCAGCCAATTCGCGAACTGGCCGTACTTCGGACTTTGGCCGTAACATATATAAAAAAGGTGCAACTTTTTTTCATTTACTTGATATATACATATAATATAAGAATTGCTGAAAAGTAAGTGCAAAGTTAAAATTAAAAGCTAAAACAAGTTTAATTCATTTTACATTCTTGTTATAAATAGAATTTACCTAGAAGGAGTCCTCAAAATAATTCAGCGCCTGTGTGTCAAAATCCGCCACTGATTCTTTGTATCGAAAAATAAATGTATTTTCTCTTAATATATAAGGTTTAACTTATGTTTTAAAAGTAAAATAATTATGCACATTCAAATTGTTCTTGGATTATAATTAAAAATTAATTTTTAAGTGTCAAAATATTTATAAATATAATTTTAATTATAAAAATATTTTAAATAACTATTTTTACCTTAAAATCATAACAAATTTCAATTTTTTCGGATTTTAATAGATAAATTATTTGTTATAACTCAACGAAACTGAAATTTATATTGGGAATTATGAAGAGCAGTGCTATTATCCTTGTATTTTAATTTGATAATACATATTTTTGCCTTATGCTTATATCATAATTTAGAATTGTATACTATTTTCAAATGAATGTAAAACCTTGACAAAGTAAGAGTCAAGATCTTCAAATTCTATTTCTCATCCATGCCTTAAAGTATTTTTTTTTATGTAAAGAAACTGGAACAAAAAATAGAAATGTTTAATTACTTTCATCAGAAGCTGTTTTAATAAATATCTCTTGGGCAGAAATTGAGATTTTTATTTTTAAAGGAATTGATTTAAATGTGGTACTCACCCAAAAGTTAAAAACTAATATACAAAAATATATTTACAATTGCTAACCAATTTTAATTAAAATTAACCACCTAAAATTGGATTTACATCTGTATACAAATAATAAATAACACAAAGTAGCTTTGACTGAGCTACATTCAGAAAAGATTTATTGAATTTCTTTTAAAAAAATTTATTGTATGGTTCTATTCACTAAAATGAAGTCCTTAGAATAAATATTAAGAATTATGAAAATTAAGGATTTTCACTCTTATCGAAAATAATTAAGTAATTTCTGATCAATTCTTAGAAACATTTTTTAAAACAATTCATACTTAAGTAGCTTTTACAGGTATTTGTTTTTATACAAAGAATCAACAGATAAATGATATTAGAAAAAGGTTTCCTACGAGTTTTAATCTTGATAATTTCAATAGTAAATAAAATTGTAAAAAAAGTCTAATATATAGTTTATGATTCTATGATTTCCATCTCAATAACATGGATAGTATTGATATACACATGTGCACAGTATTTTGGAGAAAAAACCCTTTTATAATCTGGTTTTATAAAAGTTTTTTTTTTTATCTATTTGAGATAATTATAGAAAATATTTGAACATGTAATATAAAATTAAAAAAACACTTTTAGGTAAATAAAAGAATTAAAATGTTTACTTAAAGAAATGAAGAAAAATAATCACTTTTAATTAATGCAACAAAGTAAAAATTACTATGTTACCAATTTTCCGCTCAGAGACAGAAATTTGAAATAAACCATCATTAGTAATATATAGTAGAACCCCAATAATGTTGATTTTTCGTTTAAAAATGCACACATAAACAGGAAATCAATGATTTTAAACTGAATAAAGAAACCATCTAGGTCTTTTAGAGGATTTAACATCAATAATCACTACAGTATGAACTGAAATTTGATATTTAAAACAAAATTTTTTGAATAGCTATGAAAAATCTTTTCAGCTTTATTTACTACAATAAAACTTTTAACAATTAACAAGATGCCCCTTTTTCCCCCCTTAAAACTAAAAGATAGTGTTTTGAAAACAAAACATAGGAAGCATAATGAGGTGAATAATAAAACAATGTCAGGGTGGCCAGCATTTCAGGCGTTTGAATTTTCCAGGATTTTAAAGAAATTTCTGACATTTTTCGGATGTTTTTAATATCTTCAGAACGATGTTGCTTTATTTTATTCTCTTTAATTATTGCACAAATTAAAAAAATGTTTTACTCTTAACTAAATCAATATAAAATAAATTTCAATTTTTAAGGAAAAAAACCTTTCACTTATTGAATTTCAGATAAACTTCAATTACGTAAAACCCTTCCCTTTTTTAGCAGATATATTAACCAACACTAGAAAATACATGCCCATCCAGATCAATTTTTAGCCAACCAGTCATGTCTCAGAATTGTTTGCCAAATTTATTAAAGAAAAATGCAGTACAAAAGTATATGTACATTGGCAGAGTGCTTAAGAATGAAATGATTTGTTTCTTTCCAGTAGGATCTCCCCTATCCATACAGCTTATCAACATACTAATCAGAACTCAGCAATAGTTTTACGAACAGGAGAAAAAAAAATTCATTTACAAACGCAAAATGAAATCTTTGCATCAAAATAAGAAAAATTCTTCAATGGAATCAACTATTGTGCTTTTTATATTGTAATTAAGATATATTTCAGAAATAAGAGGAACAATAAAGAACACTTTATATATCTTTAAATGGAATACATGCTTACATCAAGACATATAACAAATATATCAGTATTAGTAATTATTCTATATCTATTCAAATATTGAGAAAATATTATTTTCCTCATATTATCTACACAAATATAATGTTAAGAAACCATCTATAATTTCTGCTTCCTTTCACTTTGTGCTTTTTATATTGTAATTAAGATACATTTCAGAAATAAGAGGAAGAATAAATAAAGAACACTTTATATATCATTAAACGGAATTGCAGGCAGATATAATGAAAAATTCAAGCAATTTATGTATTCAAATATTATTCAAGAACAATTTCATCATCAAACCATACAAATTAAAAGTTATAATCTTAAATAATCATGTTTCAGTTCTTCATATTTGAAGTAATTTGCCTGCGTTTATATTCGTCAAATATCACAAGCATAGCAACAAAATCAAATTTTGACAACATATCGTCCAATTTAATCTTTTCCGACGAAGACTTCTTTCCAAATACCCGCGTCACAATTGCATTCTCCCTAATTGACATTTTGGACACTGCAGCATTAATGATTTGTAAATATGATACATCTGAAGGTTTTGGCCCATATTTTGGAATTATATAAAAAATGATAGAATGTACAAAATCCTTTACAACACTCAACATATTTTCTGTTTCAAAATTTTCTGGAAAATCATACCCTTCATTGAAATCATGGTAATTAAGAGGTACACCAACACAATCATTTAAGTAATCAGAAAAAACAGCTGTTATTCGAGGAAAATTGCAAAACTGACTCACAGTTATATTGCTCAGAGAAGGATGGCTTGAAAATATCATTCTAGCCATCTCCGCTTTTCTTAACATGCACATATTTTCAGTTCTTTGAAAATAATCATTTGCAGTTTGCTCAAAAAAAACACCAAGAGACATAAAAGATCCAGTCCTCATTTCCTGCTCATGATATACAGGATTCTCTAAGAAATTAGTAGCATCCCTACTTGAATGATTATTACTTAAAGTAGAAGGACCAGGAATTGCTAAATCTTCAAAATTCCCACGTGAAACAGCCTGGTTATCATTCTGAATGCAGTGAATATTACTTAAAGTAGAAGGACCAGGAATTGCTAAATCTTCAAAATTCCCATGTGAAACTGCTTGGTTATCATTCTCAATGGAGTGATTATTACTTAAAGTAGAAGGACCAGAAATTGCTAAATCTTCAAAATCCCCATGTGAAACAGCCATGTTATCATTCTGAATGGAGTGATTATTATTTAAAGTAGAAGGTCCAGGAATTGCCATATCTTCAAAATTCCCATGTGAAACAGCCTGGTTATCATTCTGAATGGAGTGATTATTACTTAAAGTAGAAGGTTCAGGAATTGCCATATCTTCAAAATTTCCATGTGAAACAGCCTGGTTACCATTCTGAATGGAGTGGTCATAAGCGACAGAAGTATTAACGCTCCGTATGCAAAGAGGAATTGTTTCTTGAGAAAATGGAGGTATTGGAGCAAAGATTACTGGAATATTATCAAGAAATTGCTTCTGAATTGCTTTTTCATTCGAATGAACAAAAGGAAGCTTTTCAATTTGTTTTTCATCGCGATCCGACTGTATTTTCCCCGTAGTTCCATTTCTAACTAAATGCAAATTAGAAGTTGTACAAGTAATTGATGATTTAACCTTAGCTTTTACATTATTTTCGACAAATTTATTTTTAGAAACATATTTTGTAAGCAATTTTATACTTCTTTTAATATTTTTGCTCTGCACAGCTTTCGATGGAATTTTGGCACCTCTTTTCATGGGTGCATCCGTAAGCAAATTAGAAGTTTTACGAGTAACTGACGATTTAACCGTAGCTTTTACATTATTTTCGACAAATTTATGTTTAGAAACGTATTTTGTAAGCACTTTTATGCTTCTTTTAATATTTTCCCACTGTACAGCCTTTGATGGAATTTTGGCACCAATTTCCCTGGGTGTATCCGTATTTCTCACACAACCTATCATATCTACACTTTTTTCTATTTTATCAAAAGACCTGATATTTCGCTTCTGTATAGATTTTGAAGGAGTTTTAACACCACCTTTTTTGACACCTAATTTATTAGCATTTATCACATCACTTTTTAAAATAACATTTTTGCTAGATTTTCGAATAGAAACAGTAGATTTCAATGTTTTCTTATCAAAAGAATTTATTTTTGACGATGAAGCACTGTTTGCAACTGATTCCTTTTTGAGAGGCGCAAATTCGCATACTTCTTCAATTCTTTTACTGGTAGGGGTATTTTTTGCACAAGTCTCATTATTACGAACTGAAAATTTCTTTACCAGGTCTATCAATGAAAACATACTTTGATTAATCAAAGGATTTTCAAAGAAATTTGCTTTACCAAAACCCAAAAAGCCGACAGGTTTACCCATTTGCACAGTCGATTTTTGAGGTAATTCATTAGCAGATCCATCACTCTTATTAATTCTTGTATGATTTGCTTGACTGTTTTCGGACAGAAGAGAACTTTGCTTAACAGAAAAAGTTGCTTGGTTAGGATTTAAAAAATCATTGGCAGATTTCAATTCATTGGCATCTGATATAAAATTCGAATTTTTTTCATGTACTGATGATTTAAATATCTCTTCGGAATTATTCTGTTCATTATTTATTTGATTCTTTAAATTTTTCCTTGTGCGTTGATAATTTGAACCAGAGCTTACTGTTCCAAGAATAGAAGAAATCCCATCTTTTGGACTATCTGCAGAACCAGAAACATAATTATCAGTAACTTCATCACTAAACAGACAAAATTTTGAATCAACCTCTTTCTCATAATTATTTTTACTATAACTGCTGCTTGTAATACTTGCTGCAGATTCCAAATTTTTTTCTGCCCACCAGTCTTCAACAGTAGTAGAAAAAGATCCACTATTTTCCCTACACACTGACAAACTTCCAGAATTTTTTTTTCTTCCATAAGTCTTCCTTGATTGTAAAATATTTGAATCTCTTAAATGCTCAGACATTTGGGGAAAATCAGAAGATTCATGCCCATCAAACTTTAAATCATCTTCTTCAAATGCTGACTTGATAGACATTATCTGGCTTTCTTATAACAATGTATACAAGTGAATGGATTGGAGTACATTAAACCTAAAAGAAAAAGTATAAAAAGAATAAACAAACAGATATGCATACACTAAACAATAAAAGAAAACTTTCTGAATTCTTATAAGAATAAAAAATATTTCTGTATTAACTACCTGGTAGCATTTAATCATCAACAATGTAATGAGCAATTAACCACCAAAGAACAAATATTAGTCTATTAACTATGATCACCAATGGCATACAGTTAATACACAAATGCTGAATAATTTTAAACGAAAGAAAACTTAAATAACACATTAAAAATTTTTGCAGCTGCAATTGTCACTAAAAAAGTATATTAGCAAAAATATTTTTTTTTTCCTTCATTACCAATTGAAAGAAATAAAAATCCAATTTAGTTTCGAAAAAATAGCAGAGAAAGGAAGAAAAAAAAATGCAACATCAAAATTTTTTAGCAATATCTATGTAACGACAAAAATAATTTTACAATGGATGAAAATTTAAGAATTACGACAACTCATTTTTTAAATTATGAATAGTATTTGCATTTCCAATATTATTACAAATACATGCTTTGATTAATAATGTCAAGAAAAATGAAAAAAATATTTTATAACATTGATCTACTTAATGCTTTAATCTGTTCTATCAAAATAAATTCATTCCACTCTCTAATACAATACGCAAATGATAACTTTGCAATTTTTGTGCTTTCATATTCTGAACCTGTTATAAATTATTACTTTGATTTCTTCCATTTCTATATATTTATCTGGTTTGCAGAACATGTCTTGAATAGTATTTTTACAAGCTCTGAGTTTATCATACATCTATCTATCTATACCTATGATATCAACAGCACAAATCTAATATTTATATAAGACAGTACTTAGCATTATAGAATATGTGATTTGCTCTATTTTTTCTGAACTTTCTGAGGTAAAGACTTCAGCTATGTTGATTTTAGAATTACACTGCCTTTTCATACCTATAAAGAGCAGAAATAAGTTCCTGTGAAATTTAGTTAACACTTCTTTTATTATATTTTAAAATTAATAACTTCACAAATTGATAAGCTATGATGATGTTCTAATGACTGACTATATTTTTAATGGATGCATTTTTTTTTAATTCAGGGAAGAGCAGAATCTTAGGCTCCAACAGTTAAAAGTAAAAAAATAGCTCAAATTTCCTGCTTATTAACAGTTATATTCTTGTACTGTTCATTTCAGTGTCCTCAGACTGCCACTTTTTGACGATTTTACCTCGCTAAGGGGTGGGTTATGGAATAATGAATGTATTTTTGGAATTGGTCATTTTTTTTTTTCTGTTTAATTCTTATTTTAACTCAAAATTGCACATTGATTACTTGTATGGCTAATAGAAGAGGCAACTTCATGTTTAGGAATGGCATGTTAAATATTTATATAATATTATTAAACATGACCAAGATTATATATTTTTATATTAATCTCAAAATGTCATTGAAAAATTCAATGACAAATAAAAAAGGAAATGTTTAAACAAAAAAAAAATATTTTGTTAAAAAGCTTATTACCAAATTTTAAGAACAGAATTCTTAAATCATCCATTACTCACCATAATTTAATGTTTAGGTCTTTTGATGGGGGAAAAAAATGCTTGACAGTATTTTACTGTGAATTAGTATCTCTTTCCTCAATATTACAAGTTATCAGCAGTTTTGGCACCCCAAGGTTGCATATATACAAGTTCACCTTACTGTTAAAAGTAAACATCTCCTTTCGTCTTTCCTCTCACCCCTATTCTGACTAAGTAAATGCATCCTACCACATGTGCAAAACTGCAAAGGAATTTTGAATATAAGAATGAAGAGTAAATGCAGTTTAAATATAAGCATTCCAGAATTTAAACATCCACAACCTTTATTAGTCTATAAATTTAGCTACTAATTTATTTAATGTTGTACAGAATATTCAATTCCATCTGACCAGTGATGATCTGTATGATAAAATCAAGATGATGTTATATACCATTTATACACTATGAGGAATTGCATATTTCCATTATTTAAATTCTCACTTGTTTATATTAATCTTTAATAGTTAATGAAACAATTATAATGTAAGAATGTAAATTTTCTAATTTATTAATTTTTATTAGTAACTTAATTTTTCAATTATATTATTTATAGAATTTATCAGCATTTACGAAGACCTACACAATATCAGTCAGGGTAGCAACTCAAATCGGAGGAAAAAAAAAATTCCCTGTACTTAAGATTCTTCAAGATATGAGGAAATGCGTGAATTGCACTCATGTGCTAGTTATTATGAAATATGGTTTTAAGGATTAGAAAAAGCAAGGAAAGGAAGCAACAACTTAAGATTCGAAACAGCATATTAAAAGAAGATTTCTATTTACATACATAAAAAGAAAAAAAAAAAAAACAATTTTATCTATATTACCTAGAATTTACACAGAATTTATATATTAGGGGGAGGGAGGATATATTACCACTCATGCTCTTTAACTGTAAATCACACAAAATTAAGGATTCAGATGAAATAAAACAAAAAAATTTTGTTATCATGATAAAAATCATTTAATGATTACTAATAAAAAGACATTACAATGCAATATTACATTTTTACAATTTATTCATTTTCCCAATTCAAGTATTTGGACACCAAATTCTGCAGATTTTTCAGCCATTAGTTTTATGGAGCTAATCCATAACAAATGTGGTATGATATTTTTGTCTGGTCTAACATACATTTTTTTTTAAAGCTATTTTACTTTCAATGAACATATGTGAAAAAACTTCTGATTTATCATTGAATGTTTTAAAGGAGGAACACACCGCCACGAGTTTTAATACCTGTAAAAATTCAGTTATAAATTATTGTCTTGAACTAAAAAATTTGAAATTGATTTATTTATGGACATTAAATCCAACATCAACGATGAACTGGTACACAGTCTTGTATATTTTACTCTTTTGGCATAACTATTAAGTGCCTGTTTTCCCATATTAGGTTTATTATCATCTTACAAAGCGAGCAGTACTCAATAAATGGATTTTGTCAAATTTCTCAAATAATTTCATAAAAATCAGGATTGATTTTTCAATACACCCAATTTGTATTAAATATGGATTTTGAGCAGCTCATTGATTTTTTAAAAAAAAACTCTGGTTTACTATGAATAAGCTAACAGTTTCTAAAATAATAAACTATTCAATAATCTCCAGTATGATTGACTAAACACCACCACCCTGCTTCCGCAGATTAAATGTTGCTAATCAAGCCAAAGAAATGTACTTTATTCTTTCATGCAGTCACAAAAGTCTTGTGCATGCTCATTAACTGCAATTTGGGAATCTCATGGGAGAAAGAACATCTGTCACACATATTGTAATGAAATAATCTATACAAAAAAAAAAAAAAACAGGGAGAGTGAAGCAGCAAGTATCCACATTACACAATGACAAATGCTATTGTTTCGGTTTTAGAAACTATGACTGCAATCTTTTATTATAGAAATCTTTCAAGATCGGCACTTTTTAAGATGGGCAAAAAAATAACTAAAAAAAAATCCCTGTTTTTAAGAAATTTTTCAAATTCCCCTTGTGGAACGGCAACCCTGATCAGTAGAGTAAAAATATTATAGAATATAAGATTGAAAATGTTAAAAAATATAACCAATAAAATATGTTGTGCTATTAATAATTATTGCAAAAAAAAAAAAAAAAAATCATTTCAGTTCATGAAATATATTAGAAACTTTTATCATAATATTTTTGCAGCTAGTAAACAATCTTTAATTGAATATTATCTCTTGAATTTATTACAAGTGTAAGAAATTTATCTTGAATCAGGGCTAGGACTCCGGTATAGTCTATGAATAATCAAAATGAAAATGCATTAAATAAATTAGCTTTTAGATTTGAAAAATTTAATTTATTTAAAATAAACAGCTATTTTTTTTTATTTAACAATAAATCCTTTATTTTTTAAAACACAGATGTAAGAAAATATTTTACACAGAAAGGTATTTCAGAAGAAAAAATGTTAAAGCTCTTGTTCTAACAACATCAAAAGTCAGTGATGAAGCTATAGTTACTGCTCAAGTGAATACAGTGGTAGCAAAGGACTCTTAAATTACAGTAAAAGAGGAAAACAAATCTAAAGAGTTAAACTATAAAAAAAGCATTACAATATTCTTTTTTTTTATCAACTACATTAGAAAGTAAATAGAATTAAATTATTGATGATGGATTTGAATACTATGTATAAAAATTGAAATCTGATGCAATCATTAAATATTGCACAGTGACACTCTGTATGAAGAAAGAAATTTTAAGAAGCAATATTGTCATTACATTATTTCCTTTGAACTACATATATATATTTCAGGCTTGATATATTTTTCAGTCAGGCACGCTCAGTTCCAGATACAGGGTGGTTACTAAAAAAAATTTGCCTGACTTTCGAGCTTTTTCCTACTCAGGATCACTATACATGTACAAATATACATTATTAAAATACCCCTTTTACAAGTTATTTAAATATCTTTATGAAATTTAATTTTTAAATAATGGAATGATCATCCTAAAAAATGTTATTAAACCGGCATATAACATTTCTTACATGGTTAAAATACTGGAAATTTTAACAAAATACTTTGCTACTAAAATTGTAAAGAATTGTAGGAAACATTAAAACTACTCTTTGCAGTACAAGTTAAATTATTTAAATACTAAAGGTTATGAACTTTGCTCAAAATTTAAAAATATTTAGTGTTCTTTACAAAAGTATGATAAATACATGTTGCAGCTTAAATATATAACTAGTATGATTACCTGCAACTAAAATATTGTTTTGAAAAGGTTTAAAAAGAAGAAAGATAAAACAAATAAACAAAAAAATACAAAAAAAAATATTATTTCTTTTTTTCTTTGATAAATCCTAATAATTTATTTGCTATAGTAAAAAACTTTATAATTATCTTTATAAATTAATAATTTTTTTTGAAAATACCTCTTAATGTTATAAGTTGTTTTTTTTGCAAAATTTTGTGCTTGGAGTTCTTTCTTAAATCTTAAAACTATTTTTGAGCCAGCGACCTCAAAAATTATCATTTATTGATTTTTGCTTTAAATTTTTTTAAGCTTGTACTCTTGCTCTGCTGTTTCCTTTTCAAATTTTCACTTAATTCCTTCCTTCAGTTTCTTCTCTTTATACTTTTCATATTTGACAAGTTAATTCCTAATAATTAAAATTGTTTTGATACTTCAAAATTACTTATTCCACTATTTGTTTAAATGTTGTAATAAAAATTTCACTTTTGAAATGAAAATTTGTTTTTTCATATTCTCCCATAAACAATCTTTATTTATTTAAAATCCTTTCTCAACATTAATGTTACCATGAGAAAGTATCACTACCATCTTTAACAACGATATGGCATTGTTGCGAAGCTTTGAGTCGAAAGTGGGTCAAACCAAAATTAATTCACTTTCATTATTTTTGAAAAATGAAAACTGAATTGTTGTAGAACTTCATTAGAATTGTTGTAGTCAACATTCTTCTTATCATAAAGAAATTCCACAAAGTTGCCATAACCTTGGAAGAAAGCTGTCCTAGGTTGCTGTTAGTAAGATTGTTTTCGTGACATCAGGCTATGAATGTACACAAATCATTTCGTAAAATCATCAAAATTTTATACTTGGTTTGTGCTTGGGTTGGCAATTTTTTGTGACTTTTATGAATTTCCCAGACCTTTTCTTAATATCTCTGATTTCCTAGTCCTGTCAGCACCCTGAAGTACAACCTAATGCACAACTTTCACTGCAAAAACTTCTTTTTGTTAACTCCAAGTTTTAAAGTAAAAGAAAGTTGATGCTTTTTAAGAATATTAATTAATTAAAAATATTTTTTCATTATCCCTAATTTTAAATGAAAATTTTATTATCTGAAATTATACTTTTGACTATTACTGGAACATATACATCCAGCTTATATTTTAAATCCAAGCATTAAAAATTTACAATCAAGTTGTTAGATTGTACATTAACTAGAATTTGGATGTAAAAAAAAAGACAAAATATAAGAGCTATACATTCTCATCACTAAGAAGATGAGATATAAATAATTTAGCAGTGACATATTTATAATACAATAACCTCCTAAAGTTAAAGATACTAAGATAATGTTAAACTCAATTATATTGAAAGCACTCTAAAAATTATGATTTTATTCTTAACATATTGGTTTGTAATAATGAAAAATAAAAAAGATTTCAAAATTCCACTCAGGAATAGCCTACATTTTATCCTTCATAATAACAGCAATAAAAAATAATCTACCCTTCTTAAAGTTATATATTAAAGTACTGTTCTATAATAGTTCAAATAAAGGGAAAATGTTAACAATTAAGTTTCCACAGCAGTTATAATTCTAAAACTACATCAGCTAATATGGATTTTCAAATGAAAGAAGAAAAAAAATTACTTGTGACAGAGCTCAAACACTGGATATGTAATTAAACATACAACCCTTTATATAAATGGTATATTTTAAGTATCACACAAATTTCATTGGATATCTAACAAGAATATATATCCATTACACCAATACTTATCATAACAGAGAAAGAAAATTAAAAATAACTTATGTAAAACTTATGTCAGCTTAAAAATACAAAAGTGTGAAAAATAATGCTTTTTTTAATTGATGGATAAAATTCTTAAATTATATTATGTAAAATTTGCCTACTGACAAAGGAAACATTGAGTAATGAGCAAGTATATATAAAATTATTTGTTGTAAAACTGAAAATCTTTTGAAGGATTCATATCAAGTAAAATATGAAACAGTGAATTCATCCACACTGACATTTCAACTAGATATGCTGTAAATCTAAAGGCATATTGCTGAAATTTTATAACATAAATTATACAAGCATAATAGATCGAAACTAATCGTATGGCTTATATTTGCTTTTACTCAGAATCGAAAATAAAAATAATGATGAAACCTGAAAGTATTATATCGAGATTTATCACAGCTAACAAGTGCTTACCGGCTTAAGCTTCAAAATGGCAACATCTTCAGATGCAAAGACCACTAGTGTCTCGCAAACTGTACAATTCGAAGGTAGGAACTACAGAGGAAAAACTGTTGTACTTTTGAGAGAAAGACAGACGCATCTGAAGGCTGCTCCAAAAAATTCTGCTCTGAGGCTGAGAGAAAAATCTTCAGAACAGCAGCTTATTATTGCGTTTACTTATCAGGCGCAGCGATACATTCTTTGCAAATCCATTTATCAAAACGCTGCAAAGAATAGTTGGAGATAGCTTACTTTGGCGATACAAAAGGTAAACAAATTGGCGAGATCCTAGTAAGGTAAGAAGCGGATAGCGAGAGAACGATCATGTAATGTTAACGGACTTAAAATTTTTTTCGGGAGAAATATCCACCAGGCAGCTCTAATCGATAATATTTCGCTAAGGTGCTTACTTTTTGCATCCATTTCACACTACGCACCCTGGATCAGATATAATATTATCTAAAGTTTATTATTGTATGCAAATACTTTTACACTATTTGTTTTATTAATGCTGTAATTTT